>NC_142516.1:60253333-60971666 GCF_057876585.1 Rhinolophus sinicus
ATACTAAGTGCTATGATCACAAATACAAAAAAAGAAAATTCTTGCTCTTAGAGAGTTTATAGTGTAATGCAAAAAGACAGAGATATAAACTAACAATTCAAAAAGAGCGGTAAGTGCTATAATGGGGGAATGTATTGTGTGCTGTTGGAATAAATAAGAGGGCAGCATTTGACTCAGCTGGCCTAGGGAAGGCCTCCTAGAAGGGGAGAGATTTAACTTTGAAAGAATAAATAGGATTTAGGAAGGTAAAAACGGGTATGTTTGAAGATGGAAAAAAAGAATGTGGCATAGTCAAAAAATCAACAAATAGATGTTATATCAGAAGCAGCGTTTGTGTGAAAGAGTAGAGATGCAATGGATGCATACAAATTAACTGAGATACAAGCCCAATCTTTAAGAGATTGAGGTCTTGTGAGAGAGAGATTTATAACCAAGTACTTTATAATACAAAATGATACTCTATGATAACATATGAGCAAAATGCTCTAATGACTTCATCAAACTCAGTACTACATACTTAAAGAAATTCTACTGTTCAGGATGAAGTACTTAGTTGTGAAAAGGATTGCTCAGACATGTAGAAAACTACTCATGGTTGCTCGTTGAATTGTATTGTGATAGCCCTGACCATCATACTTGCCTGCCATAGCTAATGATAAAATTCAAACTCACGGATATCTGGTGCAGAAAAGAGACCACCATCACAAATATTCTTGTAAAAAGATCAGCTGTAATGGAAACGCTTTTGATGACTTAAGAAACATGGTGATAAGGGACAAAAATTGCAGTGTTGTTTGGGCCTAAGTACAGTATATCAAAAACACAGAATTCTAGACTTGGAAGGAGCTTCTCCTCCAAATTTTAAATATTATCAGCATTATCGCGATCATCATCAAGTATTATGCATTTTACTTTGCCTTTGGAACTGTTTTAACTCATTTAATCTTCACAACAACCTATGGAGTAGACTCTATTCTCAGGATACTGAATTTAAGGAAACAGATAAGTAATTTGTCCAAGGCAAATGCTAATAAATTGTGGACTTTGAATTCCAACCCCAGTAGACAGGCTCAGGAGCCTAGGTACCTGAAACTCCATGCTCTATGCCCCAGCACACAGTGGTCAGGATGAGGAAATAAGGGCCCTAAGAGGTTAAGCGATTTGCCAAAGGTGAGAGAACTGATTGGGCCTGCTGCTTTATTCATTAAGGCAAGCAGAGTGTGAAAAGTAAATCACAGTATCATAGACCAAGATACAGCGAAGTGAAAAAAAAAAAAAAATGCACTTTTTAAAAAACAATAAATAATTAATTAAACCTAACAGAACTGTAATGAGAGTCTTGATTTTCTTCACTGCTGAGGATCTTAGCACAATTTTGATGTTGAGCTGTGACATCAATTTTTCTACAAATATTTGTTTTTTACAAACAACTTCATAAATAATTTTCAATACAACAGTATCAATAAAAACAAAAAAAATGTAAGGAAAGAGGAGGAATAAGAGAAGGAGGAAAAGGGGAGGGGCTTGATGATCTGATGTAGGATTGGAGCTGAAGTGAAAGAAAATGCAATAGTGAGAAGCCAGAGACCAGACTGTAAATCAGATACATCCAATATGTGCACCTCTCCCGGTTCCACCATTTCCTTGAACAAAGTCTTTATTCTTCCTTGAGCTCTGTTTCCATATCTATACAATAATTGATACCTTTCAGGGTTGTTCAAATAGTTAAATGTGATTATGGCTCAACCAAAGTCCCCAGCAAACATACACACACTAGGCTGCACCCAAGTCAATCCCCTTCCTTCCCCTTTCAACTGCAGGCCAATCAAAGAAAGTTTTTTCTTTATCTCATTGAAAAAAGTTAACACTGTAAGAAGGGATAAATGTCATTAAATATTTGTCAAAATCCATACAATGTACAACACCAACTGTCACCCCTAATGCAAACTGTGGGTTTTGGATAATCCAAATTGGCTTATCAATTGTAACAAATATATGATACTAAAACAAGATGTCAATAAAGAATAACTGGAGGGAGAGGGTGTATGTGAGAAATGCACTTTCTGTTCAATTTTTCTATAAACTTAAATCTGCTCAAAAACGAACTTTTATTAATTTTTAAAAATTATCAGTTGAACCACCCTTTGACATACTCTACGATTTAGGCTGTATTGACTCTTCAGTTAACACCCAGACAGAGCTAGAAATTTTTCTGTAGAGCTGCACAGGGCTAAAACAACAAAAAAAGAAACAAGGCAACCTACAGCGACTTCTTGCTCATCACGCTTCCTGGCATTTGGGCTCTGAGCATGATTTTAGTCAGGCTGTGTAGCAATATCCTTGCTGAGGATCTGCATATAACCAGCCACTCAAGTGCCACGCAAGTGCCATTAGGTCTCGTTGGCCCACAGGCCACTCTCCCACATGGAGAGTGAAAGGAGGCCCCCCATGTGAAAGCACATCCAGAGCCAGTGTTACTTCTGCACACACGAGTTCCCGGCGCCTCTGTGGCCTACTGAGTTTAACTGCATTAAGAGTGAAACTTGATCTGCTTACTTTGGCAGAATGGAGGGAGGGCTGCAGAGAGTGGGAGGGTGCAAAGGTGCGCTCAGTCAGCGGGATTAAAAATGCTTCATGTAATGGCTCCAAAACAAAATCTTCATAAACATCACAGGCTGCAAATAACCCATCTGTATGTCTGATTAGATGACTTACTGTTGAATAAATCTGTGTGGGAGTATGCGGCCATGTATAAGAATGGCATTGAAGAACAATTGCAAACACCAGCAAGTCAGAGAAAAGTTTTTAAAAGAGAGAAATGTACAGAGTATACAAGCAGCCATGGCTAAAACATGTTTTGTAGAGTCTCCAAGACACAAATAGGCTATTTTTAAAAAGTTGGATTGCAAAGTGTCTGTCTAGAACTGAGAACATATTTACCATAGACAGTGTCCAGACTTGCTGAAAAATGCAGTTCCAACTGTGATATCCCCTGGGTACTGCATAAACTCATCATGATGGAAGATGTTTCTGTAGGAAACCACACTAACATATCTGTCCATTGAAATGCTGGCTAAAGGTATTGAGGCTCCTCTGCTCTGTTTCATTCAATTCAGCACAACCAAATTCCAGGGCTTCATGCTCCAGAGGTTCCAGGGGTGCTGTTTTCACAGACACCAAAGTGAACAGTGCCCCCTGGAATTATTCAATGTGGGGGTTGGCCCCACTGTCTCCCATGGCCTGAGGAAAAGTACTGGCTGCAAAAGAAACTTCATTCACTCTTTTGGCTTCAGCCCTGTTCCACTGCCCCAGAAGGAAGCAAACAGTCCTTATGAGGGCTAATCATGGTCTGAACGCTGAGGACAATGGGAAACACACCATGGTGAAAGAGCTGCCTCTAACATCACCCTTAAATTACCAGGCCCCATGTCTGACTTCCCATCACAATAACTCAAGCACCCCTCCCAGAGTTTTGGATTTTATTTGGCTGAGTGGAGCCAAGCATCTGAATTCAAAAGTTCTTTAGGTCGCTTCTAGTGAGCAACCAGGATTGAGAATCACTGCTGTAAACAACTGTAAGTATAAGAAGAGGTCAAAGGAGCTGTAGTGCCCAAAGACTGAAGTTAGGTTTTCTGGCAGGTCTGAAAACCATCAGGATAGAGTGGAGTGGGGCTGAAAGCACGAGGAAGAGGCTGAAAGCAAGACCCAGTTTGGAGGTGATTGGGGAGGGATAGGGAAGAGGGGAAGGAGATAGGTTGGCCTCAGACAGAAAGGAAAGGAAAGAACCTTTCCTGACAGCCTAACAGGGAGGGCCATTCCTAGAAATCCAGTCACATGTGTGAGATGTAGACACAAGACAGTGGCTTCCTGAATTGGCAAAATTGTTAGAAAGAAAACAAAATCTCAAATAAAAGAAATTAACATGAAGTTTAACTAGTAAAATTTGGTGCTACCTCTAGTTTCCATTGCATTCTAACTTTTCCCTCGCTGTGAATCTTTAAGGACAAAGTTAAATACATATATTATAGCAATACATTGTATTACTCACAGACTAATATTTTCCATGCTTTTTTTTTCATAGCATGATAGTTCAAGATGTGATAGAAAGGGTCATTTGGGTTTAGGCTGGAAGTAACAGATCTCCATAAAATCATTACTTGCAAAATCATTATCGATCGAATTAGAAAATAAATTTGAGGCTCTCGGCTTAATCATCTGCTTCAAAGAAGAAACATTCAAACCTTCAGGTCTGTAAATTTAAATCTCTTACATCACTCCAAAGTCTAATTCCCCTCTGTATTCTTAATGTACCAATTACTTCCTCAATTCTTCAATGAAACAATCGCCAGTATCTCAAGTCTCTTATAACACTTCTTAACTTGGACATGAACCTCAATCTTGTCCACTGGAGCCCATTTCACTATCTCCAAGCTTCTGTTTGGGATAAGCAATTTGGCTTTTTCTACTCAATAACAAAAAACGAAGATCAATTTTTGAAAGAAAAAAGGAATCAATTCCTTTTTGAAAAGAGAAAGCAAAATAATAATGCATTATATTTATGTCAGACTCTTTAGCTCACATATCTCTTTGTAGGCAGACCTCAGTTAAGCTTTTGAACTAAGGACTTGGACATAGCTGTTCACTTTTTGAACACTTTACTGTTTAGAAAGAACCTCAACCTACAATATAAATATGTTATTTAAAATTTCTTAGCCTTGCTTTCATCTTCTGTACAGTGGGGATTCATAGTATTGATTTCATAAGATTACTGTGAAGATAACTTTTGCTGTTGTTTTTAATTAACAGAGAAATTCACCTGCCCCCACATCATGGGCACTTGTGCTCCTTTCCATGTCAGTGTCTTGAAGTCTTAAGTCTTCGTCTTAAAAAGTCTGAAAAGTCTAGGTCTTAAAAGTCTGAAGTCTTACGTCCTGGGTTTTAAAGTCCTAAGTTCAGCATCTCTGGCTATTGAGCTAATGATTCAGACATGATAGGTGTAAGCACCGGGCTGGCAGTGACGGCAAGCCTGCTGTGAAACACCATGTGATCTCTGGCCATGTCCCCATGAGCTTACATGGTTGTGATTCTTAATGTAGGCAAACACTATAGTGGGGGGAAGGGGCGTGCAAGGACCCCAGTGCCTTCCTACCAATGAATCCTGTAGCCCGTAATTTCCGTGCACCATGGACCTAGCACCCAAGCAACTAACAAAGACCCAGACCAGAAAAGTGACTTTTTATTGGGAGTAAATAAAAACCAATAGTTCCCAATAAAGCAATTCAGCAACAATGAGTGAGGCAACATAGCATCTGTAATGTAAAAGGATGGATCCCACACACTGCTCCCTCCAAACCAGAAAAGTCAAAGCAGCAGTACACAGGCTTTATGGCCCAATGAGAAAGATCAAATGGGTTCCATCTGGGATTCTTGAAAATGCAAAGCTAGTCCTGCCTGAGGAAGTTTCCCTATCACCCCATCCTGAAGCCAAACTCTAAACCCAGAGTGTATTATAAACAGATATTTTTAATGTGGGTTTATGGGGCTACAGGTTTTATTCTATTTCCTTGTGCCGTAGTACAGTAAGCCCACACTTAACATCGTCAATAGGTTCTGCAGCTTTAAGCAAAACAACATATAACAATTTTATCAATTTTATCATAGGTTAATTGATATAAACAAGAGTTTCGTTCCTGTGGCATCTCATCAACATTGAATGAAACAATATTATTCGAGGACCTGCTGTAATGTCTTAAGAATTTGGAAGATCAGCTAACTAACACCAGGCGGAAACGTTCACATTGTGGCATGATATTATGGCCTGAATTTTTTTCTCCCAATTTCATATGTTGAAGTTCTAACCTCCAGTACCACAGAATGTGACTGTATGTAGAGACAGGGTCTTTCAAGAGGTAATTCATTTAGAATGAGGTCATTTGGTGGGCCTTAATCTGATTAACTAGTGTCCACATAAAAAGAGGAAATTATGACACAGACGGGTACAGAGGGAAGACCATGTGAAGACACAGGAAAAAGACAACCATCTGCAAGCCAAGGAGTAAGGCCTCAGAAGGAAATCAACCCTACTGACACCTTAGTCTTGGACTTCTAGTCTCTAGAATTGAGAGAAAATAAATTTTTGTGGTTTAAGCCACCCGGTCTGTGGTACTTTGTTATGCCAGCCCTGGCAAATTAATATGCATGGTAAACAAGATATGTGGAGGATATAAAAATCAATGTTAAACTCTTTGGGTAGCTAATTAACATAGTCAAATGGCCATTTAATGCCTGCTCCTCTCCGACTGATAAATCACTCTCTAGTGATCTATTAATCACAAATCCATACCTCCAGCAGCAGCTATTTTTTTATTGTTCCAAACATTCTAAGACCTTAAGGCATCAACTGTTTTCCGACACTTGAGCAAAATCACTTATAAATCACTTGTAAAATTCTGTGACATTTTCTATTGCGTGAAAGTCGCCAGATCTTAGTAGCAGAGGTCACCGTCAATGAGAAGATCAAAGTTACTGAGCCATGACATGTGGTTAGCAAGGAGTCTGATTTTCTTAAGCCCAGAAAAACATTAAAAGAAAAAGAAAGTAAGGACAACGAAAGCAGAGGAATGCAAGAGAAAAGTCCCTTGCGTCTGTAATTTGAAATGAACTGCTGATGCCCTGACTGCTGTGGAACAACAGGCCATTACATCAGGACCACTTTCTCTATGTTCAATGACAATGATTTCATGTTAAAAGGGGTTATTTTACATTTCAGAAATCAGTTTGAGGTACTTATTCCATATGTGGTAGAAATCAGTTCTTCAAGTACACTTGCCTTTTAATCCCCATCTTTCCTTTTTTAAAAAAGTATTATCACTTAGACAAATTGGTTTTAATCAGCAGGCCAATTGCCCTCCCCCTGGGAGAACCAAGCCTGCACCAGGAGAGCTGCTGTACCAGCGTAGGTCCTATGCCGGAACAATAATGAGACGGGGAAACATGCTAACTTCGATGTGAATGCTTGTTCTACCACTCACTGGTGAGGTCGCCTTGGCCAAACTAAGTTCTCTTAGTCTCCGTTTTCTCACGTGTAAAAAGGGTTAAAACACCAACCCATGGTTCTGTTGTGAGAATCAAATGAAAAAATATAGGTGAGCAGCGAGCACGGAGTTAATGTTTCAATAAATGTTAGTGTTCTTACTACCAGTAGTAGTATTATTGTTATGACTATTACTGGTAATACTCATCAAATATTTTCTTTTTCTCTTTTCCCATAATATGCCTCCTGTTGACCAACTAGCCTATCTCCTTGAAAAGTGTCTCTACCCATTCCCTCACTGCCCTTACATTCCCACTTGATTCTGGTTGTCACCAGTCCACGGAAATAGCTGTGTCAAAGGCTGTCAGTGACCTAATTAACATAGCATATAGAACTTTGACAATTCTCTGTGATCCCTGCAGCATCTGACAATGTACCTTCTACCACACTGTCTGCGTAATTGCTTCTCTCTGGTTTATGTGCCTCAATATACCCCGAGTTCTCTTTCTACTGCACCAATGCCTCCTCTTTTATTTGTGCTTCCTTCTCTTTCCACTGCCTTTTTCTCCTCTCTTGGTCATATTGCATCATTACAAATGTGATGCTTCTTAAAAATTTGACCTCAACTGGCTTCTCACTACATATCACTCCCACAGTCTTTTGCATCCCCAAACCACAGCCCTACCCCCTCCCTTAAGCTGCAGTTAGCATTCACACTGACCTGCTGGCCTTGTCCCACCTTTATGCTCTTGCTCTCTCATCTGCCCTCTGCCTGGAATGTCTTTGCTTCCATTCTTATTAGTTAAAATCCTTCTCACAGATTAACACCTCCTGAAATGCCTCCTCCAAGATGCCCTAAAACCTGATCAGTCCATTTTTTTCTGCTATTGCAGAAGAACCGCATTTTCCTTAAACCAATCACAGGACATTTATCACAGCATACCTGATGGTGTAGCTATTTATCCATGTGTTTTGAAGGCAGGAGGACAAAACTGTCTGTTGCATGTGATATGCATTCAGCACATGCATCAATAAATGAAATCGGCAACTACAGCTGATCTGGGCCGTTAGCATCCTTGTCAAAATGAGAATCTGAACACACATTGACTTCTTTGAGCTCTTCCCATTTAAATTGCGACATCTCTATGAGTCTGGCCTCTAGAAATGTTGTGTCTAATTTCCTTTTCAAAAGGAAAAAAAGAACAATTAGGGCCACCACTTCTCTTAAGAGAAACATCTTGAGTTGTTGCCCATAGCTCCATATTTGTCCCCCTTTGGTTAAACAACTTTCTAAATTCTGAAACAAAGATATAGAAGACAAGCTTATCCAATTCACACACCGCACAAATCCAGGAAGGTTAACTGTTATCACTGAAGACATAAAGATCCACGGCCTGACTAGTCAGAGGCTGGAATGATGGACTAAAGAAAGTAAGTTCTCTTTCAACAAGAACAAATGTAAAATCCTGCATTTCCAAAAATCAATTGCATGTGTGTGGGAAAGAGCAGAACTACTATGGCAGCAATTTGTGAAGAAAATAGTCTGTCTCCAAATATTTGAAGTAGGAGAGACTTGACTCTGTGATTCCAGGGTGTAGAACCAGGGAGACTGGGTAAAACCTCAACTTACTTTTAGAAAGAACTTCCCTTCAGAGTTGTCCAGTAATAGCCAGGGCTGAGGTACAGACACAGATAAGGATCTCAGAGAGGGAATATGGATTCTGGGGTCCCTTTTGAATGTGAGACTGATTTCCCTGCATGATTATCCCCTGCTCACCTCTGCAGCCTCTTTTCCTTCAACTCTCCTCTCACACAGGTCTTTTCTCCTTCCTTAAACTCAGCATACCGCCCACACCAGGCCTTTCAATGTTTTTGTTTGTACTATTTTATCTGCCATGAATGCCCTTCCCACACTCTCACCAACCACTCCATTCCCCTGGCTAAATTCTGAGCACCTTTGAGGTCTCAACCTCCCAGACCAATTTTATCTGATTGCACAGAATTTTGTAATAACCTTTACCACATGTTGCACACCTTACAGGCATTTCATTATTTATTTGCAGTCATTTTTTTTTTTTTTTCAAGTCTGCCTTTTACTCTATCTGTAAGCTCTTTGAAGATAACAACCATGATTGTTCTGTGCATTCACGTATCTCCAGTCCTGGTGATTGAGCCTGGCACAGAGAAGCTCAATAAATACCAGTTGAGTGACTGTCTTACACCAATGCAAACACTGGACCTGTAAGAAAAACTGGTGGAAAGAAGAAAAAGAGCGAGACCAAGAGCACTGCATGTTTGAGTGACTATTTCTTTCCACTTGATGACAGTTCACAGGCTCGCTATGGTGCAACCCCAGAGTTTCAAATTCTCAAACATTTCCCCCTAAGGTTGGGCTCCTTGCTACAATGGAGCAAAATCCTGACAAAAACAATAACTCATCTTCTTATATATTTATCTGAAATGGCTGCAAAAGTCTCCAATACTGGAGGGTCAGGAAAAACTAAGGACAGGAGGATTTTACATCGCCCTGGTTCTCTCTACACTAAGTGCTTTGGTAGCCTGTGAATTCAAGGCTCTGTTTCATGCTTCTATTCAACCTGTGAAAAGGAATCCACTGAGAACTAGGTTGCTGACCAGAGTTAAGACGAGGGAAGTAACGGGTTGAGATCTATCCTTCTCAGTCAATGAGATCTGGAAAGAAGCTATTTTTCCCATTTCCCTGTTCTTTACACCTATATATTGAGTGGCTTGCCACATGTTTGCTTCTTTCCAGTCTTCACACCTGTGTTAGCCCTCTCTCAAAGAAGAAATATTTATTGAGTATTTATCATATATCATGCACATGCTAGGTGCTTTCCAAATGTCTGTTAGACCTTACAACTACCTGGTGAGGTGAATATTAATCTCCTTATGTACTCTTAAGGAAACGGACTATATAACTTGCCCAATATTACAGAACAAAAGAATACTGTAGACCAGGATTGCAACCCAGTTGAAATGTATTCCAAGGCCACTCTTTTTTTTTTTCAACTGCACTATTCTGATTTAATTTCAAGGATCTCCTATCAGTACTATCTTTTGGGTTTAAAACTATCACTAATACTTATTGAACAAAATAGAATCATCCTACCATGTTCTAATAAAGGGGGAGATTTACATATCCCAGAATTAAATCATTGTCTTATGTTGTTGCTGTGTTGATTTCCCAAGGAGGAGCATCACTTTTATAGGAAAAACAAATCTGGGCCATGAAAGGGATTTGATGAAAGGGATACACCCAACAACTTTCAAACATTTGGATTGGTCCTCATCTGAGAATTTCGATCCCTTCTGAAATTCTCCTAACTTCACAATGGTTTTGACTAACAATTTACAACATGAAGAATTTTTGTGCTAACAAGCAATGTAGACCTTGAAATGAAAACACCACAGCATGGAGTGCGACCCCATGAGATAAAGTCCTGGCTCATTTATTTTAAGAGAAGAATGTAGGGAGCATTTTTAAGTACTAAGCAGCTGATAACACTTGACAGAAGGCAGAGATGGGATCGGCCAGGGGAGGTGAAACACCCACTGGAGGACTTGGGGCTTCGTGAGTCCTGGAGTGTTATCTGCCCCTGTCTCTAAGGAAGCCAGATAAGAACATTTCAAGGATAAAGTTGAGAATGAAGAGTGATATTCAATCTTAGCAGCCTTTGCATGATGCACACAAGAAGTATTTTGATATCATATCAACAACCCCATAAATAGGGAGGGCTGAGAGTGAAATCAAAGACTATTTTGCTTTCCCCTTTAAACTTACAAAAGAAAGGCCGAAAACATTTAGTCAAAAATTCCTAACTTGGGGGTGTCCAATTAGCTCAGTTGGTTAGAGCGTGGTGCTCTTAGAAACAAGGTTGCTGGTTCAATCCCCACGTGGGCCACTGTGAGCTGCACTCTCCACAACTAGACTGAAACAACTACTTGACTTGGAGCTGAAGGGTCCTGGAAAAACACACTTAAATAAATAAAAGTTAAAAAAAAAAAAAAAATCCTAATTCTGCAAGATCCCTGTACTCTGTCTCCAGTAAGTAGTTTCCCACCCAAACATGATATCTTCAGGCAGCTGGAGGCTACATTTGTCAGAAAAGCACAGAGATCACAGCTATATTTTCTTATCTTGATGGCCAAGTCTTAGAACCCTTTGAAATGTTGCCCCAGTCACCGAAGTGAGAGAAGCTATAGTACAGACAAAATGCAAGATTTCATTAGGGAGTTGTTTTTTTCCCCCCAGCCCTTCAAAGGTCTCTATTTGAGCTTCTCACCTGGTAGCACAAAAGCTATTAAATCACTTGAATGAAAGGGTCAGGTTGCAAGCTGTGCAAGTATGGAAGCCAGCAAGTCCTGTTTGGACCACCCAGCTCTCCAAAGGGGTAACAACACCAGATTCAGACAAGATAAGAGGCTGCCGTCCTAAGTAACCGACCCAGAGACACAGCGTTTCTAGAGAGTTACAGGATCCCATTGTAAAGAAAGACTGTGTGCTCTGGAAAAGGTGGCATTTGTCTAACTCACTATACTGGTGGTCTTGGTTATTTGTGAGAGAAAGAAAATGTAAAGGACATATATTTTTTTTAATCTTGAAGAAAAGCAGTAAGCCAAATCTTTGGGGCCTCTTCTCAAAGCAAACGCTAAAGAGTTCCCATTCTATTATATGCCAACTACACTTTAATAAAAAATTAAAAAAGAAAAAAGTTCATCAGTGTCAGAATATCATTAGGGAAGATACCAAAACTCATTAATTCAGCCCTATTGTTTTATTGATGGAGAAAGTGATGCTTAGAGGGATTAGGCGGCTCATCCAAGATTGGTTACCAACAGCTAAGATTTGAAACATCATAGGGACAAGGACCCTGTCCATACTGTTCACATTGGTCACTTCAAAGTCATTGGAAACTAGCACTGAGCCTGGCATGTAGCAGGCACCCATGAATAATTGGACTGCGGAGAGGGAAAAAAGGAAGGGGCACTGATGACCACATCCTATTTTCTTTTTACTATAAATATACAATGCCAGAAAATGTCACTGAGGATGGGGATGGAGACTGAATTCTTAACTTTCCTATGTTGTCAAATGAGGACCTTAACATGATGGAGGAATGACTTCCTGTTTTTCCCAATCCCTGTGGGCTGGTCCAATCTAAACTCAGTTTCTATGAATTACACTGTTCCTGAACAGTCCCAAGGAATCCAGCTGAGTTCTGCCTAACTCAGGGGCAGAGCATCCCAGGAGGCTGATAAAGAATTAAAACAGCCTTGGGCTTAAAGTTTCCAGGACAAACATTGCTTGGCTATGTAGGGGGCAGGTCAGATCCTATAGCAGGAAAATATGGTGTCCAGGTAGCTTTGCTCAACTCCCTTTCTCACTCATGGGAATGGGAAGGCAGAGATGGAAAGGGGAGCAAGAAAAGAAAAAAGAAAAAAAGATGAAGTTGGTGGGAAAGCTGGTTAAAAAGCCATGGTTTGCCAGCCAAGCATGCAAAGCCATGTGGCACATAGCTTATGTTCAACATCAGCTCAAACTCAAGCTTATGAATTAGCTAGGAGATTTAATATTAACCAAGTACATGACAAGAATTTAATTGCTAAGGACAAGGTAGAGCAGTGCTTATCCAAGTGTGACCTCACCTGCATCGGAATCACCTGGGTAGATTCCCAGCCCCACCCCAGGTCTAAAATTCCTTGGGGGTGTGGCCTAGACACCTGCGTTTCACTAAGCACCCTGGTGGTTCTTATGCACACTTCCAGAATCTCTGATGGAGTGAAAGAGCCAAAGCTAGTTAACATTTTCCTAGAGTTCTGCTAAAGACACTTTTGTCAAATGTAGGCAGGGGAAGGAAGAGCAACTCTTCAAGCTTTAACCAGAGCCAGAAATGACAATATCAGGTTTCCAGAGCAGAAAGCTAAAGAGCATTTGCCTCACTAGATCTGGTCCACAGAGCAGCCCTGAAGAGGTTAATCTCTCCAGCAAGATTCCCAGGCCATAAACTCCAACCAGCCTCCGGAAATGCTCTTTTTAAAGCTTTGTAATTCATGCCACGCCACAAGACTGAGAGCAATAGTAAAAGGCAGGAATAAAAGTTAAACGCCTTAAAAATTATTTCTGTGATCCAGATGAAAACTAAAAGAATCTACTTACTATAGCACCAAAAATTCCTAAACTAAATCTGGTTGATAAGCAAATATCAGTCAAAAACTTCAGAACAATTTGATTTTTTTGCCTCTCCAACACTCTCTCTCATCCCCATTAAAAAAGATACCGTGTTTTTAAAAACATATCCAAACATAGCTAAACTAAAGCAAAAGTATCCAAAAATCGTCTCCTCCAAATTTCCATATCTTTATACCATGAGGATATTATCTGTTTTGTTCATTTTTGCATCTTTTCTCTTTGCCATTTTATTTGGCTGAGAAAAACCATTCTGGGGGGAGAAAAATCACAAAATTTTAAAATGGTTATTTCATTGGTGAGTGCCATTGGAAATGGACTCAAAAGACAGTTACACATTTTTATTACATGATAAAGAGTATCCCATTTTTTGGCATATGGTTTTTTAACACTGCAAGTTACCAGCTTCTGAGTTTACATGAGAATTAAACTTTTGCAAGCAGACTCTACATACTTCTTGCATCATTACTTGGAGTTAATGCTACCACCATGCATGCAACTTCTGGGGCATTCTGCTAACAGAAGGGTCACAGTTAAGATGAGAGGAAGTATATAAAGCAGATACTTACAGGTAGTGGTTTTCCTTTCCAAGCCCCAAAACTAGGAACCCTTGGCCCGGGCGGGCAGGATCAGAGTCACTGACCGGTTAATCTCTGGTTTAAAGAGAGGAAGGGGGAGGAAAAACAACACAGGGAAGGAAAGAGAGCTGAAATTCCAGTCTTTCAGGTCAGCTGAGTTTTAGCTTTCTTTGTACTAAAAATCCATTAACCCACCCAACAAGAAAATATAGAATTGAAGTTTACATACACACTTCACCGTCTTTGCTGGTCTTCGCCAAGGCTGCTGCTGCTGCGGCTTTGAAAACTTCCCGATTGCCAAGCCTCAGGACTCCCTCTGAGAAGAGCATGATAAAGGATGCCTGCAACTGTTTGCAGGGAGCCCGACCTCCCTGGCAGACAGCCACCGCTCTCCAGTCCCTTCTGCTGGGTGGGTCCGCAGGGACAAAACTGAGCTTTTGTTAATGAGGTTGGTTGCTTCTCTTCCTTGTCTCTCCCCAGCTTCCTTTCTCACTATTAGTTATATGCTAACTGCTCTGCCACTGGCTGAGCCGAAGCTGCCTCTCCCACCCGCAGCCCTCAGCACACAGAGGCACATGCTCATACACATGCTACATACACAGTCACTCAAACACACCACACACGTGCACACATGCTACACACACATAGGCACCCATGGGGGACACACCCACACAAACCCATTCAAAGGCAGGTACACATATTCATACAACTTCACACCCATGTGCATGCATAGTCACACATACTACACGCATGTAGGTACACACACGTGCTCACACCCACTCACACACATACCCACACAGTTGTTTCCTGAACCTTCAAACTCTTCAAACATACTTTTTTTCCTGAACCTCTTTTCTTCAAACAAATTGCCATCCTGAAGGGTTTTTATTCATTTCACACAAGATGCCCAGCGCTCAGAAGGGAGGACAAGAGGGAACTGGCCCCTTTTAGCTTTTGTCACAGCATTCAAAGGAAAAGATAGAAGATGCTAGGATTCTCTTTTAAAGTATCATCTTAGTTCTTCAGTTTATAAGGCTTTTCATATGTCTGATTCTTTTTATAAATCCACAAAAGTCCCATTAATCACGCCTCATTTGCATATAGTTTATGAGCCCCCTGATTCAGATACATCACAGGTCAAGAAATATCCTCTCAACTGAGGTTCATTTAGTCAAACTTATCAGGATTCAGTGGGTGGTTGAGAGTCCTGTTTCTTAACACCTGCATACTAAAATGCTTTCCTTTACTTCAGCTCCACCAGAAAAAATAATAATAATAATAGCATATCCTCTGGCCTAACTTTTAGATTGACTGTATACAGAGAAGTTGGACTATTATCTCACTTTAGGGGAAATGTTTATATTGAGACACGTCCTGCTATGCTAAATCTTAGCCAAATGTACAGGGCACTATAAATCCAATTCAACCTAGATGTGGTTTACCCTAATAAGGCGCCACATCATACCCCTTTCCTTGGAAAAATGAGGAGAGATAGGGAAATGGAAAAGGGAAGAAAATTATATGAGGAGGGAAGGAAGGAAGGAAGGAAGGAAGGAAGGAAGGAAGGAAAAGAAAAAGAAATGAGTAAGAATACAAGAGAAGAGAGAAAAATTATTTTACTTTAAAACATGGTTTATAAATATTACATCAAAACATGTTTTATAAATACTTCATCATATGTATATCAATGAATGATATACATACACACTTACTCAGAGTCACTAGGAATTTAAAATCTTCAAGAATCTCTTGATTCATTCCATTTCTCTAAGTATAAATGGTAAAACTTCTTGAAGAATCACTAAGCTCTTTATAAGTAAACAAAAAACATTGTTTACTAAACACAGCTATTAGTAAACAAAATATAGTGACAACGAATATTAATGTACTAATCTTGAAAGGGCAAGAAATAAATAAAGCCTTTATGATACCAGGAAACATGTGATAGAAAATTTTGTTCTCAGATTGAATTTAAGAATTGCCTCCCCTTGTGAATGTCATACCTGAAAAGAAATGAAGATGATTCTAGATGCGACTAGTTGAGACACAAAATCCATTTGATAAAGAAATCCTAGTATATAGTGCATCAGTATACCTCTGCTAACATCTGAGCTAAACAAAGTTTATGAATTAGCATAGAAAAATAAATAAATATTTTATATCACTTCTGTGGGGGGGAAATACCTTAAACATCGTAGCAAAATTAACAAATTTAGATTACAATGTATTCCAACGTGCCTGCAAGAAATGTAATTTTCATAGTTAATTATATATATGACCCTTGGCCTGACTTCTGAACATATCCTAAAACAGGCAGACTTAGGGTTCGTTTATCCAAAATGTCTTGAAATCTGAACTACCTGCTTATACAAATAAGTCACTCGTTCTCTCATATCTTCCACAAATGGATAGGGGCTATTGAAATAATATAATTATTAACATTAACAAATGTTGGACCAGTTGAAATGCAAAACCAGGGTTTAAAAAGAACGAGGCAAAGAAACATCCAAGAATTGTTCCCCTAAAAGCATAGGCTGTTGAACTTAATGTTGGAACAAAATGCATTTTAAAGAAATTATTCTATTTCTAACCTTAGGGCTGGAGTGATATGGAAAATATAAAATGTCATGTGTTGGAGATTGGCATACCTTTTTGGGTTATAAAATGCATATGATTTGGTTAAACTGCTGTAGAAATATAGCACTGTCTGAGAAGCACAGCCAAGACCTACACTTACAACTCATACCAAGGCATTAGCAGTGTGCTCATTAAATGTTACCTAAGACACCAAGCACAGAGGTTGGACTGCCCGGTGGAAATGGTTTTTGGCCAAGTCAATAAAGCTGGATGGCTATGGGAAGTGATGCTGTGACAAAAGAAGACTATCCGTGCAGGAGACGAAAGGCACACATACCCACACTGCAAATAGATCCATTTAAAAGCAAATAAATAAAGTACAATAAGTACCTCTGTATACCAGAAAAGAACAGAAACACAACCAACCCAGTGAGGTTTGGAGGCGGAGGCTTGCTGACCTCAGGAGTTCAGAGCTGACAGGGTGGGTAAGAGACAACAGGAAGTGAAACTATCCTGAGGGAGGCAGGAAACAGAGCTGTGCACTCTGCTTGAAATCAGAAAAGTACAGACCCCATATCATTTGTAAACATACATGCAAAATCCTAAATAATGTATTTGAAAATCTAATCTAGCTATGTATTTTAAAAGTCGTTATGATCAATGGGGTTTATTTCAGGACTGGAAGGATGGCTCAAAATGAAAACATCTAGCATCTGAATATATTAAAGGAGAAAAAAGCCACACGTCATTTTAATAAATGCAGAAGAGCAGTATTCAGTAAAATTCAATATTCATTCACTAAAAGTAAACAAATAAACAAACAACAAAACACTATCAACCAACTAGGAATAGAATGGAAGGCTTTTTAACCAAAGACATCTATCAGAAATCTCATGCTTAATGGTAAAATTTTAGCAACCACTGAAGAAGGAAGAGGAGAAAAATGCCTGCTATAGTCCCCATAATTCAACATTGGATAGGAGATCCCAGGTAATACAATAAGAAAAAAGAAATGAGGCATGAGGATTGAAAAGGAAGAAAATAAAACTTTTATTTGTAAAAGATATGAGTCTCTCTCTGTAAAGTATCTTTTAAAAATCTTCTGAATGAGGGTGTTGGAAGAGGGTCTACCTGACAGGGGAGATATTAAAGGGACAGACTTTTCCAAACACTTACATGCACACACCAAGCACCATAGCTGTTATTAACAAAGGAATCTTTCTCCTAGCACTTTGTTTCATGTCTGGAGCTAATGGTCTAGCTGGAGACCTGAAAGAATGAAAGATTCAAGTCCTCTAATTTTTTGAGGACTGATACTCAAATCACGTGCTTCACTGAATCTATTTGAGCAAGCATTTCCCATTCTCTTATCCAAGGCTATCGCTTGTGGAAATGGAAACTGCAGGCTAAAATTTCTACTCATTACATTGTCATTTCCACATTTGGCCACTAAATTCAGTCAGGAAATCAGAATAAATTGACTCATTCCATTCCATTCTGCCCTCACAATTGAAAATCAAACAGGCAATCTATTTTTCTCATTAATAATTAACTTGAAAACAGCTTCAAACACTAGCATTAAATAGACATTAAGATTTCTGAATACGATTGTATACATGAAAAAAATCATCAGGAATCCTCTTTACAAGAAAATGCACCAAAGGCAACATACACAATTTAATTCTAAGATGTTTTACAGTTCAACAATCTTTGTGAGATTTGGGAGTTATTTAGTCTTTCAAAGCTTAGCACCAGGAACAATTTTTATCTTTCCAAGCATAACCCAAGGAGTTGGGAGTCTTGGCTTACTGACTCTGGAAAAATTGCCTAACTCTAGCTCTCTCAAAAAACAATGCATTTTTAAGCAAGAAAAATCAAAATAAAAACAGCTGTTATTTAAAAAAAAAAAAAAAAAAAAGAAGAAGAAGAAGAAGAAGAAGAAGAAGAAAGGAAGAAAAAGAAACCATGGCAGCTCTGCCTAAGTCAGAACACTCCAAAAGTAACAAAAGTAATCCACAGGCAAAAGATGATGTTCACATCTTAGAAGTGGCACAAGCCTACCAACAAAATTCCCAGACTTATCTAGAAAGATGAGGGTGAAGTCACACATTGGATGTGTCTTGCAGGAACCAGAATGTGCTAATCTATTAAATTCCCTCCAACAAGGACTACTGAATCTTCAATAAGGTTCTGTACTAATCATGGGCGAGAGGCAAGACAGAAATAAATAAAAACCTAGGGCCTGCTCTCAAAACCTTACAATCCAGGTGAAGTAAAAAAGAATACGTTAAAATATCATTTTAGATATAGTTAAGGAAGGTAACAATTATTGAACACGGGCATCCTTATATACAGTTTTATTTACATGCATTTATTAATTCATTTGACCCTTACGACAACGCTGATACCTTGAGTGGATTTAGAGACTAAAACCTTAGCATCAGTTATCTTTCCCTCTGTTGCCAATCTCCATCTCTGCTTCACTTTGCATATTAACCTTATTTTCTCCTGCTACATACAGGTATTTTGTGACAAAGAAGACCACATTCAGCGCAGGACTACATTCCTACGGCTTGCAATCCAAAAGGAAAAGAGTCAGCTTCCATATTTTCTCAGAAAAACCCTAGGGCAACTAGAGAAGGAGTGGGGTTATGAATGTTGACACATCAGGACAACATGGAGTGGGGAAAGGCTTTCCAAATGGCAGCAGGTGAAGAAAGATGGGGAAGGAGCTGGGCACTGTGAGAAATATGCAGTTCAGTCTTTGAGGCAATAGGCAGCCAGTGAAGGGTTGGTTGTAAGGAAGGGAGGGTAATGGCCCTAATCATCCAGCCAGTAACCGAACCTTGCCCACTGCCCAGAATCTTCAGCTCACCAAGATTTTGCTCTTCTGATTCAATACATTAACTCTGATTTCCATTAACATTGAAGAAAGTATTCTTCTATTTTAAAGAAGAAATTAAATGGTATATTAAAGACTTTGAATGCCAAATGTCTAATGTACAGTAACTATTACAAAGTTCTTGCTAAATATTTGTAAATGAATAAGTTGAACAGTAATATTCATTCCATTTCTAGCCCTCTGTTAAAGACTGATTAGGGTTAGGAAAGAGATATACATCATATGACTCTCATTCCCAAAGAATGTACTGTTCAGTCAGAGAGACAGGATTTATGCACTAATACCTACCACATAAAATGCAAAATCATACCAGGCAATACGCACAAATTATACCAAGAGGGTGGTTCAAGAGGGTAGTCAAAAAGGGTCTCTTTGAGGGGCCGGCCCGGTGGCTCAGGCGGTTGGAGCTCCGTGCTCCTAACTCCGAAGGCTGCCAGTTTGATTCCCACATGGGCCAGTGGGCTCTCAACCACAAGGTTGCCAGTTCAACTCCTCGAGTCCCGCAAGGGATGGTGGGCAGTGACCCCTGCAACTAAGATTGAACACGGCACCCTGAGCTGAGCTGTGGCTGAGCTCCCAGATGGCTCAGTTGGTTGAGGTGCATCCTCTCAACCTCAAGGTTGCCGGTTTGACTCCCACAAGGTATGGTGGGCTGCACACCCTGCAACTAGCAACAGCAACCTGACCTGAAGCTGAGCTGTGCCCTCCACAACTAAGACTGAAAGGACAACTTGAAGCTGAACAGCACCCTCCACAACTAAGATTGAAAGGACAACAACTTGACTTGGAAAAAACAAAAAACAAAAAAACCCATCAACTTAAAAAAAAGGGGGGGGGGTCTCTTTGAGCAGGTGACACTTAGGCAAAAACCTGAAAGAAATGAGGATTCTGGGATAAGAATAATCCAGACAATGCTGGAAGTGGTCTCAGAGATTTTCCAATTTAAATTATGGGGTTTCTACCTTTTGAAGCATTGGAAGTGTATTGTAAATAAAATTTTTCATAGAATCCCAATACATAAAACAGAGAAGAGGGGCTCTTTATTTCCAAAGTGGGGATAGAGGGCAAGAGCCCTGTGTCTTGGATTTCTCCATTGTGCAGTCCAGGGACACCTCCTAAAAACCCCAGGACCCCAAGTAACATTGTCTGGGGGGAAAAAGTGTTCAACTGTGGAATCCTCGTTTTATAGATGGGGTAAACCAAGGCTGAGAGAGTAAGTGAATTCCCCAAGAAAGCTTACTATTTAGTGATGATTCTGATTGTATTATATTAATAGAACTCAGATCCCTTCCCTCTACAAACAAGATTCTCTCTACCACACTGCATTTGTTCCTTCAATAATATCTACAAGCTCCTGCAATGCACCAGATACCAGCTTCATTACTGAAAAAACAGCAATGGGAAAAAAAATACATGCCCCCTGGCCTCACGTAACTTATACTATGGTCAGTCCATATCTATATTCTTATAAAACTCTCACACAATTAAATAATTATGAATTGTGTAAGTGCCACAAAAAAATGTGCTATAGGATATACAACATACCCTTCATAAAACTAGGACCAGGGAAGAGATTTATCACATGTAATAAAGGGAGGTATTGCCTTAAGAATTTATATTCTCGGTAATATACCTCTTCCGTATCATGTATGTTGACTCTTTGTGTGTTAATAAAGATTTTCATAACTGAATTCCTGCTCGTATGTCTGCTTTGCCCAGCAGACTGAGGATACCTTAACTTCATCCTCACTATCAAGTTTTGTGTACTGCTTTGATCAAATGGTGTATGCTAAAACACCTTTCTTATCCTTCCAATATTTATTCATCATCTTACTATTGACTTTTCTCTCCACTGAACAGATATGGAAAAGACCCGCTTCTCTCTTCCTTAGTGAGTACATACTTTGTAGTTGAAAACAAAATCACATTCTTCAGTCAGATTAAAAAGCTATGGTATTAAGAAAACAAACAACCTGATTAAAAATTGGGCCTAAGGCTTTAACAGACACTTCACAAAAAAAGATATGCATATGGAAAATAAAGGTATGAAAAAATGCCACACATCATATGACTTCAGGGAAATGCAAACTGAAACAAAAATGAGATATCACTACACACCTCTTAGAATGGCCACATCCAGAACACTGTCAACACCAAATGCAAGGGTCTGGAGCAACAGGATCTCTCTTATTCATGGTCGGTGGGAATTCACAGCTACTTTGGGTGACAGTTTGGCAGTTTCTTACAAAACTAAGCATACTCTTTGCCGTAAGACCACACGAAAACCTGTGATAGTAGTTGTTTATTCATAATTGCCAAAACTTAGAAATAACCAAGATATCCTTCAGTAGGTGGATAAACTGCGATACTTAAAGACAATGGAATATATTTAGTGCTTTAAAAAAAAAAGGTGAGATATCTATCCATGAAAAGACATGTTAAATGCATGTTATGATGTGAAAGAAGCCAATCTGAAAAGGCTGCCTACTGTATGATTCCAACTATATGACATTTGGGAAAAGGCAAAACTATGGAGACAGTAAAAAGATCAGGGGTTAAAAGGAGGGAGATATGAATAGGTGGAGCACAGAAATATTTTAGGGCAATAAACCTACTCTGTATGATACCTTAATGGTGGAGATATGTCTTTATAAATTTGTCCAAACCCATGGAAGGTGTAACACCAAGAGTGAAACTTAGCACAGACAATAAACTGTAGGTGATAATGATTTGTCAATATAAATTCATCACTTGTAACAAATGGTAGGGGATGTTAATAATGGGGGAGGCTATACACGTGTAGGGCAGGGCATATGTGGGAAATCTCTGTACCTCCCATTCAATTTTGTTGTGAACAAAAAGCACTCTAAAAAAGTAACATCTAATAATGTTTTTAATTCCAAAGTTAAAAAAAAGAAAAAGGCAATGGCACCTCTAATCATAATCCCCAGAGAATCAATCTCTCAAAAAGGAAAAACAGTCTTAAGAATTCCACATGAAGAAGTTGGAACCCTTATGTACTACTGGTGGGATAGTAATATGGGAAATCCACTATAGAAGCCAGTATGGAGGTTCCTTAAAAAAATTAAACACAGAATGAACATATGATCTAGCAATCCCACTTCTGGGTATATACGAGATCTGACAATTAAGTTCGCAAACTTGTTGCACCGATGTTGCTAACCTTTTTTGATATCAGAGGGATTTTTCATCATGAATTTGTACTAACTGGATAAACAGTTAACCAAGTTGACTATTTGGAAGTGCTGAAAAGGCTGCGTGAAAAAGTTAGATGATCTGAATGTTTCACCAACAATTCATGGCTTTTGCACCATGACAATTTACCAATTCACACGGCACTGTCTGTGAGGGAGTTTTCAGCTAGTAAACAAATAACTGTATTGGAACACCCTCCCTACTCACCTGATCTGGCCCCCAATGACTTCTTTCTTTACCCAAAGACAAAGGAAATACTGAAAGGAAGACATTTTGATGACATTCAGGACATCAAGGGTAATACGATGACAGCTCTGATGGCCATTCCAGAAAAAGAGTTCCAAAATTGCTTTGAAGGATGGACTAGGCACTGGCGTCAGTGCATAGATTCCCAAGGGGAGTACTTTGAAGGTGACAGTAGTGGTATTCAGCAATGAGGTATGTAGCACTTTTTCTAGGATGAGTTCACGAACTTAATTGTCCAACCTGGTACATATGAACCTCACTGTCTTCAGAGTAGTTGTATCTTATTGCCTTGGGTTTTAATAGTCAATGATAAAGGTATCTGATTCAGTATTTTTTATCATTTCTTCCACTGACAAATGCTATCATTGAAAAATGATGGAGAATTCTGTGATGCCTTCTGTTTCCCTTATTACGGACCACCCTCTCCCCTCAGAACATTTCTGTGTAAATGTTGTTGATGGAAGCACTGGATGACTGGGAAGTCTGCTGACTGACACTAGTTTCCAATCATGGATTAAAAAGGGGGGGGGGATGTGTGGGTCCTTTCTAACCATTTATTATATTTCTTAGGAATAGGAAGGTGAGTATTTTTTAAATTACTGGACTTGGATCCAGTGGGACATTTAATTGTATATCACCAGCTCTTGTTTGGACCTAAAATATACTCCAGGTATTTTATCATCTTCAAATGTTACAAATGGCACCTAGCTCTGTCACAATTATGATTACCAGAGATCAAAAAAACTAAACAGATCCCAGAAACTCCATCCAAGAAAAATTTCAAAACGAAAATTTATTCAGCAAGGTACTCTTTGCAGGAAACATCTGACCAGCTACATTTCAGAGAAACAAATGCTCATTACCATAGCAAACAGAGTAGGAATTTATTACTTATCTGGTCCATGCTTTTCCATTGGTCTTTTATCTTGCACAACTTCTGCAAAGGCACCTGAGAACCAAGGGGATATTGTTAAGTGTTTCATCTTCTTAAATAGTGAACTCTCTAGAATTGACTCTTCACCATCATTAATAGAAATATTAGGTGGGTGTAAAAGCAATTGCAGTTTAAAAGGCTAAAATTGCAAAAACTGCAATTACTTTTGCACCAACCTAATATCAAGTGCATTGTAACCTTGGGTTCTAATAGTAGCTTTTACTTAAGGTTTTAAATGCATGAACTGCAGCATCCAATGGGCATCACTTTTAACTTAGTACATGAAGAGAAGAAAGATGTGAATGGTCTAACCTACTCCAATGTAGGTGAACTCAGATAAATATTAATTACTCCAATGAATACTGCAAATAATCTCACTAATACAATATTTTGGAGCCTTTTTCCATTTCTAAATTATTTCATAGACATTAACTTGTTTGATCATCATAAAACACTACAATTTTGACATTATTCTGTTCATCACACAGATAGAAGAATCAAGGACTTTTAACTGTGCTTCTGTAGCACGAGGCTGCCTCTGAGGCTTGTATCCACTGAATGTATTCATGTAGTTTCAGGGGATAACAGAGATGAACTGGCTGTGGGTCTTCACTTTATAGAAGAGAAATTCAAAGTGCCCAAATTCTCATAACTAATGCTGGAATAGAAAGATGAATTCAGGACCTTTGACTCCAAGCCAGGTTTCCATGTTATGTAGCTTGTGTCTTTGCAATATATTTTTCTTTCTAATTCCCCTGTGGTAAAATGAGCAGGATCAGCCTGCCAATCTTAGCATTTCCATCTGGAGAGATGTTAAGGAATCTTCAGTGTGTCAGGGGGTCCCTACCGCTCCAACCTGCTGGAAAATGGACTGTATGTGCTCAGCCTGTATCTAACAACACTTCTGGTATCAACTCTGGCATTCGAGACTATCTTCCACGCAAAATATCATTTGTTTACAACTGAAGAATCTGCAAGAAAGTCGATATTTTGAATTCACCAGATTAGTGCTATATAATAGATCTGTAAAAGAACAGCAGAGTAGCTTAGCCACATGTGGAGTCATGGATGTCCGGAAAGCTTTGGCATTTACAAGTTGTGTGACCTTAGAGAAGTGTCCTCATCTTTGAAAACCTCAATTACCTGATATATAAAATGAGGTTATACCTTTCGATATCTCCAGGAATTGACATGAATTTTGAACAGAACAGTGTGCTCAAAAAAGTCCTCTGTAACCTCCGAAGTGATGATTAAATGTCATTAGATTAGCTGATGTATGTAAAGCACCCACATGGTTAGTGCAGTATAAGAAATATGCCATAAATGTTAACTATTAATTTTAATTATACCACTTACGTAGAAATTAAGACACTTTGGAAAAATTGAGCATAGTATAATTTCTTCCATATTGCAAATTCAAAATATTTTGCAGAAAAAGAACTAGCTTGAGGATTTAAAAAGAAACATATTTGACGTATAGGAACATATAATTTGGGGTAAAGTACATTAATCTTAAGTGTAGAGCTCAATGAATTTACACACTCATGTAACTACCACCCAGATCAAGACATAGAATGTTTTCAGAAATGTTCCCTCATTCCCTGCCCAGTCAATACCCTCCTTCTCTGCTCAGACGTAATGACTCTTCTGGCCGAAATCACTATAGGTGGGTGGGTTTTGCCTGTTCCTGAACTTTGTGTACATGGACTCATACAGCGTGTATTTTCTGTGTCTGGCTTACTTCACTCAACGTATGTTCAGTGAGATTTATCTGTGGTGTTTGAATACCAGTAATTTATTTTTATTGTTATGTAATATACTATTATATGAATGAATATTTAAGTATTGATTTATCTATTTCTTTGTTGAACATTTGGGTTGTTTCCAGGTTGGCACCGTTATGAATAAAGCTGCGATGCACATTCTTATATGTCTTTAGATAGACCTATGTACTAATTTCTCTTGGATATATTTTAGACATTGCTATGTCAGAGTAGGTGTATGTTTCAGCTACAGTGTTTTTAAAAAGCAGGATTTTAAATAACATTGACTTAAATCCAGTCTGCTCTAACCTGACTCTAATTCTGTGCATTCATTACAATACCATTCACTCAATAAATATTTGTTTAGCATCTGCTATGTATCAGGAATATAACAATAAATGAGGCAACTATGAACCCTGCCGTTCATGAACCTTGCCATCTGGTGGGCAGCAGACATTGCACGAGAAATTAGAATGTGATGAATTAATGATGAGGGGAAGTTCAGGTCACTGTGATAGCATATAACAAGGAGCATGACTGGTCTGAAGGTGGGTGCATTTCCCTACTTCTACTGAAAATTACGTGTTCCAAGCTAGTTAAGAATGAGTCATGAAAAAGTGCTAAATAAAAAAAGAATCAGAAGGTGGGGATCTATTCTCAGTTTTCCAATCAGCAGCTGTGTGACTTGAGGGAAATCGCTTATTTTCCTGGGCCTCCCCTGCAATAATAATACCAACTTCCATTTGTATCCAAGTAAATTGTTCCTCTTAAATTGTTTGAAGAAATGAGTTTGTAATCTAGTCACTGACTACACAAACAAGCCAGTAGAAAAATAAGTCAGAGGAGTCCTAATGCTTTTCTGACTACAAAAAGATATCTTTAATCCCTTTATATACAACTGAAATAACAGAAAATTTAGTTCTCCTGAAAACAATTAGTCTGTCTAGCTATAAAAATACTTAAGTGTTAGCTATCTTAAATTTACACAATGTTATATAATAAAAAATAATTAAGTTCAGAGAAGATTGCTATTAACTCATAAGATCTTTAAACAACAGCCGAGAAAGATTACGTTTCCTAAATCAGATTCAAGTATCTGCATAAGATGTACCTCAGCAAAACACAAGATGCAATGTATGTTTTTAGTATCTTGCAAGCCAGCACTCCTCAAAGTGGTCAGGAACATTGGGGGTCTCCAACACCATGTCAGGGACTCCATGAGGTCAAAATTACTTTTATAAAAATATCAAGATATTCTTTTCCTTGTTCATTCACATTCTCTCATGAGTTTAGAATGTAGTTTTCCAGAGGCTATGTGACGTGTGATATTGGCAAGAGACTGAATGCAGAAGCAGATGTGAAAATTCAGCTGTTTTCCATTAAGTCAGACATTAAAGAGAGTTTAAAAAATGTAAAAGACTACTTTTTCAGCAATTTTTGTTTTCAAAATTATAGTTATTTTTCATCAAAATACTTATTTATGTTAACATGTAATAAACGTATTGTTCCTTTGAAATAAATTAATATTTAAACATTTCTGTTTTAATTTTTAATACAGTAAATATAAATAGCTGTAACTCAATTAAACAAAAGTTCTTTAGAGTCTTCAATAATTTTTTAGAGTGTAAAGCAACTCTGAGAACAAAAACTTTGAGAACTATTCATCTCAGCAATTGTCTTCCAAATATTCTCAATCCCCACATGTAACAAGCTCCCGGATCAGCAGTCTGGTTTTAGCATAATTATATTAGCCAAAATTGAATCAAAGAAAATAAGCTTTATGGAAATCAAGGATTTAATTAAAGAATGTAGGGCTTATACTTTCCCCTCAAGTAATATCTGACATACATTTTTTCTGTCCCCACAAAGAGTGTCACAGTTCATGATTCCATGTTTACATTCATGATTTTATTTAATCCTCACAAATCTGAGATAAATAAAAAAAGGCATTATCCTCCCAACTTTCCAGATGAGGAAACAGACCTGGAGAAGTCACATAATTGATCCATGGCCACAAGCTGGACTGGAGTTGGAATGTAGATGTTTGTCACTCGCTGTCTAAGCGCATGTTTCTTGAAGCAGAATGAAAGAACTGTATCTAAATATTCTCTAAGTAAACTTTGAATCTGAATATTTTATAACTCCATGATTCTTAATGTTATTTTCCTTCAAAAAAGCAACATCATCTTTTCACTAAAACCTACTTTCACTAAACTTGAAAGTGTCTTAAGAGAAGCTAATTTTCTAGAAGTATCTTTATCCTTCAAGGGTTAAAAAAGTCTGATATCCATTTTGTCTTTGCATTCACTAAAAATAAGCATGGTCTAATTTGTGTTAGTAGCAAATATATCTTCTGAGACAGAACGAAGAGCTAAGCTTATATATTCCATAAAAAGAATGGAGCTGTCTTTAACAGAGCAAACTGATAGCAGTTAAAACACCTTATGAGAACCAAGTGTGTTTAAACTTAAAAAAGAAAGATTTTTGCAATCATTTCCTAAGATCAGGTGTTGAATCGTTGTTTTGTGATTTACTGATAATTTTTTTTCTCTAAAGCTCTGCACAATTTGATGGGTTTTCCCTATAATTTGATTTATTTTTTAAATTGATGATTTAGTGATTCCTGACACTTCCATTTCTGCTTGAGATTAATGGCATGCCATTAATCGATTCATTAAGGAATTAAGAAATCAATTAAAATGGCATATAAACACAAAACTTTAGTTCTTTTTTACTGAGTAAGGTAGTCTGGTTTTAAGTAGACAAGCATTTTAGTTTCAATTTGTGGGTAGCTAAATGAGATTCAGATCATGAAGATAAGTTCTTTTAAGGTCATATTCACAGGAATACCAATAATTTAAAGTATCTGAACCAGATAATTAGAGCCAGAAAAATCTAACATAGGTAAACAGCATGATTGTTAGGAAGGTTTCAAATATTCCTAAATATGAAATCATTTTAGTATTTACTAATAAATAATCACTTTAAAAAATATATCAATGACTTGTACTAACAGGGAGTTTTTTTGACTTCTCCAAGTAAATGCTAAATATTTGAAATGTAAACTTCCAACTTTTATATTTGAAAAAATTCAGGTGGTGCTAGTCATTTTATTATTATAATTAAAACATTGTGGAATTAGGGAGAAGCAGAGTTCGAGGGCTGGAATGGACCCTCAAAGTTAAGAATTTTTCCTTTGTAACTACTTTCTTAAATTTGACTAGAGAATTCCAAACCATCCCCATAATAATTTTCCATATTTTTGGTGCTTTAGCGCTGTGTTTATAGCATAGTGACAGGATACAATACTTGCCAAGAACAAAACAAGAAAGTGGGGAAGGAGAAACCCCCCAATCTCCAGATGAAGTGTCATTATAAGTCCAGAGAATGGCAAATCAACACCCAGTTGTACTTTCTTCTAAGCAAGTCATGACATTTGAGCAGCAAGATAGCTTTAGCGAAAAGACATTTTCCATCTCAAAAGGCCAAACACCACAGTTGCAGACTGGGCCATACGATCATCAGAGAATTCGAAGGTAAAGCAAGCTCTGAAAATGTGACGGACAGTGCTTCTGCCCAGTCCCCAAACTACCACAAGGAAGCACTCCTGGACAGTTAAGAGAGCGAGCGAGGCAACTTCACCACAATAACTGACGAAATTCCCCATCATTTTCCAGAGTCCTGCAAAGAAAGACCCTTCACCTTGGTATTTTCAGGCATCACTGAGCTTATCTCCACATTAAAAAAAAGTTATCATCAATGTAAACTAATGGCGCCCTATTCCGCACACTGAAATGGGAATTTAGAAAAGAGGCACCATGCTAAGCGGGTTGGAATTTCTTCCTTCTTCAAACCAAGCTCTATTTCTACACATATTTTGGGCACATTGTCTTACCCCTCTATATTAGAGATTTGTAACATATGTTTTCAAATTATTCACTAGTGTGCATAAATTTTAATTAAATAGACAATTGCTTTTTAAGATTAGACTTAATTTCAGTGCAGCATAAATCTTGGTCAAGTAAATATGTTCAGACAGTTATGGCTGATTCTGCCCCATAGGCTAAAGCTTCTTGAGCTCTGTTTTGTGGGAGTGTAGCATCTGCTTACTATCAAGAGGCAAGGGAATGCATATTTATGATGACTGTTTCCTGGAGAGATAAATAAGGGAAAACAAGTTAATTTTTCAACATCCATTCCTTTAAACCTTATATTAGCAACACTTTTACAACTAATGATCTGCTTTTACAATGATAAGTTAGAGCTGGGGAAATATATTTCCTTTACAACCACATAAAAATAGACGATCATCCTATTCAGAGGTCTTTTGGTGGTGAGATATAGTATGTATCCTTTCTCCCAAGGTAAAACTGATTTAAAGAAACTTGAAATGGCCACAGCTTTTTGAACATGTCTTATTCCAAAGTCTAAATCTAAACACTGTTTTACAGCATTTGTATGCACAAATAATACTGTTGACATTGTTACTTGCAGAGTCAACCCACAGCAAGATTATACCTAAAAGTCTTAGCTCAACTTCTAATTAGCAGGAAACTGTTCTTTGGTGGTCTCCAGGGAGAGTATAGGAATGTAATGAAGCATTTAAGATACAGTCATCTGGTATGCAGAACTTTGGTTCAGTTCATTACTAAGCTAAAGTTATTGGAGTCATGGATTCTAATCCCTGGACAAATTTAACCTCCCCGGAAAACTTATTTTTTGTGGGTTGCCCCTTGGCAATATTCTCCTCCTGACTTACATTAAGAGACGCTATGTATAAGCATTCAACACCCACTAGTTCATTTATTATAAGATTGCAGATGAAAACATTGTTACTTGCATGATGAATTTTTTAAGTCAACATTTATAAAGGACTTAGTATATTACCAAGCATTTTTCCCACATTACCTCATTTAAACTTCCCAGCAATGCCATGAGGAAGGCACTTTTATTCTTATATTGCCAATAGAAAACAAAGGCTTGGAAAGGTCCAAAAACTTGTTCAAGTTCAAAAGCTAAGGAAATGAAAGAATCAAGATTTGAACCAGGTCTATTTGATGCCAAAAACCAGTTGTCTAGCATTTGAGACCCTCATTGGAAATCTGTCTCAGCCCTAGACACCCAAGGAGACTAATTTTCCTCGGTAACAGCATGATTTTCCTTGTGGATAAGGAAACCGCACAACCTACATTGGTTCCTTTATCACACTGGCCAACACTAAGCTAATCTTGTTTTGGCTTTTCAAGAATTATTTTTTTGTTTTTCTTTTTAATTCTCCTTAGGAAAATTTCAAGCAATTAGAGAAAAGTACAAAGCAGAAAATTTTAAAAACTAACAAAATTCTACCATCCAGAAACATTTAATTCCCCCAAAATCAGTTCCTTCTAAAGAGTAAAATAACTGATAGTCTGCAATGTTGGTGAGGGTGAGATAGACGGATACATTCATATCCTGCTGGTGCAAGAGAAAATAGGGAAAATCTTCTGGAAAGCCATTTGTCAGCTAACCGAAGAGTTTTTAAAATGTCTGTCCCTTTGATTTAGCAATAGCACCTCAAGGACCCTGTCCTACACAATCAGGAAATGGGACAAAAATTTATAATATTCATAAATTGTTTTATAAACTTAGAAATAAAATATTACTTATAAAGAATAAACACAACATAAACACCCAAAATTAGACAAAATGTAAAATTGTAATATGTATCAACGAAACTCACACATCGTTAAAAATCACTTATGATATAATTTAAGTGAATTAAGTAATTTAAGTGAATAAAGCCACAATGTAAAAATTATTATGTAATACTATTTTAATAAAATTATTTACTGCAACAATATTAGTATATTCATAGTAATATTAGTAATATTAACATATCAATATAGTAAATATATGATCAAATAATATTGATATCAAATGTCACATGTATAGTTGATATTAATATATATTGCTGTTGATATTACTATATTGATCAAATATTAATGTTGATATTATATTTATATTAGCTTCATAATATCTAACAATAAATCAAGTTTTTCTCTCTGTACGAGGATTATTTCATTTAGTATTTACACTACTATATGTACGCTTATTGTTTCTTTTTTTAACTTTAAAAACTATTTTGAAAGAACTTCTCACAGAGAATTAGCAAAAATACTACAAAGAACTCTTCTCTACCCTTCACTTGGATTTACCAATTAACATTTTGCCACATTTGCTTTATCTTTCTCTCTCTCTCCAAACACACACATACATTTGCATACAAGTTGCATACATCATGCCCCTTTACTCCTAAGTACTTCACTGTATATTTCCTTAGAACAAGGCTTGCAAAGGTCCAAAAACTTGCTCAAGCTTAGAAGCTAAGGAAATGAAAGAATCAAGACTTGAACCCAGGTCTACCTGATGCCAAAAACCAGTTGTCTAGCATTTGAGAACCTCGTTGGAAATCTGTCTCAGCCCTAGACACCCAAGGAGACTAAGGTATTTTGAATAAGGGTGTTTTGTTATACAATCACAGTATAATAATTAAATCAGGAAACTTCATGCTTATATAGTGATATTTAATATACTATACCGTCCCAACAGTGTCCTTCATAACAATTTTTTTCAGATCCAAGATCCAATTCAGGATCATTCATTGCATTCAGATGTTATGTCTCTTTAGTCTGTTTTAATCTGAAAGAGTTCCTCAACTTTTCTTTTTTATGACATTGACATTTTTTAAATATGTGGGCCATACATCTTGTAGACTTCCCCTCAATTTGTTTCTCTTCATTTTTTGGCAAAAATACTATCTATATGATATTACGTCCTCAATGCATTGTGTCAGGAAGTGCATGATGTCGTTTTATCACATTATTGGTGATGTTAAACATCACTGAAGCCACTAGGCAGTGCCAGTCAGGTTTCTCCACTGTAAAGTCATCTCTCCTATTTTATTCTTTAAGAGTATGTGTATATGCATTGCCTCATCAAACCTTCATCTACTATTGTAATATTTATAGATATTTCTCTGAATCAGTTACCATTATAATGGTCACAAAATGGTGATCTGCCTCTCATTGCTGGCTTTCACACTTATACAATAGTATTTAATATATTATATTAAGGAAGAGATTTCCTTTTTATTTTCTTATTTATTTGTTTTTGTTTTTGGTTTTTTTGGTTATCACTATGGACTCACAATTCCTATTTTATTCAATGAGTTATAATACATTGCTGTCATTATTTATCTTATTTTTTTCATAGGTCCTGTGATGGTTAACTTTATGTGTCAACTTGACTGAAAAATGGGCTGCCCACATATTTGGACAAGTATTACTCTGGATGTGTCTGGGAGATGTTTTTTTGAGTGAGATTCACATTTAAACCAGTAGACTGAGTAAAGCAGACTGCCCTCCATAATGTGGGTGGGCCGTATCCAATCAGTTCAAGATCTGAATAGGCCAGAAACTGCTGACCCTTTCTCAAAGTAAGGCTAATTCTTTCTGTCTGATGGCCTTCAACCTGGGACATCAGCTTTTTCCTACCTTTGGATTCAAACTGAAACAGCGGCTCTTTCTGGGTCTCAAGCTTGCCAGCCTTTGGACCAGAAACACACTGTCAACTACACTCCTGAGTCTCCAATTTACTGACTTACCATGAAGATCTTGGAACTTGCCAGCCTTCATAATTATGTGAGCCAATTCCTTACAATAAATATATTCTTAAATTCCATATATATATATATATATATATATATATATATATATATATATATATATATAATATATATATGTATATATATATTTAAAACCGTGTGTGTGTGTGTGTGTGTGTGTGTGTGTGTGTGTGTGTGTGTATTAGAAACCCATAATAAAAACCTATTGGTTTCTCTGAAGAGCCCTGGCTAATACAGGTTTCCATTATTTTCTAAGTACATCCTCGCTTTTCAGCCAAGAAGATGTTCCAGGCTCATCTTGGTTTTTCTCTTTCCTGGCCATGGAATCAGTCATTAATTCAAGTAGTATTAGTTATTTTTAACATGGTATGTTATTTGAAAACCAAAATGTGTTTTGTTTTGTTTTGTTTTAATATGCTTCTAAGTTTTTGCAGTGTGAAGTAAGGAAATGTTTGTGTATACATTCATGTATGTGTGTGTCTACATACATATATATTAATATAAATAGTACAGGTGAGTATATATATGCACATATAAGTAAGTATATGTGTATATATACACATGTTTGTATCACCCAAAAAAAAATCCGTATGTTGAAACCTAACGTCCAAAGTGATGATATTAGGAGTTCCACAGGTCATGAGGGTGTTACCCTCCTGAATGAGATTAGTGTTTTTATAAAAGAGACTCCACAGAGCTCCCTAGTCCCTTCCGCTGTGTGAGATTACAGTGAGAAAAGAACTGTCTATGAGGAAATGGTCCTCACCAGACACTAAATCTGCTGGTGCCTTGATCTTGGACTTCCCAGCCTCCAGAACTATCAGAAGTAAATTTCTGTTGTTTTCAGGCCACCTGGTCTATAGTATTTTGTTATAGCAGCCTACCGGACTAAAACAGCTCATAGGTGTTTATACAGGTAGAGAAATATTCCCACTGGTATCTCCAACTGAAACAGCGAACATCAGTGTTTTCCCAGCCTTCCCCCACTCCATATTTGTATCACTCCTATCCAACTGTGAGAAATCTGGCTGCCAGCATAATCAACATATATACATATTTGCTCAGTTCTACCATACACAGAAAGTAATTTCATAATTGCTAAAGCCATACATTGTATTGACTGACAATAGCCAAAATACTACATTCAAAATTATTTGAATTAGCTCTTTGTCACCATTCAGTGTGGTTATATTACTCATTTAAAGTTAGGTTTATCTACTTCTGTTTGTATTCCATTTTGGGTTTCTCCTCCTACACCTTTGTTGATTTAACGTTTTTGAGAGTGGACAAACATTAACATAATGCCAAAAGTCAAAACTACACAAGAGAATAAACTCAGAGAAATGTCACTCATTTTCCTACACTTTCTAGCCTGTTCCCATTTGCCTCCTGTAGGTAACCAATTTAAGTTTCTAATTTATCCTTTTTTGTGGTGTATATTTTCTTATCACCATTGTTTCTTACACAAATGGCAACACACTATATATACACTTGTGCCCTTGCTTTTTTCCATAGGAAATTACTTCATTTTGGTTTGTGAAGCTATTTTTTCTTCTTTCTTACAGTTGCATAGTTCCTCTTAATATGAATGTTCCATTGTTTATTCAATAAAAATTTCCTATATTTGGGGATTTAGGTTACTTTCAATATTTTGCAATTATTAATAATGCCACAATAAGTAACATTGTGGATATATATTTTCACATTGTTGAGACACAGCTTCAGAGAAAATTCCTTGCAGTGGGATTCCTGGATCGAAATGTAAACATATATGTAGTCTGTTTAGGTATTGCCAAATTCCCTTCTCTAAAGGTGTGCCATTTTACAATTTCACAAGCAACATATGAGTGCTTATTTTTCCCTGCCTCACTAACAAAGTATGTTGTCAAGCTTTTAAATTTTTGCCATTAATTGGCATTTATTATAAGTGAAACTGAATACTTTTTCATATATTTAATGACCACTTTTATATTTTTGGTGAATTTTCCTTTATGTCTTCTGCTCATTTTTCTATCAAGTTTTTGTTATCATCCGTCTGTAACATACGAGGCAAAAGACTCAAGGAAGAGAAGTAACCCAGTGGCATACATGTAGGAAGTGCTGGAACTAAAATTCAATATTGACTATGGTCAATATTGAGCAAGTAAATTTTTGTTGTTGTTTTGGATCTTTAGGCTTAATTCTCCAAATTTTCTGCCACGGGGAACATATATTGCTTTGATAATTAATAGAGAAAATGAAGTAAAGTTTAAAAAAAAAAAAAAGAATGAAAGAAAGTAGGAAAAAAAATCAGCTGCTCCTTAAGTCACAACAACTTTCAACAGTCTGCCAGTATAATCTGTACCTCAAAGGTGGGAGCAGCCAAGTGTGCAGGCTGCCAGCTGCCAGGGGCTGCAGGAGTTTGCTGTATTTGTTTTTATTTTAAATGAAAAAGTAAAATCAGAGGGAGAAATAAGAAGAAAATATTAATAAGATGACATTTGAGAAGACTGAGACTGCATATTGAAACCAAGGAGCAAATCGGGAACATAGGCGCACCCTCTAAAATCAGTGGCTTGAGATTTGTAAGCAAAATAAGAAGGGAGGAGGAGAGAAAACTCAGCAATAAGACATAAATCTCAGGACTGTTTTAGGCTCTCAGACGTGACTAGGGTGAAGTTTTCAGCACAGAAAAGAATGTAGAAGTAATGCAACTGGTCTGCTACCTTGGAGAACTGAACAAGGGCAAAGTCTCAGGAGGCGAGCTATGAAGTAGTTTTTCTGTTAAGCCGTGGTTCTCAACTCTGACTGCAGATTAAATGTTTCTCACTGGAGAAACATTTAAGGCAAGTGGATGTCTGTGCCCCATTTTTGGAAAATAAAATCAGAATCTCAGGGATAGGATGCTGGAATCTTATTAAGAATCGCAAGTGTAGCCAATGAACACAAGGGACCTTCTTGGATGTTTTCAGACTTTCTTTCAAGGATAAGAGAAAGAGGTCAGCTCTGTATTTTAATTTATTTTAATAAATTAATTTAGTTTAATTAATCCATACATACAAAGAAATTATATTACCATCATCTTCATCATCATCACCACTACCATCATCATCACCTTCATCATAGAGCCCATTCAGTGAATACCCTACTGTACCCCAGATCCTATGCCAGGTACTTTATACTCCTCCATATCCTAAACTTCACAGCAACTATTCAGGGTAGGTATTATTATTTTTATTTAAAAGCTATATCCCAGAGTGTGAAATGATCAAAGAAGACTCTCTCTCTCTGTTTAGCTCTTTGGAAGAAGGTAGGGAAAAAAAAAGAAACTTGTTTAAAAATGGCAATGGTATCAGAATTCCTCAAGCAGGCCTGGTTTATTGAAAATGAATAGGAATACTTAAAACTGTTAAAGGAGTCAAAGGTGGTCCTGGGTCAACAGTGAGCCCCTATCCTAGCTTCAACCCTCCTCAGATGTTGCTGCCTTGCATAAAGCAATGACAGTTAAAAGTGTGGATGAAGCAACCATCATTGACATTCCAACTAAGAGAAACAATGCATAGCGTCAACAGATCAAAACAGCATTATCTCCAGGAAAAAGGCCAGCTCCTGGATGAAGCTCTGAAGAAATCCCTTACAGGACACCTCAAGGAAGTAGCTTTGGCTCTATTGAAAACTCCTGCCCAGTTGGAGGCTGACGAACTTCATACTGCCACGAAGGGCCTTGGAACTGAAGAAAACACTCTGAATGAAATTTTGGCATCGAGAACTAACAGAGAAATTAGAGTCTATAGAGAAGAACTGAAGTGATATCTGGCTAAAGACATCACCTCAGACACATCTGGAGATTACCGGAAGGCTTTGCTCTCTCGTGTTAAGGGTGACCCATCTGAGGATCGTGGCATAGATGAGGACTTGGCTGACTCAGATGACAGGGAAAAGGAGAAAAGGGACAGATGTGAGTGTGTTCAATACCGTTCTTACCACCAGAAGCTATCCCCATCTTCGCAAAGTGTTTCAGAAGTATGCCAAGTAGAGTCAGCGTGAACAAAGTTTGGAGCAGGAGATGAAAGGTGATGTCAATTTTCACAATGATCGTGAAGTGTGCCACAAATAAACCGATGTTCTTTGCTGAGAAGCTTCATCGGGTCGTGAAGGTGATGGAATGCGTCATAAGACATTGATCAGAATTATGGTTTCCTGTTCTGAAATCAACATAAAAGATAACAAAGCATGCTTTCAGAAGTTGTATGGTATCTCCATCTGCCAAGCCATCATGGAACCAAAGGAGATTATGAAAAATCCTTGTGGCTCTCTGTAGAGGATGGTAAACATTCCTTTGATGATCTCAAGCTTTTTGATCAGAAGATTTTTTTAATCATATCTTTTCATTCCATATTATAGACTTAAATAGGAAAGTTTCTTTCGCAGGATTAGTCTAGTTAACTGCTCTCTGAAAACTATAGCCTATGAATCATTTTTATATCACAACTCTGTATAATAGAGTTAAGCTTTTTAAAAATATATTTACCCCAACTATTAAAACCCATAAACAGGTTGGACTAGTAACATTACATGAGAAAGATGTTTATGTAACAGAAAATAAAATGATTTTACAGGGAAAAAAAGATATACTCAAGTCTGGTCTTGGCATATTTTCCATCCCACTCAATTTTGTGATTGTCTACATTTTTCACATTTATCAGCATCACCAATTACACTTACTCTATAATACAGCAATTCCACTCCTAGATATACACCCAAGAGAATTGAATGCCTGTGCCTAAAAAAAGATTTGTACAAGAATATTCACAGTAACCATGGCAACTCTATTCATAATAGCCCAAAGTAGAAACAACACAAATGTCCATTAGCAGAAGAAAGGATAAACAAATTTGGGATAACCACACAGAGCAATACTACAGAGCAATTAAAAAGAACAAACTTCCAAACTGATATACACAACAATATGGATGAATTTCAAAACATTTCATTGAACAAAAGAAGTTAGACATAAAAGAGCAATACTGTATGATTCCATTTATATGAATGTTGAAAGACAAAATTAATCAATACCGCTAAATCAGAATAGTGGTTATACTTGGCAGGGAGGGGCATAAATATGGTCATGTATGTGTATCCATATGTAATAATTTACTGATTTATACATTTGAGATGTGTGCAATTTACTGTATGTAAAAGAGACCTCCATCAAACACAGTAATGTTAAAACAAATAAAAAGAAGCTTACCCAAGGCCACAAAGCTAGTGGTTGAGCCAAAAACAGAACTTAGGCTGGTTTGAGACAAAGCCTATACATAGTGCATATTTTCCTCTTAAATATGTATTACTTATCCCCATTCAAGCATCAGTTACTCAACATAACTGAAAACAGCCCAAATGCTTAACCTTAGGAGAATGATTAAGTAAAATACGGTAGCCCACATACTTAAATATAATTCAGCCACTAAATGATGATTATGAGGATAGTAAGGCAATGAAAACAAATGGTTATAATATAGTGTATGTGAAATAAACCAGAATATTGAAATGTACTTATATAAATAATTATGTAAGAATTAGAAATGCAAATATACAAGGATTAGATGGGAGCATTAAAAACTCCAAACTTGTTACAACTGAGAGACTGTGGGTGATTTTTTAATTAAATTTCCATATTGTTACAATACTGTCTTGACAATGAATTATAAAGGACACAATAAATATGAAATCTTTAAAATCACTATATGTTATATGCCCAATGAAATGAAACTAACAGTTTCTACCTAGAATAGACACCACCCTATTATAACATCCAGAACTATGCTTGAGGATGAACGCAACTGTTAAATGTCTCTTGATACTTCAGTGACTGAAGTTTCTTGGATGGGACCAATTTTAGAGTCAACTACCTCTAATATGAGAGCTAACAATGACATAATATGTAATTATATGAAATTAAAAAGTAAAAACTAGGAAATAAGAAACAAATATTTTAAAGGGGCCACTCAAAAAAACATTAAACATATGAATGACTTTTTTTATAAGCAATACCCATACGCATCATAATTTATTGCTTGTAATTGTGGACTGTTAGAAGACAAGGTCAATTCTAATTTGTTTTGTTCACACGCAATTGTTTTGTTTATATTTTAGTCAAAAGAAGTACAATATATCTGTATTATTTTTTATTTTTATTTTATTTTATTAGTTTCAGGTGCACAAGACATATATCTGTATTATTGATTTAAAACAATGATGTACACTTTTGGTTAAATATGGCAGATTGAACACATATACAGAGGGTAACAAAAAATGTATAAATTTTTAAGAAAGAAAAAAACTATTAAAATTGTAATACTTAATATATACTGATAACAAAAGATGAATGCAAGTTATGTGTATACATATTTTTGGTACCCCCAGTATTTTTCTCTGCTTCTTTCCCAAATCATACAAAAATGTCAATAAAAGAATAAAATGATACAGTTCCACTCAGTCAAACAAAATACCTATAGCAAGATAACAGCAAATACCTAGGAATAAACTTAACAAAGGATGTGAAGGACCTATACACTGAAAACTATAAGACATTTTTAAAATAAATTGAAGACATAAGGAAATGGAAAGACATTCCGTGTTCATGGACTGGAAGAATCAACATAGTTAAAATGGCCCTATTACCCAAAGCAATATACAGACTTAATGCAATCCCCATCAAAATCCCAATGGCATTTTTTTAAAGAAATAGAAAAAAAAAATCATCAGATTTGTATGGAATCACAAAAGATCCTGAATAGCCAAAGCAATCCTAAGAAAAGAGAACAAAGCTGGAGGTAACACACTTGCTGATTTCAATCTGTATTACAAAGCAACAATAATCAAAACAGCATGGTATTGGCAGAAAAACAGACACACAGACTAATGGAACAGAATTGAAAACCCAGAAATAAATCCACCTAAATATGGACAGATAATTTTCAACAAAGGAGCCAAAAACATGCAGTGGAGAAAATAAATCCTCTTCAATAAATGGTGCTGGGAAAATTGGAGACCCACATGCAAAAGAATGAAACTAGACTGTTACCTGTCACCATATACCAAAATTAACTCACAACAGATCAAAGACTTAAACATAAGACCTAAAACAATGAACTGCATAGAAGAAAGCATGCGTACTAAACTTATGGACCTTGGGTTCAAAGAGGATTTTATGAATTTGACCTCAAAGGCAAGGGAAGTAAAAGCTAAAATAAATGAATGGGACTATATGAAACTAAAAGTCTTCCGCACAGCAAAAGAAACGATCAACAAAACAAAGAGGCAACCAACCAAATGGGAGAAGATATTTGCAAACAATGCCTCCGATAAGGGCTAATATCCAAAATATATAAGGAACAGATACAACTCAACAACAAAAAGACAAACAATCCAATTAAAAAATGGGCAGAAGATGAGAACAGAAATTTCTCCCAACAATATATACAAATGGCCAACAGATGTATGAAAAAATGCTCAGCCTCACTAGCTATTAGGGAAATGCAAATCAAAACCACAATGAGATATCACCTCACCCCAGTCAGAATGGCTATCATCAACAAGACAAATGATAACAAGTGTTGGAGAGGCTGTAGAGAAAAAGGAACCCTCATACACTGTTGGTGGGAATGCAGACTGGTGCAGCCACTATGGAAGGCAGAGTGGGGGGTTCCTCAAAAAATTAAGAATAGAATTACCATATAACCCAGCAATCCTTCTCCTGGGTATCTACCCAAAAATCTGAAAATGTTTATCCGTAAAGATGTATGTGCTCTGATGTTCATTGCAGCTTTATTTACGGTGACCAAAACATGGAAACAACCAAAGTGTCCTTCGATAGATGATTATATAAAGAAGATGTGCTATATACACAATGGAATACTACTCTTCCAGTAATTAAGAAAAAACGAAATACTGCCATTTGCAACAACATGGATGGATATTGAAATTATTACGCTAAGTGAAAAAAGTCACTTAAAATGGTAGAAGAAAGTAAAAGGGGATCAAATATATGGTGATGGAAGGAAAACTGACCGGGTGGTGAACACACAATGTGATATATAGATGATGTATTACAGAATTGCACACTTGAAACCTATATAATGTTACTAACCATTGTCATCCCAATAAATTTAATTTTTTAAAAATGTATAAAGGCAGATGAGACTATCAACTGATGAGTGGATAAACAAAATGCAACAGAATATTATTCAGTCATCAAAATAAATGAATAGAGGTATTATAGATGGGATAGTAACGCAGCTTCCAAAACTGCTCAATAAACTAAGAGATCACTAGCTTACTGATCATTGTAACAATTATTTTTCACTTACGGAGTTAGCCCTAGCAAGCTTTATCTACATGTTTAATGATTTTTACTAGAACACATGCTAAAATAAAAGTAGGACAGAGTACATATTTTTCCTGCTATACAAGTTAAATTATCCTTCTTGTAGTTAAGTTAGTAACAATTGCCTATTTCAACAAAGAAAGAGGAGCAAAAATAATCTGCTCAATTAGAGCCAGTTCTATACACAAGCAAACTGAAAGAATCACTAGTGGAATTTATGAAATACATAGTCCTTGAGTCACAGACTTTAAAATTTCTTTCTAATGGAGACAGCAACAAAAACTCTATTAAGCATGTAGCCAAGGATTGTAATTTGACCTCTATATACCATAAACTCGAGTCAGTGTGTATTTACACAGAAGGGAATTACAGACAGTATCAAAGACCTTTTAGCCATGATGATGGATATGATCTTGGCTCACAGTCTTTTTCATGACATACAGGGTTTCATAGCATCTAAGAGCTTGTACTCTTTTAATTGTTTTGTCATTCAGTGACAAAAAGTATCATCTATTTAAAAAAAAAAGCTAAGGTTCAACAACTGAACGCCTGAATGAGATATCAAAACTCCCATCCCATACAGTTTCATATCATAATCGGAGTTTGGGGGCACTCAGAACTTTGATGGACTCTGGATGGATATGTTTCATTCCAAAACAAAGCCTGTGAACAAACTGAGTTAGAAACCATATGGAAAATAAAATGTAGACTTGCCAGAAACCCCCACTTCTTCACTCAATATATATTTATGTATGTATATAGCATGTCCATGTTCTTCCAGAAAGAACTTAATGTACCCTGACATTTCTCCATCAGTACAAAGCAAGTAGTTCTAAGTTCTTTTCACAACATGCAAATATTTATTGTATCCCCAACCAAGGGAAACGTGATAATAATATCTCAATCTTGTTGACATTTACTACCTTGGAAAAAACATGTTTTGTCTTTCTAAATACTAAAGAAAAGCAAAGAATGGAAAAATTTGGAGAAGTGGGGAGTGTTGGAGATGCTGGTTATCATAGTGAGAAGAGACATCTGAGAAGAAATTGAGAAATTAATAAGAACCATGGTTAGATGGCTACAAGACCCCTCCAAGTTTAATGTGTAGGGTCCATTTCCAAATAAAATATACTTTAGATTCTATACATGTAGATTCTATACATGATTCTATTCTATACATAACTGTATTATGCAGGAGGAGGAGGAGGAGGAAGAGGAGAAGGAGGAGAAAGAGAAGAAGGAGAAGGTTTAAAGAAAACAGTCCCTGGGAATTAGTAAAAATTCCTGGGAGATCTTCAGACCTCCAAAGGCTGTGGAAGTGGTGCTGTCCAAGTTTGTATCTTTAAGGAGTAAAGGAGAGCCAGCTAATTCTGGTTATAGGTAGAATATAGAAAAACTACACTAAGGTGTGTACATATATATGATACACTGAGGAAAACAGGAAGAATCATGGAAGGGTGGAGAGATCTAGAGGCCATGAGCTGGTGGTGAGATACGCTGGGCTGGATGGTGAGAGAGGGGGCGGGTGTTCACAGTCCTATTTTTGTCCCCGCATCTGCATGCTGGAGGACCTTTGTGACTGTTGCACAACCCTGTGAAGGGGACCTGGAACCTTACACTGGAGCATGCATTCTCTGTGCCCCGTTTCCTGAGATAGCAGTGCACGTCAGATGATGGAGATCGTTGGCTGGTTTCTTCTGCCTTTTAGTGAGTCCTGGCAGTTTGGAATGGAAAAGATAAATATAATTATCTGGGCTCCTCCAATTCTTTGTCCCATGGTTACTTCTAGCCCCAGGAGGGAAATAAGAACCAATAGTTTGATAAAGTTTGCCTGAGCTTCCTGCCTATTAAAACCTCATGACCTTCGCCAGAATTTAAAACATCTTCTTCAGATAGATTATAAAGCAAACCATGTGTCCTATTTCATATTCAATCACAACTCACATGGGCCTTTCACAGTTGCTAAATCATAGTATTTTGGAAACTTCCGACTGGAAACAGTTATTTGGACAAGTTGCCTGGGGTCAGGATAGGGTGCTCACCCCCTATATCGTCTAGCTACTTGCTCCAGTTTCTTTTAAATGTCTCAGGGGATGTGATTCTTTTTTTTAATCCTCCACTTTAAGATATATCATGCCATCTATTAGAACCCATTGCCAGGGGATTCTCTGTAATGCTGCTGACTCCTCTTAATATTCTAATATTTCTCATTATGAGGATCTCTGCCACTCTCAGAAATGGCGATTCCCTACCAGAAAAGAAGAAGAAAACTGTAAATAATGCAGTGGGAGATTTTGCAAAGAACAGAAATTGGGAGCCAAAATATGTTTGCGAATAAATGTGTTGGGTTTCATCTTTGTTCTCCAGACACCTGACATTGATCCCCTCCTGATTCAGCACTTCTCACCTTCCCATTCTGTATTAAATTGTTCTGTTTATTCCTATGTCTCCCATCCAAATAGGAGTACTCAGCAAATATGGTATATATTACATGTGTACTGATGTGCCTGGTGAAGAGAAACTTGAATTTCTGTGCTATGGCAAGGAAATGAGTTTGGGTTTTACTGGGTGATGTTTGGCTTCTCGAGATGGAAAGGATAACTCCTGTTGGAATAAAATGCTTTTTGTCAGGACCAGGCACCGGGATAGTCCATTAGTTACCCAAACATTCAACAAAGAGCTGCGCATTGTTCTGGCTGGGAAGATGTCAACAGCTATCTGGACTGTCCCAAACCTTGAGCGCTGACTCTTCAGTCAGATGGACCAGGATTCTCTCCTCAAATTGCTGATACTCCAGCCTTGCCTTGTGCTTCAGTGGGACAACAGAAGCCAATGCACAAGGCTTCCAACATCCTTTCACCACCAAATCCCCAGCCTGTCTGTGGCTGTGACTACCCTTTGTCAATTCCTTCCTGTTAATTATCAAAGATCGCTTTGCACTGTGGGACGGGATCCCATCCCTTCTCTCCCTCTCAGGAACTTCATTGTACTGCTCCCCATCCATAGAATCATTCCCGCCAGTATCCTACAGGCTCCAGTATCACCCAATTCAAGACACGCACAAAACAAAGCCCCCTTGACTTCACAGTCCCCTAAGCATGCAATCTCATCAGCTCGTCTCCTCAGCCGAGACTCTCAGAAAGGTTGCCTGCAAACCTTGACTGCACTTCACCTCCCGTGCATTCCTCAGCCCTCTCCAAATCACCAAAAAGTCACCAAAATCATCCATCCTATCAAATCCAATGAACAATTTTCTTCTTAAAAAAAAAAAAACCAACCACTCTCTTCTTCCTGAAATACTCCTTCACTCTGTTGCCGTCTTCTGTTTTCCCTCCTACCTCTCTGATTCAACCTCACTTTCTGCTGGCCCTACCTCCTCCACCCAAACTCTAATTATTAGGGTGGCTCAGGCTCATTCTTATGCACCCTTCTCTTCTTGTACTATACCCTGTGCATAGGTGATTCCATCCAGTCTTGTGGCTTTGAAGTAATATGTTGATGACTCTTAAATTTCTATCTTCAATCTGGATCCTCTGGGTTCCAGAATCCTTTGTAACTGTCCATTTAACATTTCCACTAGTATCTCTGAGATATCTGCAACTGAACATCTACAAAGCAGAACTCTTAATTCTCCAATTCTTCTCAACACTCACCCAACCAAGTCATTCCCCAGCCTTTTCTGAATGAATGCTCCCCAACCTTCCCAGTGTCTGAAGCCTGAAACCTGAGTCATGCTTGACACCTTTCTTTCCTAACTCCCCATATCTAACTCAACACTACAGTATGTTGATTTGATATCCAAAACGTATTTAAAATCTGTCAAATTTTATATAGCCTGTAAATGGTCTCCCTGCATTCATTTCTGTCTCCTCCAATCCATTTTCCAAACATCAGCCAAACTAATCTTCTTTTAAAAATATGACTATGCTAATCCCTGTTTCCCATTGTATTCTATATAGAATATGAATTCCTTAACATGGCCAAAAGACCTTCATGGTGTGGTCCCATCTAGCTCTCCACCTTCCCCATCACTCCCTGTGCTCCAGCTCCATTGGGTAAGTTGGAATCCTGTGGACTGACTGCCCTTGCCATCTGGTATGCCTCCATGCACTGCATAGCAGGAAAGCTAAGAACTACATTTCCCAGGTCCCCCTTGCAGCTACCAGCACGTGATTTAATTGTGATAATCACAAGTGCTTGTGGGAGACTTCACTTAGGGCCTCAGTTAAGTAGGGGAGAGGCAGAGGATGAGGCATCCATTTTGCTGGTGCAGACTGGGCCAGACTCAGTGTGGTTCTGCAGTCATTGGCTCCCAGATTTTGTGGTTCCCTGCAGCAGCAGCGGTTTCCCTCATCAAGAAGAAACAATGTGGTTCGGAGAGCAGAAGGTTGTCTCTGGAAGCTCCGCCTACACCTCTGAGCCTGAGAGCTTCCTTTCCAGCTCCTTCAGTGATTTTGTAAACCACTAAGTACCTGATAAATCGCTTCTTCCTTAAACTAGCTAAGATGGTATCTGTTGTCTGCAACTGAACCCTAACAGAGGACTCACCAACTTTTAGTTATTTAGCTGAATAAAGACTATAATTTGGAATGTTTTTTTGTCATCCTGCCTGAATTTGAACCCCTATTCCAGCACTTACATATTATGTGACCTTGGATAAGTTACTTAATCTCTCTAGTCTCAGTGCTCTCTCATTTGTAGAATAAGAATAAAAATAGCATCTACCCAGGAGGGTGTTTGAGGATAAAATGACATAATAGTGGTAAAGCAATTGGTATAGTAGTCTGCACGTAAGAGTCCAGTAAGTCTTTACTTTTATAATTACTATAATGAAGTATTATTATTATTCCCTTACTCTGGGCCTTACAATTTGCTCTTTCCTATGCCTAGAATGTTCTTCTGCCTGCTCTGCACCCAATTAACTCCTACTCAGCCTTCAAGTTTCAGCGTATAAATCACTTACTCGAAAGTTACTTCCTGGCCCAATTTAATTATGCCTACCCTCTTGGTTTTCTCTCATAATGGTATTTTTCCCTCGTAGAGCACTCATCAAAAGTTTCAATTTCAAATATGTGTGTGTGTGTGTGTATGTGTGTGTGTAATTTATGCATTTAATCCTAATTTCCCCCATAGAGCTATGAGTTCAATAAAGGCAGAAGTGGTGACTGCATCTACCCATTATATAACGAGCACCCAGCATTTTGATGGACACACAAATGAGCTCAGCAGATGTTTCTCAAATAAATGACCCAGTGATCTGGTGGCAAATGTAACAAAAATTGCTGAACATGTGAAGAGCTATGTCACCAACAAGTTCTACTATAGAGAACCCAGGCCTGCTTTGCCATAAAACAGTCCAAACTGAGTTTGGAAAATTATCTGTAAGTTTTCTTTATAATACTAAGTTACATACTGATAGCACTCTACCATGTTCCAAGCCCTTTTAGATATATTAATTCTTTCATTCCTTACAATAATTCAACAATCTTTTTATCCCATCTTCAGAACAAATCTGCAACATGCCCATCACAGACAGGAAGTTGCAAATTTCATGAGTCACTGACTGGTAAACATGAGTTCCAACCCTGGCTTTGCCATTTTGTGGTGGTGTGGGTAAGTTACTCAGTCTCTCTGAGATGGTTTCCTCACCTGTGACAAGGTAACTGTACATGTGTTGCAGGGAAGATGACATGTGTATCTGAAATGTGCCCTGGGTAAATAGCAGATCATTCAGATATTATCATCATCACCATCATCATCATCTCACTCAGTTTTACTTAGCAAGATGGTGAATCCGGCTACCCTATAAGACATCTGGATTCTCGACCAGAGATGCCTTAGAAGTGCATAGTTAAGCAAAGCTGCACCACGAATTTCATCCTCCATTTTATTAAGAGTGGAATGTAACATCCCACATGTCAGGTACGGACACACGAATTTAGCTTCCATGTCGGCTTGCTCCATCTCTGCAACCAGATTGTAACTCTGTCACCACTTTTCAGCCTAACTGTTTGTTTCCTTGTACTTGCCCCCAAAGAAAGGAGAGTCTGTAAGATGGATCCTTTCAGGGACTTTGCTAAATCTTTGTGTTTGCACCTTATGCCTCCCTGTTTGGTCCCAGAAAGATGGCTGGTCAGCCAAAAACGAGTAAGATTCCTCACGAAAGGAACAACTCAAGCCAGGAGCAGTCGAGTGGGGACGAACAGGGGAACCCACAGGGTTCATAGATGTGGGCACAGCCCCCCACCTTCCTCAGGCTAAGGAAAGCCTCAGCCTCTGTGGCTGCATTCCTTCCCACAACCTACAAGGGAAGTGATTCAATGAGGTGCTCTCCATCTATTCATATGAATATAGGTTTTGTCCCTTGGGGAAGTTGAGACTTACGGTCCAGCTGCCTGCAGGCAAGGGTGATTGGCTTGAATCAGTTTCCTATTATGGTGTATAGGATTCACAGATCTTGATATTGACAAGCTTTATCTCCTTTGCTTCCCCACCTAACTAATAAAAACTATGCTAGGCCCGATTAGGCACCACAGCCACAGCCCAGACCTTGAGGCTGCTGGTCCCTTGGCCCCGCTTGCACTCTATTCATGGCTACTGTCTTTTCCTAACCCTGTGCCGCCCTCCTCGCTCCCCACAACCCTCGTTATGCTGGATGCGACATAACTCCTGATTGCAGAGACGAGAGCCTCCTTTTTCTAGAGTGCTTTGGGCATAGGTTTTATTTATCAATGGATTAGTAACAAGCAAAAAGAAAAAGCTAGGGGCGGGAAGTACAAAGGGCTTCAAGAAACCAGCCAATTTCAGAAAAAATTATGTAAGACAGATAATTCAAATCAGAGCCAAAGTCTCCTGGCTCCATACTTAGAACTTTTTTAAAGCGTAGGCCAGAAAAACCAAACAGTCCTGCGTCCTGTTTCTGGAAGGAAATCAACTCTCTATTGAGGAGACTGTTAGGCTGAATGCCACAAACAACAGGCATGGGTTTCTGCTGTTGTTCAGGCTGACCTAGTTAGGCCATCATGGAGCAGGTACGAACCCTGTCACAAGGAACTCAGTGAGGTGAGGAGGACAGATGGCAATAATTAAGAGGCCGGGTGACAAGGGTGAGTCCTGAGGTTTATGTTTTCAGCATCCCCTAGATGCTATCTGGTATAACCACAAGTAAATTGCATATAACCAAATGCTTTTCAAAAGGGATTATAAGGGTTCCCAGTTCCTTCCTCAGGGTTATGACTTTAACATCTTGAATATCCATATTAATAAGGATCCCTGGTTTTAATCCTAAGAGATTGACCAATCATTTCCTGTTTACAGCTCATCTGTGCACAATGGCTGGGATTCAGAGCTCTGGCTCTCCCACAACTGCGAGTTCCATGTCATGACAGACCCTCTCGTTGAGGTCCCCAGCTATTGTGTTTCCACACTGACAAGTGAAAATTTCTTCCTCATAGTAGAAGGGCTGCTCAGATATGGTGGAAGCACTAAAAAGCGAATCTGTGGCCAAACTGTAAGTGACAAGAAATGAAGCTTATTAGTAAATCAATCTCTGCAGTACTGCTTCAGAACTTCATGTCTTAGTCATAGAAATAACAGCTGCTATGCTGGGAAAACAGCTAATATGTCTTGAAATAATATAGCCAATATTTGAAACTTCCCTTTTGCCAAGCACAGTGCTATATTTTGGAGAAATTAACTCCTTAATCTTTATCACAGCTCGATGAAGTAGGTATTATAATTATCCCCATTTCACAGGTGGAAAAGAGAAGCCTTTTCTGAGGTCACACAGCTAGCTAGCAACAGAAGCGATACTAAAACTCAGATCAACCCGATCTGAAATCTATCCTTAATGTAGCTCTATACACAATCCTTTCATTCCCAGAGGCCAACTATCACGAAAGACAGCTCTAAAGGGATTACAGTCCTCTCGCCCTTTCATCCTTCAGGTACCAACTCAGAAGTCCCCTCCCCCAGAAGCCTCCTGGATCCCGCATTTGCTTTAGACTCCCTCATGTATGCCTACAGCACTCAGTATTTCATCACAGCACTCCTTGTATCATCGGATCTCTCCCACTAGACCAGGAGCTCGCAGAGGGTAGGGGCCAGGTCTGCTTTGTGCACAGTTAGAACGCCAGTGGGTAACAGTGTCTTGAGTCACAAACAGGCACCCAAGAGATATTTGTGGGATGCATGGATTCATGAGCAAAGGTGGCACTCCATGATGGTTCTTTTTATAATGTGAAAATAGAGGATCTCCCTGCTTGTCCCCAGAACTTCCTTTGTCCCGGGAATCAGAGAAGCAGGCGAAACCAGGGGCATGCTTTTAGAAAATGCTATAAATCCCCTAATAATGCCGATCCTTTGGTTTTAAAGGAGCTCACATTTCTCTGTGGTATGTGAAAGCCAGCTATGTCCTAAACATACTATGGTGTTTTAGCTCTCTTGTCATGGCAACAGAGGGAAAGGAAGTTTGGTGTCCTGACGTATATTCACAAGGTAAGTTTTTTGGATATTAAATGTCATGTTATTGTCAGCAACGATAATTGAACAGGAGGACAGTCCTAGGGAAAAGCACAGTCTTGCCTCTGTACAGTGAAGCAGGACCCAGTGAAAAATGAAAATGTGGGTTCCCCCTTTGCAAAAATTCTTAAGAATCTCAAGACAGTGACAGCAGAGCATTACAGCAAGTGTGGGGCCCTTCTAAGTACAGGTCCCTCTGCAGATGCTCACGTCGTGCACCCACGACGTCGGCCCCACAACTGACAGTTGCAGAGTTCTTAGTAGGTTCTTCACTTATGATTTATATTATTTCATTGAAGCCTCATGACAGCTGCACAAGATAGATACACGTACTCATACAGACTAGACATTTTGGCATCAAAGCTTTTGTTCTGAATGCTGAAAGGCGCAGACAGAAGGTCTGAAGAGGAAAAGAGAAAAGGTGAAGACAAGGAGCCAGAAGTACATGTGCCACGCTGACTACTCCCAAATTAAAACTCGGCTCAACTTTTTTCCCCCTTTTTCCTTTTTTTTTTAACCTTTGCTAGGGAAAAAGGGATTGAGCAGAGTTAAATGTTTCAGATAGTTTAATCCAAGGAAATATTACTGGTGCAGCCCAGAGGATAATAAGTATTATTCATCCATCCCCTCTGTTTCTCAAGAAGCAGGACCACCAAAAGGCACACGCTCCCCAGTGGTTGCACCAGCCTCTTCGGATCAGCCTTTTGTGATTGTGGAGTGAACATTAACATCTAACAGTGCTCTGCAGCCACCATGGCATTAGGTGTGGGTGCTGAGGGTTGGATGGATAGAAAACGAAGGAAACACAAACCATGTGTCCCTGACTACCATTTCACTCTTCTTACAGCTGCATCACACCTCTCTTCTCCAACCAGAGGGTAAACAGTGGGTCTGAGCATGGCGGGGAGAGTTTTCATGCTTTCCAGGGCACTGCACTTTTAATTAAAAGCCCTAGGTTTTGCAGGAAAAGCCTTTAAGTACTGGAAAAAACAAGGGACATTTCAAAACAAGTCTCAGTCTCATTTATGATGAGGTTCACAGAGACTCATAAGGTTTAACTGAAGAGCAGTCAATAAAACGCGCACAGTATCACGGAATGTCTCTAAACGGGACATTGGCCTAAACTAGAATCTCCTGCATTAATCAGCCCAACCAGGATCCACCATCATCTCAAGTGTTGCTCTCTCACCTACAGGATATTTCTAGTAAAAGGCTATTAGGCTACTTTTCAATTGCAAAGTGTCACTGTTAAGTTTTAGGTTGAAAAGCGATTAGAAATGCGAGTCCCAATAAGATTAAAATCCTGGCTTCACTGCTTTCTTGCTTTATGATTTGGGGCAAGTTCCTTCACCTCTCAGTTTCCTCAACTGTAAAAATGAAATAATCATTAAAATAGTATAATAACACCCAAAAGTGTCATGAGGATCCAATAAGATAATTATGTAAAACACATAGAACGGTAGCTGCTACATAAAAAGCACTGATCCATAGTTATCTATTGCTCTGATTACCATGACACTAAGGTTTCAACTTACACTTTCAAGGTTGGTTAATGGTCCCAAAGGCAATATATCACTCTTTGTTACCTAAATTGTGTAGCCTTGGACCCAGAAGTGTCTGTCAATAACAGACGTTTAATAAATATTTGTAGAATAATAGATTCACTGAAAATAAATGTCTGTTTATAAAACTAGATTCCAAGCTTTATTGCGATTAGGACCAAGAATTACATATCCATCCACTTTTTCAAAACATATTTGTTGGATTTCTATCGTATTCTTGGTACTATGCCTTTGTAGTGTCTATTACAGATCAAGTAGGGGCTCGACAAAATTTTGTTTAAAAGAGGAGCTCTTGATCCTGGCCCTAAAACTCAACTGCAATACAGTGTTAGTCCAGTGGAACTTTCAAAAGCCCCGTTGGGCTCTTTCATATGCAGCCCATGGTTTTCTGAAATCCTTCACTCCAAAGAAGCCAAACGTCTATAAAGAAGCCTATGGAACAATTAGTTTTCCCAAGGAAGATGGCCCGAGTTAGGCACTTCCATGTCAAAAGCAAATGGAGGCTCCTTGAGGGCAGGAATGTTTTGTTATGGTTTTTAGTTTTGTTTGTCTCATAGAAAAAGAAATGAAAATGTGCACACACACACACAACCAAAATCTATGAGTAACTAACCGTATTTCCCCGAAAATAAGACCTAGCCGGACAATCAGTTCTAATGCGTCTTTTGGAGCAAAAATTAATATAAGACCAGGTCTTATTTTACTATAATATAAGACCAGGTATAATATTGTAATATAATGTAATGTAATATAATATAATATAATATAATATAATATAATATAATATAATATAATATAATATAATATAATATAATATAAATAATATAATATAATATATATAATATAATATAATATCGGGTCTTATATTAATTTTTGCTCCAAAAGACACAATAGAGCTGATTGTCTGGCTCAATCTTTTCGGGGAAACACGGTAGGATCCCTTTAGTTTATAACCACAATCTCAAAACCTCTCTGAACTCTAGAAAGTCTAAGAAAAGAACTTGTCCTCTACAGAGCAAAGTGAATTTTCAATAGTCACTGTTCTCAGCCTCATGCATGGAGGGAATTAGGTATATATTTTCATACCCCAAGCACTACCCATTGAACAAAATGCAATTGCTCAATTCTACTTCTGCCCTCCCTCCACCCCCCTTACCCCCCACTCTGCCTCCAGTAACCTTCCACGAAATGCCATTGCATCAAGTATCAGGACCAGAAACTTGGCTCAGAGGAAGCTCCCAATCATTCAAAATACTTTCTGGAACAGAGGAGATATAAATTAATTTTGCGGTGAGTAAACTTTTTGAGGATGGGGTAAACAGCTTGCCATAGAATCTAGCACACAGTAAATACCTAATACATATTTATTAATTGAATGACTGAACTCTCTTAATGGAGATTTTTTTTTCTGGTCTTCTGGGCAATAGTACAATCCTTAGTAGCTATTGAAAAAGCCTGCCCTCTCTTTCTTCACTTCTTTTTCTTTTTCCTCTTTTTAAACAAACTACAGTATTTTGCAGTAATCACTTATACATCCTGGCAATCTGAATTAGAAAGTTTAGAATTAGAATGTCAAATATATGCCTGACTTACGCAGGCTTAGCTCTGTACTGGACATAAAACTGCGCTGTCTGAGCAGTTGCTGTCTGTGAGGCACTGGCAGGCTTTGGCTGGTCAGATTCTTGGAGCTCCTTTGTAAAAAAAATCTCACAGATAAGGTAAGTCCCTCCAACTAATTCCAAGTGGGGACAAGGCCACATTAACAGTTTTTCCATACTCTTTCAACAAAAGATTTTAAAAAATAAACACACTAGCTCTTTTGTATATTGGATTTGCAAAACTATTGTTTTCAAGAATTCCAGAAAGTAACATGCCACTGGAAAAATGTAACAGACTATAAAATGTGGATATATTGCATCCTCTGGTTTTCTTTAAGGTCTAAGTAAAACACCATCAAAATGAATCCAGCGTGCGGCATTGCCCTGTTTACTTTGGCGACTTGATTTTGTTCATTCTCTAGGCCACATGGGTGCAAAATGGAAAGGCAAAACACCAAGTGGAGTTTCCTTCTCACTTTCAACCAGCAACTTATGCCTCTCTTTGGAAAAATAAAAAATATTTTTAAAGATCTGCATAAAGAGACCAGCTTTTCTGCACACAGAGAGCACATAGTGAGAACCATACAAAGAAGAAGAGTTCTAGATGCTGCATCTTTCATGTCTAGTGGAATTATTTTAATTGCTTCCAGGAGTGGCCTAACAAATTGTTTCATGACCTCTGAACAGCTAATAGTGTTCGAGAGACGGAGACACACACACACACACACCCCAAAGGAAAAAAAGAAGAGAGGAAAGTTCCACAAAAGGCTGTATAGGATGGTGTAAGCAAACACAGACCTCAGACACAAAACTCTGGATTCAAATCCATACTCTGACACTTTCTGGCTTTGTGGCCTTCAGCACAACTCACATGCTCTTGGAATGTCCATTTCTGCTATAAAAAACAAAATGCCCTACTTAGAATGTAGGGCAGTGTTTTTCAAAATGAAAGTTGCTACACATTAACATCAGGTCATAACACCGGTTTGGGCTACAACCACCATTTAACAAAATGAAGTGGTATAGCATATACAATATCAAGGGTGCATCATACATCATAAAGGCATTATTTCGTGACATTTTTGCTTTAATGTTATATGCATGTAATTATATATTATATGTATATTCTGCATATATACATAATTAAAGTGTATTTCCTGCTAAGAGTCACAGGCAAAAGTTTAAAAATAACCCATATGGATTAGAAAGGTATTTCATATGGATTAGAAAGAGGGTGTACATATGAAAATATCTAGCATGTAGTAGGTATTCTGTTACTAGTGGTTTCCCATCCAAAGAGAAACTACCGTATTGGAACAAATTTGTTATGAAATCATGATTTGTTATAGACCAAATGTTTCTGTACCCCCAGAATTCATATGTTGAGAACCCCCAATGTGATTGTGTTAGGAGGTGGGGTTTTGGGGAGGTAACTAGGCTATGAGGACTCTGTCCTCATGAATGGGATTAGTACCCTCATAAGAGGGACCCCAGGGGGCTCTCTGCCTTTCTCTCTCTCTGTCTCTGTCTCTCTCTGTCATGTGAAGATACAAGATGAGAGTCTGTAACCCAGAAGAGTGCTTTCACCTGAACTCAACCATGGTGGCACCCTGATCTATGACTTTCAGCCTCCAGAGCTGTGAGAAATAAAATACTGTGGTTTATAAGCCACCCAGGCTGTGGCACTTCGTTGTAGTAGCCCGAACTAAGACACGATTCTTATGTACATGCCCAGAGTTTCTCATTTTCTTCCCTTCTAGCGCAACCTGAAACTTAGTATTTTGCTAAAACTCTCTTCTGTGAGATGTGCTATATGAAAGTTTTGGAGAGACCACTTTAAGATTAATTAGGAGGTGAGTTTATAGAATGAAGCTCCCTGCTTTAAGAAAATGGGTGCCTGCTTTTTGCTGTGGAGGATTGTTCAGAGAAAATCAGCTCTTGTGAGTTTGTCTTGCCTAACTTTCTGTATGTTAGTTTTTCTTCTTTGAAAAAAAAAGCAACAGCCACAGTATAAAGGGGGTTCATTGAACCCCTAGTATGGACTAGGCTCTATAATGCGCCCCTTTCTACAACCCTGTGAGGTAGGTACTATTTTTGCCTTTGTACTCATGAAGAAACTGAAGCTCAGGGGTAAGCAACTTGCTCAAAGTCATTTAGCAAGTGTGTAATGGCCCGAGACCAGGGCTTTCTTACCCACCAAGTAATTGCCGTGACCCCACCTTTCTTAAAGCAAGTCATTATGCCTGTTCACACCCAATGGAAGATGGCTTTTATTCACGGGAGTGAAGCAGCAATTCCACTGGCGGCAGACTTCTAGCTACAGTTTTACTTGCACCAGTCGTGGAATCATTTGTTCTCTGTCAGGAAAAACAACCCATCACCAATTCCATGAAGAGCTGTTGGGACTTCATGTACTCTTAAACACATGAAGATTCTTTACTTTCCCAGCCCTCTTATCCTTCTTGTGGATGAACCAGGAAATCCCCATCTTTACTTCCCAATGAAAATATTCAACTGAGATTTAAAGAATAGAGAAATAAAAGACCTCGTGCACACACACACACACACACCGCATGCCTCTCGTATGAGTTCTTCTCAAAGTGCTACCCCCAGGGGCATAAAGAAAATTCTCCATCATTATCACACAGTTGGCAAGGGCTTGAGTGGACTATCTTTTCTAGACAAAACCCAGACCAGGCAGAGTACAGACTGGAAATGTCTGTCAAAACCAGTGTCAGGAAAATAAAGCGTTCTTATCACTGAAATGTTAGAGGAGGAAAAAAATCCTGACTTAGTCCAAAATATCAGAAAGCAAAATACATTAGAATTATGAAACAGCTTAGCAGAGAGTGCTGTCATAAATAAATAAATAAATAAATAAATAAATAAATAAATAAATAAATAAATAAATAAATAAAGTTGGTTCCATGCTATGTCTAGATCTAAGGGGAGAAAGAAGAATTTACCAGTAGGTCAGGTTTATTCGATATCTTCAACAAGAAGGAAGTGAAGTTTATCTCTCCCTCACCACTCATTTTCACTTTTCTTGGTCATAGATACTTTTAACCTCAAGATTACTTTTCTCCTCTTTCTATCAAAACCAACTCTCAAAGAAAAGATACTTGTTCATTTGTTTCCATTAAGTAAAAATTCATAATATGGCTCGATATGCTATCTAGTGGGGGCTTCTGCCCCATAACCAGAGACAAATACAGTAGTTATATTGTCTCCTGATTTTGTTCCTTTATGGAGAAGCTGGTTTTTCTTCCTGTTCCCCTTTCACCATAAAACTAAATAAGCCATCACTAAATAAGCCAAAAGGCTGGGAAGGAGGAAATGACAGAGGCGACATTCCAGCTAGTCAGAGAGGGGAGGCACAAAAACATTTGCCCTTTCTAGATCAAAAGTTAGTTATAATATGGAGGAATACTGAGATAAAATTGAGAAATTTAGGTTCCAGCTGCCTTTTCCTCTTCTGCAAGCTGCCTCACAGATGAGGAGACTTCAGAAACATCCAGAACACTGGGGTTGGTGGCCCATCTTACTCAAGCATTGTATCGGGGAGACCATGGGTCCAGAAATCAACCTTGAACTATGCATGACATTCAACATAGTGTAGGAAAAAGGAGAGGTTTGTTTGAGGAGTCAGTGGGAGGTTATAGACCCACACATAAAAAGACTATTCAAATTATTAAACCAGGCTGAATTTTCTATTGGGTTGACTATAAGAAAGTACCGATATTCACACTTTTTGACCTGCAAAAGAGCAAGCAACATTATATGGTTCTACCTGAAAGTATGAAGTGGGGGTTCATAATAAAGATGAGATCACTTAAACTGCATTTTATTTCTTTGTACATTTCTTTGTACATTAACCTTACTACATAAAGGAAACTTACAGAGGATGCCTTTGGTCCACTTCTCCCAATCCACTTTCCCTTTTTCTCTCCCTGCTCTATGGCCTGAAAAGCTCAGTGTACAGACTATATCAACGGGTTCCTGCCCTCCAACTTCCTGTCGAAAATACGGGCAGGAAATGGGAAGAGAATGGAGTGATAGTATTTATTTCCTTTTCTACAAAGTCGTTTGGCTATGTCCCCCCACTATAGGACACTGGTCCTCTCAGGGTCACGTTTTCTATAAGACTGTCTCCTGTGTAACCTCTGCCTCCTCTTATCCCTTCAGGCTTGGTATAAGCTCTTCCTCCACGGTTATTAGTCCTGGGGTAGTTCACTGCCTGTAGTTCTATTATATTCTGCCCAACTTTGTAAGTTATCCTAATTTCACTGGGTCATCGGTTTCTTGCTGGGACCTAAAGTGATACAAAAGGGACCTAAAATATTTTAAGACATGACTCTGTATTAAGCTTGAGCGAGACATTTTACATACATCGTCTCATTCCATCTTCATAACAGACCAGTGAGGCAGGTATTATTATCCCCGTTTTACATATGAGAAAACTGATGCTCAAAGAGCTTAACTTGCCCAAGGATACTAGTGAATCAATCCAACTGGTTGTATAACCCACGCATGCCCTTGCCTCTATGTCTAAATAAACTTCCAAGGCAGAGGATGGAAAAAGTGAAGTTTGAGCTGAATTTTAAAGGATGGAACTTTGCTGGGTAGACAATTGTAGAAAAGAAAGAACATGCTAATATGAAGGAACCCCATGTGTAAAGACATGAGAAAGTACCCTGAGTTGTACCCCAGGAAATTACCTATGACTCGGAGTCCTTTGTATCCTTGCAAAATAGTCAAATCTGCAAACAATCAGCAAATGCCAAGGTTCTGCTGCAATTTGATGTAAGTGGTCTGTAGGATATGCCTGGCAGTGTGATGAGATGAGCATGGGCTGGATCAGATCAGGAAGGGCCTTATGTGCCATGGTGAGGAGGGTGAACATCATCAGTGATCAACTAGGGTTGTGGCTGCAAGCAACAGAAACCAGCTTGGCTAACATAAGCAGAAAAGAAACTTATTAGAAGGCTATGGGGTAGCTCCAAGAGTGAGACAGGGACTTACCTGTCTTGTTTAACACAAAATCCCCGGGACCTCAAATAAATATATAACAAACATTGAATGAATGGGAGGCAGAATAAATCAAGCTTCAGGGGAGATAAGAAAAACACTGCTCAGGATCTGGAACAGAAACTAAGAAATGGTCTCTTCACGGTGAGACCCACCCATGAATGAGCTCCATCCATTTTCAGGTGTTGGGTCCCTCTTCTCAATTTTCAATTTCCCATGAGAGATCAATATATTGGCCTTTCTTATATCACATGCTCCCTCTTTGGCTAATAGAGAATCAGTGCTTTAACTGACAGTCCCACAAGAGGTATATGATAAGAGAGAGATAATTCTCCAAGGCAAAATCAGGAACCTGTTACCAGAAGAAGGGGAAATGGATACTGGATTACAATTGCAAAGACAGTCCTTATACCCAACCCAACTGCAACCAGTTTATTGAGGAGTATCAACCCTCTAGCAGTATAAATAGGAAAGAGATTAATTTCAGTAGATGTTCCCTGATTGTGTTGAGCCCCCTTTCCCACTGAGTAGTAGATCCCTTAGTGACTTCTAGGACAGATTCTATACCTTCCCAGTCATTTTCACTTATTAGAATACCCTTTTCAGTGGTTAAGGCTTACTCCTATTCACTTTATTGCAATTCCTAATATCAAACTTACACAGGTTTGGATTTCATTTAAAAAATGTTTATATGTGGCTACCATTGTGATGAATGCTGAGGACTCAGTCATAATTATCATCCTCATGGTAATTCGGGGTAGCACTGAAGAAGACAAGGAAACAGAGGGGAAAAATTCAGCCGCAGATGCTATGTTCGAGACGCAGAGCTTGGGTAGGGAAGGTGGAATGACTAGCTCCTTAGAAAAGGGGTGGGGGGAGCAGAGGGGACTGCTCTACAAGTAGTAACATCTGAGCTGAATGAGTAGAGGTTAACCAGGCACTCACATAGAGAAAGACATTCCAGGCGGAGTTGGTCAGGAGAACAAAACCACTCTGAGTATTAAGCTAAAATAACTCTTGACATGGATCCTCAGAACAGCTAGGAAAAACAAAAGGAGCAATGTCTCAAAAGCCATTTTGAGAGCATACAGGAATAGTCCTTGTGTGATTATTTCTTTCATCGACTCCCTCAAAAGCCTAGAGAAGTGAAGCTCAAAGAAAGTACTTCAGGAAACTAGGTGAAGGAAAATTAAGTGCATTGTTTTCAGGGAACCTCATCCAATTTAAGCAATGGCGTTGGGGAGTCTCCCAGCCCTCGCCTCTGTCTCTCTTTCACACTGGTCACTCATCTTAATTTTGCTTTCAAAAGAAGAACCACAATCAAATTACAATAAATAAAACTCCAGGGAGTGCCAGAAAGGCATTTGTTCAAGCTTGTTTCAAAATATAAAGAGCATTAGGTCCATGTGGCTCCATGACCTAAGCCAAGAGCAAAGATAGTTTCTTCTGTTCTTTTTCAAACCCATTTCCATTTATCTGGGGGCTGAGATGCTCAGGGTGATAGGTGAAGAATGTTTGTCTAATGTGTCACGTGGTTAAATGCTTAAACAGGTTTTAAAAAATGCTTTCCAATCTGACTAGTTGATCACAACGAGAATTATTTATGAGACAGAGTAATTTTCCAGTTATATGTTTCCTGGGTTATATACAATCTGCATTAGTTAATATTCTTGGACGATTCTCACATCACCTGCTAGATATAATAACTAAAGTCTTTATTAGCCCCTAAAACTAATAATGTCTTATTCAGTTTTATGTGACAATAAGAATATCATTTTTTCAGACTTAGAATCTTTCCTTTATTGTGGCACTCACGTGCATTTCAGCTGTTTAATATCTGCCTTCTCCTATTAGACTGTGGTCTAGGGCATCAGGGGTCCTGTCTCCTGTCACTCTATCTCCAATACTTAGAACAATGCCCAGCCCATAGAAGAAGCTTAAGAAACACCTATAGTTCAGCTCAAGAACAGTGGTGGTAGAAATATAAGAGGTTGGGCTGTGGAGTCAGAAACCTGATTGAAATCCTACTTCCACCACTAACTAGTATAAACTTGGGTGAGCAAGTAATATCTGGAAGCCTCACTTTCTTCATCTTTACTGTGGGATAAAAATACTTACTTCACTGGATAATTTATTGTTGTGTGAAATAATGTGCAGGAAAAGCCTGAAGAAGATCAATAAATACTAGTGGAATTGAAACCTTAAGCAGTGCTAAAATTATTATTACCTAAATATAGCCTCAGGTTGTCATAACCTAACAATTTCATATGGATAAAATGTTAGTACTAAGTTATTAGAACAGTAGCTCTCAAACTTTGTTGTGTTCAGCCATCTTGTTAAAATGCAGAATTCTGGGCTCTTCCCATGAAGATGTAGATTCATTAGGACAGTCGTGGAACCTGGGACTCTGCATTTCTAACAAGCGCCACGGTCATTCTGACACAGGTGATCTATGGACCACACCTAGACAAAAAAGGAACTAAGGGCAGCAACATAATTTAAGATGCAAAATATTAGATTAAGAGGTGGGTATCTCTAAAGTTAACTTCCACCCTGAAATATGGAGAGTCAGAGAGTGAGAGACAGATTGAAAGCAAGCAGGAAAGTATTCACCAGCCTTCTAACTCACAGAGTCGTAGGATTTTGGATGGATGGGAAGATTGTTCCAGGAATGAGGGCATCTGTGCTGCTGGGGTTATGACTGACCCAAAAATATTTCTAAGTGTTTTGATGTTAGAAAAGCCCCAAATGTGTTTTTGTCTCCCTCTTCCTTTGCTACCACTACCACAGACCAGCCTTCAAGCCACGTTTATTTCAAAATAAATCTAATCCATATGTTTGTCTTGTTTAGACTTGAGTCAAAAATGTTTTTAGTGTTAATTTGTAAGCAAGAGAAACCCTTTATCATGAGAGCAAAGAGCACTTAATCTACCTTTGGTAAGTATATTTTAACAATAAATACTCAGAATTGAAGAATGGGAGCTAAAAATGGGGGGAAATAGAAAGAAGAAGGTAGCAATTCAAAAGTAAGAAGGATTTTTCTATTGCTGCTTAATGTTCAAAGCAAACATTCTCCACTGCTTTGAACTCTTAATTTACTGATCTCTTGAATCCATCCTTTCACATGGATATAGAAAAAGGACATATTGTGACCAAGAGTAAATTAGTTTTGATACCTCATCATACTAGTTGTTATTGCATTAAGCGTTTTTTTTAAATAACCTTTTTCATGAGAGAGACTTGCCTTTAATCACAAACAAGCCACAATGCTATTTACGTTTATTTCTTGAGGATAAGCCAAATACATTAGGGAAGTAGGACAGCTGTACTGTCCCGTAGGTCTAAATTTAGTCACTGCTGTTATAGAGTTCTTTTCACAATCAAAGATGACATCATATAAGAGCTTTATAGACCAAAGACAACCAAAGAAATTTTTGCCACCATAGAGAGAATGCATACTTGCCTCAAGTAGTACTCTAACCTCCGTGAGATTTTGGAAGCTGAAGAGAGAGCAGCACTAATCTGCCAAATCCTAGAATAGAAGAAAACTCTGCATCTTGATATATCCAGGCTGCCTTGGGGAGGCAGTGAAGTGAGGACCACACAGGTTTGCACACCTGAGGTGCTGGGGTGTAATGTTTACTTCTATCTAAAAACGTCCTTGACATTACCCAGAGTAAGACATTTACTGATATATATTGTCGGGCAAGGGAAGAGAAAAAAATAAACATGTGGGATTACATCAAACTAAAAAGTTTTTTCACAGCAAAGGAAACCATCAATAAAACAACAGGGGATCCTACTGAATGGGAGAAGATATTTGCCAATGATATATCCAGTAAGGGGTTAATATCCCAAATTTATTAAAAAAAATTTCACTCAACTCAACTCTAAAAAAAACAAACAACCCAATTAAAAAATGGGCAGAGGACATGAAGAGACATTTTTCTAAAAAGAACATACAGGAGGTAAACAGACATATAAAAAAAAATGCTCAACCTCACCAATCATTAGAGAAATGCAAATAAAAACTACAGTGAGATACCACCTCACCCCAGTCAAAATGGCTATCATCAATAAATCAACAAACAACAAGCGCTGGTGAGGATGTGGAGAAAAAGGAACCCTTGTGCACTGTTGGTGGGATTGCAGATTGGTGCGGCTGCTGTGAAAAACAGTATGGATGTGTCTCAAAAAGCTGAAAATGGAACTACCTTATTATCCAGCAATCCCACTCCTAGGTATCTATCCAGACAAATCCAAAACTCTAATCCAAAAAAATTTATGCACCCCTATGTTTATTGCAGCACTGTACACAATAGCCAAGACATGGAAACTGAAATGCCCACCGGTAGACGACTGGATTAAGAAACTGTGGTACATTTATACAATAGAGTATTACACAGCCATAAAGAAGAATGAAATCTTACCATTTGCAACAACATGAATGGACCTAGAGAATAATATGTTAAGTGAAATAAGTCAGACAGAGAAAGACAAATACCATATGATCTCACTTATATGTGGAATCTAAAGAAAAGAATAAATGAATGAACTAATCAGAAACAGTCTCAGAGACATAGAGAAAAAACTGAGGGTTGCTAGATGGGAGGGGGGGTGAGGATAAGGGGTAAGATGAGGGGATTAGAAAGATTGCCACAAGATTGCCACAGGGTTACGAAAGGCAATTTGGGGAATGTAATCAATAATGTTGTAAAGGTTTTGTAGGGTATCCAATGGACACTTGTCTCGTTAGGGAGACCACCTCAGGGATAATGTAGATGCCTGATCACTGCACTGTACACCTGAAGCTGAAGCTGAACAATAATGAATGTCAACTACAATTTTTATATATATATATATATATATATATATATATATATATTCATAATTTTATATATATATATGTGTGTGTATATATATATACATATATATATTTACAAGAAGCGGAGTACAGCATTAGGAATAGAGACAGTGGAAATGTAATGGCTGTGTGCGATGTCAGAGGGGTAATGGATGGGGGGAGGGGGGTTGTTACTGTGTGAGGGATATAAATGATAAATGTCTAACTATTACATTGTTTTGTGCACCTGAAACTAATAAAAAAAAAATTTTAGAAAAAGAAAAAAAACTTTTTTATATTAGCAGCTAAAAATATGTCAAATAACTGGTTTTTATTATAGCCTGAAACACAAGACATATTTTCAAAGAAAACAATAAACCCTTAGAGAATAAATCATATGCAAAAAAATGAAAACAAATAAATAAATAAAAACGTCTCTGAGTGAGAGTCTAATCTCTTCAACATTCATCTATAATATGGGGGTGGTAACATCTTGTAGGGTTATCCTAAGTGATACAACAGTGATAGACCAAAGGGAGTGCTGAGAGGGGGGTATGCACCCAATAGCAGATGGAAAGGGGGCACATTATCTATAGAGAATTTTAAAACAATAAAACTGGCTAAAACTTAACCTCCTTTTTCTTAATATAATTCACAAACAATTCTAAAGAAAATCAGTGATTAAATCCTTCTTAAGCCTGAGCATGATTTTTCAGGATGTTCATAATATAAGCCCTGCCCCAAAAATCAGCCTCAGTTAAGACTGTCAGCCAGATGGATGCATTTAGTATGTCCGTTGCAACACATGATAGACGTACTGAATTATAAAACAATAATATTAATATATAATTAAATATAAATAATGTTATTGACATCAATACTTATATGATAATATAAATTATAATTAAGTATTTGTAAATAACCCACGCGGGCACCTTTGGACAAGAGGTAAATGCCTATGTAAACAGATGAACTCGAGACTTACTGCCGAATGACCAATTAGAGTACAGACACAATGCACGAATAACGTATGCACTTGATAACAAATAGATATGGTTGTGTCTAATACGTATCTTCATAATTCAATACATTGTGTGTTATAACAGACTTAGTTAAGGCACTCATGTGAAATAAAGAAACGTTTTCTGAATTTTGGTGCCTGAAATTTTTCGTCGCTTTTGTATGGACCATCATTCTTAATTGTCATCATTTTTGTTGCCACTCCTGTCTCATAAGTCTTCAATTAACACTTGATTTAATTGTAGATTTAAAGGGAATAATATTTTGATCCCCAGACAAGATGAGTGCAAAAAGAAGAGCTATTCCATTGAGTACAAGAAAGGAATCAATGGAGGACTCCCGGGGCAAGAATCTCACAGCTTTCTGCCAAGAGAAGTTGGATCTCTGAATGGTCTGAAAATGGTGAGCAGACAACAGGTGGACAAGGGAATGCCAAGAAGCGCAAGTGTGGATCAAGTCGGCAGCCATTATTTCCTGAGCTGGAAGGCATCATCTGTGAATGGATTGCTGATAGGAGAGCAAAGCCTTTGGTTGTGTGCAGGGCTGATATTCAAGCATTTGCCCTTGCAATGGCACCACAGTTAGAAATATCCCCAGAAGAATTCAAAGCATCACAACACTGGTTGGATGGCTTTCTTTAGCGATATGAGCTGTCTCTGAGATCGACAACACTGTTCAAGCTGGAGGATAATGAGGTTATTAACGTGCACTTGCATTCAAGTCCTTTGTTGACGGCATTGCTTTTCTAAATACCAACGCTCTAACATGATTGCTATGGATGAAACTGCAGTGTTTATGGGCCAAGGATCTCAAACGACAATTGATCAGAGGGATGCTTCCTCAATCTGCATTCCCTCCACTGGTTACAAAAGTGCACGTGTTACCTGTATTTTGGTAATTCGTCTGGATGGAAAGAAAGCCCCACCTCTAATCATCACTAAGGGCAAGAAAGATAAGATTGAATGTGTTTCAGGTATTTATGTTTTGAAACCCAAAAGGCCTGGTGCACACAAGCAGTTACAAGGAAGTGGGTCAATTTAATGTTGCCACTTGTTTTGAGAGGTGGCCAAAGAGGTCTGCTAGTCTGGGATTCAGCCAGCACTCACCGTGCTAAAGACATGAAGAACTTCCTTGCAGAGAGAAGAATAGATCAAATAATGATTCCCGCAGGAATGACTGCCTATCTCCAGACTCGATGTTGCAATAAACAAGCCATTCAAGGACCATTTACCCATGGAAATAAATGGCTACATTGAAAATAGAATGGAGAGAAATCAGCGCGGAAACTTTGTGAAGCCTAGCCTGCAAGACGTCGTGACTTGGGTGAAGAATTCATGGGATAAAATCACTGACAGCTGTGTTGCCAATGCACTGCGAGCAGGCTACATAGACAAGACGTGCTCATTTAGGGAGAGCTCTACTGCTGGACATGAGTGATTGGGGCCAATGGTTCTACAGGAAATGGAGTCACAAGAAATTCAAGCCAGAATTCGGGGTTTGGAGAGTTATGATGATGTTCCAGAAGAAGATGACATGACTGTATTTGAATAAATGTAGATTGTTGTACATGAAAAAATAAGACATTCCCTGAAAATAAGCCCTAATGCATCTTTGGGAGCAAAAATTAATATAAGACCCGGACTTATTTTCAGGGAAATACAGTAGGTGAAAATGGGGCAAATCTGTGTGAAAAAATAGATCAAACATAAGAGAAGAGCCTTGACACATGAATCCCACTACAGCTTGACTAAGAACCAGTTAAGGACAGTGACAAATGTCATTTAAATAATATTACAAAAATGATTTCTGTAAGCCAAGTGTTGACTGCCTTTACATGTTGTCTCTATTTTCACCCTACATTTATCTCCTCCACCCACAGGCATCAGTAAGAAATACCATTTTTTTCATTTCTTGGGGGAAATGGAGATAGTTTATATCACACTTTTTACCTCCCAAAAATCCTTAGTATACTCACACATCTCCGTTTCTCCAAAATTTCTCCTCAGCCACCTTCCAATGTGTCACCTCTCTTTATACCCTTCCCCAGGTAGCCTTTAGATCTCCTCAAGCTGCAACACTGGCTCACAGATCTTTCCTCTGGGCCTCTCTGTATCTCTCTCTTTTAACCGAAGCAATTTCGGTCCATAAAGATCCTTCATACCATCTTTATGTATGTATGAAAAAGATCGGCAAATATAGATCCTTCCATCACCATGTGTTAAATTGAATGAACAGTATATAACAGTAGCAACAAAAATAACAACAAAACCTTATTTTTTTCTGTTCACATGTGAAATCTTTTGCAGTCTGCCTTTGTGATCATTGACACCCAGAACTCACCTACCCGACAGAAAGAAAGTCACACCATTAAGTTTATAATAAATCATCCAGTTGGGTTTAATTAATAAAAGGAATTAAAAACATCAAGTTAATTTTACTAACAATTGTCACCCCAATAAATTTAAAAAATAAATTAAAAAAAACAACCAAAAAAACATCAAGTTAAAATAGCCTTGGGGCTATTAAGTATCATACTGGTATTTACTCAATTCCCTGCTCTTTGCACTCATCTTCTCAAAAGACAACCTGTAGAAAAACTGAAAACATAAGCTTAATAAATCATTGCTTTTATTTTTTAAAGAAAAAAAAAAAAAAACACCTCATGAAACACACACATTGATGACTCAGACGCAACAAAGTAATTGAGTGGGGGAAAGATGAGGGAAGCGTGTAGAGGTCATTTAGTAGAACGCTCTCATTTTACAAAGTCAGGGTTCATGGTTGCAAACAGTAGAAACTATTTCAGCAGAAAAATTATTTGTAAGAAAACTATTGGATAGTCCATAGAATCAACGTAATATTGAAAAACAAAGGTGAAAAATAAGCAGGAACCAAGAGAAGTCACCAGTGGAGACGCAGCCAAAATCATTTCACAGGACCTGTTTTGGACTTCGCCACTGAGGGCGCCAACGCTGTGCGCTCATCGCTAACGTCACCGACTCTTATTCCCACGACCACGGAAATCATCACTGGCAGTGCCTGCATCTCTGTGCCATGCTTTCAAGAGTCAAAGTCTTAGGCAGCAGTGCTCAACTGGACCAATCCTAGGTTACCTTTCAGTAAGGCAAGAACTCCTTCACCCTCACAGTTTCCATATGCGGATGCATGGATGCCAAGGGGCTTCCTGCAGGGGTCTCGGACTGTAGTGTCAGAGAATTTCCAGGGTGGGGAGCAAGAGGCATGTGACACAGGCCCAGTGTGAGTTGATAGCAGGTTGTAGCTGCATGAAGCTGGTCCAAGCCCGCATACCTATAGTCATTTTATTCTAACAGTGGTCTGAGAGGATTAATGTATAAACAAGAAGGCCCTGTATTTTTTAGGACTTTGTTTCCCACCCTTTGACACACAAGTGTCTCCCTCCTGGCACATAGTGTCTTACCAAAGCATCAAGGATACCCACTACTTCCTCTCCTCAGGTCTTAACCGGTGTGATGTCTTCCATGTAGTGGACCAGTCTAATGTCCTGCTGAAGACTGAAAACGGCCAGCGTCCCAAGGACACTCACTATAAAGTGGCATAAAGTCACGATGTTGGGTATCACCTGAGGAATTTAGAAAAAGTTTATTGCTATGCCTTCCAGGTTAAGGCAAATGTTCCCTGATGTTTTCTACTAATGGAATATTGGGGAGAAGTGCCAGTTCAATTGTTAAATCCAGGGGCCAAGACAGAACCAATTTGTTCCAGGTAAGGAAACTATATTTAGCACAGCAGCTGCAGTTGAAGTCACCTCCCAATTAAGTTATACAAATGTCGTTGTGAGTTATATCAATGTCTAACCACTATACTGCACACCTGGAACTAATATAATGTTGAATGTCAACTGTAATTGAAATTTTTTTTTTAATTTTAACATTAAAAAAATACTCGGTTAGTCTCTAAAATCCTTCTGTCTTTAACATTGTCCAAACAGGAGATTTAAAATGGGGATGTGGTAAGACAGGCCCGTTTTCACATCCTGTGGTGCTTCTAATACCTGTGGTTTCCCAAGGGACGTAGTATTTCTTTTGATTTATTTTTTTAGGGAAGTGAAACACCACATGCTTTCTCTTTTTGGTGTTTTAGACCATAATAGGCTCTATTGAAACAGTCTGGGAGTCAAAATGAGGATTCTGCTATTTGCTAAGGAGAGCTATTTAAACTACTACAGAGAAACTAGAAAATTAACCATAAGATATAATCAGGAGTCCAGTGAGAGATAGGCTGGTTAAAAATCCATTTATCTCCTACGTTTGGGTTCCACAGACTCCCACTACACTGGTATTGTGTGTCCCAGGTACCAGTATTGTTTCAAAGTGAGTGTTCAATAGTTCCTAGAAGTTTGAGGTAGTATTTGCCTCTTCTCAGTGTGCAGCGACCATGGAAAATCCCTGCAAGTCCCTTTTGGGAAGGTTAAGAGAAGTAATCCCCACATGTATTTGTAATGTTATTCAAAGTTTCGTCCTTGAATGTACCTACCTCCTTTTCAAAGAGCTCTTGGTCGATGAAATGACTCATTCTAAAGATGAAAGGAACAGTCACAAATTTTTACATCATTGGCTCCATTCAGGCAATGTCCTAAAGTAAATCAGACCCCAATTTTTTTAATTATACCAAGCAGACCTTGGTGAACTAACCTTCAATTTAAATCTTTAGGACTCCATGATGAAATAGCCACATTAAAAGACCCCTGTGAAAACAAAACAAAATAAGAAAGAAGATCATGATATTTCATCCCTAAATACTTCCCGAAGCCATCCTAAAAACAAAGGACATTATCTTACAATACCATCCATTATCACATCTAACAGAACTAACAATAATTCCTTAATATCATCTAATACCTAGTTCATCTTAAAGTTTCCTTACAACGAAAATATCTTTTTATAGTTGGTTTATTATATTATTTTGTATTTGCATTAAAATATAATACATGTTATATTAAAATATATAGACTTCTGGTTTTAGCTTAGAAATGTAGAGAGCTGGAAAAAGCCTCACTCACACCCTTACAACAAGAAAAAAGCTGAACTGCAAATTATCAACTTTTCTTGAACCCATCGGACAACTGAGATTACAAGGCAAACAAGTAATGTGAATTCTGGGAGTGACAGGCACCAGGAGGGAGAAATAGGATTCTAGCACTTGCTTAGATGAGGCAGATGTCACTGGGAGTCATGTAAGTCAGTAAGAAGATTCAGCTAGAAATCCAAAGAATAAAAGAAATATCTGTGATCCCCATAGTGATACAAATAAATGACTGATTAACTAAATAAATAAATGAGAAGGGACAGCTCTTCCTTACAGAAGAATTCCAAGAATTAAATGGAGGAGGGATGGATAGTGTACATCATCTTAGAACACCACAGTAATAATTGTTACAGGCAAGACTCACTAATGAAACATTATAAGGCAAGCCCTATAGGTAAACAGAATATTTTCGTAGCCTCAGAGTATCTTGCCCAAAATACAGCGGGTGCCAAAAAAATGTATACACATTTTAAGAAAGGAAAAAACTGTGTTAAAATTGTAATACTCAATATATACCGATAACAAAAAATGACTACAAGTCATGTTTGACTTCTGCAATTACAAGAGGTGCTCAAAGTGGTAACCATCAGCGTTCAGACACTTCTGACTACGGTGAACTACTTATTGGTTGAGGAACATTGACCAAAGTGTCCACTTGTATACATTTTTTTGGCACCCCCAGTATTTGTTAATTACTGCAGTGGTTTTAACATACATCCACAAATTCTTTGAGAAGCTGCCCTCCAAGGCAGATTGCTAAGGGCCTCTTGAGAACAGGCTGCACTCCATGACTTACTTCTAAAGAACAGAGAATGGATAGGATAATATAATAACTTTACTGTGGAGAAACCTAGAAGACACCACCTTAACCAAATGATCAAAGTTAACATCAACTGTAAAAAAGTCATGTTGATATCATGGACCCTCTGACAAAACACAATGAGAAAAGTATTTAATTCTGCAATATATTTTCAAAAATTCATAACTCCGGTTTAATCTTGAGAAAACATCAAACAAACCCAAACTGAGGAACATCCTATAAAATACCTGATCAGTACTATTCAAAATGTCAATGTCACAAAGAAAAGAAACTCTCCTAGATTGGAGGAGATTAAGACATGATAATTAAATGCGATGTAGTATTCTGGAAGAGAAAAGGGGTATTAGTTGTGGAATGATTGGTGACATCCAAATAAAGTCTAATTTAGCTAGTAGCAGTGTATACCAAAGTTAATTTCCTAATTTTTGTAACTATACCATGATTATGTTAGGTGTTCAAATTAGGGTTTGCATCTAAGATTATGATGGTCAAATAGTTTCCATTGCTTTTAAGAGCTTCGGGACCTCAAAAGAGCTCTACCAATGAGTAGGGGCACCAGGAACTGTTTCAGAGGCCATGTAATATACGAGGTTGGAAAATTAAGTTCGTGACTTTCCACCACGTAACCATGTATCTTCAAAGTATGTATCTTCAAAGCACAAATATGTCCATACAATTAAAAAAAAGATCAGGAATTTATTACCTCTCCAATTCTAAATGTTGGTTTTCTTCATATATCCCAATATTAACTTCAATGATACTGAGTTTTTCAGAACATGGCAAATCACAGTAGGCCCTACTGGGTTTTGTTGGTCCTTTCAACAGTTAAAAAACATCACTCTAAGCAATTGATCCCACATTAGTTTTACAGGTATTAACAATGGAAAGATTAGAAAATGGATATGAGCAAAAGGAAGAAAATTAAAATTACCACAGGTAAAAATCTTTTCACATCAATAAAAGTCATTCTACAACATCATTTTTCTGACTTCATTTAAGCTACTGAAGTTTGGCTAAATATGATTCTCAGGCAGGCAGAACATAATGTTTTAAAGGTCCGTGGATCGATAGCTACATTTTAAGCCATTGATTATAGTAACAGCCAAAGTAATACTTGTAAGAGCAAAAATAAAATTCTGCTCATCTAACAAATAAAATTCATAGAAAAAAATGCACTGCTAAGTACCTAATTAAATAGAGTTTAGCGATCTCTCAGGGCCTTCTCAAAGGCCACCCTTGCATAATTTCCCTTCTTCACATTAACGCCACCCTAACCCAGAAAATCCTATACCAGAAAAATGTCACTAAGGAATTATTATTTTTTAATTTATGGTAAATAGCTACATGCTCAGTTACCATATCCAATCAGATAATTAAATCTCAGCTGCTTGCACAACCTAAATCCCAAACAAACATTTGTTGACTGATAAGTAAATGGCTAAGGAAGTTAAGAAAGAAGACCATGACCTGCTTTTGGCTGTACAGCTTGAACATTTTAAGGGAAAGGAGAAAGAAGAATAACCTTTCACTATTTATCAGACTATGGTGGAAAGTAAATACATGGGAGACTATGTGTATGGACTCTGCTTTGACCTTCAAAATAAAGATTGATCTTTCTTAATTGCAAGATAAAATAACAAAATCAATAATAGTGAATCTAATAAAAATTGAAGCACAAGACAAGGCATATCTAAAAGGGGAGCTTATGGAAATGAAGGTGTCTCTTATTGAGGTTCATCCCTGGAAGCACATGCTCTGCTGGGCAAATTGTGACAAATTGTTCATGCTATCTAGAACAGTTTAGGTACAGTACATGGAAGGTGATGATAGTCTACCCAGGTGTACATAAACTGGGGATATATAATCCCCAGATAATATAAACTCATAAACCTTATGTTCGATGTAGTCTTAGAACTCAATCATTCCAGTGACCTAATTGAGGAATCCACTTAATACGACTCCTAGAAGATGATACTCACAGAAGTCTCTGGAAGAAAGAAAATGTAAGGTTTAGCAGGGTGGAAAGATCTGAAGACAGAGAAAGTAGAGCTCTTTTCCTATTTTCCCTGAGGAAACCAGCAGAGAGTGGTTATAGGAATGAGATTCACAGTGAAAGATTTTTAAAGAAAATTGGAACACCACTCATTCTTGGGAGAAAACAATGACAGTGAACTTCAAGATACCCTCCAGGATATGATCAGTTTCCCAAATACCTATGCTGAAGGCCACAAAAGGAAAAAATTTAGCTTGTAAGCCATTTCATTCTCTTTTTCATTCTATTTTAATTATAAAGCAGAGAAATGTCCTAAAAGGGAAAAGGTGAAATAGGCTACTGAGGGAATGTGGCTCAACTCACACACTCTGGAGATGTTTGAAAACTGAACTGATTTAAGTGTAGCCTGAAGGCAAGAATGGCTGGATGACCTCTGCAAAACCCCAGTAGTCTGGTATCAAGCACACAGCATCAGTGCTCTCACAGTGTCTTTCATGTGCCTAGGGAAAGATTCAGGAAGTTAAGTGACTTTAGAGGTCAAAGTTAAGGAGTCCAGGAATTCTACAACATCGCCAATAATCTCCGAGTTTATTAATAGTTTTTAAGGATGGATGAGCAACTTCATGAAAGGCAGAGAAGAAGAAAATGATTTAGTGCACACTCAAGTGCTCTCAAAACATTTGTGTAAACTTTTATATTCCTGTCTTGTTAGGTCTGAGATTTGATTTTAATTTATTTACCAACTTTGATTAGCCTGTTATTGTTCCATGGATGCTGGCAGAAGACACGAGATCTCTGGGAGAGAGACAAAGGACTTTACACATGGCACAACAAGCAGTATGAGCATTAGCATGTTTGCATCGTTCCACTTGCCCTCCAAATCCCACAAAAGTAATATGGAGGGCCCAGATGGATGCTTGCACACAGTGGGTGGCACCATAGGATAGGAACACTGAGCCTGGGGAACTCACCATTTCAAGGAAGCAAGAAGCAAGCCTGTTCTTTGTCCCAGAGGGATACATACTTCATCCCTCAGCATTGTTCACTGCAAACACAACCCTGAGAAATGGCCTCAGTATAAAGTGATGTTGGCCATGTATTCTTGGCATACTCAGCAGTATGTATAGGATGACAGAATATCTATGGAAAACTGCCTCTCCCATTATTTCCTCTCACTCTCCTGTTCTCTTATCTCACCCTCCTTTCTCTCCTGAAAGTGTGGGGGAAATCTCCAGCGAATGAATTCAGAACCTTTGCACAGCCTAGCTCACATCACATCTTTGAGGTCTGTGGCCTAAGAAGAAACCCCCAAACCCAGAGATTCTTTCACCACTTCAGATTCTGAGAAAGAAGTGTCATCAACTCACAGGATATCTTCTATGACCACCACGGCAGAAAGGTAGCTGTTCTTCCTTCTCTTGATGTCCTTAAAGACTAGCTGCCCACAGCAGCTCCTAACTTCCCTCTCTCTCCTTGTCGTCTACACAGCACTAGAACCATCTTGTACTACACCCTATATAGATCCCCACAAAGATCCATTTTCTTGGTTCTGTAACTCATCGAGGCACTCTATCCACAGGCGTTCCTGAGAAAGATGAATTTCAGCAAAAAAAAACCACTGATTTGTTAAAGCGTTATGGTCCCACCTCAGGATCAACGGTGACCCAACGCATCCTATATTCTGCCTGTTATACCTTTATAACACTGTTTGCAACAGCCCTGACCCATAATGTCCACATCAGGGGTCAGAGAAAATTCCCACTGACCAGCAATACTGCCACCCTCTTTTTCTTCACCCAGGACAGCATAATGAAAGCAAGTAGAAGTGATGTCATTATAGAGAAAAATTAGAACTCATTCTCTTCCATTTGGTTAGAAAGTAAATTACCTGCAAGGTTGACCACCTTCACTACTAATGATGTTATTATTAAATTGTTGGCAACCCCGCTCACAGCTGATGGCAGGCAGCACAACAGTGAACGCTGACCTGCAATTAAGAACTATTGAAAGTGCAGCCAATATAAATTTCACTTAAAAACATTGCCTGCCTGGATCAGTTTTGGTCTCAGCATTTTTAGGTTAATTTGGAGAAAGTACTAAGAAACTGTAATTGAGATTTTTTTTTAAGTTTTGGGTTCCTTTCAAGCATTGGTAAGAGACGGGTTTGATTCTATTAGCTTTACACACACACACACACACGCACACATTGTCTTGTGTAACTCTTACAGTTGAAAGAGAGATAGTTAATCACATTTGCTTGACTTCACCAACCAGATACATATGCAACGCCTGTGGAAGACCGAGGAGGAACAACCCCAGGGAAAGGCCCTCGCATACAATGTTTTTGGAAAAAAGTTAATTCAGCAAATAATAGGAACACTCTTTCTCCTTGCTGTATATTGGGAAGCTTCCAAGTTTAGTCACTTAGCCACCAAAGAGGGTCTCTGTGTCCAGAGGCACAATGTATGTAGACCAATTGGTTATCTCTACTTCTCTCACTTTCTCAATATCTAATGCTCTTTGATCTCTCTGATTTTAATATTCCCAGATCACACTCCTTTCTTATGTGTCATGTAAAGGAAGGAGGGAGAATAGGTAGCATTCCCATGAAAAGAATGTCCTAAAGTGGAAGCTCCAGGGATTTATGCTGCCATTTATCAGGATCTCACCACACGTGGGCACTACGCCAAGTGTTCTATTAGCTTGGATTCCTTTAACTATTCTTTAACCATTCATTTAACATCAGTCCTCTGAATGTTTCCTGAGAAATGAAGAATCAGATGCGGAGAGGGTGTTAAATGCTTTGCCTATGGACCTGAGTGTCAACCTCCAGAGCCCATGCTCTGTGCCTGGACTATGCCGTAAAAGGTCCAAAGGTAGCCTAAGAGCCATCTTCTAGAACTTGAACCTCAGGGAGATCATTGTCCATCTGTTCCTTCTGCTACGGCTAAAACAAAAAATATGAGCTTAAATTATGTGAAAAGAAAGTTTGGTAAACAAATTGATAATGATCCATTGAAATAGGGAGTTGGGAAAAGGATAGATGCTCCATCCTTCAGAGCACGATACAGGCAACAGCAACTGCCCATCTTGGATTATTTAGGGAAAACACAGGAATTTTTTTTTCTTTCAACTAATGTAGAAGGAAAAATTGAATCAAGGAAATACTAATCAGAATGTCAAATATATACATATAGTCACGGGATGTAAAGTACAGCATAGGGAATAGAGTCAATGGTATTGTAACAGCGTTAGATGATGTCAAAGGGGTAGTAGACTTGGGGGGCAGATTATCACTTTGTGAGGGGTTTAAATATCTGATCATCATGATGCTTTGTACATCTGAAACTAATATAATCTTTTTTAAAAAGGGAATACTAATTGCTAGGATTTAATACAGTGGGTTTTGTGTGCCAGACTTTATTCAAGTCCTTTATATTAGGTAAGAAAACTAAAATCAGAAAAAGTGGAGCACAATTTTTTCCTTAGGAAAATAAACATTCTCCTCAAACTATTTTTAAAATTACAAACACTAAAACTCTATTTCACAACTACCATCAAAATACTACTTCAGTTCCATGCACAGTTTTAAAAAATGGTGGGGTTGGAGGGGAGAAGACGGAAAATAATGAGAGAGAGGCAAAGGGGGCAGCCGTGGGGAGGTGGATGTAAAGACAATATGGGGGAAAAAAGAGAAACATTTAAAGAGGGGGGAGGAAAACAAGAGAATGAATCAGGAGAGAATGAGAGAAAAAACTGAGAAGCAAACAAATAAAAAGAAGGTAAAGGAAAGAAAACCCTAGTACGATTATTTTTATGTCACACTCTGCTATTCAGTTAGGTTGTAAGTGAATTTATGCCAAGATATCAATGAATTATTTCCTTTAACAGTGCCTAGTTAACTGTTTAACCACTGTTCACAGGTCTCCAATGTCTCTTATTAAGTTTTCAGAGTCTTGGCTCCAAATAAGGTAACTATAGTACCTATTTGGCAAAATTACTCTTTGGGCCACCCTGCAGATAGCCAGGGGCTATCACTTTCACACTGAACAAAATCAAAATGAAAAACAAATTGACCCTCAACTCAGAAACAACTTTAATACTATCTAAGGAAGCAGACTGGACTACATGGTTTACTTCCATGGTTCAGTTCCATGTCAAAAATAAAATTAAATAAAATCTATCTAGAAGCATCCTCAATTGAAAAAACATATCCTTGGCTGGACTCTAGATTTCTTCCCTCTCTGGAGCATTCCTTTGCTGTATCTGTTTCTCCAGCTAGTCATAGTCTATTTATCTTCCTTCTAGTCGGTATGCTCTGTTGGCCAGTCTCATCACCTCCTTAAAGAAATTCTCTGAGGTGTTCACTACATCATAACAATACGTGAAGGAGCTCTCCTAGCCTCATTCCTCTTGGCTTTCCATCATTACTATTTTCCACCATAGCTCCTCCACCTATCCTAGGGATTGAGGAATAGTAGCACATTTTTCAAGTGAAATTGAAAATTTTCCAGTTCCCTAGGTCTCTGCAGGCAACTTACAGATTTGTAGAGCACAAAATGGAATTTTGAAAGCAGAGTGAAGCTGTTTTAGAATAGTCAGAAAGTCACCAGATGTTGCTGTTACAGAGAATATAAAATGCTTTCTTCTAAATGTGCATGTGATTATATCTTGGGGAACTACTCTATCATTATAGTAATGGAGACTTTTTTTCTTACAAAGTTGCATTTTTCCTACTCAAAGTCTCTTTTGACTAAATGAATTTCATATGTGTAATCAAAGCATTATACATGTCATTGTACTTGGAGTTAATTTGAGCAATTTTTGTTAAAATTTACCCACATGGTAAAACACTCTTTGAAAAAATTTCATGAAAGGGACGTTTAAAGTTATTATTTTAAACATAACCATGCATCTTTACTTTAGCTGCATTATTTTTTTTCTCTTGGACTAAATGGGTATCCTTAGATGCAATATGTTTTCACATCAGTGTAGGAATTACATTTTGGTCCTTAAGCAATCACTAGAAGGTTATATATTACTGCACAGGAAAATTCTAAAACTTTAAACCTCCTGGAAGTAAAGGAATTTTTCAAAAACAAAATTAATAGTGAAAAATTGAAAATAACTTCCATAATATTCATTCATTTATTCATTCAACAAATATTTATTGAGCACCTACCTTGTGCTAGCCTTGTTTTAGCACAAGAAAACCATGGTAGTTGGAACAGTCCCCATCTCATGAAGCTCACATCCTAGAGAAACAGAAAATTAGTTATATGAATGATGATGTATTCAAAGAGTGGAATACTATACGGTCCTATAAATGATGTGATACAAGTATATTTATCAACTAAAACGATGTTTAGGGTATAATAAGTGAAAAAGACAAATTACACAGAGGATCACAGTGTGATAATTTTTATTTAATACACATATAGTAATATAAAAGCTATCACTTATTCAGATTTTACTATTGGTAGGCACTGTCCCAAGTACTTCACACACGTGCAAAGTTGAGGTTAATATTATTCTTAACCCCATTTTAAAGATGAGGAATGGGGATTGAGGCACAGAGAAATTAATTAGTTTGCCTAAAGTCATACAGCCTGTTACTGACACACCTGGGATTTAAACCCAGGTAGTTTGGCTCTGGGGATGTGCACTTTGATCAACGTACTGTTTGACAAATGTGTGCTTAGGTTCACACAGTGTGGGTTCAAATCCAGGCTAAGCTACTTGTCAGTCATGTGATCTCCAGCAAGTTATTTAACCTCCCTAAGCTTCAGTGTCTTTCATTCAGAAATGGAGAAAACAACTGTTGACCTATCACATAGGGTTTACATTTGGATTCAGTGAGAAAACCCATGTAAAGTGTTTAGCACAATGCCTGGTATACAGTGAGTAGTCAATAAATGTTCATCCTCATTATTATTATCATCTTCAAATTCTGGAAAAAATATATGCCCAAAACAGTGGTAATCTCTAAGAAGTATAATTACAAAAGACTTTCCTTTTCTTCTTTTTATTTAACAGTATTTTCCAATTTTTCTATAATATTCATATATATAAATTGTGTGATTAACAAACTATTAGATATAAAATAAAATTCACGTTTCTCAATTGTTGCATGCTACAAATAAAATAATTTCTATAGAGAGAGGACTACTAATGCTGAACTTTTATCAAGCACATTCTATGTGTCAGGCACCATTTGGGGTGAAGAAAACATGAAAATGAATAAGACATGGAGCAAGCTCTTGACAGAAATTGCAGTATAGTGGGCAAAAAAAAAAAAAAAAAAAAAAGGAAAGTGAGCTGTAGAAACAGGGAAGAGTTTAAAAGAGACATATACACAATATTACATAAGGCCAGTAAAGACTGGGGACCTGCCCAGGAAGCAGGAGAATGCTTCACACTGAAGGAGATGAAAGTGTCAATCCCCAGGGATCAGGAAACATGTCCTTCAACTTCAGAGGAGGAATTAAATTATAACTATACAGCAGGTTGTCAAGTAATGTTGTTTCAGTATAAGATTGATGAAATGCTGTAGGAACGTAACTCTTGTTTATATCAGTTAGCCTATGGTAAAAATTGTCTCATTTTGCTTAAAGTCACAGAACCTATCGACGACGTTAATTAAGGACTTACTATACTATGATAGAAATGTCAGAAGTAATGAAATCAGTTGGATAAATTGTGAGCTATAAGTCACGCTTCTTTTTATATGGGACTTAAAACTTACCAGTATCATGCCTAAAGACTCTGTGTGCTGCCTTGGCAATCAAATCATTTGTCACCATGCTTACAGGTGACCCTTTAGCTTAAGTCCTAAGAATGAATAGGAACTTTCTTCTGATCTGAGTTGGAGGGCTTGAGCTAAATCTAAGGAGGAAGTTGGATAAACAGTGAGGAAGTCAATTTTGAATGTTACTTGGAGGATGCTGCTCATGTATTGTTATTCTTCCAATTCTTGGAGAGAGGATGTCAATTTTTAAGAAAAAAAAGAAAACCTTTCCTATTCTCTTTTTTTTTTCTTTTTTTTTTTTTTAATTAAATTTATTGGGGTGACAATTGTTAGTAAAATTACATAGATTTCAGGTGTACAATTCTGTATTACATCATCTATAAATCCCATTGTGTGTTCATCACCCAGAGTCAGTTCTCCTTCCATCACCATATATTCGATCCCCCTTACCCTCATCTCCCACCCACCCCCCACCCCCCTTACCCTCTGGCAACCACTAAACTATTGTCTGCGTCTATGAGTTTCTGTTTCTCATTTGTTTGTCTTGTTCTTTTGTTGCTTTTGGTTTATATACCACATATCAGTGAAATCACATGGTTCTCTGCTTTTTCTGTCTGACTTGTTTCGCTCAGCATTACTCTCTCAAGATCCATCCATGTTGTCACAAATGTTCCTGTATCATCTTTTCTTACTGCCGAATAGTATTCCATTGTGTATATATACCACAACTTCTTTATCCAGTCATCTATCGAAGGACATTTTGGTTGTTTCCATGTCTTAGCCACAGTAAACAAAGCTGCAATGAACATTGGAGCACACGTGTCTTTATCTCTAAATGTTTTCAGATTTTTTGGGTAGATACCCAGGAGAGGGATTGCTGGGTCATATGGCAATTCTATTCGTAATTCTTTAAGGAACCTCCACACTGCCTTCCATAACGGCTGCACCAGTCTGCATTCCCACCAACAGTGTATGAGGGTTCCTTTTTCTCCACAGCCTCTCCAACATTTGTTACTATTTGCCTTGTTGATGATAGCCATTCTGACTGGGGTGAGGTGATATCTCATTGTGGTTTTGATTTGCATTTCTCTGATGATTAGTGATGTTGAGCATTTTTTCATATGTCTATTTGCCATTTGTATGTCCTCTTTGGAGAAATGTCTCTTCAAGTCCTCTGCCCATTTTTCAATTGGGTTGTTTGTTTTTTTGTTGTTGAGTTGCATGAGTTCCTTGTATATTCTGGATACTAGCCCCCTATCAGAGGCACTGTTTGCAAAAATCTTCTCCCATTCAGTTGGTGGCCTCTTTATTTTGTCAATGGTTTCTTTTGCTGTGTAGAAGCTTTTAAGTTTCATATAGTCCCATTCGTTTATTTTAGCTTTTATTTCCATTGCCTTTGGAGTCAAGTTCATAAAATGCTCTTTGAACCCAAGGTCCATAAGTTTAGTACCTATGTTTTCTTCTATGCAGTTTATTGTGTCAGGTCTTATGCTTAAGTCTTTGATCCATTTTGAATTAACTTTGGTACATGGTGACAAATAGCAGTCCAGTTTCATTCTTTTGCACATGGCTATCCAATTCTCCCAGCACCATTTATTGAAGAGGCTGTCTTTGCTCCATTGTATGTTTTTAGCTTCTTTGTCAAAAATTATCTGTCCATATTTATGTGGTTTTATTTCTGGGTTCTCAATTCTATTCCATTGGTCTATGTGTCTGTTTTTCTGCCAATACCATGCTGTTTTGATTATTGTGGCCCTGTAGTACAAGCCAAAGTCAGGAAGTGTGATACCTCCATATTCTCTTAATAAATTAAACCAAAAAGTCTCCAAAGCTGTCAACTAAGAGAGTATCTCTCAAAATGTTAGGAGCTGGAACTACATTAAAGACCTGATACAAATTGCTAAGATAAATGGAAACACCCCCAAAAGTAAAATGTGTGGAGGTCTTGAACAGGTCTTGTCCACACACAAAAAGTACAAATGAATAATAAACATAAACAGCTTGCAATTCTCCTCAGTAATAGAAGAAATGCAAATTAAAACAACAATGAAATACCATTGTTTTCTATCAAATTGAAAAATACTTTTAATAAATGTGTTTATTTATTAAAAGTAATAAATAAATTGACTGCTATTCAGAATCTGGAAAAATTTAGCAATGAAAATAGCATCACTATGAGACAATATAGGCTCACAAAAATGAATCAGGACAGATTAACATCTTTGACTTTTGTCAAAGGTCCCCAAGATTCATAGACCAAGAAAATATCAGAGACACACTAAGTCTAGATCTCATCAAAGTATTTTATGTCCTTTTTGATATCTGTGACTGGTAGCAATTTTTTCCCTTGATTTACTAAAGCATTTATCATAGTGTATTAAATGTCTTTGTATAGATGGAGCACCCACACTCATCTTTTTATTAGTTCCACAATGCCAGAGTATTGTTGGTACTAAATAAGTGTTTGCTAAAGTGATGAATAAATAATGCTACATTTTCAGTCTCTTTGAAGATTCTAGTAAACTTTTCAATGGAAGGTTAGTTTTTAGAAAGAAAAAAACTAGAAAGAAAAAAGAAAGGTCCTAAAGATAAATGTGAACAAAAGGCTCTAATTTCCTTTGGCAGTAGAAGGGCAAACAGATTTTTCTTCTCAAGTTCCTAGATGAGAACAAATCATATTTCACTGGGTCAGGCAAGGGGAATCCATCTGTTGTTGCTTATAAAACAAACACTTGGGGTTCCATTACAATCAATCAGTCCACAATTACTACTCCCTGTACCCCCTAGTCCCAATCTAAAATCTGATTGGTGTTGACCCAGCTCACTTTCCCTAATGTCTCTAGAAGTCAATTTTTCCTGATATAAAATTTAGCATAATCTGAACTATAACGAAGTACTAAGGAAGCTGACTAGTGAGAAGGGAGGCATATGATATGATAAGCTGGGATCTCACAGACCTAAGAAATGTCTTGCCCTCGTTTGGACAACCTCATTTGTTTTATGATTTTTCTGGGTTGAAATTAAGTATATGTTCACATTCTGAAATGCTGCCATTTCAACAATTCCAACTCTGTATCACAAAACAGAAGTCTTGACTTCCCAACCACCTTCATATGGCTTAAAAAATTTGGAGGAGTCGAAGTGGAAGGACAGGAAAGAAAGGAAAGGAAAGGAAGAAAACAAGAAAGAATGAATGAATGACTTCAGGTCTTTAAACGAAAGGAAACAGCTAATCTTCTTAAATATTTAAGTAAAAACATAAATTACAGGTAACTCCCACCATAAACACAGCTGCACTATCTCATCTGATGACATTAAAGACAAACATTCTTCTGTCAGGGTCTCAGGAAAAGCAGAAGTCTGCCTTTGAATGGAGCAAATTAAAACAGTCCTGTGGCATCCCCAAAATGTACTGCATTTGAAGATGAGGGCAAACAAACTCCTTCCCCCAATCTACTTTGTCTGGCTTTGAGATAAGTAGGAACAGTTCCTTTAAACAGCTTCTACATGAAAGGCAAGGCTTTCCAGCTGGAATGGAAGCCTGTGTGTCAATGACAAACACATGCACTGAATGTCAACAACACAACAGTTTGAAACATTGCAGGAAGTGCCTCAAATGACTCTGTTCATTGTAGGCCTGACTGGCCGTGCTGTTGAAACATAATTATAAAGGGCCCACAGGCACAGCTCCAGAGTTGGGCCCCATATCAGGAGAGACTGGACTGAACTAGTATAAGGAGGCAACAAAGGAATTCATTTTTGAATGACTCAGATAATCTCAGTGTCACTGAGATAGTTTCACATCACCTAAGGGCAAATAAAATAAAAATGAAGAGAAAATACTTTCTATTTATTTTTAATAAGACTATGGTTTTGACATCTATAAATGCAATAGCTGAAAATAGAAGGACAGAGGGAGAACAGAGGAAAAAGAGAAGAGAGGAGAAAGGTAAAGAAGAGGAGGTAATTCTCCTACCAAATCTTGGGTTAGAGTCACAGAATTTCAGATCTAGATGAAACATTAATGATGTAACCCAGTGGTTCCCAAGCCTAGTTTCACCTTAAAATGACCTGGGGAACTTAAGAAAAGTGAGATAGATAGATAGATAGATAGATAGATAGATAGATAGATAGATAGATAGATAGATAGATAGATAGATACACAGACAGACAGACAGACAGACAGACAGACTCCACTCCCCAATTCCCCACCCCAAGATTCTGCTGAACTTGACCTAGTGTAGGACTAGGGCATGGGAATATTTTAAGCTATTGAGCAGAAGATTCTCTAATAATTTCAGGGTTGATAAACACCATTATACACACACAAAGCATGTTCACAGCTAGGATACCAGAGGCTTCGGGTGCTACGACATAACAGACAAGGAATCTCTAACCCAGTTTGACAAACTAGAGGGGAGTTGTGACATACTGCTTAAATAGAACCTTATACAAGTTGTCGAAGAAAAGAGAGGCAGAAATAAATCTGTACAGGTAGGCAAGGCATATATAGCATGTCAAGAGTTTTGCAATTATCCAAAGACATTTGGAAACCATTGTAGGACTTTAAATGGAATGTCATGTACATATGTTGTGTTTGCCTGCCCAAGCTCCCTTCTCCTCTTCAACTGATAACAAAACTCATTCATAAGGTGTGGATAGGGTTGATTTTGTCCCCCAAGCCATAGGGAATGGAGGTATAACCAGGTGTGCCAAATAGAGGCTCTAGGACTCAAGCATCAGCGATTGATTCACAGGTAGACCTGTGACCCTCCTTGGGACCACTCTGCCAAAAATCATGTGGGAAGATGTTCTGTTTTTGCTGGTTTGTGCAGCTGGTAGAGTCTGAGTCCTGGGCTGCCAGTGACAAACATATCCAGCAATGGGTATATTTGAAACGTTTTATCAAGCTGGGCCGTTAGTCAAACCCATCTCTTGGATTTCCCAGTGATATGGGCCAATAAATTTCCAGATTTGTTTACTATAGTTTGAGGTAGGTTTCCTTCTCTTGCAAACAAAAAAACCTAATAGAGGAGCACTATTGTATTTTAGGAAAACCATGCCAGCTGCAAGGTGGAGAATGACATATACATCAGAGGCTACTACAGCAAACTGAGTGAGAAATCATGAAGACCTGATCTAAGCAATGGGAATGGTAAAGAGCTGAGAGAGGGATCAAACTCCCTCACCATAATCTTTGGGGGGTGACTAATGGTGAAAGAAAAAAAGAAGGGATGAGTGTATGCAAATATTCATTTAGTGCTTATTGCATATGAAACAGGTATAATACCTCATGAGGAAGTTGTGAAGATTCAATGAGTCAATGCATATAAAGAACATGCTTCCACAGCCACTGGTACCCAGGCTAAGTATAAAACGTAACTTGAATTATAGTAGATGTATTTTGGTATCTTGGTTCTGCAGGAAGTTTTTCAGTCATTTTCTACACCAGTATTGCTTGATGTGTTTTGAAGTATCCTGCAAAAATGCTAGTGAAATGGAAATTAAGCTAATGAATTTTTCAGCAAGAAACATTTTTTCCAAATGTCATCAAGATCATCTTATTATATACTGTCAGTAAGATATTAATAATGACTTCAAAATTAATTTTAAAAGATTTATATTGATGATGACTTTTTAAAAAAAGTAACTTAAGCTACTGTAAAGTAATACCCAAAAATAAAGAATCAAATTCCGTAAAAATAAATTATGGGTTTCTAGCGATGCTGGTAGATCTCATTTCAAAAACATGAAGGGAAGGAACATTCATGCCTGTCCTTAGATGAATTTACTAACAGAAAATTAATGGAAAGCAATATTGGAAATGTATAAAAATAAAAAGACCAGCTGAATATGGGAATAGGCTATTTAAATAATTGAGGTGCTCAGATAAGTCTATCTCAGTGAAATACAAACAATTATGCATGATTGACACAATTAGAAAGCCTAATTCAAGGACTCAAGAGAGAGACCCAAAGAGATCTAAGATCCTGCACCAGGGAGATAATATTAGTATTGGGGCCCAGAAAACCAAATCTCCAGTTTTAAACAAGTTCCTACGTACAAGCTTAATGGTCTCACTGTTGTTCAAGGTAAGTGAAGTCACCCTGAGGCTGACAGAAATAATGAAACACTGCAACACGGTACAGATTGGCAGGAAATGTTTCTTCAACATAAGCCAAATCATCTCCATCATGGTGCTTGATCAGCAGTGTAGAGCGTTCATTGTGATTCATGTAGGAAGACCCGAGAGAAGCTCCTTTTCTCATCTATTTTGCCCCACGCATTCTCTGTCATTCAGTAAGACATTGTCAGCCACCTTCTGGAGGTGAATAGCAATCCCTCATAAACTGGAAATTTGTTCACAATATATTGATATATTACAAAACACAAAGAAACAAAACTTTTTAGTTTCACCTGGCTCCATCAGGTTTGTGTCATGCAGGTAGATATTTCCAGCTGGGAAAATTGGGTATTTCTTGATTGGTTTTATTTTATTTATTGGCTTTTTTCTCCATTATTGAATGGCATTCTAAATGTGGTAGTCCTTCTATTGACTTTAGTTTACACATGCAGTGATCATGAATCAGAATTTCTTCAACAGGTTCATAGAAACCCTGACCCAGACAATTGTGAGACGCTAAGTTCAACCCTCCTCCTAGGTGAGGACTCCCACTCACATCTCTATCACGTGATTTCTCTGCCTCGGTTTAAACACTGCCGAAGATAGGAAACTCTCCCACCTGTGCTATATTCTGAGGCTTACTATGACATTTTCCCTTTTGTAGAGGAAGCTAAAGAGGTGCTCTCCAAATCTCCCCTAGCACGAGGTCAGTTTGCTCTTGTCACAGTATTAATTTACAATATGTAGTCAAATTGCTGAAGCAGATCCCTCCGAGTCCCCACTTCCCAAAAGAACCAGAGTTCTTTACAGTTTTCTCTAGAAATTCCCCCGGAAGTGCTAGAAAAACTGCCTGTTTCTGTAGCTTCTCCCACTTCCCCTAGATTGAAATTTCTTTCCTACCCATTTGGCCCCACATTCTAGAAGCCAGAGTCAATAAAAATGCCTCTTCACTATAGATTCTACACAGAAATATTGACACTCAATATTCTTCATCTTATTCTCCTAATATTAATGGAGGCATCAGTTTTTATTATAGCTAGAGGCAGGGGTGACTTGATAGTCCCCTAAACTTTGGTTCTTAAACTTCTGTGGAACCCTTTGAGAACCTGTTGAGTCATGGCCCCTCTTGCCAGAAAAAATGCATACACCTTACATGTAATTTTAGAGACAAAGAAGAGTCCCTTGTGGGGGATCCATGGGTAAGAATTGCTGATCCAGGCCAAGCATTACACTTGAAAGATAAGAACAATAAGGAACAGAAAAGACAAATTACTTGTCTAAGATCTTAGAGCTTAATAGTGGCAAAGCTTGCATTAGACCCTGGGTTTCATGATTCCTGGTCTGGTGTTCATTCTACCACATCATGTTACTGCTTTGTGTGTTGGGGGCTAAATTATTATTAAAAATTCAGTCGCAATAAAGGCCTCAGCCAACCCAAATGAAGGCTGGGACCACCATTCATAGTTGTCCTGAGTTGAGGACGGGCTGGTGGGTGAGATGGGGAGCCTGGAACCATATACTCTCCTATTAGCCAGGCAATAGATGTGGAATGCTCAGAACACAGATGACCCAGAACCATGAAGATCTTTTCAGGACCTCAGCTGAGAGTTAACAGCCATCAAGACTCCCATCATGATAGCAGAATGAATGCCTCTGCCCTAGAGAGAGGGGATTCTAGGCAGAGCACCACAGCATCCACTACTGTTCTAGTTACTGTAGTTTATCTTCCTATTCCTTCTCAAATAGCCCTCAAAAATTTAAGGTAACATTTTTCTTTCTCCCTTTCCCTCTTTTCGAAGAATGAAAGTCAGCCCATATATCATCAAGAGCAGAAAAAATGCAGCTACGATGATCCAAACATCTGAGTTAGACTGAGAACTCCTCTAAAATTGCAATGACAATTGACCTTGACAAAATCAAGCAAGTCCACTCTTGATAATAATCTCTGGGGCATCCCAAAAGTAATGGGATAAAAATGATTGAGCAATGCATTGTTTCGCTTTATAGCCTTTCCATTTGTCATACAAATTGTAATGAATACATATTTCTTGATTTACATTTCAGCCTTCACACAATTTGCAGCTCCTGCCATGTTTACATGCACCATCTGGAAGAACTAATGAGCCAAGGAACACCAGAAATTATAACTTGCTTTGACTAAACCTAGAAGATTTTTACTGGCAATAAAATGACTTTTTTTTTCTTTCTGGTTTTGCAAGGAGGTTAAAACATGACTTGCACTGAGTATAGGCAGAAATATGCAAAGCTGGTTTTAATAGAATAAACCTGAAGGCATCTGGCATTCCTAATCAATTCAGAATAATTTAGCAATCGTCTCATGATAGAAAGTCTCTTCTGACATTGGAATTCTTAAAAGTGATTACCTAGCCTGTACACAAATGTTGCAGTGGGTCTCCGTGGGCATAAGAGGGAACACACAGGAATGCTGAACAGCACAGAGTCTAAGAACTTGGGCTCCGACCTCCCATGGGCCTATGCCCAGGTCTGGAATTATTACGGACATAACTCTGGACAAGTTATTTAACTTCTTTAGATATTAGGTGCTTGTATATAAAACATGGATAATAATAGGAACTACATGCTAGGGTTATTGTGATAATTAAAGGAGATAATGCAAGTAACTTATGTTGAACTATTAGGGCATGAAACTAAAGAAGCACTCAGCACTTATTATTTCTTGCCTTTAGAGTGTTTACAAAAAAAATACAAATTCTTCTTTCAAAGACAATTTAGTCTCTCTTAGGTCAAAGCTGCCCTGGTAGAGGGTAACTAAGGATAACATGGATAAATTAAATAGATAATTCAGTCCAGGCGCTCGTTGTCCCAAGGCAGAATGTGAAGATCTGGTTAGCCCTGATCTAGCAAGCTAAGTCGAATAGGCTCCAGGAAATGTAAATGGGTATACAGATGGGGCCAACTACTTGGAAAAAATTTACACTCTAGCTTCTTAGACACTAAATTCAGAAAAAGGAAATAAGTGACTGTTCTAATCCTTTCTGTTGCCATAGCAAACATCTCCCCCACTGACAGAGTGAAGGAAGGAGACAAATATTTAGAAATACCCAGGAAACCCAGAAAGGTGTTGTTAGAGTCCTTGAAAGCCTCTTTTAAAAATAATATACTCAACTTAGCATGTTAGCATTAATGGAATTTCTATAGTCTTTATAAAATAGTATTTGTTACTTATGACTATAACACAAAAAATGCATATTGTAGAAAACACATTAAATTTTTAGGAAGATAACAAAATCACCCAAATCCTACAATTTAACAGATTAAATACCGTGTTTCCCCCAAAAATAAGACCTAGCTGGACCATCAGCTCTAATGCATCTTTTGGAGCAAAAATTAATATAAGACCCAGCATTATATTATATTATATTACATTAATTATATAATACCCGGTCTTATATAAGACCCGGTCTTATATTATATTAAAATAACACCAAGTCTTATATTAACTTTTGCTCCAAAAGACGCATTAGAGCTGATGGTCCGGCTAGGTCTTATTTGGGGGGAAACATGGTACTAGGTTAGGAACATCTGGAAGGCAGCAAAGGGTTTTATGTACCTCCCACACCGCCTAGCACAGTGTCTGTACGCACCTCATGCTCAACAATTATTTGTGGAATGGAACTGAATGTACTGTGTAGACTTTATGATGATTTCAGTCCATACTGTGAAAGAGGGAGATACAGATTACAAAACCCAGAAATGCCGACTGTCCCATCACCATAGTCTTATCTGGATCAGAGAAAAATAAATTACAGAAAAAATAGCTCTACAGTGACAACCGGCTCATCTGATGCTGGAACAATAGCTTTCAAACTTGTTTTGATCATGGCCCACAATAAGAAAAACATGTACGTCACAACTCAGCACACACATATATATCTAGAGGTATATAATTAAAATAAATATTACATTTTTACTACCTGTGATGCACTCTGCTGTTTCCTATATGATTTCAATGTTTAAAGAATGTTCATCACAATTTATTACGTGGTTCGGAAAGCAATTCAGTAGAGCAAGATCAGAGCTGGCCAGCAGTTGCATGGCAGCCTCAGAGGCCATCAGCTTCCATACTTTTCAGGGATTAGGGAGACCTGCCTTGATCTTCCTCTTTCCCTTCCCACAAGATCAAGTCTGAATGCTGTCTCCACCCTATGTGGTCTCCCTGGTGTGCCATTGTTTCCTTAGACCACAGATCCAGGCAACAGTTAGTAACCTGTACTAGTGCTACAGTCTGGCAGTTGATTCAAGGCAGTCCAATGAGAATAAATCTTTGTTAAATGCAAAACTTGTAATGAGAACGGATGGCAACTGAATCGTTGAAAACTCAGAAAAGAGGTATAGATTTCATATCCAGGCCTCAGATTCAATTAATGAGTTTGCTCTAGAAATCAGACCAAGTCAGAAGTATGAGACTGGCTTTATCAGTTTCCATTGCAAGCTGATGAAGTTCACAAAACCCTTCACAGGTTCAGAAACTGCCCCTTCCTTCTTAAAGGCACTAGCAACCATTTTCCGATTCTGAGATTCATAAGCAGTCAACCCCTCTTCTCATTTTCAGAAACTGGAATTCCAAGTTATGGCATTCCTGATGAAGGCTACAAATGAGGCAATTCTTTTTTTTTTTTTTAAAGATCAATTTTTTTTTTTTTTTAAGATTTTATTGGGGAAGGGGAACAGGACTTTATTGGGGAACAGTGTATACTTCCAGGACTTTTTTTCCAAGTCAAGTTGTTGTCCTTTCAATCTTAGCTGTGGAGGGTGCCGTTCAGCTTCAAGTTGTTGTCCTTTCATTCTTAATTGTGGAGGGCGCAGCTCAGCTCCAGGTCCAGTTGCCATTACTAGTTGCAGGGGCCACAGCCCACCATCCCTTGCAGGAGTCGGACCGGCAACATTGTGGTTGAGAGGATGCGCTCCAACCAATTGAGCCATCCGGGAGCTCAGCGGCAGCTCGGCTCAAGATGCCGTGTTCAATCTTAGTTGCAGGGGGCGCAGCCCACCAACCCGTGCGGGAGTCGAGGAATTGAACTGGCAACCTTGTACTTGAGAGCCCGCACTCCAACAAACTGAGCCATCCGGGAGGCAGCGCAGCTCAAGCTTCCATGTAGAATCTTAGTTGCAGGGGGCAGAGACCCCCCACCCCTTGCGGGACTCGAGGAATTGAACTGGTCCATGTGGGAACTGAACTGGCAGCCTTCGGAGTTAGGAGAATGGAGCTCTAACCGCTTGTGCCACTGGGCTGGCCCACAAATGGGGCAATTCTTGATGGAATAAATGGGGACATGGCGAAGTCACATAAGGATGCAAGCTTTCTAACATCCTTCACAAACACCTCAAGTCTAACTCTTCATGTCACCAGGTAAGGCTCTAAGTTGATGCAAAAGATGAAGACATCACTTTGTCATTGTGATACAGTAAGTCTCTTCTGGGGATAAAGCTTTAAAATAAATATACAAGCCAAGAAAAAAAAAAAAGTGAAAACTACCCAACAAAAGGCAAGAATCCAAGTAAACCTACATGTTTTCTTTTATTCACAGTTAGTTGAAGAGTTGTGTCTCAGACACCATATTAAAAGCTTTATAAGCATTATCTAAGTCTCATAATTTTATGACATCAATCTCATTTTCCAGATAAAGGAAATGAGACACAGACTATGTAAATAATTCCTCTGTGAGAGAGGACAGTTGTGTCCTAACATCTATTATATTTTTGTTTCAGGAATAAGCATTTGAGTTTAGCTGGGCACATAGCCACATGACTAAAGACAACATTTCCCAACTTCTTCGTATGGCCATTGTTTTAGACAGCGAAGGTTGCTATAACAAAATACCACAGACCAGGTAGCTTAAACAACAGAAATTTATTTCTCATGGTTTTGGACACTGAGAGGTTCAACAAGGTGCTTACAAATATAGTTCCTGGTGAGCCTCTTCCTGGCTTACAGATGGTTGTCTTCTTATTGTATCCTCACACAGTGGATATAGAGCGCAAGCTCTCTGGTTTCTTCTTATAAGGGCACTAATTCCATCATGAGGATACCATATTTGTGACCTCATCTAAACCTAATTAACTCCCAAAGGCCACACTTCCTAATACTATCACATTGGGAGTTAGGGCACAACATATGAATTTTGGGGGGATACAAGCATTTAGTGTATAACAACCATCCAATTAAGTCCTGGGCAATGGACTGTGAGTTAAAGTGACATATGTGACTTCTAGGTTGTTCCCTTAAAGGGACACACCCATACCCACATACACACACTTCTCTTCTATCACCGTTTGTGATGGAGATTTGGCAGTGAGAACTAGAATAACCATCTTGGACCATGAAAGAAAAGCTGTATGTTGCAGATGGTAGAACAACAAGAAATTAGATACCATGAAGGTCACATATCAACCCTAAAGCATATACTCTGCTATGTGAGAGAGATATAAGCTTCTATTCTATGGAAGCCACTTCACTTTGCCCTTTGCTACAACAGCTGAATTTGTATCATGACTAATTCATTATCTAGGTCACATCACCAATATGTAACAGTGTATTTGAACACAAATCTGTGTGAATCCAAGCCCAGTTTCTTACTGACGATACAGCACTGCCTACAAAAAACAAAAGGAGAAAGTATACCAGAAGGAGGTCAAGCTGGCATCCAGAGAAGGTGCTAAATGCAAACTAATTTGAGCTCTTCAATGCCTGAAACAAACCTGTGCCACCTCGCATTGGAAGCGCAGGGTCCCCCATCTTGAATGAGAATGCCAATAAACAGCTAGAAGGACAAAAGGGGGTTCCACAAACCTCAACTATGCAAGCACAATAAGGACTGGATTCAGCTCTGCTGTGAGAAGCAACCGTTGTAAACAACCTGTGGAGATAATACCGTGTCAGCGACACTTCCCAGCTGAAGTCCCATGTAGCAGCGCCAAGGTTCTTTGGTCGTGGTCACCTCTTACCCCACTCACCAAAGACATTTCTAAAGCTCAGGTCCCGGTAGCCTCCTGGGGACTGATACTGAAAAGTAGTCAGTCTAAAATCTACACTTTGAAAAATGTCAGGTGTGGCCCGCTTTCAGGACCTAAGCAAGCAACACTCCTCCTTAGCAGGAAACCCGCACTTACCAGCACAAGCTGATTTGGGAGCATTCATTTGAAATAGATGAAACAAACAAACAAACAGAAACTGAATAATCTGCTTTAGACCCCAAAGACTTTCAAATCCAGCAGCTAGGCACTCTTCCCATGCTTTTATGTCTATGCCTCTCCCTACACCCTCACCCTCCCCCCCACCACCTGGTGACACTCAAACACTAATACTACAAGGAAGCGCTTTAATATGATGATTCTGAAGAAATTGTATGGGTTGCTTTTGTTTCTGGGGACCCGAAGGAATCACTAGAATCAGTTCTGACCCAAACGTCAGAGTGCGGGGCCACATGTCACAGCCAAGCAACAAGGCTCCCAAACTAAATCAGCCCAGCTGTTTGCCCCTGTGGAAGAATGCAGGCTGAGAATGGTTTCCAGTCTGCCTGCAGGCAGAAACAGAAATCAAACACCCCAGAAAAAGTCCCAATTCCCTGTAAACAAAGAAAGGAAGAACTGTTTATTACAGCCGCTAAAGTCTTTTAATATCAGGCTCCAAGTATGTCAAGAACACCAAACAAATTTAGCTTTACCACCTGTTCCAGAAAAGAAATGCCCATGCCAAAATCTTTCCAAACGCACATAGATATTCTCAGTGTGGATTAACTGGGAGTTTTTTCAAATATGTTCTATATTAAAGTTTGTAAACTGGGCACTTGATGTACACCACATGCCTGCCATGGAAAACATGTGAAGTGTTTCTCCTGTGCCTTAAAAAATCACATGCCTTTGCTCCACAGTTTTTTAGACAAAATGGTAAGAAGTCTAAAAAAAAACCTTATCTTCCCTGGGTACAATTCTAGTTAGGGTTGTGGGGAACAAAACAACGAGCCTATAGTCTTACCAGAGGGAAAAAGACACATTATCCAAGAGATGTGCAGAGAGAGTGTGGTTAATTTCCCAAGGAGTGAGCTAGATGGTAATTGACAAATTACAGATGTGTGTGACCTCAGGCTGAGGACTGGAGAGCCAGCTGCCATTGTCCCTATGTGGAGCCTGCCTCATGTGGAGCCATTTTTTTCTATGCTGAACCTTCCCCCAAAGGGCCAAATCTGAGACTGCATTCGTCTGGTAAAATCTGTGCCTGCACACCACCTTGGTGGTGCCCTGGGTTCCCACCCTGCCTAGCTAGTGCTGCATCGCCGAGGGCACTCTGGGCTCCTGGGTGGTCAGACCCACCCCACAGCTGTGGAAGCCTTTTACAGCAACAGAAGGCTGCTCTGGTCTGGGGAACTTCTGGTGACAGGCAGCCAGCCATAACTTGCGCTGCAGCCTCTCTTGGGGGGCTCTCAGGGATCTGCAGGCCCAAGGTAAGAAGTGGCTGACCGTAGTGTTCTCAGGGTATTTTGCAAAATAGTCACAGACCTGGCAATGATGTAAGAACTGAATCTGCATTAACTTTGTAAAAACTATTGGCCACACCTCATGGCTCCCTGGGACCCTACCCCACCCAGCTAGTGCTGCATCGCACTGAGGCATTCTCAACACCAGGTCAACCAGCTTGACCACACACCAAAGGAGACTCCTTCAATGGCTTTGCCTTATAGGCAGCTGGTACATAGCAACAGGCTCAGGTGAGGCCTGAGCCTTTTACTAAGCTTCCCCACGCCCAGTACTGGTGGCAGCAGGCCTCAGTTCACAGCAAGGCCACCCCCACATGCCTCCAGGTCCAGCACAGGCAGCAACCAACCACATAGAGCTTTGTAGCTCCTTCCAGATAGCTCTAGGCCGGTCACAGGCAAGGCTGAAATTAACCTGCATGGGAGCCCCTCCCAAGAGACACCAGAAACAACACATCCAGAGTCCAGCTTCAGACCACACCAGAGCATTACTGTTAGCCCCACAAGTGGCACATCCAAAGGGTGGTCTCAACAGGCACAAGAGCCTGCTAGAGTCAATCCCCCTCTGAGGGGTCAGCCCCCACACAGCAGCTCAACATTGTGGATGTAGCCAGTCCTCACAGCCAGTCAGCCTGGGAGTCAATCCCACTGACTTATAGACCAAAAGCAATCAAGACTCAACTACAACAGAAAAATACACACAACATACCTGAGACACTCCTGGAATACATGCACAGGTGATCAGAGAGACTGTGCCACTGGACCATAGAGGAAACCTACTACTTAAGGCCACCTAGCAAAGACTGAGAGATATAGGAGATGTACCTAATACATAGAAGCAAGCACAGAGAGGCAGCCAGAATGAGGAAACAAACAAACATGTCCCATATGAAAGAACAGGAGTAAACTCCAGAAAAAGAACTACACAAAGTGCAGGCAACCAACCTATCAGAGCCAGAGTTTAAAACACTGGTTATAAGGATGCTCCAGTAACTTGGTGAGAACTTCAACAAAAAGATAGTAAGCATAAAGAAGGACCTGGAAACCATTAAAAAGGACCAGTCATAAGAAAATACAATAACTGAAATGCATAATGCACTAGACTTGGACAGCAGATTAGATGAAGCAGAGGACTGAATCAAAGATTTATAAGACAAGGTAGTAGAAAACACCCAATTGGAACAACAGAAAGAAAAAGGAATTTAAAAAGAAAAGTAATTTAAGGGACCTCTAGGACAACATCAAGCATAATGACATTTGCTTCATAGGAGTATCAGAAGGAAAAGGCAGGGGATCAAGAACCTATTTGAAGAAATAATGACTGAAAGCTTCCCTAACCTGGTGAAAGAAATAGACATACAAGCTCAAGAAGGGCAGAGAGTCCCAAACAAGATGAACCCAAACAGGCCCACACCAAGACACATTATAATTAAAATGGCAAAGTTTAAAGATAAAGAGAGAATCCTAAAAGCAGCAAGTGAAAGGCATTAGTTATTACAAGGGAGCTCCCAAAAGACTATCAGCTGATTTCTCAACACAAACTTTTCAGGCCAGAAGAGAGTGGTAGGAAATATTCAAAGTGATTAAAAACAAGGACCTACAACCAAATACTAGTCCACTTTGCAAGGCTATCATTTAAAATTGAAGGAGAAATAAACAGCTTCCCAGACCAAAAAAAAAAAACACCTAAAGAAATTCATTTTCACCAAGCCAATATTACAAGAAATGTTAAAAGGACTTCTTTAAGAAAAAGAGGGGGGAAGCAAACAAATAAGATGAAAATTGTGAATAGTAAAATGGCAATAACTATGTATCTATCAATAATCAGCTTAAATGTAAATGAATTAAATGCCCCAATCAAAAGACACCGGATAGCTGAATAGATAAGAAAACAAGACCCATGCATATGCTATCTACAAGAGACCCATCTCAGATCAAAAGACACACATGGACTAAAAATGAAGGAATGGAAAAAGATATTTTACACAAATGGAAATGAAAAAAGGCTGGGGTAGCAATACTTACATGAGACAAAATAGACACTGAAATGAAAACTATAATAAGAAACAAAAAGGCCATGCAATGATAAAGGGATCAATCCAACAACAGGACATAACCCTAATAAACATCTATGCACCCAACATAGGAGCACCTAAATATATAAAACAGATATTGACTAACATAAAGGCAGAGATCCACAGTAATACAATCACAGTAGAGGACTTTAGCACCCCACTGACACCAATGGACAGATATTTCACCAGAAAATCAACAAGAAAACAGCAGCTATAAATGATACACTAGACCAGATAGATTTAAGTGAACATTTTAGAACATTTCATCCCCATAACAGCAGATTGTACATTCTTTTCAAGTGCACTTGGATCATTTTCCAGGATAGACCACATGTTAGGTCACAAAACAAGTCTCAATAAATTTAAGATTGAAATCATATTGAGCATCTTATCTGACAACAATGGTATGAAACTGGAAATCAACTACAAGAAAAAAACTGAAAAAACAACAACACAAACACATAGAGACTAAATAACATGCTACTAAATAATGAATGGGTCAACAATGAAATCAAGGAAAAAATCAAAAGATACCTTGAAACAGACAAAAATGAATACACAATAACACCAAATCTATGGGACACAACGAATGCAGTCCTGAAAGGGAAATTCAGAACAATGCAGGTCTACCTAAAGAAATAAAAATATTTTTTAAAGTCTCAAATAAACAGTCTAACTTGACACCAAAGGGAACTAGAAATAAAACAGCAAACAAAACCCAAAGTGAGTACAAAAGAAAAGGAAATAATAAAGATCAGAGCAGAAATAAATGAAATAGAGGAAAAAATAAATAAATAAAAATATCAATGAAACCAACAGCCGGTGTTTTGAAAAGATAAACAAAATTGATAGAACTTTAATGAGGCTCATCAAGAAAAAAAGAAAGGACCCTAATAAAGTCAGAAATGAAAGTGGAGAAGTGACAACAGACACCACAGAAATACAAAAAAAAATTAAGAAAACACTGTGAACAACTATTCATCAACAAATGGGACAATCTGGAAGAAATGGATAAATTCCTAGAAGCATATAGTCTTCCAACACTGAATAAAGATGAAACAGAAAATCTGAACTGACCAATTACTACTAATGAAATTGAATCGGTAATCAACAAGATACCAGCAAACAAAAGTCTTGAACCAGATGGCTTCACAGGTGAATTTTACCAAACATTCAAAAAACAGAACTAACACCTATTCTTCTTAAACTATTCCGAAAACTTCAAGAGGAGGGAAGGCTCCCAAGCTCATTTTATGAGGCCACCATTACGCTGATTCAAAAAACAGACAAAGACACCACAAAAAGAGAAAAGTATAGGCTGATATCCCTAATGAACATAGATGCAAAAATCCTTAACAAAATATTAGCAAACCAAATTCAGCAATACATTAAAAAGATATACCACAATTAAGTAGGATTCATTCCTGGTATGCAAGGTTGGTTCAATATTCACAAATCAATTAATGTGATACACCACATAAACAAAAAGAAAAATGAAAATCATATGGTCATATAAATAGATGCAGAAATAGCATTTGAGAAAATCCAGCACCCATTTATGATAAAACTCTCAGCAAAGTGGAAATAGAGGGAACATATCTCAACATAATAAAGGCCATGTATGACAAGCCCACAGCTAACATCATATTCAATGGGGAAAAGCTAAAAGCATTTTCCTTAAGATCAGGAACAAGTCAAGGATGTCCATTTTCACCACTTTTAGTCAACATAGTACTGAAGTCCCAGCCACAGAAATCAGACAAGAAATAAAAGGCATCCAAACAGGAAATGAAGAAGTAAAACTGTCATTATTTGCAGATGGCATGATACTATATATAGAGAACCCCAAAGATTCCACCAAAAAACTATGAGAGAAATTAAGAAAACAATCCCATTTGCAATTGCATCAAAAAATAAAATACCTAGGAATAAATTTAACCTAGGAAGTAAAAGACTTGTACTCAGAAAATTATAAGCTATTGAAGAGAGAAATTGAAGATACAAATAAATGAAAACATACCATGATCATAGAAGAATTAATAGTTAAATAAGATAGAAGAATTAATGTAGTTTAAAAAGTCTATACTATCCTAAGCAATACATAGATTCAATGCAATCCCTATCAAAATACCAATGACATTTTTCCCTGAACTAGAACAAGTAATCCTAAAATTTATATGGAACCATAAAAGACCCTGAATAGCCACAACAATCCTGAGAAATAAGAACAAAGCTAGAGGTACCACGCTACCTGACATCAAATCATACTACAAGGCTGTAGTAATCAAAACAGCATGGTACTGGCATAAACAAAAATACATAGATCAATGGAACTGAATAGAGAGCCCAGAAATTAATCCATTCCTATATGATAATTTATGACAAAAGAAGCAACAGTACACATTGGGGTAATGACAGTCTATTTAATAAATGGTGCTGAGAAAACTGGACATATAATGGGAAAAAAAATGAAACTGGACCACCTTCTTATGCCATATACAAGAATAAACTCAAAATGAATTAAAAACTTCAATATAAGATCCAAAACGATAAAACTCCTAGAAAAAAACATAGGCAGTAAACTCACAGATATTACCCTTAGTAATATGTTTACTGATATATCTCCTAGAGCAAGGGAAACAAAAGAAAAAATAAACAAATGGGACTACATGAAACTAAAAAGTTTTTGCATAGCAAAGGAAACCATCAACAAAATAAAAAGACATCCTACTGAATGGGAGAAGATATTTGTCAATGATACATGTGATAAGGGGTTAATATCCGAAATTTACATTAAAAAAAAAACTCATACAACTAAACACACACACACACAAAATCCAATCAAAAAATGAGCAGAGGACATGAATAGACATTTCTCCAAAGAGGACATACAGATGACAAATAAACACATGAAAAGATGTTCAACGTCACTATCGTCAGAGAAATGCAAATAAAAACTACAATGAGATACCACCTCACTCCTGTCAGAATGGCTATCATCAATAAATCAACAAACAACAAGTGCTGGTGAGGATGTGGAGAAAAGGGAACCCTCATGCACTGTTGGTGGGATTGCAAATTGGTGCAGCCACTATGGAAAAGAATATGACAGTTCCTCAAAAAATAAAAATAGAACTACCTTTAGACCCAGCAATTCTACTCCTGGGTATTTAGACAAAGAAATCCAAAATACTAATTCAAAAAAATATGTGCACCCCTATGTTTACTGCAGTGCTATGCACAATAGTAAAAATATGGAAACAACTGAAATGCCCATTGATAAACAATTTGATAAAGAAACTGTGGTACATTTATACAATGGAGTATTACTCTGCCATAAAAAAGAATGCAATCTTACCATTTACAACAATATGGATGTCCTTAGAGGATATCACGCTAAGTGAAATAAGTCAGGCTGAGAAAGATAAATGTCATATGATCTCACTTAATATGTGGAACCTAAGGAACAGAATAAACAAACAAAACAGAAATAGACTGGTAAATATAGAGAACTGATGGTTGCTAGAAGGGAGGGGTTTGGGGGATGAAAAAGAATGGTGAAGGTATTACGAAGTACAGATTGGTAGTTACAAAATAGTCACAGGGAGGTGAAATACAATGTGGGGAATACAGTCAATAATATTGTAAAAACTATGTATAGTGTCAGATGGGCACTGACTTATCAGGAGAATCACTTCATAAATTATACAAATGTCTAACCACAGTACTATATAGCTGAAACTAATATAAAAGAATGTTGAATGTCAACTATAATCTACAGAGAGAGTCACAGGAGTAAAGTAGAGCATAGGGAATAGTCAATGGTATTGTAATAGCTGTGTACGGTATCAGATGGGTAGTAGACTTGGGGTTATCACTTTTTGAGGTGTGTAAATGTCAAATCACCATGTTGTTTTTGTACACCTCAAACTAATAATAAAAGAATAGAAAAAAAAGGGATACATACCTTATAAAACAAAAACACAGATGTGCAAATATGTCAGCACCAAGAGGTATAAAATGCCATATGATAGCTAGGTTAACAGACAAAGTCATGCTTCAGTTAAGTCATTAAAAAAACGGTCCAAAAAATAAAGTTAGGGCAAACACCAAAATATGGCTCCACCCAACATTTACTTGCAGAGCACCTTCTAATCTATGGATTCTGACAGTTTAAAGTGAATAATGTCTGTAAAGGGCTTAGGAGAATGCCAGGCACCTACGAAACTTCCAACACATGCTTGTTACTGTGGTTGGTGTTGAGATGAAACTGTGCTCCCGAGTATGTTATACCACCTACAAACCTGCTCCATTTCTATCCTAACTTTACGACCCAACTCAAAACACCTCTTAGAAGCCTTCCTTGGCCACCATTTCCCTCCCCAGGCAGTGTTAGGAGATACTCTGCCGGTGCTCCCAATGCATGGTCTTATATACACAAATCTCATGAATTCAGGAGTAATTTATAATTACAGCCCATAGACTATTCAGCTATCATTTTTTCCTGAAAATAAGACCGGTACTCATATAATTTTTGCTCCAAAAGACGCAGTAGGGCATATTTTCAGAGGATGTCCTATTTTTTTCATGTACAACAATCTACATTTATTCAAATACAGTCATGTCATCTTCTTCTGGAACATCGTCATAACGTACTAAATGCATCCATCTGACTGACAATCTTAACTGGAACTTATTTTCAGGGTAGGTTTTATTTTCGGGGAAACATGGTATGCATCTAACATCTAATTTGAAGCATGCTTCATGAATGAATGAGCCCCAAGCGCTAGAAGAAGGCAGGGATGCAGGCCAGTGGAAAAATCTGAATGTGCAGCAACCTCACCAGCTTATGGATACATAGAAGGTCTCACCAACATTCACACCTCAGGCAACAGCCTATCCATACTGCTGAGGCAGGAATCCAGTCCCTTGCAACGTTCCTCCAATTGCTTCTGTAGTTCTCCACAGAGCGTCTCACGTGTGCCCACAAGTCAGTTCTGACTACCACTTCTCTTCCTCCTTGCTAAATCTAAGCCCACTCCTTCCCTTATGACAGCTCTGCCTCAGCAGCTGTACCACTGAATTGGGCAGCCCTTTGCCCAAGCACAGATCTGGCACAGAAATACCTGGGCATCCCTTGAGAAGTGAGAAGAGAAAAGCAGGTTCCCTCTCCACCACAAGCAACGCTAGGGAGTGGATGTGGCTGATGGTGGGAGCAAGCTAAAGGGTCGGATAGGTGAAATGGATTTTTCAGGTAACACTCACAGCAGCCATTTCTCCCCCGTTCTCCAAGGGGTGCCCATAGGAAATCAGAGGAGCAGAGTTGGAATGGGGACAAGTTCCAGCCCCTCAAGCCCTCGTGCAGAGTCTGAATTGGGAAGGCAATGCCCTCCTTCCTCCACAGGAAACTCTCTCAGGGGCCCTCCCTCCAGGGTACATTTTGTTCGTAAAGCACTTGAGACACAGTGCCCATGGCTTTCCAGGTGTTCAGTCAATAGCCTGTGAAAATGTTGAGACTTAACATAGATGAAAATAAATAAATATATATATATATTTGTTCCAAAGTACCTGCAAAATTAAAGTGAATAAATATTCAACTAAGATATTTACCAAATGTAGTATTACATTGACTTAAATGATGTTTCCATTTATTAAAATGATATGGGATGGATTCTTCCAAAGTCAGAGCTCTGAGAGCCTCTGAAGGTCAATCCAGTCCATCTGAAGGTGAAATAGGCTATTCCTCCCTGCAATCCGGTTCCTCTGACTACCTCTAGCCTCCTCAGTCTGCCAGACTTGTTTGAAAAGACTGAAACTCAATGGCAGGTACACTTCAATCCTTCAAACAATAACTTTTTTATAGAAATATTTGAATATACACAAAAGAATACAGTAAGCAGAAGAAGCTTCCACACTAGGATGGAATAATTGATGGTCTTTCTTTTTTTTTTTTTGAGTGTGTTTTTCCAGGACCCATCAACTCCAACTCAAGTAGTTGTTTCAATCTAGTTGTGGAGGGCGCAGCTCACAGTGGCCTATGTGGGGATCAAACTAGCAACCTTGTTGTTAAGAGCACCGCGCTCTAACCAACTGAGCTAACCAGCCGCCCTTGATGGTGGCCTATGACACCAGCACCATTACTGGGACTTCAGCACCCTAAGATAATAAGCTTTATAAACCTCCTCTTGAAGACAAAGTAAATTTTTTAAATGAATTTCATTTCAAGGTGGACCAGCAATTCAGCAGACACAGACAGGCAAAAATGTTACAGAGTCAACAGCAATTTTTTTATTTTAATCCATGTTATACAACACAAATTAATCTGAAATTTTTTTAAAAATTTGTTTCCTACATATCTTTATCATTGAGAAAGTAAGACATTGTTCTCCCACTTTCTGCTGCGAAAGAACAGTAAGCATTATGGAATCAAAAGAACTCTGCAACACTGTGAAATGTATCCATAGTTAAACAATTTCATCATGTCTTGTTCTTTGTTTATAGTCATATCTGGAAGATTTTTAGACAAAGTTCAGCCTTAAACCCAACTCTTCAGCCTTAAACCCAATTAATACCCACCTTACCTAGCTGACCTCAATCCTTAATACTCCCCAAGAAATATTCTACCATGGATCACATCTGCTTACTATTCCTCATCCTCATTCAACCTATTCCCAAAACTCTAGTTTTGTCCCACCCTTCTCCTCACCTAATACGCCCCTCCCTCTTGCGTGGGCATAGTTGAACTTCCAGTTCCCTCTCACAGATTCAGTTGGACTAAACTATATCAATCTTCCCTTCTCCAAAATCCCGTAACATAGAGCTTTACCCCACAATTTCATCCTTAAATTTAGGCTCTTTCACATTATCTAAATTTTTTTGTATTTATGTCTTGTTCCACTAATCAGATTCTCTGCTTCCCTGAAGGAAAGATTTGTGACTCATGCATCTTTTCCATCCAGCAAAGTGCTAAGCACTTGGCAATCATTCAATGCCTGTTATCTTAATTTGCTCTGAAATTTGAGATCTAATATGGAAACTGTCATTTCAACTACTTGTATGCTCAACAAATGGGATTTTGTAACTCCATAAATCTCTACGTAGAGATTTAGGTGGGTGATGTTGTTAACGGTACAGTATAGCAGCATCTTTCCATCATAGTCAATTTGGCACATGTCCATTGAAATAAACTACCATTGCCATTTTGACCAATTCATTGATTGGAACCACAGAAGGCTATACCAATGAATGGGCTCATATACAAGTATACTGTAGTGTTTTCTAATGAGCAAACACTGAATTTTCCTTTTTGTTCTCCATGTCAGTATCAACTAACATACTCTTAGCATTTTATTCAACATGTTCCAAAAAGCAAAAAGAGAAAAGAGGCATTTTGTAATTTATAATTAGTGAAATGAAAGATAACAAAGTAGTAAAAAACTATATTATTTTACCAGTTTCACCTTCCTAGGAATGGGATATTCTCTAGGAAATACTTTGATGAGCAGTTGGAGTATAAATTGAGACCTTGAGGATCTCTCAGAGAAGAGCTTGAAACTGCTCATAGGGAAACAACAAACGGAATTTCTTTGTTGTTTTAGAATGAATGGGGGAGGGGAGGACAGAAAGATGAGCAAAGCAAAGAGAATACCTTGTGAATGAGCCCTTTCTTCCCTTTCCATGTAGAAAAGCCCTTTTCCAAAACCCAAAAGATGACCCTAAAAGGATCCTGGAAAATTTAATATGGACTTTCTTAGTTTGTTTACTATGTGAAATGTGACTCGTATTCCGTATGTCACCCAAATCATCTACCAAAAGATTCAATTCATTCTCTGCAAAACTTGATCCTTATAAAACTCAATCTCTGTACAACTCAGTCTCTTCTCAAGTTGACCTGCACTCAGCTCAATCTCTACTGAAATCAAATTCTTCTCAACTCAACCTTTACTAAGTTAAAACAGTTCTCAATTCAAAATGTGAATCAGCTCAAACTCAATCTAATTCAAATTCTACTCAAGTAATTCTATTCAACTGAGTTCCTTAAACTAAATTTAAGTCTGCTTACGAATGCTGTGTGTGAGTGTAATTTTTTTTGTGTGGGGGCTGGAGGAAATCTAAAGAAGTCTGTCTTTTACATCTAGGCTGTAGCAGGGTAAGCCGAAAAAAAAGAAAAACAAACAAACAAACAAACATGAATGCAGCTGTCAAAGAAGACAGTTAAAATGTGAGTACCCTGTGAAATAGCAGGAATTCCACAGAGGATGGAGTTCTACAGGTTGTGATTTCCAGGCATACAAGTAAACATACAGACGTTAGAGGAATGAGGGCTCCCAGTTGGTGTAAGAGTTACACACAATGTTTACAACTTAGAATAGCCATACATAGACTACGTGAAAGTCAGAAAAATCCTTTAAAACTGCTCAACTTCAACATGATGTGTAATGCATTGCTGCGGAAATCATTCCTCTCTCAGAAGTAAAGTCCCCCCCCCTTATCCGTGGGGGATTCCAAGACCCCCAGTGGATGTGTGGAACCGTGGATAATACTGAACCCTACATACATGGTTTTTCCTATACCTCTGACAAAGTGTAATTTCTAAATTGGGCACAGTAAGAGATTAACAACAATCACTAATAATAAAACAGAACACATAACAATATACTGTAATAAATAATGTGAATATGCTCTCTCTCAAAATATCTTATTATACTATGTTTGCCCTTCTGATGATGATGTGAAATGATACAATGCCTTCATGATGAGATGAAGTGAGGTACTCAGAATGGCATGCAATTTAAAACTTATGAATTGTTCATTTCTGGAATTTTCCACTTAATATTTTTGGACTGTGGTTGACCTCAAGTAACTGAAATCACAGAAAGATAATGGGGGCTACTGTAACTCTTTGCACCAAAAGAAATAAAATCACCCATGCAATATCTATTATTACCACACGATACCATTGGTGCAACATCTGGAAAACAAAAAATGCAAAACCCAGAGGCAGGGCCCTCAAGGTACCCAGCCAGAATGCACAGGATGGAGAGCAGGACTGTGCTCTAAAGTAGAAAAAAAAAGTCATTATCAGATAACAGGTAGTCAGTGACAGGCCTTTCACAAAGCATGCTATGCACAGCAAACCTCCTTAGGAATCTCAATCATGAAATATTTTTTTATTTAAAAGCCTTTAAAAGGGTACATCTGGCATATCGGGATGGAATGAGAAACTGCAATTTTCTACCACCTTTGAAGTGCCATTAAAAGAAATTAAAGGCATTTTTTAAAAGTGCAAAAACACACAAAGATTTAAAAAAAAAAAGGGCGGGGGGGAAGGGGGAGGAGACAACTGCCAATGAGTGTTAACAAATTTTCAAAGATGGAAAGCAGACAGGGGAGTACTAACAACTCTAACAAAGAGAAGGAATCCAGTATCTAAGAGAGGAAAATTATTTTTAAAAAACGCAGAGCCAAATCACCTGCAGCACCATGGAAAGCCTCAGGAGTAGATGCACCAAGAACCAGAAAATGGATGAGACCTAGGAAAGAAAATGTGTATACAAAGTAGGGAGTGATCAAATGCTAAGGACCTTTTCCTTTTCCTCAATTCCTTGTAGTCAGGCCACTGGCCTTCTCCATATTGCTTAGAGGCTGGAAATTTAGTCTCTGGAAAAAAATGGACCAGAGAGACGCAAAAGTACCCAGTCGTGGAGGGTTGGGCTGAAGCGTGGAGCTCAAAATAGGGGATTAAGGAAAGCCTTCATAGTAAATCCTGGGTCTACATTCCCTTATGCTGCTTCTGGGAAACACATGCCCTCAAGGAAAGATGTTAACGTATTCTTGTCTAAGGAAATCAAACAACATGGGAGGGGAAAATACTCCACAGGTATTGATATTAGGGGATCTCTCAATGAAAAAGTCAGATCACAGCCCAAAGCCTACATACACTGCCACCAGCTTCCAATTTTCTTTTAAGTGATTATTGTTTTAATGAGAAAATAGACCAGGATCCCCAAACACTTGAGTCAAGTTGGTAGCCGTACAGTACCTGTCTTCAAGACCTTTAATAAGCTATAGGAATGTTTGCATAGGATAACATATAGAACAATGAAACAGATTCATATACATATGGTCAGTTGACAAGCAGACAAGGTTATTCATTGAGGAAAGAACAGTCTTATCAACAAACAATGCTGGAACAATAGGATATCCATGTGGACAAAAGTTAACCTCATAATATTGCCAAAATTAACTCACAAAAGCTAAAAAGCATAAAACTTCTAGAAGAAAACATAGAAAAAATTTCCAGCACTTTGGAGTAGGCAAAGATATTTTCTTACACGAAACCTAAAAAAAAAAAAAAAAAAACCTTAAAAGAAAAGAAACAGATGACATGTTTTAAGTTGAAAATTTTTAAATTTATTTTTGAAAGACATATTAAAAATATAAAAAGGTCGGAACAATTGCGGAGAAAATATACAAAGGACTTATATCCAGAAAAGAACTCTTACTCCTCAATAAGACAAACAACCAATTTTTTTAAAGTAGAAAAATATTATAATAGGGAATTCACAAAGGAAGATATACAAATGACAAATAAACCCACAAAAATATTTTGAATATCATTAGTTATCAGGGAATCGTAAATTAAAATCTCAGTGAGATACCACTACCTACTCACAAGAGTGGTTAAAATTTTAAAAAGTAACAATAGCAAGTATTGACAAGGATGGAGAGCAACTGGAACTCTCCAACATTGCTGGTGGGGTTGTATTAATAATATGACAACCACATGCTGGTTAACTATACATTTTTTCTGTTGTTATTTCCTAACCATCTTCTCTGCTATCACTTTTAAGCAACTACATGTGCAGAAACTATTATCACACCTCCTCGCAATCAAATGGCAAAGCAGGTATCAGAATACTATTCCCCAGATGAGAAAATATATTCAGAGGGATTAAGTCATTTGCCCAGATTCACATTGTTAGTTGGTAGAAGGCAGCCTGACTCCCAAATGAAGGCTTTTGGCCTCAGAAGGCCACTTCTTCCCTGCATAATTGAGAACCACACACTTTTTAAAGTTAACTACACACCTACCAGAGAACCCGGCAACTGCTCTAAGTATTTCCTCAAGATAAATACAAATATATATCTAGGCAAAAACTTGTTTGTGAATTATAGCTTTGTTTTTAATAGCCAGGCTGAAATGCCCCAATTATCCAAATTTCCATGGATAAATGGGTAAGCATAGGTTGTAAATGTAGGTAGTGCTACTTAGCAAAGAAAAGGAATAGGGATAAGTATAATAACATGGGTGAATCACGAAAACCTGATGCTGAACAAAAGAAGCTAAACATAAAAGACTAGACATGGTATGATTCCATTTATATGAAATTCTAGAATAGGCAAAACTAATCCATAGCGACAAAGAAAATCAGTAGTTTACCTGGCATAAGGGACAGAATGACTGCAAAGGAACATCAAGGAATTTGGGGAGAGAGGGAACTGTTATAAACTGGATATATATATATGTGTGTGTGTGTGTGTGTGTGTGTGGTGGTTACACAGGTATATACATTTGTCAAAACTCATCAAACTGCATTTTACAATAAGTACATTTGATTACATAGAAATTATACCTTAATCAAGTTGATTTGTTTGTTTGTTTGTTTGTTTGTTTTTGATCTCGACCCTACCTCTTCCTCCAACTACGGCTCCATTCTCTACTCCTTCACAGCTCCACTCCCAGGAAGGGTTACCTATCATTGTAAACTATTTCTTATCCTCCCATTCTTAGCAACCCATTTCACGTCAGACTTAGGACTACATCACGCCACCGAAACTGTTATTGTTAGATCACCAATTACCTCAAATTCCTCACGTGAGTATCAATTTCATACAGTTTCTCACTTCTTCCTTCATGATATACTTAGAGACACCTTTCCTTCTTGGTTCTCCTCTTTTCTTATGACTAGAGGGAGACTCGATGACAAAAGTAGGCAGTGATTTATTGACTAACGATGACGAAAGTAAGATGTGAGGCTGCTGGCTCTGAGGAAAGGGCCACAAGCCAAAGACTGCAAGGAATGCAGTTCTAGAAGCTGGAAAACTCATGGAAACTGATTCTCCCTGAGAGCCTCTGGAGGGAGTATATGCCATTCTGCCCACACCTTGATTTCGTCCCAATAAATATGGTTTCAGACTTCCGACCTACAGAACTGTAAGAGAATACATTTCTGTTGTTTTAAGCCATGCAGTATGTGGTAATGTGTTCTAGCAGCAACAGGAAACTAATAGAATGTCCTAAAGCGAATTCCCAGACTCTCTCCTCTGAACCCCCATATCATTCTCATTCTTAGGAAATGGCTCAGGCCAAATAAATCTTGGATAGTCCATTCCATGACAGCAGGGACAATGTATTCTGCATTACTGTATCTCTAAGCATAAAATAATGTCAGGCAAATAGTAGGTATTCAAAAACCATTTGTTGAATAAATAATTGAAAAAATGCAGAAACAAATTGCAAGAGCAAAATAAAACTATCCTTAATATCCTAAGGTTAAAGGTAGATATTGCAGCCATGAAACACAAATGAAAAATACAGCATTAAAAATCAAAAATCAAAATTGAGAATTGTACATCTAAAATCTATGTAACTTTACCAACAATTGTCACCCCGATAAACTTTAATTAAAAAAGAATCAAAAGTGAAATTTTGTAATCACAAAAGAGAGGCTTTGAAATTAAAAATATCTTGGCTGAAATTTTTAAAAATTCAATATAAAGGTTGGAAGAATAGAATGGAAAAGCTGAGAGGATGGTAGGATAGAAGATAAGAAAATTAGGATCGACTCCTGATTCTAATCCAAAATTAAAATTGAGAACCATGATCCAATTAACAGAAGTTCCAGACAGAGAGAGCAGAGAAAATGGAAGGAAGGAAATTGCTAAAGAAATAAAGAATTTTCCAAGATTGAAGGACATGGGTCTTCATGTTGAAAAAACACTCATGTTAAAATAAAAAAGAATTATGAAAGACACACATAAAGGCACATTAGCATGAAATTATAGAGTACTAAACATAAAATTCTAAGGGATTGCAACGATTCAGCAGCAACAATAATAACCCATTTACAAATAAAACGGGAATTGGAATGTTTTCTGATTTCTTAACAACAAAACTAGATTAGCTTGCTGAAAGAGTAGAACTTTTTTCATCAAAATTAGAAAAAAAAGGTAAATAGGTGAGGTGATGGATGTATTAATTAACTCTACGGGGAGAATCCATTCACAATGTATACAAATATCAAATTATTACATTGTACATTTTAACTGTCTTACAATGTTGTCAGTTATACCTCAATAAAGCTGGTATGGCAGGGAACCTAGATTATCAATGACAGTGAACAAGGCCTTCAAAACATGGTGGGTGGGGGCAGAATCCTATATCAAGACACACTATTAATTAATCAAGGTCTGGTTTGGAATAAAAGCATTTTCAGACTGCCCAAGAACTCAAAAAACATGGCTCTCAGATAAGGCTGTGCTTCAGAAAATCAAGGGATGGGAAAGGAAGGAATCCGGGAAGCACGGGATGCAAAACCAGAAATGTCCCACAATGATTCCTGTGCTGCAGACCCATAGAGCAAAGTCTCCAGGGGATGGGGGAGGGAGGGAGGAAGAGGGGATGGAACCCATAGGCTTTTTTTTTGTAAAATTGGTTTGACAGTTTTAAAACATTGTTGACAAATGTTTGACAAATCTGTTGAAACATTTGGAAAACAAATGATCAATGTATACATAGAAAATGTAGCAAATAAAAAAATAAGGCAATTATTAACATCAAAATTAAAAAGTTATATAAGAAAGGAAATGTAATTGTCAAACATTGCTTGATTCTGCAGTGAGCCATTTATATGCATATAATAATGTAAATGCTGAACATCAATTTAATCAAAAATTTGGACATGACTAGATTATGAGGAAGGGGCCAGGAACAGAGCAATCAGTGGGGACAAGAGGAGAATGGGAGAGAGCCAATTTTAGACATTATTCTTTTATTGCAGAGCCTCATCTGCAATAAAGGAATAATATCTAAAATTGGGGGGAAAATATATTAGTTAGAAATATAATAAATACTCAAAGAAACAGCTAAAAAAAGAGTTTACTGTGATCGCTTTCAGAGAGAGCTGGGACAGGGGACTGCTATTTTTCTTTGTAAGTTTTTAGTCCTATTTCATTCTGTGTATATATACACAAGTATTACTTTGGTACAGTAATTAATGCTAAAGTAAAAACTAATAAAACTGAAGAAAGGGCTCAAGCAAGTATAGAGATAAAGAAAGAGAATTTCCCACAAATAGTAATAAGAGCTGTGACACAAGAGAGTGACATCTCTTGATCACATAGAGCCGTGTGGAACCAGCAGAAAAGAACAGCCAGAGAAAAAGGAACATAGACTTGAGAGGAGAGAGGCCATTTTCTAGACACACCTGGCTCAGAGTTTTTATCAGTCCCTTGGTAAATATAACAACATGGATGAAAAAGAAAATGAGAATGTAATTGAACTTAGAAAGTAATAAAACTTAGTAATAAAATAAGTAATAGACATATATATATACACGGTTTTTAGTTTTTTGCACATCAAGTTTTTACCACGTGGAAACGTGTCTGTGGTTCTCTTCCACAGAGGAGGTGCAATCATTCTTAGCAGGTCCTAAAGTTAAGCCGCCTTCAGGTATGTCCTGGATAGACATCTATACTTGCCAGAACCAAGAGGCAAGTTCAAGAAAAAGAGTTCCTCTGACAGAATGCGAATATGAATTAACTCTGTTTTAACTATTCAAATATCATCCCCCCCACTTTGTGTTCTTCTCTGGTGGTGGTAGTGTGGGGGGTGGGAGTGCATTTTTTTTAACCATTGGTTTCTGGCTTCATTTACTCCGCATTTACTGTTCCTCTCTCCTTCCCTTCTTTATCTGGTTGTTGCACAACTTTTTAATTGAACATCCACTTTCATCTTAAGTAGAACAATAAAATGTAAATTGCTCTGTGTGAGCTCAGCAAAAGGCACACAATGCTCTCGTCCATAACCTGACTTGGAACAATAAATTATGATAATGCCACAACTGACGACAAATGCAATGAACCATATTGGAAAATAGCTCTAATTTAAAAAGATCTTGCTGCCTTGGAGACTTCTTGCTGCTAAGGCTGCATATGTTATTGCTATCAAGCTACATCTTCATAAACGTATTTTCATTGTTGAAACAGTCCCACCAGGCTTGAGGGTCTGCCATCTAATAGTCCATAAAATAAACTTTGACTTTAAAAAAGAAACACTTTGTTTCAAAATAATTCAGTTACTTTTTAAAAAATCAAATTACGTTCCAAAAGTTGCATGTGTGATCCAGAAGCAGTGGGGATTAAAGAATTAAGTGTGAATTTACACTAAGTCTCCAATGATAACATAAGTGATAAGCTTGTAGACACAGATGGAGATAAATAAAATTGGGAACTTCTGAACTTTTTTTAAATCTAAAACCAAGAAGGCTTCTAAAACCCTTCCTTCCATAGCTACAAAGAAAGAGCCTTTTGCAATAGGCATTGCCAAGACCTGTTCACCAGGAAGAAGAGTCCAGAAACTTTGTTAGTGCTGTGGCCATGAGAAGTCATTCCAGTCTTTTCCAGCCTATAGCCTGGGCAGATGTATTGGTGGAAAACCCCAGGGCGACCCTAAGGAAGCCTGTAGCTCATATGCAGCTGCTCCGTGGATACACACACATGTATATGGACGCATGGATGTGAATTGCTTACCCTGTATCTGGTTAAGTGTTGTGGAGTGAGGTCGTTACTCGGTGGTTGGTTACACCATAGAAGTTCAACTATTTAGGGTCAGTATGGCACTGTATTTCAGGTCCTGGCACTCAGTCAACCTGCAGTCCAATCCCAGCTTAGCCACGTACTTCACCACTCTGTGCTTCTGTTTTCTCACGTATAACATGAGAGGGAGGATGATACCATGTTTCCCAGAAAATAAGACCTAGCCGGACAATCAGCTCTAATGCGTCTTTTGGAGCAAAAATTAATATAAGACCCAGTCTTATTTTACTATAAGACTGGGTCTTATATTAATTTTTGCTCCAAAAGATACATCCCATCTTTCATGGGATTTTGTGAAGATCAAATGAGTAAATAAATATATGGCACTAAGAACAGTGCCTGACATAGCAGAAGTGCTATGTAAAAAATGGCTATTGCTACTGTTCTCCGTTTACATTTTTGTTATCATAAAGACTAAGCTAAAGAAGGGCAGGATTATTAATGAAAGGAAAATGAATGTGGTGGGGGTAACCGAACTTTGAGGTCAAAACAGCATATCCACATTGGCATGGCCAGGGAGTCTGCATCTCTGGGTTCAAATTCCAACTCCCCCACCTTTGAAATTGGAAGAGAATAGAAATTACTCTAGTTATGCCAACCTGAAAAATTATTGTGAGGATTAGATAAACGTCCATCAGTGAAATTAGCTGACACATAGCAGGTGTTTCTAGACAGTATTTTACTATTGATTCCTTTACAAAGTGGAAACTTACTAGACAAGGTCTCCTGGGACTAAGTCAGATTGTGTCTTGTTTCCTGTTCTTTGCACCAGTGCAGTAACTAAATGGGTGCCCTAAGTATGTGCCCCATCAATGGTGGTTGTATGAATGACTGTATGAATGAATGAATCTGCTGACCAGTTACTAAGTAATAAGTGAGTGAATATATTTGCAAAGGATATAACTCTGTGAGATTATGCCTTTTCTTATTCATCAATGTTCCAACAATTGACTTGATTTAATTGAATTGATCTGCCTTAGGCAAAAGGTATAGATGAAGTTTAATATAAGAGGTGTTCAGAGTGAAAACAACTAAAATAACTAAAACAGTTTTGGGATATGAGAAATTATTTAAAAATTGGCCTTAGCCTAAAAACTATGATAAATGATATTTGAGTCAAAACACTAATAAAATGTGACAGGCCATTGTAAATGCTAAAATTAAGAATTGGGAAGCGATTACAGGGAAGACAAGATATATTCTTATGTAAATTAGAAAATATGTTGCCAGTCCTGACAATGTCTGACCTCAGAGATGGGTGAGTCTAACAGAAATTGAAAAACCATCCACTCACCCACAAGTGGTGTAGAGATTACTGGAATTACTCATTTTTCAGGTCACACCAACACTTTAAGAAATAAAGTCTTCTATACGGAAGGTGCAAATGAGAGAATAATAGAGACCTCCTGAAGATTAGATAAGGGGCCATCAGTGCATTTGTTACTCCTAGGGCAATACAAAGCTCATGAGATAAACACCATCTGAACTGCATGAGAATGCAAAAGGCCTGTGCAGAACTAAGGACTGAGGAGCCCTGGCGTGACCTCAGAACAGTCCTTGTCCCATTACAACAGCCTCTGAAAGAAGACCAAAAGAGGAGTTTTAATCACTAATCATCAGAGAAATGCAAATAAAAACCACAATGAGATATCACCTCACCCCAGTCAGAATGGCTATCATCAACAAGACAAATAGTAACAAGCGTTGGAGAGGCTGTGGAGAAAAAGGAACCCTCATACACTGTTGGTGGGAATGCAGACTTGTGCAGCCATTATGGAAGGCAGTGTGGAGGTTCCTCAAAAAATTACGAATAGGATTACCATATGACCCAGCAATCCCTCTCCTGGGTATCTACCCAAAAAATCTAAAAACATTTATCCATAAAGACACATGTGCTCCAAAGTTCATTGCAGCTTTATTTACGGTGGCCAAGACATGGAAACAACCAAAATGGCCCTCGATAGATAAATGGATAACGAAGTTATGGTTTATATACAGAATGGAATACTATTCGGTGGTAAGAAAAGATGATACAGGAACATTTGTGACAACATGGATGGATCTTGAGAGTATAATGCTAAGCGAAATAAGTCAGACAGAAAAAGCAGAGAACCATATGATTTCACTGATATGTGGTATATAAAACAAAAACAACAAAAGAACAAGACAAACAAATGAGAAACAAAGACTCATAGACACAGACAATAGTTTAGTGGTTACCAGAGGGTAAGGGGGGAGGGGGATGGTAGATGAGGGTAAAGGGGATCAAATATATGGTGACAGAAGGAGAACTGACTCTGGGTGGTGAACACACAATGGGATTTATAGATGATGTAATACAGAATTGTACACCTGAAATCTATGTAATTTTACTAACAATTGTCACCCCAATAAACTTTTTTAAAAAAGAGGAGTTTTAAAATATTTCACGTCACCAAATCATCATGAAAGACATGGCTCTCCATCATGGTTCCTGTGAAGAACACAATGTATGTGTAGAAGTTCACATTTAGATTTGTTTACTCAATTCCGTCTTATTTCCTTATACTACATTTGTTTTGCACACATAAGACAGTTTAAAGGAAAAGTGACATTAGATGTTATTAGCTGATCCAAAGAAAACTTCCCACAGGAAGTAAAATTAACGCTGGTGAGCCAAAGTTCTGGAGGGACACCGCATGAAAGGGGGATGCATTTGTTTTCTATGTAAGATGCCTTAGTAAGTGGTAACAAATAGTCAAGGCATGCACTCAGAGAAAGAGTGGTCTTAAGTACAATGCCTGTATCATTTTTCCAGAAAAGTCCAGGTACCAAATGTACCAGTGTTATGTACCAACTTCTCCATTTTGTAAAGGAACCAACTCTCACATACCGTGTTTCCCCGAAAATAAGACCTAGCTGGACAATCAGCTCTAATGCGTCTTTTGGAGCAAAAAGTAATATAAGACCCAATTTTATTTTACTATAATATAAGACTGGGTCTTTAATATAATATAATATAATATAATATAATATAATATAATATAATATAATATAATACTGGGTCTCATATTAATTTTTGCTCCAAAAGATACATTAGAGCTGACTGTCCGGCTAGGTGTTATTGTAGGGGAAACATGGTATTCTTGTGAAAGAGAGACTGAATTCTGAACAATATGCCCAGTTTTGTAATCTTTATTTTCAGTTAGCAATCTACCATGTGTTTTTAAAAACATTCTCTCAGTCTTGTTGTTTTTAACGATAAAGGTTCCTATTCAAAATTGTAACATTACCATCATCATCTTGAGAAAAGAAAAATTCCATACCAACATTGAAAACAGAATCATGATTTCTCCCTCATTCTTTGGGGAAAAAAAATAATAAAGAAGAGCTTTGTTTTGATATCTTCTGATCTTGTAAGCATGTGAGGGCTGGAAAATGGAATCACTTAAATAACAACTCAGATTGTTTCCCCTCACAAAACAGAATAATAGTGGGAACATTTTTTGACTTCAATGAAGCAAATGTTTCTAATTAGTGACAAGATCAGCTGAGGTAGCTGCTCCCCGCATCTGTGCCTCTCTTTAGGGATACCGTCCTGTTGAGCAAAGCAACAAAATGGCCTGAATTCTGTTTGTCACGGTTGCCACCTACTGAAGAACATGCAGAACTACAGTCGGCTTCAAGTGGAAGGGGAAGTGATGACGGGAGAAGGAAAAAGCGGTTGATAATCCTGTTATGGGATGAGACTGCTATGCCCAAAGAAAGAAGAAGCGGCCATGGCACTGACTTGGCAGGATACAGCTATGGGTACGGAACGGGACAGGCTGGAAGGCTTTGTGTTGAGCAGGTGCTTACTGGGCCAAGGAGTCATTAGGGTTTAGCAAAGGAATGAGGGGAGAAGGTGAAGTGAAGGAGTAGTTTGGAAACAGACACAAAAGTGAGAAAAACATGATAAGAACAGGATTCAGGCAGTAGGCGAGTGTTTGTCCTGGAAACTTCTAGGAAATGAGATTAGATACTGAGGGCCTTTGAGCCCCGACCCTGCCCCCCAAGGCACTAAAGCCCCGATTCTGCCCACACAGGTACCTCTGCCTTGATAAAAGCAATCCACCCACATTTCTACTTCATTTGTTCTAAATATATTAACTGAGCCCCAGCTCTGTCCCTGGCATTAGCATTAGGAGAACAAAGGTAAAAAGACAGATATGGTCCCTACCTGTGGTACTTAAGGTCTAGTGGAGCAGGGAGACATTAATTAAATAACTACACAAATGCTAGCATACAAGTGACAAGTACTCTAAATTCAAGGCTATGAGAGCCTAAATAGGGACAACTGAGCTAGTCTGAGGGTGGAGGGAGGTATGTAAGGAGATTCTTACTGAGGAAACGTTTGGCCAATTTACATTGATAAATGGCCGCAGTAGAATGTCCTATTGTAGCACTACCACCACAAGGGGGCAGTCAGGAGCAACAGGGTTTAGAGACCTCAGGCCTGATTCCACCTCTGTTTCTCTGGACAAGTCATTTTAACTCTTATTCTCAGTTTGCTCATGTATAAAGTAGGGAAAGTAGTAGTGGGAATTAAATGATAAAATACACAGAATTACATGATAAAATAGCACAATGACAAGAACATAATATACCTACACTAAATGTTAGCTGATATTATTTTTGATATTCTGAACCCTCTGCTTTTATGTTGGGGTGGGGACAGTGAAGAAGGAGAAGAAAACAGAAGATGTGCATTTAAAGACTGGAATTGCTGTCTGCAGTTTACATGTGATATGTTATTGAACTTTTAGATTCCAGATAGATCATAGGATCCATTACGACGTAGAAGCAAATAAAAACTAGTAACACTATTAGAACCCTCGCTTCGCTGTCTTGCTGTCAATTGAACCATTATGTTTCACATCATTTATGTGGGAAAATGTGTTTCAAACCAAACTCAATTAACCAAAAAATCCTTTTGGACACGATGCGTTTGTAAACGGGTGCCTGTCAATTCTTTCACACAGAAAAATTCCATAGGAAAGAGCAGTGTTTTACATACAATGGAAAGCAGCTGAAAACATGGGGTAATACCTTTCATGGTTGTTAGCTATTCTACCTGGAAAGGACCATAGTGATACTGTGGTCTACTCCCTCATCACAGTGGAAATTACAGGACTTACCCAGTGATGGGTAAATGCACCTGGGACTTAAAGCTTCTTAATCAGTTTCCTTTCCTACATCCCATTAAACTGCTGCCTCTAAGTGGGACTTTTTTTCTCCTCTATGCCTTTTGTTCTGTTCACAGGACCTGTCTATGCTGTGAAAAAAACAAAATCAAGCAATTTGGAGCGTTTCTGATAACTCCGCCTGTTTGAATATTTGGGAAATTTAAGCAGATATCTAGTTTGACTTTTTAAAATAAGCTTAAGTGAATATGCTACTTAAAATGAAGTCTGGGATATTAAAATATTTTAACTTTTCAGAATGATTTACACACATGTGAGAAAAACCTATGTACTTAAAGAAAAGATTGGAAAAGATATATTAAAAATGTATAAAAACTAGTTGGTTTCCCATTTTTAATATTTTCTCTATTGTTCAAATATTCTTCAGTGGGTGTATAAGTTTAACATAAAAAGAAAACATGGGACAAAAGAAAAGGCATATAACATACCAAAAACATGACTCTTCTCATAGTGGGGGGAAAAGGTATGCACTTCCCACAACTCTCAATAAGTCCTCTTTACATTTAGGCATCATGGAAATACCAGAGGAACTGGGGTAAACAATTTTATTTTATAATTGTATTGCTGGTAGCAGTCCAATTCACTAAAAATCAATTCCCAGAAAACTACTTCAGTGAATTGCCAAACTGACTTAGGGCAAATCGGTTTTCAGGAAAGAAAAAAAAGAATCTAAAGCTGCATTGTCCAACTGTTTAAGAAATTTATGTTATAAATAGCAGTGCTGGTGGTGAATACACACAACTTCCATCTCTCTGCATCTCCTGAATTTAGGTGTTATTTACCTGAAAAAAGTTCAGTAATTTCTAATACTGTTGCAGTAAAGTGTTTAAACTCACAAGGACTCCTAAGAAAGGAACTCTTTTTCTTACTTTGATCCTGAAACGATACAAAGGATTGGGTTCTCAAATCAGACTCACTAGAATTAGGCTTGCCCCATATTAGGTTTTATGGAACAGGCAGGGCGAGCTCCAGACCTCCAACCCAGCTTCCCAGGTGCTTTCTTGTGTCATATGGCAATATTTGACATACGCAATAACCATTTTCACAAAAGAAAGCTATTTCTGTCATGAAACATCTTATTTATTTCCCATAGCTACATAGCTGTGGGTTCACACACGGGCCCCCAGATACAGAGAGCAGGGAGAAGAAAGAAGCAGACCACCCCAGATTGGTTAGGTGGCAGGTTTAGTAAGCAAGGAAACATATGGGGCTTGTCTCCAGCAGTTGCAAGATAAGTAAATCTCCACACCTGCTCGCCAGAATCTTAAAAGTTTATATACAGGCCTTACCTGGCTTCAGTCACGTATACAGTCCAGATGGTTTCAAAAACACTTCCTCAAGGCCGTGTCTTTGAAACAGCTCCAGCTAAGGGAGTAGGGGCGCCAAAGGTACATTCCAAGGACAGGCAAGGGGGTCAGGAGCCTCTGATTACCTGGATCCAACTCTTGGGTCAACTGGTGGTCATGTCCTCTCCGTGTACCCCTAACAACAGCTTATGTGACTTTATTCAGGGAGCTATGCCCCATAAATCATAGATTCCTGGTCTGTATACCATGATCAATTCTAGACAGACTACCGTGTTTCCCCGAAAATAAGATCTAACTGAACCATCAGCTCTAAAAAACACGGTAGGGACATTCTGCCTGTGGGATGCAATTAAGGCCATCAATGTGTTTGCTAAGAGGTCTGTCATTAATATGTTTATACGGATATTTCACCAAGTCATCTTTCTTTCCAGGGAGTCTCTCAATAAAAGAGAGAGAATGGAATGCAGGCCTCGTGTTATCTCTTTCCTTCCCAGCCAACAAGAGAAAAATTACTTGTTTTTATTTGCTTCTTTTATGAAATTTTTTTTATCATTTCAAAAAATACGTTTGAGGCAAAATATACAAGTAAGCAAAGTGAGAATATTTAAATCAATGTAATTCCTCAGAGATTACCATTAATAGGTTACCGTATATCTTTCCATTTTTTTAAATAAATGCATAATATTAATGAAATGGCTACTGGTTCTTGAGACATTGGTTCTTGAGACATTAATTATAAACAAGAAAATGGAATACATTTCTAGAATGGACACTTGTGAGGAACTCCTCAAACCTTCTTCCTAGCAAACCAATCATAACAAAAAAAAATTTTGTAATGATTTTTACTGAGTCTCCAGAAATACTCCTAAGGGCATACAGTCCTTAGAGAGCCCTGAGGGAAATATTATTTATAGAAAGTCTACTACATTTCAGAAAGAACAACAAAAATTGGTGGCATTTCTCCTCGCCCTCAGCTCAGCATAATGCTAGCGTTAGTCCAAACTAAAACAGCCAAGAATACAGGCTCCCACTTCCCTTACCTCTCAGTCTGGGGCTACAGTATCTCCCGAGGAAGAGCAGGCCACCAGCCTTTCTCATCCCCTAGCTTCAGGTTGCAGAGCTCTATTCTACGCAAGCACAGCTGAGAGGTCCAGGGCTACCTTCCATCACCCTCAACTCAGGACAGAAGCTCTATCCCAGGCACAACAGGTTGACAATACTGGGGCCCAAATCCCCTTCATCCCAACTTACTTGTGAGCAGAGATTCCGTGTCAGGAGAGACAAGCTGAGAAGACCAGAGGCTACACCCACACTCAGCACATTGCTTCTCAAACAAAGGTGTCATTTGAGAGAAGTGGACCGATGTCCCTGCCTCAAGCTCTAGAGAAGTGGCACAGAGGTTTTGCCCAGCAGGAGAGATGCTGTAGAACAGAGAGAGCTTTGAATCCTCCTTAGAGGAATGATTTTATTTGGAACAGGTGTGGGGAAGTTTAAACCTGAAAGCACTGTTGAAAACAGTGGCGATTCTGATGGTAAGCAATTAAGGAGGCTGGTAGCTTTAAAAGAGTAGTTAAGTTAAATTGTAGACCAGTAGAAGTTTAACACAGAGAACTAAAGGAAAAGACGGCTACGAACAAACTTCCCAGGGTCAAAACATGCCTCAAAGACTGGCCGTAAAGACTTTTCCTCCTGCAAAGGAGTCCAAATTTAATTAGAAAAGACAGTAGGGCAATTTATGTCCCAGGACATGGTTAAAAACAAGAGAACACCAATTAGAAAGGCTGTCATCAACAAGACAAATAGTAACAAGTGTTGGAGAGGCTGTGGAGAAAAGGGAACCCTCATACACTGTTGGTGGGAATGCGGATTGGTGCAGCTGCTATGGAAGGCAGTGTGGAGGTTCCTCAAAAAATTACGAACAGAATTACCATATGACCCAGCAATCCCTCTCCTGCGTATCTACCCAAAAAATCTGAAAACATGTATCCATAAAGACATATGTGTTCCAATGTTCATTGCAGCTTTGTTTATGGTGGCCAAGACATGGAAACAACCAGTGTCCTTTGATAGATGAATGGATAACGAAGTTGTGGGTATATATACACAATGGAATACTATTCGGCGGTAAGAAAAGATGAAATAGTACCATTGCAACAACATGGATGGATCTTGAGATTATAATGCTCAGCAAAATAAGTCAAACAGAAAAAGTAGAGAACCATATGATTTCACTGATATGTGGTATATAAAACAAAAACAACAAAAGAACAAGACAAACAAATGAAAGAACAGAAACTCATAGACACAGACCACAGTTTAGTGGTTACCAGAGGGTAAAGGGGGAGAGGGTGTTAGATGAGGGTAAAGGGGGTCAAATATATGGTGATGGAAGGAAAACTGACTCTGGGTGGTGAACACACAATGGGATTTATAGATGATGTAATACAGAATTGTACACTTGAAATCTATGTAACTTTACTAACAATTGTCACCCCAATAAACTTTAATTAAAACAAACAAACAAGAGAGCAACCAGCTGCGAATTAGTGGATCCTAAGAGCTGGGTGTGATGCCAACAGATGTGGGCAGCTAACAGAAGGAACAGGGAAAGAGAATATTAAAGTAAGCCCTGCTAAAGCTGCCGTCCTCCCGGGTGACTGTGGACACGTCCAATCCCACACCCTTTGAGGCTTACCCTGGAGGGAGATGGGGTGGGAAGGACTTCCAGCCAAGTCACTGAAAAATAAAAAGGAAATGACACAAGAAAGTAACTTCAATCCACAGGGACAGAAGGAAAGAACCAGAAAGAGTCAATAAAGGTTAATATAATAAACACTACAGGTAAAGGGTTAAAAGCCCTATTCTATAAAAATTGGCCCTTCAGTTCACAATGTCACCTTATCTTCTGGAGAGCTGAGCAAGGTGGCGAGGAGTCTGACTCCACGAGGGAAGTACAGCACTGGGGAGAGAGGACTCTCCTCTGGCCTCCTGCTGGCCTGTCACAGTCAGTGAATAACAGCGGGACTGTTATTCTCAGTTTGGCTCATTGTCTTACACTGACCACCTAAATACCTGATTGCTTAACAGGTGGAATGTTAACTATGACACTAGGTGTCTGCGTCCATTTGGGCTCTATAACATAGATACCATAGAATGGGTGGCTTATAAATAGAAATGTGTTTCTCGCAGTTCTGGAGGCTGGGAGGCCCAATTTCAGGCACTGGCAGATTTGGTGTCTGGTGAGAGCTTGCTTCCTAAATTACCATTGTTTTGCCTAATTCCCATGGGAGAAGGGTCAAGGGAACTTCCTCAGCCTTCTTTTAGAAGGGCACTAACTCCATGAATGAGGGTTCCGTCTTCATGACCTAATCACCATCCACAAGCCCCATCTGCGAATACACCTTGGGGGTTAGGATTTCAACATACAAGTTTGGAGGGGGGGGGGGGGCGCGGACACAAATATTCAGTCTACAGCACTAAGCAACGTTGACAAATGACCAAGATGACTCTTGGTTGGTAAACCACATCTGAATTGAGAGAGACTATGAATGAACTCCGAAGACCTGATTGGACAAGGTAGCTGTGGGTTTTCCTGATTGTGGTGACTCTGGAAGCTGCGATGGCCCTTGGAAACCCCAGAAGCTTATCAAGTTGTTACAAGACATTTTAGCTACTGTGAGATATAAGGCTTCCAGGCCATGACAGCTCTTTCCCTGCCTGGAGTGCTTCTCCTGTCCTTGCACCAGAGCTGTGCTGCCTGCTGTACGGATTCCCACCGAGAAGGAATGCCTGATGCTATGCTGCAGACCAGCTGGGGTTCCTGCCTGCCACCTGCCTCAGCAGCCTGGGCCAAATGTGTCCTCTGATAGCCTTCACTTTTTTGTTTTTTTAGGTGTTGTTTTTTTTTTCTATTAGAGTAGACATTCAGTATTGTTTTATATTGGTTTTAGGTGTACAGCATAGTGGTTAGAGATTTATATAATTTACGAAGTGATTCCCCACCTTCGTAAGTATATTACCCACCTGGCATCACAGAGTTATTGCAATATTATTGACTATATTCTCTATACTTTACATCCCTGTGACTATTTTGTAACTACCAATGTGTACTCCTTAATTCCTTCACCTTTTCCACCCAGCCCCCTAATTACCCCTCCCATCTGGCAACCATCACTAATTTGAGAAGATATAGGCACCCCTATGATCACTGCAGCATTATTTACAATAGCCAAGATGTGAAAGCAAATTAAGTGCCCAGCAATAGACAAGAGGTGGTACATACATACAATGGAATATTACTCGGCCATAAAGAATGAACCCTTACCATTTGCAACAACACATGGATGGGCCTAGAGGGTACTATGCTAAGTGAAATAAGTCCTCTGATAGTCTTGAGTGTCAATGTTTAATTGAATCTAACAAGAAACTCTGGTGGACATTGCAGATACACAAACTCACATTTCTCTATTACTTTACAAAAAGCAAATCATAAAATAAAGACTGCTTTGGAACCCATTTTTATCATTTAAAATATGATGGCCATCTTTCTGGTATTAAATACTCATTATTTAAATACTCAATAACTGCATAATATCTATTGACTGAACATACTATAATTTCCTAAACCTGGTGTTGGACATGAAGATATTTTCCAGTTCACTAGGTAAAAGCCTTATCCACACCTGTTTTTCAGTTACCTAGTATTATACTTATAATATTAACTGGGTAGCAAATAATTATTTTCCAGAAAATTTCCATACAATAAATCCACTCGATCAAGGCAAACATACCGCTTAATAAATTTATAAACCTAACAGCCATGATTTTTGGGTTAGAGTTAGGGAATGAAATAAGTTTCTAGCCTATATATTTCTTTTTTCTTGACAGTGAAATTGGAACAAGGAGAAGTTTCTCTGGTTCCTGAAGCTTGGTTATAAACCACTTCTAAAATTGGAAGTAATTTATGACTGAATGTTCTGTATAATACAGCTGTGTATCCATATGGCCCTGCTGCTTTATTACCTGATACGTCTTGTAGGGCACTTTTTAAAAATTTCTTTTCATCCACAGAGCTTATTTAATTTCCCTTTGCGTCTGGCCTCAATATTTCCAAAACCCTATTTCATCCACATGGCAAACACACAAAATAAATCCCATAATCCTACATGCTATCTTTTATGGTCATATTTATAAGGTCCATAAATCAAGAAACTTTGAAAAGGATTTTTCTTAAATTCTATGTAGAATTTGTTCATCCTGTGCATAAGCTCAATTTTTACTGATATTGAAGTTGGCTTTTGTCCCAAGTGGGGATATGTCTTTTTAGAATCACAGATCTATCTACTAAGGATTTGCCAACATCTTACAAAAACTTCTTCTCAAAAAAAGACACCATTTCTAAAAAGTTACTCACAATATTTCAAGGGCAACATGAGTAGGTCAATTCAACAGGCATTCATCGGGCTTTCTATGACTGTAGACCTAATAGTATAAGGAAACAATTATTGCCTTGGGTTCCCACAAGGCTAATATGGACGACCATCTCCTAGAAAGACCAGGAATCCTGAGCCATAGCTGCCAGGTGCCTGCTGCAGTTAATGATCAGAGTGGACCAGTGTGGGCACCTTGGTACAGGCCCCTAGAAGTGGTCTCGGAGGGTCCTCACTCCCACACTCCACTGCATCTGAGACTTAAGGGCACTTGGAACAGGCAGGGGGGTAACATTATTTATAATGTCTGGTGTAAGTCCAAATGGAGGGAACCCCATACCCATTGTGAACTGGTATAACCCAGTATTGAACTCAGGTAGAACCTGAGAAAACAGCATGATTACCTTGGCGGGGTGGCAGGCCCAAAGGAGAGTGAGGGAGCAGCTGCGGTCTGCTTGGGTCACTCCACTGTCTTCACCCCCAGCAATAAAACCAGTCCACCACTTAGTGTCGACGCCTGGCAAACAAAGTGAGTTGCCTGAGTTTGGGGAAGATGGGGGTGAGGGTGCTTCCTATAGTTCCAGGGCGCCATTTTGCATGCACACTTTATAGTAAAGCTTAACCACAAGATTGGAAGCCACCTATGTGAGGTGTGTTTTCAGTTTTCTTAAATCACAAAGAAAAGAAGTTGGAAGGGTCTAAATTTTGTATAATATTCTCTTCAACTCAAAGCATTTAACTAAAGAGCTAATAATGCCTACCGTTATTTAGCTGGGGCTTACCCTTTTCTAGGCCCAGTGGTAAGCATATCATAAGTAACATCTCACTTACTAAATATCAGAACTAACAGAATGTAAGAGTTAAGTCGTACAAGACTATAAGATTGGCCTTCAGATTTCCTTTTGAATAAGAACTATTTTTTATACTTGTACATCTTTGCATCCTTGAGACGTACTGGGCATAGAATGGCCACTCAATAAATATTAAACTAAATGATCTAAAGCTATAACTATTTCAAGCAGTGAAAAGTTTTCCAAAGAGAAGAAAGTCTTACAATGTTGTAATTTAGTACTTATTTTTTAGTCATGCAAATGACATCATAAAAAACTTATATCCCCTACAGGTAACTCTATGTACTTAAAATATGACATCTCACAATTCAAAAATCAAGGTCTGAACCTGTTCTAGAAGAGGCATTCATGATTTTCCTGCAGTGAGAACAATACCCAAACTATATTCCACAGGACACCAGTTCTACAGGTCACTAGTAGGTGGTGTTTACAATCAGCTACGGCATACAATGGGTTCTATGACCAAATTAGAGTGGGTAATGCCAGGCTAAGAAAAGGTAAACTAGTTTCTTTGCTGGAATACATATTAGAATCTTTACTGCCTTATAAACTTTGCAAACCTCCCCAAAGAGCAAATGGACTGAGACATTTCTCAGATTTTCTTGTGCATGGAACTGCTCTTCCATGATACATCTTGAGAAGTATTATTTTACTGAACCCACTTTGGAAAGCAGTGGCGCAGGCCCACTGTGCCTGTCCACCTTGGGCTCCACTGGTATCCTTTAGGTCCCACTTCCCTAACCAGCCATCTGTTGTTAGGAGCTAGGACTCTTCTGTTTGTGGTCTAGAATATTAGAAGAAAAAAAGGCAAAAACCAGGTTGCAAAATCATAACTTCTTGAGCACCAGTTGCTTTTGATGGAATTAAAAAATGTCTTTGGAGCCGCTGGCCACAATGGGCAGAGATGAAAGGATAATTAAGGCAAGGGGAAAAGAAGAAGAGGATATAGCAGAAGAGTAAGAAAAGAGAAAAGTGAAAAGACAAGAACACCTGGTGAGAAAGTAGGCGAAACCACAAACTGTTACCACCTACCTTCCACAGGAACACAATAAGCTGAGTTGAGCGCAATTTAAGCCAGCAGAGAGGTGGCATTCCTGCAGAAGCAGCTGACCAGTGGCCAGCAAAGTAGCCTTTTCCCCGGGGCCTCAGCCTCAGCAGTGGCCTCCTGAGCCAGGGGCAGTCATCTAAATACAAAGCAAATCTTTGCCATCACTGTGATGCCTTCATGTTTCTCACTACTAGGGAGTCTGCTATTTTGAATGTATGATACACCGCTTACTAAAATGATTTGATTTGACAAAAACACAAGCACACAAAGGTTGAGTGGTGGGCACAGACCAAGTCTATTTAGTTTTAGAATCCCATACTCATAGATGTTCAGAGTTTAAGGACCTTGGAGGAAAGCTTGTTTTGGTGACTGTCTTGCAAGTGGCCCCCAGAGATGGGTGCTTCTATAAACATTGCTCTTTATCTGAAGATCATTAAGGGTAAACCTCCAACTCACCTGTTCGCTGTGGCTTCCTGTCAGGAGGTACAGCCTAGATGACGTCTTGGGAGCCTGTCAACTGTTACTACTAGAATAAAATATCTGCAAGCTGGGGAATTGGGGATGCTATCTGCAATAGTGACATCTAGTGGCTTCTAGGACCTCCTGCACCTGTGTAAGGCCGAAAATGAGGACTGGATTGTAAGCTATAAATATTTGGTGCCAACATAAAGGTATTACATGAGTTCTGGGGGACGGAGGGGATGGGAAGGAGAAATGTTAATATTTAACCACCTCCACTCAAAGCTTACATTGCTCACTACATTAAAAATTATGACAAAAGAACTACTGTGACATAAATCCTTGTTTCTACAGGGGAAGTAGCTACGGAAATGTCAATTATTTTGATTGCAAGGGGTGTAGCATGTCTCCAAGTGAAGTTTTAGGTGAGATTTGTTTTCCATGGTCTACCCAGCAGTCCCCTCACTCACACACCTGATAAATGCGTGGCAGCAAGGTAACCCTGCCTGTACCCCTGAACCACAACTTTAAAAATGAAACGGACAATAAGCATTCTCTCCTGAGAATCCCAGAACTGGGAGGATAAAAAATAATGCCATTTATCTGGAGAGTTAAGATGGAAGTATCCCATGAAGTGGGCCCTGTACACAGTAAAGTTCTGAGGAATCAGGGCATGTGAAGACAAAGACAAAGCTGGCCAGGAGAGAGAAGAATGGAATCAGTGTGCAAAGAGAGGCCCTGATGCATAAAGACAAAAAGGGAAATCCACGCAGAGGAAAGAGGACAGAGTTAATTGCCTTTGGTTTCTGCCCTTCTTTAATTTAAAAAGAAATGTCACAGAACTTATTTGAGTGATTTCCTAAGCATAAAAAGAGTCTTGATTTTTCTTAAATTATTGAGTCTTACTTACTAATCTGAATTGCTTCATACTGCTCTAATTTCTAAATACTCTTGCCGCCTATTTTCCTATTTCTCGCCAATGCTCAATAGCCCCCATAGAGAAGGGACTTCTTGCTTGGAACTATGAGCTATTGGACACTTTGCTTCCATATATTTACATTCAAGACAACCATCTGAGTTGCATTCAAGACTCCACCTATGGATTCCTTTGTCTTCTATTCAGAAAGACGCAATTCATTCTGTACCGGTGCCTGTTTAGAGTCAGGCTGTTTAGACTGCACACATTCAAGCCCACTCGCCCATCTTCCCTGTCCCACCCTGCCAAATCTGCCCTCCCCCATATTGCCAGCTTCCTCCCACAGGAACCTAAGTCAGATACCTAGGAGTCATTCTATGTCCTCTCTCATGTCCCATATCCAAACGAATGTCACTAAATCTGTTTAACTTGAAATTGCAGAAGCAAAAATCTTAGCCACTGCTATAGATAAAATGTTTGTTTCCCCCCACACAAAATTCATATGTTGAAACCTAACCCCCCTCCCCATATGATGTTATTTGTAGGTGGGATATTTGGAAGGAGCTTAGGTCATGAGAGTGGAGCTCTCACTAATGGGATAAAAGAGACCCAGAAAGCTCCCTTGTCCTTTCCATCACGTGAGGACACAGCAAAAAGACTCCATCTATAAACTAGGAAGTGGGCCCTCACTATCCATAGACTGTGCTGGCACCTTGATCCTTGACTTCCCAGCGTCCAGAGCTATGAGACATGAATTTCCGTTGCTTATAAGACACCCTGCCTACGCTATTCTGTTACAGCAGTCTGAAAGAACTCAGACAGCCACCAACTGGCTTTGTGTAGTTTTCTTACACATTGCCTTTGGTCTAAAATAGAAATACTTCTTTCAGAGATAACACATTAAATCTAATCAGCTCTGCCACCGTTGTTGACAATCCAGACCAATGAACATTTTTCTTATTGTAAACTGATATAGCTATCATCAAAATTGCTTTGGTCTTAAGTCACCATTTATTTATCCAACAAATAATTTGACTAAATAATATGAGTCAGACACTGCTGGGCATAAAGATAAGAAATGTGATTCAAATAACTCATGTTTCGAAGAGACATACAGTGTTTCCCCGAAAATAAGACCTAGCCGGACCATCAGCTCTAATGCGTTTTTTGGAGCAAAAATTAATATAAGATGCAGTCTTATTTCAATATAATATAAGACTGGGTCTTTATAATAATATAATATAACATAACATAACAACATAACATAACATAACATAACATAACATAACATAACATAACATAATATAATATATAATACCGGGTCTTATATTAATTTTTGCTTCAAATTAGAACTGATGGTCCGGCTAGGTCTTATTTTCCGGGAAACACGGTACTTTCAAATTAATTACAATTAAATTGTATGTATGCTATAATAAATGTCTTGATGGAAAAATACCAGGTCATAGAGGAAAAAACAATGCATGCTGCCTAAGGAATAGATGAGAAAAGGATGTGAACCTTTGGAATCAAATAGATATCAAAAAATGTGTTAGGAATATAATTTGTGTCTGCTGTTATGAAATGAGAAGGAAAAAAACCGATCCTAATACATAATTTATGATAAGTGATGTCACTGCATGTACAGCGTAAATAAACATTATTTACCAGTTTTTCAGCACCGCCCCATAAAAGCAGTAGCAAAATAGGGAAAAGAAGAGACTTGGTTTTCCCAAGAGTAAAGCCGCCAACAATTTTTGAAATTCTCCCATTGAGAGGACCAGGAAGCAGAGTAGATAAGTCACATGTTAAATTGTCAAGTGCTGCACCCCACTGACCTGTACTACACCCACAGTCAAAACACACTGCATGCTCCCACACCCATCATAATAACGGTAGGGCATCTGAAAACCTTCTGTGGAGATGGGGAGTGTGCAGGAAAAATCGTGCCCACTGACCAAGGCAGAAGAGAACAAATCAGTTGAGAATTTTTCCATGGACCAAAGCTGAAAGGGACAAATAACCACTGTCACACACTGTATGTGCCTTGTTGGTCAGGTTTATGTCAAAATGGACATCAGGGCGAAAGGATGCAAAGGACGCAGCCTTTTGCACCAAGTGCATTTGCTGAAAAGAACAGACAATATACTGGGCTGCATACTCCCTCACCAGGTTCAAGGCCAGCTTAGTAGGATGGTGATCATACTGTTACCCTTATCATCCGCCTTCCTCCCTGCCTATCCATGGGTCAGGTTCTTCATTATTCTTTCAAAGATCATGGTTCCCAGAACAACATCAAAAACAGTTATTTGGTATCCTAAAAGGAAAACATACGTAGGAGATGAGAAAGAAATAGAGGCAAGGCATTGAAAACCTCCTTTATTTGGGATGCAAAACTGCACCTGAGGTGTATTAAATTAAGTGACTTTCAACCTCACCTTTGGAGATATTATGCCCCCATATGGGGGAGCCCTCTTCCTCCTTTGGGGTGGGATTATGACAATTAACGGTGATATGAAATTTGAATAGAAAATAAATTGTGCTAACTCTCACATATGGTGTCCTAAAAATGTCCAAAATGATGTCATCCAAAGGGGAGGGCGAGGGGGAACTGCAATTAGATGGATGAGGAAGAGGCAGTTGAGAAAACAGATTAATGATGCCTTTGACACAATCAGCCTGAGAGGAATACTGGTTTCCATGACAACCAAACCACTTAACCTAAATTAACAAAGCTGTTAAAAAAGAAAAACTTAAAAGATGGGAGGGGAAAACCCAGTGCATCCTCTTTGGGGAAATTAAGTAGCCTATCCCATCAATGCCTGTGAGAGGTGTGTGTGTTAACTACTTATCCGCAGGGTATGTATTCTCTTACACTCTGGTTCTTAGTAATTAGTTTTCAGAAGTGGTCCAGAGATGCTGAGAAATTGCAACTAATTAGTGCAGTTTTCGGATAGAACAGCCTTATTATCCTGATGCAGCCTTCGCAAGACAGCAAGGACTAGAAATAGACAAAGGGCTGCTTCTTGCTTTTCCCAAACTTTGTGTAGATATCCACACCCGCCATGCTCACAACACCTTCCTGGAGCCCCTTTCTCAGAATTAGGCAAGTCAGACCCCATTCTGGAACTTTGTTTCTGGCAAAGAAGAGTTGCTTTTACACTGAAACACAACAGGCCATTCACAATGAGACAGTGTTCAAATCAAATCATAAAATGTTTATGCATGATTTAATGTCCCCTACCTAATGAAAGGAATTTCCTGAGTCACTTTTAACACAGGGTAGAACTACCCCCCAATTTTCCTGGGTCTGAGGTGAGCTTGTGTGAGTCACAGTGGATGTGACGAGGTGACTCTACAGGGAAAGGAGCGTGGGGAGGGAGCAGCACAGTTCATCTTTATTCGTTTCTAATTCTCCATCACTGACTCCAGCGTCACTCCACTTCTGCGGAGCCTGAAGATGGCTGGGGAAATGGGACTTTTGTAGGATTGCGTCTTTGTTGTCTCCGTTAAAAATAGGTCTAGTATGGTTGGTCTACTGCCAACATAAAAGAGAAAGAAAAAAATAGGAATCCTAATAGTATTGAGAGCACTGTCAAATGTTAGCATTTCTTATAAGTGATAGTTTCTGCCGATTTTATGAAAAAATATATATGTATTATAATCAATTATGTTAAACCTTTGTTAATATATATTAAAGTTTATGAAAAATACATTAGGACTTGATAAGATAAAACACAAGCTTCCATCAAGTTACATTTTAATAATTAAATCTAAACGGTAGGAAACATGCACATTGGAATGTTTTTTAAATAAATAGCATGGCACATACCCACCTAGCATCTATATAGGTGTACCTCCTGTTTCACAACTTGTTTGTAAATTTGACTCATATTTTGCTTCCAATGAGAAAAACATCATGTTACCTGTGAAATGGAGGCACTATTAATCTGGTATAAGGAAAGAGTACCTCATAGTTTAAATTTTGTATTTCACTTTCGACATGTTGTTGGTGATTTTTACTTCTTCCTTTATGAATTGCCTGTGTCCATTCTTTTTTCTGCCAGGGTCTTAGAATTTTTCTTATAATTATTATTGAGATTTTTAAATATTAAGACTATTAATCTCATTCCTGCCATATTTATGAAAAAAATTATTCCAAATTATTACTTTTTGATTTTATGATCTGTTTTGGCATAAAAAGATTTTCATTTTTGTGTAGTTAAATCTACTGATATTTTCCTTTAAGGTTTCACCTTCTACTTTTATGTGTAAAGTTCTTAATCCTTAAAGCAGTTCAGTATTCATGTACATTTTATGCAATAATGTAGCTCATCTAGGATTTATTTTGATGTACAGACCTCACTTGATATTATCTGCATAATCAATTTCCCTCATACTTTTTTTTGAGATATAATTCATATAACATAAAAGTCACTATTTGGCAGTGGACAATTCGGTGGTTTTAGTAAAATATATTCACATTATGTTAAACATTATGTGCAACAGTCACCGCTACCTAATTCCAAATGTTTTCCAGCGTCACTCCTCCACTTACCTATTAGGAGAATAGGTAAGAAACCCTATACCTGTTAGGAGTCACTCCTCATTTTCCCCTCCTCCAGCTTCTGGTGACCGTTAAGCTACTTTCTGCCTATTCTGGACATTTCATAATAATGAAATCATGCAAGATGTGGCTTTTGTGTCTGGCTTCTTTCGCTTAGCATAGTTTCAAGATTCATCCATTGTGTGGTATGTATCAGTACTTCATTTCTTTTTGTCTGAGTAATAGTCCACTGTATCAGTATACCACATTTTATCCACTCAACAGTTGATGGACATTTGGGTTATTTCCACTTTTTGACTATTATTAATACTGCCATAAACATTCACGCACAAGTTTCTGTGTGGACATATATTTTTAATTATCTTGGGTATATACCTTGGAGTGAAACCCCAATATTTTGGTTTCATAATCACTTTCCCACTGGTTTGTGATTCTTTCTTTATCTACATTTAAATTCCTATTTATACAAGGATTGGTTTAGGGCTCTCTAATCTTTACCACTGTCCTGTCACTTCTTTTGCAAATACAAACATTTTCAATTTTAGTAGCCTTATGTTTTATTAGCTCATTAGTTTTATTAGCTCGTTAGCACAGGGTAAGTCGTCTTTAATTTTTCCTCTCTTAATTTCTCAACTATTATTGCCTCATTTTTCACTATCACCTTTAGAATCATTTTGTCATGTCACTGGTATTTTGATTGCAAGTGAGAAATTAATTTGCAATACTTCATCTTTCACTACACAAACATAGTGTATCTCTGCTTTCATTTAAATCTTCTATACCTCCCACTAAACTGACGTTAACTTTCCTCACATAGTACTCACCCATTTCTTACGGGAGTAACTAGAATATCTCACTCCTGAGGAGGTGAAATCTGCAAAAATCTGTAGATGAGAGGAAGTTCACCAAGCACGGACCTAAGGGAAGACTACTCCGGGTACAGCAAATGAGAACAAAAGCTCTGAGGTAAACAGGAGTTGGCATGTGGAAGCGACAGGGAGAAGGTGAGTGTGGCTGGTACACAGTGAGCAAGGAAGAATAGAAGGAGTTCAAGTCAGACTTAGTCAAGGCCCTGAGTACATAGGGCCCTGAGTACATAGGGCCCTGAGTACATAGGGCCCTGAGTACATAGGGCCCTGAGTACATAGCTGTCTAAGGAGCTTGGACTTTTGCTTCATGCAAATAGGAAACCCCTGGAGATTTTAAAGCAGCCATTGACATGATCTTACATGAAGGTCCAACCAGGAAGTGACTCTCCCGATGTGATCACACAGTTTTCTGCCCCATAGCCAGGGCCAAGACTTAATAGCCAGACTTAATAGCCAGAGGGAAATGTCAGGGTGCTAGGAGAGGCCAGTCCATAATGACTCACCCTCTTTGAGAAGGCTCATCAGGACCACTAACTCCCACGAACCCCCCACAGGTCACCCCCCACCACTCACACCTCATGGTGCTGGAGGCTGGTCCTGAGCCATCAGCACCACCAGGGGAACTGTAGGTTCCAGAGGTACCCATTCCCCATCTGTCCACTCAAGCGTTTACAAAAACGCCCACACAATGGCTGTAGTAACCAACACTTCTGGAGAGAAGTTAGTCTCCTCCCAACTGCCTGTCCATGCTTCTTCTTCAAAGCTGCTACCGGAAAGAGCATGGCAAGATGGGGACTTCCAGTACCAAGAAAGGTGCAGAAGTCACTGAAACCGCCCACTTAAGGGCTTTGTTGCTGCTTCTTACTCACCCAGCTGGAGGCTGCCATCCTCACAGCAGTTACTGCCTCAAACTTCATCCTCACGGTTATCCCAGCCATCGAGTGGCCTGACGTGACCTGCCCTGGTACTTCAGGCACACGTGCCCGGTGAGCTCACACCTCACCTGGCTAGGGAAGCTGCTGCCAGGCTGAGGGGGCAGGGCTCACAGTTGGATGGGTTTTGAATTCTAGACAATTGTTACTCGGCTCCATCTTAACCTCCTCCTAATAGGCTTTCCTGAACTGAAGCTTGAAAGCTAAAAACTACATTTCCCAGATCCCCTTGCTGCTTTGGGGCTGGGTACAAATTCAGGTAGATGCCCTCACAGAAGATTTAAAAGTAGCAATGAGGCAGACCACTATCTTCCTACAACTTTGGGCTGTTCCTACTGGCAAGCAAAGTTGTGGGTAACATGGGATATTTCTGCAGCAGAGCTCTGTGTACCATATCTAGAGAGCAAATGATATTCTGATACCAGGATTACACTGACACAGCATGCGTTTTTTAACTCAAGATTAAATGTGGTAGTCTCTTGATTTTCCACCTTCCTGATTATGTCCCCTGGTAGGTCCCTTCTTCCATATTCTGTAGTCACTTCCGGAGTCACAACCTACTTGTCCCATCCCTCTAATGATTTTGTAAGCACCTAATTTCCTGTATTAAATCCTTTTCTTCTTGGAGTACTTAGAATGATTTCTGTTCAATCTCAACTGATACTCAAACAGCAACAACAATCAAAAAATGACCTCCTCAGCAATCCCCGTAAGAGCCTATTCAGCTTGCCTCGTGAAACCATTTTGGCTGGCCGCTGTCCTAGAGTGGAAACTGCCTCTGCTTGCCACTTTCCCCTCCCTACACTCAGGCTTAGTTATCTGTCAAGTCTGAAGGAGGCTTCTAGGCTTCTCTTTTCTAGCTAGTCTCTGTAGTCCTCCCAGAAGGCAACCCAACTTGAAGTCACCAAGGAGAGGTATGTCCAGAAAAGGACTGCTGATACCAGTAATTGGTCAACACATATTGAATGCCCATGGGTTGCTTTGCCAGGGTTGCTTGCAAGAGACTACAAAAGTTCTACCAATTTTCAGAATAAAGGTAATCATGCAGAGGACCAAGAGGTAGCCATCAAATTGTCCCTGCAGATCAAATTTCCGATGACTCTGAAAGAGGAAGGCACTACAGTGTTTTGTTCCAGCTGGAGGACAGCAGAAGGTTTGACAAAGTAAACTTAGGTACCTGCCTGAGCTTCCTGCTCCTACAGCTCTAAAACCAAAGGGAGACTTTCAGTAGGACAGCCTCCTCTGGACATGAACTTCATGCAGCCTTAAGACAGGTGGGAAAGTGGGAAAGCCATTGGGCAACCCATTCAATCTTGGAATGATCAGATTGTGTCTGCACAAGGCAAAGAGACTCTCCATGTGTGTGTGTGTGTGTGTGTACACTTTTGTGCACACAAGAACATGTGCATGTACAGGTATACACACTTTGTATTGGTAGTGATCTTAGGAAGGAAAAAACAAATCTCTGTGGAGCTTTGGAACTCCAAGGAAATGCTACCTGGCAATGTACCCTTTTCCCTTTGGCAATCTTCTGAATTTATTTAAGTCTATAGGCATTAGTATACAAAAATAGCAGCGATACCTTAAGTTTGTTAAAATGCAGTGAGTTGAATTTGGTTGAATTAGGTGTGAAACTGGGTTGTGAGAGGATTGCTTGGGTATTTGTGCTCCTGTGGTCTGGCCTATGAAAACCTAGCCACTCTAAATAAGTACTGTGACAATCCGTAGTCAGTCTCATTTACAGGAACCCTCCAGCCCTCCTCCCCGGTGGCATCCTGAAATAAGACTCACGCTCTGACCCATGCTGCAATGTTACCTGCCCAAAGGTGCACTGGCAGAACTGTCGCCCTGAGAAGAAGGGGCTGATAATGCAGACTTCTCAGTTTTGTGGGTGAAAGCCCCCTTCCCCCACAGAGCTCCACAGTGCAATGCTTAACCTTGAAGGGTCAGTGCTATGAGTGTTATTCCTTACATTCCACCTTTCTCCATTGGTGAAGGTAGATGGTGATAAAATTTATTTTACTTAACTTGTATCTGATACACTTCATTTTCTGAGAAAGACTAGCTCAAAACAGAAACCTTGAGACTAAGAACTAAAACTATATATCCATTGGCAACTGACAGGAAATGTTACATGAGGACCTTTCTCTAAACCAAAAGATGGAATGTCCTAGTTGTAGACTTTCTACTCTTTTCTCAGCATTTCATTTTTGGTATTTGTGTGTTCTTCTATAAATAGCCGTTTTTATTCGATTGATTTTGCATAACTGCCTACAATTTAAAGCGCTTCTTGTCTCTGTAGGTGTCTGATCATTCACACGCAGCCTGACTTGAACGATTTGGTATACAAAATACATCACAGAGCAGAACAGTATACATTTGCTTAACAACAAAAACAACAACCACCGCAATCATCAATTATTTACATTAGACACGAGTTGCCGTCCCAAACTTAGGGAGTTCAAGATGGGATGAAAGGCCCTAGAAAGTTCCCAGCTTTCCTTTTACTCATCATCCACAGCCTGTAAAGACCAGAAGCACGACTTATCTTTGTAAATGTGTGTGCCAGGGCACGGTCTAACAGAGTTAGTTCTGTGAAATCCTATGTTCAGGGTCCTTATTAAATAAATGTCTGAACTACAACCCAGAACAAGGAAGCACCATCTCAGTCACTGTTCCAGAGGACAGCTTGGAAGCACAGCCTGAGAGCAATCACCAATTCCAACTGTGAACTATGTATGTCATTCTGTAGCTATACATCCAACAAAGATAGGAAAGGAAGTAGCCTTAGCATCATCTTCAGGTCCTCCCCAAGGAACAGCTACTGCCAGAGATAAAAGCAGCTGGAGAGTCAGGGATTGCTCACCACACTCATGGGAAGACCAACAAAAGGCAAGAAGGATAGCTGGTAGCTGGTTGGCTGCTCAAGTCTGTCTGGAGACAGAAATTGCTGGTCTTGGTATAAGAGACTTTTTCCTTTGGATTAAGCTTTATAGACCCTTCCTTCAGAGGGCAGAAGACAGCTCCAATAAATCAAGACACCAACTTTATACTGAAACAGGTGAGAAAGGAAAAGATGAAGTCAAACCTACATGCTTCCTAAAATTTTGGAAGACTTCCAATAATCACTTTTAGGGGAAATGAAAATTGAGCATCAAATAGCAATCAAAAAATAATTATGGAGGATATGAGGAAAGAAATTTCATCCAGAAGACAAAACAGTTGTTGAGTTTATGTTTCCATGTGGCTTAGACGTTGAATAAGTAGGAGAGAACAAAATGGACTCTACGTCTGGGAGATTCTATTGATCTGGCATTCACTTACTGCTTGATAACAAATGGCAGACACAGGGTTTTAACATCAATTATTGGGGATGTGTGCTCCCTTGCTCCCCATATTCTACACAACAACATCACCCAACAATGAGCATCCAGTGATGGATTTTGCTAATCAAAATCTTAGACACTATTTTTTGATGTGTTTGAGTAAACTACATTTAGGGACATAGAACTCATCTAGAAAGATGAGGAGGGCATCCTGGAAACACAGAGAGGTATACCAATCTGAAAAACCATCCCTCCACATGGCCCTTACCATCTCATTTTCTGCTTAAACAACAATAATATAGCCTTATATAGTAATATAGTAATAAGATAGCCTTGGTGCCTCCTCACCACTGCACTCTACCCCACAAAAAAAAAAAAAAAAGAGAAAGAAAGAAAAGATTTGTAGAATTTAATATGTGGAAGGCGAGAACCACTACACTAAACCATACTCTGGCCAGTACTCCATATACGGATTGCTAAATGTCTGAGGGATAGATTCTGGTCCTGAAAATGAATGAAACTAGATGCCAAAAAGAGCATCACATCAGTAACCATCTTTATTTTATAGGTGAGCTGAAACTTCCCAGAAGTTTCCAAATGTAAGGCTCCTTTCCAAGAGCCAGTTTCATTGACAGAGAACATCATGCAGCGATTTTTAAAAGAAGCATTTATCTTTCTGCCAGCTTGTCGGTAAGTCACATTTTGGTGTCAAACTTTGCCTGATTTGGCTGTAGGAGAATTACCTGGTTGAGAAAGGGTGGAGAAGGAATGAGGTTTAGTAATAGGTTCTTACTAAAGTTTTGCATAAATTTCTGACAAAGATTAGCATAAAAGAATGCCCCAAGGCACTGGAATGTCAGAATATACATATTTTCTACTAGATTAACAAGCACCATAAATACTTACATGGCCTGCTGATAGATGTAACTTGTAAGAGGATTATAAGAAAAGTGGAAGATGGCGCTGGACAAATACTAAATAAAGGGAGATTTCCTAAATAATTATGTTGTCATTTTTTTTAAATCTACTTCCCTTGAATAAAGGAATCCATGTCTTTTCAGAGAAGCCATTTTATGGACAAAAGGAAGTGTTTAGCGCTGTCCCTACATTGGTTCCATTATCATCCTTCTTATCTCCTTGTTCACACAGAGTTTGCCAAATAGATATTTTGCCAAAATAAGATATCTTTATCTGATAATGGACAGGAACTCAGGAAATAGTTGGTGTCTCAGGACGTTACAAGATCATAGACTTCTAATCTGGGTTTTAGAAGCTTTAGTGTAATAAACAACTCAGACACAGGGCAAAAAAAATAAAAAGGGAAAACATTTCCTCTTTTAATAAAGAAAAACATAGTCTCCAAAATATTATTAAAATGATTTTGCTCTGTTCAAAACTATTAGTGGTTACTAACATAAACCATTAAGTGAAGAAAAAAGAAAAAGAAAATGGGAACTTTCATGGCTAGAATGAGCTCTTTTTATTTTCTATTTCATATTCGGGTAGGAACAATTCTTGGAAATGATCACAAATGCAATAATTAGTGGCTTAATTATAAATAGATTTGCAGTAGTCCTTTTCATGTTATTTTGGGCACGCTGGCTGTAGCAGTGGCATGCAGTAATGTTGATATAACTGGTTTCTCAGAAAAAAAAAGATTTGTGACAATTTGCTGTATTCTGCTCCAGAGAAAATCTGAGCCTTTCAAAGTGGGGCTAAAAATGCACACAGATCTTCCCCCTCACAGCTGCTTCTTGTTTAACATCGTCAAATTTTCTTAATTAAAATTTCAGATTTTATGTTTGGCTTTTTCTTTCCCCTATAAAGCTCAAATGACACTTTGCTTCTTTTAGATATATGAAAGTCTACAAAAAGCCAGATAAAGGCCCTAATTATTTTACCGGAAGAGCTCCTTTTTAAGTTTAATATTATTCACCTATATCCCACATTCCTGCCCATGGTTCTACAAGACACACTCTCTCCTTTATCTGTTTAATATAGTTCTCCTCAGGTTTTTATTTTTACACTTGCTCAAGTTGATTTCTTTACTTTGAACCCAAAGAGTTGTAAGTAATGTGTTCACAAATCCACCAAGCTGCTCGTGCCAAAAACCAAGACAAACATGAAAGCATAGGATTCACTGGGGAAACCATGGTGGCTCCAGCCCTGATAGGGATGTGGTAGAGACAAGCTATTGACCACACCCATTTTCTCTTCTTCCTGAGCCTACAGCTAGACTACCGTGTTTCCCCGAAAATAAGAACCCAGCCAGACAATCAGCTCTAATGCGTCTTTTGGAGCAAAAATTAATATAAGACCGGGCCTTATTTTACCATAAGATCGGGTCTTAATATAACATAATATAACATAACATTACATAATACAATATAATATAATGTAATGTAATGTAATGTAATGTAATATAAAATATAATACCGGGTGTTATATTAATTTTTGCTCCAAAAGACACATTAGAGCTGATTGCCCAGCTACGTCTTATTTTCGGGGAAACACATACATTTCTCTGCCTCTTTTGTCATTAGGCTGAACAAGTTGACTTGAGTGCTAGCCAACAGAATGTGAACAAATTATAGGCCCCAGCTCCCTCACACAACCCTCGTTTTTTTCCCCTTCAGCAACTCAATGCAGAAGAGCAGAGTGACTTTAGTAGCCATGCATTGAAGATGGCATACTGCGAGAACCTGGGTTACTGAAACACAACATGAAAAGCCATCCACAGGCAGGAACCTGGTTTGTGACAGATGTTAGTGTGCCCTAACTCATATTAGGGAGGAGTAGGAAAAAGTCTTTTACGCTTTGTGGGTTTTGCATACCTCCTCCTTAAAGCTGAATAAGGTCACGGAATTGTCCCCAATTTACTGAGGCAAAGTTCAGAGAAATTGCTGGAGGGGGTGGATTGCATGCCACTACCCAGCCCAGCTCAGCCTAAAATAGACCTTTTGATTTCCAGCGACCAATTTTTTTTCCCACTGTGTTACACTGAATGCTAAAGATTCCTCCTTAAACTAAACCTAGTAGCAGCTAATCCAAATCTATTTGGATTATAAAAAGCTATTAGATCATAAAAAAAACGAACAAGGCGGCACTCCTGCCTCAAGAAAACTGTACCATCCCATTTATCTCTTCATGCCCGGTGCTCAGCCAAGAACGTGGCACAAAGAAGGGCCTTCACGCGTGCCTGTAAAGGTTTGTAAAAAAGAAAAAGCCTTACCAGACAAAAATTCAGGTGTACATTACACTGCAATTAAAGATTAACAAAATAGATGCTGTGTACATCTTTCACATGTAGACCAAACAGAATAAGACTGTAATTCCATCAAGTGTAATTTATTTAAATTACAATTCAAGTGCACATTGTAGGTAAACCAGTCGTAGCAATATGAAAATATAGAATTCTGAGAACATCTGGCAACTTAAACATGCATCTAATAATGCAGAGTATTCTATAAAACTAAAGAATAAAAAATAAAACATTGACTTTCAAGTTGGGATGATTTGTTTGCACTTGAAAATACAATTTCTAAGATGACATCTGTTTTCAAAATGGCTTAACGTTAAAAATAGGCTACAGGAACTGTTCTCTTCAGATGAAAATTTAGATCTCATATCAGCATTAGCTTACAAATCATAGATGATAAGAATCTTAACACAAAATCAGCAAGCAAATACTCATTGGGAACACAGTTTTTATATTAAAAATATGAGTTCACAGTTTTCTTCTTCCTTCCTGACTTATACTGATAAAATGCTTTTATAGCAACAATCTATTTCACTTTCTGGTACCAGATCCAATGCCATCAGCAGATGGATGCTACTGACACATTTATCTTACATAGAACTCACACATCTTCAATTTCTAAAAATGTTTTGCTCTGTAAAACTGTGACCACTGGGAATGGGAAATATAGAAGACTAAGTTCAAATGTAATGAGTGAGACAAAATGCTGACAATTTTTACTAATAAAACACTGAATTACAAAGTATATACAGGTAGCTTTGATAATTCAACAGGAAACCATACACTGATTTACGAAACACTATGGCCTTTAACTATTTTTAATTCAAAGAAAAATGAAAAATACACATTATCAAAGAATTTCAAAATTCCCCTACATGACAAGGTAACATAAGGATTTTTAGGTGATCGGATCACAAGACAGGTTTATTTTGTTTGTGTATTTTAAGGCAAAGCAAAACGTCCCAAGTGAAGTACCTACAAAATAAATTTGATTTGGAAATAAATTTCAGTAATAAAATAACACTCTCACTTATTAAATATATATATTTGCCTTTACATATGATTTAGCAACTTGCATCAAAAAATTCAAGAGTTCGGTGAACATTTGCAAATAAAACATTTTAAAACACTAGTATACAAATGAGTCATCTGGTATTCATTCAGGTGTTTGGATGTCAATAGTCAGCAAAGGGGGAAAAATAAATAATTAACTACTCAGAAAATTTTCCTCTTAACATTTCATTAAAATGCAAAATATTGTTGAGAATCAAGTAATTTTTCTGGACGGCATGTAGCAGTGAAACACATGTGTCCTCCTTCTGGACATATTATTAAACAGAACCCAACAGTACTGCTTCCCCTTAAGCCATTAATTCGATAACCTAAGATTTATAATGTTTACTATAATCTCTCTTTTAATGTAAATTATTTTCTTAAAAAACAAATCATTGTACAGAAAGCCAATTGTCTACTATGAAGAATAAAATCACTTCAGGAAAAAGTGAATTAATGAAAAGTGTTTAAACTCATTTACTATGCCCCAAATTGCCACCTGAACCCTTGGCTCCAATGAAGATAAAAATAAATTAAAATGTCTGCATGATTTCCAAAGTAGGGAGGGTCATCACTTCTAATTGAGGAAGACCTTCCAGCATTTCAAAATAATAGAATTCCTTTAAAACTGAAATGATATACCAGTTCTGTTACACTGAGACCAACTTTTTTTCCTAAGTCGTACCAAACAGACTACCAATAATTAAAACCAATTTACCAGAAAATACTAAGTAGCTATAAAACAAAAGCTCCCACGGGGTATGCCAGCATCCCGTATATTCATCATTTAAGTTATAGGTTTCTAAGAACTACTGGATTAACATACAGGGTATATTGTATATTAATATGCAAGTTTTACCTAATGAAGCTTGCTATTAAAGTATCTTGCGTTTTCCTATTAAATATCCAATCTGTAGGCAGACTGAATTATAAGTAAGGTGGCTGCTTTGATTGTTCCATGCAAACTCACATCACAGTATTACTGTGCTGCCACATTTGTAAACTGGACAGAATGGGGGTTGGACTTCCTCCAAAGCTAGATCCACATGTCCCTTTGGGTGGATTAGGCCAAGAACTGCTCGGTCTTTTCAATCCACTAAATCGTCCTTGCACCATTTCTTTCTGTAGTTATGACGTTATAAACAGACTGGAATGGACTTTAGCACCATCCAGGTCAGACAGCAACTGCTCAACACCGAACATAATCTCCTTCATGGTAACTTCTGATGTGTCCTTTTCATTACATTTCAAGTTCAACATTCTGAAGTAACTAAATCTAAGAAGATGTATAAAAGACAAAAAGTACCACAATGAGAAGCAATCTGATATATAAAGAAAAAAAATATGTAAATAATTGGTCTGGGGAAGGAGAAACAATCTGGAAAAAATCCTGTACTCCTGAAAGAACAGTATAAAGCATTGTCTATTTAATGTTTTGGAAGCTGTTTCCTAGCTATGTATCTGATCAACAAATGTCTAAAGAGATTAAAATGTCAGTTATATGTATGCATTTCACTTATTAAATATGTATGCATTTCACACATTAAAAATATTAATAATAGGTAGCAAAGGCATAAAATACGTAAGCTTAAACTATCTGCCAAATTATCCTGTAAGTGGGTAACTAGTGTCTAAAAATCTTTAAATAGTAATACTGGCCTAGCTGGGTCAATGTTGAAACATTAACAATATAAAGGGATTGAAAGGTCAGGGGATTGGTTGTTTCAGAATAATGTTAATCTTAGAAAATATTATTTTAATCGTAAAATTACTAACATCTCAAAGGTGAGAGTTACTTCCTCTACAACTCTAACAGTTTGTACTGTTGCATCTGGAAAAAAAGCAAGCAAGCAATATCTTTAAAGTCTGATTAAAATAGTAATCTTAAAAATGAAATTCTCTTAGTTTAGTATAGAAGGAGCTCTGGGGAGTGGATAAGGAATAGTGTTCAAATGTGCCAATGACCTTGCTCATCTGCAAAACAAACCTGAAGAAATGCAAGTTTATGGACACTTAAATGGAAAAAGCAAACCCCACCAATATATACTTGAACCACAACTGACAATGCAACCGCGGTGATTGGGTGATCACAGTAGTCAGTAGGTAAAAGCCAGAACTCCAGCACAATATTAGTCCTTTAAGTAGAATGGCGGCATGTGTAAATGGGTGCTTCCTGACACTTAGCATTATTCCAACACGTGCCCCTAGCTATGTTCAAGTGCACAATAGACATAGGTGGCCAGTGGCTACCATCCTAGACAGAGAAGGACTGAAGGAGACACAATACTGGTTAGAGATTAGGAAGGATGAGGTAATTTCACAAGATCCGTTCCAGGCGCTATGAGACCCAAAATCTTAGGGCACCAACACAATCACTGGAGTCTTCATTAATTCATTTTAGCCAAACATATTTGAATTTACAATTTACAAATATGGAGAGAATAACTAGGAACAAATAAAAATATGGAAAAAAGCCAATGAAGAATTAATGAGTTAATTCCAGAAATTTTTTCCAGTTGGTCAGAGACCGTTTCTTAATTATTATTTTTAATGTCCAAAGAAAGAAAAACATCTATTTGAAAACATCAACAGATTCTCTTTAAGTGAATGAGAACCGAAATCAGAGTATTAATGGCAGGGCTATCAGTGCCTACCACAAAGTAACTACCTCTAAAAGTAGCTTCAAAAGAGAAAGGGGCATTTTTCACCTGTACATACATCTCACTGAGTTGAAGCCCTGATCAGACTCAAAGTTAAACCATTAGCTTCCAGGCCAGGTAAGAATGACAATCACATAGCTCTGTTAAACTACAACTTTGCAAAAGAGATGGTTACGCTGTCAAGATTGTTTCAATGATTTAAAATCTTTGACGTTGATTATCTGAAATTCACCTCCGATAGCTTGGACCCACTTGCAGAAGAAAGAGAGAATCAATAGACTCCCTTTCCCCATGTAACTTGGGACCTTCTTGTATCCAGGAGAAGCATGGAAACATTAAAATACATGTCCATATAAGAACTGATGTAGTTAATCTTCCATTAATTGTCAAACAGAAATCATGCCTTCCCTGTCACCCGTCCTACAAAAGCATAACCTCTACTTGAGTCTTAAATTTACACAGCACCAGTCAGAACTCTGGTTCTCTCTTTTCCTTTCTTTTTTTTTTGTAAAGCAATTATACCAAAAACTACACAAATTGCACAAACTGTCAGACACATTGGCAGCCCAACCCTCCACATATGCCCCTCAAAACATTAGATACAACATTGTCACTTCAGTATCATTCTTCACAGAACACCCTGAATCACAAAATAACTCCCAAAACGCAATATGAACTGATGTCACAAGAAACTGGTGCCACCAACAGTGTCTTGAACATGGCAGGAAACAGATTAATATGTAGCATGAGTGATATGACAGCACTTAAAAGTCCACTGGATAGATTACCCACATTACCAGGTAACTACAAAAAGAATAGAAAGTAATAATAAAAACAAAACAAGAAAAAAGGAAATTCTAACTAAACAGGAATAACTTTTATATTTGTTTGCAATATAGTTAAAATAAAATAAAAAATAACCACTATTAGTTTAATTGTTTTCATTTTATACCAGATAGAAATTTTTTTTACCAACTTTTGCTCTGACTTACAGCTTCTCACAAAAACATTGTAGGTGCTTATACTTTTAAAAAAATAATGTCCTCAAAGCTCCTCTAAGGAATTTATAAATGTGTTTCCAAATTATACAAAAAATAATTATTAAACGTATTTTCCACTACTACCTTGTAATGACCGTTTATTTTCTCCTTTGTCTGGACGTACAGTCAAGTTATATAACTCGTATTAATAGCACAGATTAAGGTGGTGTTCTGACTCGAATTGTATTAATCACCTTTCATTGGAAATACATCCTCAGTATTAATCAAGAATTAATACCTTAAAGGAAATAAGATCCGAGACCTGCTGGGTACAGGCTCATGGAGCAGGGAAGAACTAGCAAGGAGCAAATTCATAATCTAAGCGACTATCAGTGCCAAACACATGAATAAATTTAAAGGTGTTTGAACTTCCAAGCTTTTCTCATCTTACATCAGAGACCACAGATTCAGCCAATCTTTTTGTGTTGATACTGTAATCCGTGTATAAAAACCATGAATGTTACAACTGATATTCACATAGCCTTCCAGCTTACAAAAAGCTACGCATGTGATTATGCCCTAATTGAGCCCTCACCGGCACCAAGGTCTATGGTACTATCCCTATTGGGGAAACTGAGTCCCAGAAAGGGTGAATGACTTGCTCCATATCGAGGAACTAACAGAGATGGGCTCCTGACCCCCAGTCTGGGGCTCTTTCTGTTAAATGGCAGAGGCTTCCATGACAAGCTTTTCTTCAAAATAGAAACAGATATAGGACGAAACCCTGATTCATTGATTCACAAATTGTTTTTCCTCTCTCTGGTCCTCAGCTACAAAACATACATTTTGGGGGGAAAGGGGGAGGGGAGACAGTGATGATTGCAAAATGGAAACACACTCTAAGTGGGAATCATTCGGATTATACATTTTAACAGTTGTTTGGTGAAAATAAATACGCAAAACACAGACTAACAGTTATAAAACAGAAAGAGACCTTGACAGTCATCTGTTGTTTTTCCATTTCACAGATAAGAAAAATACGAGGATACAGCAAGCACGGGGTCTCCCTTGAGGTCACTCGGTAACTGCTCACCAGTAGCAGGGCCAGGACCAACCACACAGAGTCGGGCTCTCTTCCCCTCAGTGCCCTGATTGTGTTTCCAGATTAAAGGACTAAACACAGTCCAGATATTTACAAGGAACCATCACAGTGCTACAGAGGTTATAAAATTAGACCTTACCAACATCAAGAGTGTAAAAATTATTGATATTTTACATATCATTTAAAGCAGCAGGATATGTTGCTTCCTATAAGAAAAATAATCAACATAAGATATTTTAAGCTTTCATCGCTAAGGTTGCGGATAATTTCTAAAATATAACTTTTTATTCCCGTTAGATATAGAGTTGTGTGTTTTTTAAATTTTGTTATTTAAATAGACTTAAGTACATTCAAAAACAGGGTAGTCTCTCAAAAATGTCACAACCTTTAACATACATGAAGAATTAAAAAAAACAAACGAACAGTATTTCACCATCTTTGATAGACGCAGGTCTTTACAACCTATTAACTACATTACCCCATCCCCGTTTGTACCCACTGCCTGTCTTCAGGAGTCTTCAGAGGGTTAGAAAGCTATTTTGAAAGTAGGCCATTTTATTTTCCCCTCTGAAATGTAAATACGAGGCGACAAAATATCTGAGGTTTAACTGACCAACAAATCTAAGAATGGCTCAACTTGTAAACCATTTGCTACTTAAACAATATTAACTTCCATATTAAAAAAATAAATAATCTAATTAGACTTTATTGTACCTGTGAGTCCTCTAAAAGGCTTCTTCACTCTCCAATTCAAATCTAGTATGAAATTTTTTTTGGAGAGGCAAAATAGAAGAATTTTCTAGATAGTATTGAACATTATTCCATAGCAGTGGGGTTGGGCGGAGAGAGAGAAATTTACATAGAACAACACAGAACAAAACCACACAGATGATAGAAAATATTGACAACAAAATTGACTTCTTGTCGCTCATTCACAAGATCACTTTTCCACTTTAATACAAGGTCTAATCTATAGCAGATGCCGGTGTTAATGGAGAGGAAATTCCACTCCTCATGTTCTGATCAATCTGAGGAAGGTTTTTTCCAGAGGTGAAGAGCTGCCTGAATTCTGAAGTGCAGTCTAGACTCCATGGAGTAGTCTTTGTAGTTGTTTCTAAAGACAATAACGAGACAATTGTAACGTCAAAATTCCTTTGTACACCAGAGCACCACCACCATCCCCCTTCCTCTCATCCTCATTCCTCATTTGCTTTCAAACCTGAACATGCATAACAGTGGGTCTTGTTAAAATGTAGATTCTGGTCCTGTGAGGAGAGGATGGCAATATTCTTTATTTCTAGGAGCTTCCTGGTGGTGACCTAAAAGTCATACTTTGAGGAGCAAGGTTCTACTTAATTACCCAGCCGCTCACAAACACTGAAAAGTTATGAGGAGGGCTTAACAAATTTTGTGTATTACTCTTAAATAGTTGGTCTCCTTCTTCTAATCTGGATGTTTTAAGGCAGCCTTGTATAAACAGGGCGGACATAATCAATCACACCCCCCACCACCACCAAAATTGTCTTGAAATTCCCATGAAACAACCGCAACAAAAGAGCAGGATTACTTGGTGACACCAAAATTACCAACTCCAATTCTCATAGGAAAATATCAATGGTTTGGCCAATAATTATTGTGTGACAATGTCAGTGGGGGGTCATAGAAATCCACAGATTATTTAAAAACTTTACTTAGATCATTCATGTTGACTTCTCTTTGCTAGAATTGTTAAGAATCAGTAAAATGGAATGGCTTCGACTTTGGGCTCCAGCTTTCATACATTGCCTTGGCCCATGGGTGAGCTGTAACGTCTTTCTTTGCAGTGGAACTCATTTCTTTCTATAGCCCTTCATTTTATATAGGTCTAAGTGCTATTTACCGGTAACCTTGAAAAAAGGTTATAATTCATAATAAGGGCTCTTATTCATAAGCTAAATCAACATCTAGAGTTTACCAAAGGATGTCCTAGAGTATTTTCCTAAATGTCTGGTCACTAATTCTGGCAACTTTACAAAGCTCCTAATAGATAAGGAAAACTGCAGACAATTGTCAGTCTTGAAATTATCAGGAAGTCTGTTGATGTTGTCATCATCGGTACTGGCTTGAGTTAGTGGTGACTTTTGATCACTGCTGGTCTTGTTTTTTACTAGTAAATTATCAGTCTCTTATTTTCATCATTACAAAGTTGTGTTATTATGCTTAGGTAACACTAAATATGTCCAAATAATAAATACTTGGAACAATAGTATTTATAGTCCCTAATTTTCCATTAGCTGCATTTGATGATACATCCATGTCAGTTGAAATATGAGTCATTACCACTCTCAACAAGTTAACTTTAAAAGTGTCTTGCTCTTATATCTCCCATGAGGAGGAGGAAGAGGCAGAGAGGGAGAAGGAAAAGGAGGAGGAAGAGAAGGAGAAAAAGGCTCTCTTGGCTCCACGTCTCTGAAGCTTCTGCCCCATTACTATGTTTTATTCACAGCAAAACATCCAGAAAGAGTTGCTTAAAGTAGCTGACTCTACTTTCTCACCTCACCTGTCAAAGTCCCCAATGATCTTCACGCTGCCAAGTTCATTTCCTAGCCTCACCTTGCTCGACCTGTCAGCAGCTGTCTTTACACCTGACGACTCTCTTCTTTTTTTTTTTTTTTTTTAAAGATTTTATTGGGGAAGGGGAACAGGGCTTTATTGGGCAACAATGGTCAAATTGTTGTCCTTTCAATCTTAGTTGTGGAGGGTTCTGTTCAGCTTCAAGTTGTTGTTCTTTCAGTCTTAGTTGTGGAGAGCGCAGCTCAGCTCCAAGTCCAGTTGCTGTTGCTAGTTGCAGGGGGCACAGCCCACCATCCCTTGCGGGAGTCAAACCGGCAACCTTGTGGTTGAGAAGACACGCTCCAACCAACTGAGCCATCCGGGAGCTCAGCGGCAGCTCAGCTCAAGGTGCCGTGTTCAATCTTAGTTGCAGGGGGCAGAGCCCACCATCCCTTGCGGGACTCGAGGAATTGAACTGGCAACCTTGTGGTTGAGAGCCCACTGGCCCATGTGGGAATCGAACCGGCAGCCTTCGGAGTTAGGAGCACGGAGCTCTAACCGCCTGAGCCACCGGGCCGGCCCCGACTCTCTTCTTTTTGAAACACTCTGTTCACTTGGCTTTCCTGGATATCTTCCTCACTCACTGGCCACTTCTTCTTAATCTTATTGCTTCATCTCTACAAGGATGGGCTCTAGGCTGGATCTCTTTCTTTAGCTATGTAAGTCTCCCAAAACTACCTCCTCAAGTGTCATGGCTTTAAATATCCCTGTCTCTGTGCTGGTGACTTTGCAATCTCTACGTTTGGCCCTTACTTTTCCACTGAACTCCATGCTTCTACAGTAGACTGCCACCTCACTGTCTCCATGTGGAAACCTAAGAGGCATCTCAAGATATCATAGTGTAAACAGAAGTATGTTCTTTTCTCTCCCCATCATTAGCAACCTAGTAACCCAACCCCCTAAATACAGAGGTTATGTAGCTGTGGGTTCAGCCAGGAGTGTTCTGCTGACTGATCTCAGGACTGGCTTTAATTATACAAATCTCAACTACAACATCACCTCCTCAAGGAAGCCTTCCAGAATTAGCCCAATCGAAAGTATCAGCCTGGTACTCTGTATCATACTATAAATCTCAACAAAGCACATGCCACTGCTGTTCCTCCTACTTGTTTGTTTATTTAACATCCCCCTCCAAGTAAGAGAGCAGAAACACTGCCTGTTTACGTACAGCTGTCTGTCTGGAGCATTTACCAGTGCCGGGCACATAAGGGTGCTCAGTGAACACTTGCTAAATTTGAGTAAATGAACAAACCAATGGACCACTAAGCTACGTATGGCCTAGAGCTAAAATGGCATTCTTTGTCCACTGCAAAAAGTCTTCAAGGCAAACAGACCACAGGGCTTTTGCCTCCACTGAGTGAGCCATGATCACAAGTCTGAGAGTCACTGTCTGGCAGAAATGACAAAGTGCTTTGAATTTGCCACAGCAGACAGAAAGTAGAGTCAGGGGAGGATTCAAAGGGCTTCTTCAAACAGTGGGTCTTCGAGGAAATGAGAAATTTGGCTGACTACACCAAGAGTCAGCAAATTATGATCACTATCTGGACACATCCATTTATTTACCTGTTGTCTTCTATGGCTGCTTTTGACACAACTGAGTAGTTGCAATGGAGACCTTATAAAACCAAAAATACTTACCATCTGGCCCTGCACAGAAAAAGTTTGGTGACTTGATAGAGAACAGGTTAGGTTAGATATCTGTCACACAAAAGCCCACAATCACAACATCCGTAAATAGTCACAGGGCCAGGCGTTCAGAAGCAAAAGCCATGAGCACAAACTAAGCCTAAGTTAGCAAGGGTAACATGATTACTAACTTGAATGACTGTTTTAACTTGTAGGTGTATGTACAGTATTACTGCTGTTGTTATCACGGTATTGACATTCCGCACTCCATAGCAACCAGGGAAAAGCTGTCATTGTCACTTACCTGGCAGTTTCAAGGGTCTTTAGGGCCTTGTCAATCTCCCCTTGGCTTTTGTACAAAAATGCCAACTCAAACAGAGTAAATGGCACTAGGTAGTGGTCAAACTTCAGTAGCTTTTCACTAAAAGAGGGAATGAAAAGCAATTAAGTTTCTTCACAGAACAAGAAATGTATCATTCTGTTTCAACATACATATTCTGCCCATTCCTCAGAAAACAGGCACAGCACTAAAGCCCATTATCAGAGAAAAGCTGTCCTTATCCAGTCAAAGCACCGAACTACGGCAATAAATAGCATGCTTTTAATATGTTTATCTCCTATCTTACTCCTTAACCTCAGTCCAGCACTGAGGATTGTTTATAGCCCCATAGGTAGACGAGTACATGCAGATCTTCAAAGATTAACTCTGGAAAGGACAAGATCATCCTTCCGAGCATGAATGTGTTCAGGAAAGGACTCCATTTAGGAATAAGGATGCTGTGTTATTTTTGCTAAGCTTCACTTTGCTTGGTATTGTTAAGTCTTATAACACTAAAAAATGTCAATAAAGAAGTCAATACTTTTGTTTTCAGCAATATTATGAAAACTCTCTGATGACAAAACATCTCAAAGCACTGAAAAATTAGGAATAACACACTTTCAAAGGCATAGCTCAACTCACAGGAACATAAGAAAAATTCTCCAACTGAAAACAAAACAAAACCAGAGCTCTGAGTGTGTGGATGCCAAAACACTCCTGGGGTCTGCTTCGGTCTGAACCGACCAGGGCTTGTGTCTCAATGTCCATGCAGGAGATGAGGCTTTGGGCCCGTACGGGACAGGGAGCCAGGCCTGGGACCGCTATGTAAGCTGGACCCTTGAACAGCTCCTCCCTCAGAGAAAGGGCAGATTATAAAAAACTCAATCACTGGTAGCCTGTGCTCTAGGTGGGAAGTAAAAGCACCTTTCTTGGGACATTAATAACTAATAGTCTGCCCTCACATTCATCTGCAATTCAAATTTCATTGCCCCAAGGATCCAAGAACCTCCAAGCAATGCAATGAACAAAACTGTGGGCCTGGACTGCAAAAGTTTTTGGAGCATGTGGGAGAAAGAAAAGCTAAGTGACTTGAGAGAGACTCTTCCTCAATCCTAGCCTCACAGGAGTCTCAAGATAAAGTGCCAATGGAGAAAAACTCGCAATCCAAAATTATAAAACACATGTGCAAACAATTCACTATTGTTAAACCACAACAAACAGCACAAATGGGTAATACTTTTAATCATCCTTTTCATCCTTATAAAAACAACAGTAAAATAGAACTCCATGGCTACTTCTTTAACATGCTTACTAAGAACAGTATACTACTTATTTGAGAGATAGACATGGTCTCCTTCTGATAAAAACACCAGTCCTCCTAAATACTCATAAAATATTGTCACAAAGAAGAGGATGAATGGCCATGGATGGGAAGACACGTGATATGGAACAGAGGACATCAACTGGCAGTCTGTGGCTGTGATCTATTCGGCTCACAGTGTTTTCAAAAAATGTCAGCCAATATTTAAAAATCAGGTTTTACATAAAATCCATATTCCAGGCTTGTCATGAAAAATTGCAGGGATGATTGTTACTGGGCCTACACTGTACAGAACAATCGTCAGTTAGCACTTAGGAGTGGCTGCACTGTCTAGAGAGAACACATATGCTCCTAGGTTTGCAGGGCCCACCAATCCCTATTCCGGCCATCACTCAGGAAGGCTGCTTGTCTGGCAGCTGTAGGTATCTGCATTTATGACTCCAGATATAGAGAACAAAACCAGGCATCAGAACCTTGACTCAACTCTCTGTTTAGTAAAGGAGCAGAACATCACCATCATCGGTGCTATTAATATTAGAGGAAAAAAACCCACAAAACTCATGTATATACAGAAGAAATGCCCTTTCCAAAGGAGAAGCAGTTATAGCATTCATCACATGTCTTTCTTCCCCGCCAAATTACTATCTCAGTGATGGCAAGTCTCCTTACTCAACTCTGAATCCCTAGGCTCCAGGACAGTCTCTGGCACACAGGGTGTGCTCAAATATCTATGGAATAAATAAATGGGAAAGCAAAGGCAGGAATCAAAAAAGTATCAGAGGTTCCATACATCGCTGCCAGAGTTTAGACAGACACCTGTTAGCTTGGCTGTAAGTTTAGTTTTTGTGGGTCACCTTTAAACACCAAGTGGAAATGCACAAAGTCACATTCCACTTACATTATAATTTTCTTCTCGAAGAACGGAGAAAACACTACTGGATTCTCTCTCTGGTAACACCAAGGAAAAGGTTAGCAGCAAGAGATAAAAGCACTACTTTTTCAGTTATTCCCCAGAAGCCACAATTTCACTCAGGTTGGTTTCCTTGTTTGTTTTTACCTTTGGATAACATGACTGAAACACAATTCCGCTTGCAAGGGCCGCTGTAAGTTTTTCAGGCAGCATCCTTTGAGCAGCTTCACTAAGCACTCGTCATCTACTGAGTAGTCACTGAAGTCTTAAAGCAAAACAAACAAAAATCACGCACAAAAAGAAAAACACTTTTAAAGCTAAGAAAAATATTTTTAGCACTTGCTATGCCCCACTGAACAAAACACAATGAAAAAATATTTTTAATTAAAAGAATACTGAATGTACTACATTAGGTTAGTACACCATTTTATTAAGGAGTTCACTCCGCCCACTTAACATTTTTTTTTCAGGTGCTCATATACTGAATTATGTGTCCTTAGATATAACAGCAGAAAATCTGAACTCTAAATAAAGAGCTTTATTAATGCTGTACAAGGTAAAGCCATGAGGAGCAAGAAGGCTGCCTCCTCCTGTGGTTCTGGCTTCTAATTGTGTTGGCTTCGTGCAGATGAGGATAACACTTCCATATGGAGAAGCAGATGGCTTCTACCCATTAAAAATTCAGGATGCAGAATACCCTCTCCAGATCATTATGTTCATAACTTATCAATCCTCCAAGGCTACGTTTTTTTGAGGGGATATTATGTCATATAATTAGACAAAATTGTTCTGAAGTACATACCAGTTACCTAAAATCCTCACCCACTACTAACTACTCGAGGCTAATGTAAAGGTTTTTCTTTCACCACTTTGCCTTCTACAGCCCAAGGCTGTAGAATATTAAACAGAAGGAACCATATTATGTGTGACATCGACCTGACAAAGGTAGCCATTTCACATCTACCACTTTTGAAATCGGGGGTTTTTGCAAGTTAGGTGCAACTAAGTAGTCATTCCAAGGCAGACTGATAATTTATACATTTCAGGCTGTGACAACACGGTGGTGGGGCCGGGGGAGGCAGTAAACCAAACTAATGAGGCCCTGGGAGCCCCTCATATTGGAATCCTCCTGCTTTCAGAACAAACCTGAGAAATTACCATTAACACATGCTGGTTTTCAGTTAATGTCTATGGGAGGTTAACGATGCCTCTTAACCAACTAGAAGGAAGTCACTTTACTTCGAGGTGCTGAAAACAGCTGATACTCACCTTTCGCTTCCAAGATCTCATAGGTCATTCACCAAGAAAATCACAGATATCAATGCCACATTACCTTTCCTATTACTTAAGGTAACACACACACACACACATTCATGCTTCTAATCATGGATGCTGACTGAAATATACATTTAAGAAGCATTATCTTTCCAGGCCTAAAACCAAACCCTTAGGGTCCATGCTAGATGCTAATTTTAGTATCATTTTTGTGCATTTTATTGAGTTCTGTGTAGCTTTTCTAACAGTTCGTATTACCACAAAATTCTGGCGCTCACTGAACGACGATTTTGCTTAGGAAAAGACATAACAGGATAGGAAGCTAAAGTACCAGTAACGCCACAACACACTTAGCTTTCATTTAGATCAGGGGTGTCCAAACTGCGGCCCACGGGCCAACTGCGGCCCACAATCCATTTTTAATTGGCCCGCAGCAAATTCCAAAAATATATTTAGTTTACATAAATAAACCAGGTGAGGCAATACGTACTTCACCTCGAATGAGTGGCCCGGCAGTTTGTGTATTTTACTGCATGTGGCCCTTGGTAAAAAACGTTGAAAAAAGTTTGGACACCCCTGATTTAGATCATGGGTTAGGGATATAGAAAATGGTTCGAAAACACAAAAGTCCTCCAAAAACCTAAGAAAGCAAACCATCATTTTCTCAGACCATGGAGCACTATTTGTCAGATGACTATTTTCTCTTAAAATATGAATGTTTATGATTCTTCAGCTTATGGGTGAGTTCATGGATGAACATTTCAACAGTTTCCATTGTACATTCCAAGAAAATTACATGATAATGCTGCCAAAGCACATTTCCATCACAAAAGATCTGCACTTAATAATAAAACAAAGTGTAGGCTGAGGGGGAAAAAAAGTTTGAGGCCCAAACTTCAAAAATATCTATATTAAACTTTTTAGAAGCGAGTTGAAATGTACCAAAGGAAAAAATTGAAAATAGATTTAGGAAGTGAAAAGCCATAAAGCAAATGACTTTCTCTTTTAAGGAACTCTGTGTTTTCTATACAATTTCACCAAGCAAATTAAAATCACAATGAATAGTCAAAGAAAAGCTATTGTACTAACTTCTGGCTATATGTTGAATATGATTAGATTTCAAATGAAACACTAATGGAATAAATAGCAAATGCTGACTCCAGGCATGTTATTCTAAATATTTTTCTCTCTTTAAACAGTATTCCTCCCTTTGTACCCATGACCAGCCTTTCAGAATTCTGGCATTGTCAGAGTAGAAAGCCAATTGTACCCTCTACCATCTTTGACTTTTGAGATACTTGCCAAAGGTAGAAGCAAAAACACATTCAATTCCTAATAATGAAGTGGAGGAGGGATAGGGTGGAGATGAAGTCACCTCGGGTTTACAATTTTACTCTATTTTCCAAATTTGGAATTTTTCCTCTGACTCTGAAGAAGAATAGGAACTCAATTACTCAAAGATCATAACAGTAGTGGGGGGAGGGGGGGTGTTGGGGGGAGCTCATGTCAGGAAATCTTCCTGCATAAAACAATGGACCTGGAAGAGATCATCATAAATTTCATGCGTAACACCTGGCAAAATCGATCTTCAGAAAAGAAACCATATATATATATTTTAACCTGGGGGAAGACATATAAAACAGAAATTTATGAAATATGATGTGTCTGCCTGAGCTTCCCCCAGGCCTGCTTAAATATCTCTTAAGCCTATCATCTCAATATGTCTTTAAAAGAGGAAGGAATGGATAGACACGTTGTCTTGGTTTTCTAAATCCCTACTGCATTTTACATGCGGAGTTTGATACATATATTATTCCTTTAATTTTTTTCCCCCACCAATGGAGGGGCAATATAAACTTAAGGGTAGGGATGAAGAGCCTCCTTAAGTAGAGAAAACCCAGTGGTCCCTTAGGACTTCTTAATATGCAAATGCCCTGCTCTCTAGTGGTACATATTAGTCTATACTAAAAAGATGGACATTCAAACATCAGAATTTACTCTACTGAACCCAAACTCATCTTTGTAGCAAAACAGATGAAGCAAACTGGCCTATTTTCTGGGAGAAAAAAGTACCCTACAAATGCTTTCATTTAATAAAAGGTTTTCCTTTACCTCCCAGTTTTCAAAAATCCACTTATTTAAAAATATTCATTTTCCATTTAGTTTGTGGATGGTGGGATTTAATCATACGTAAGTCCCTTAATAGCAGGAACAAATACTTTCTCTGACTACCATAATTCTATATCTAGCAAGGAAAGAATGTTCAAATGAACAAACTGATGAAAAGTGGCCAAATTAGTCGAACAAAAATGAATACTAATAAAATTGTTCAAACACATTTTACAGAAGTACATTTTGTGATATCTCGTTTTTAAGGTGAATTTTCATACAGTTTCACTTCATCTAAATTTGAAATGATGTGACTTATGTTGATTTTTCACTCAAAAACAAATTGAAATATTTTTCCTTTTTGAAATTATTTCACATTAAAAATAGTAAAGATCACCTCACCCATTAGGATCACTACTACCAAAACAAAAACAAAACAAAACAAAAAATAATAATAAGTGTTGACAAGAATGTAGAGAAATTGGAACTCTTGTACACTGTTGGTGGGAATGTAAAATGGCACAGGGTCTATAGAAAACAGTATGGTCATTCCTCAACAAATTAAAAATAGAAATGGCATATGACCCAGTAATTACACTTCTGGGCATATATCTAAAAGAAACGAAAGCAGGGTCTCAAAAAATTATTTGCATACCCATGTTCATAGAAGTATTATTCACAATAGCCAAAAGGTGGAAGCAATCCAAATGTGCATCGATGGATAAATACATAAACAAAATGTATCATATAATGTAATGGAAAATTATGCAGCTTTAAAAAGGAAAAGAGATTCCGATATGCTACAATATGGATGTAGGGGATTATGCTAAGTGAAATAATCCAGTCACAAAGAGACAAATATTATATAGTTCCACTTACATGAAGTTTCTATAGTCAAATTCATAGAAACGAAGTAGAATGGTGGTTGCCATAGCCGGGGGTAGGGGAAAATGGGGAGCTATTGTTTAATGGATATGAAAAAGTTCTGGAGACGGGTTGCACAACCATGTGAATATACTTAACATTACTGAACTGTATAGTTAAAAATAATTAACATGGTAAATTTCATGTACATTTTACTACCAAAAAAGTGAAAACTTAAAAAGATACAATTATAAAAAAATAGTAAGGAAGCTTATCACAACTCTATGCTAATAGAAACTATATAGAAAATATGTTGGAACGTCTAGAACAACACACAAAGTCTGAAATGTCCATAAAGTGAGTCTGTCGTCTGTACTTATATATACGCTCCTTTGGTTGTGTGTAAAATAGAAAAAACTCTGAACTCCTCTTTTTGATCCCAATTTCATGAGGCTTCTCATCCACTTGTTTCCCAGGGGCCCAGAAATCAAAGGGAATTATCAGTCTGTGAAGATGAATACCTCAATATTTGGCTTCTCTACCTAAGCTCCAGCTCATTAGGGGTTGAAGTGTTGTTAACTTTTCTCTAAAGGGGAAGAGAAAAAGAAGACAAAGGGAACCAGGGTCCTTTTATAAAAATGCTGCCTTTAATATGAGAAGGTGACAGTACAGTAGTCCCCTCTTATCTGTGGAGCATATGCTCCAAGAGACTTCAGTGGATGCCTGAAACAGCAGATAGTACCAAGCCCTATACACACTATGTTTTTTCCTATACATATATACCTGTGGTAAAATTTAATTTATAAATTAGGTACAGTAAGAGATTAACAATAACTAATAGACTTGAACAATTAGAAAACTATATTGTAATAAAAGTTATGTGAATGTGTGTGTGTGTCTCTCTCTCTAAGTATCTGATTGTACTGTACTCACCCTTCTTCTTGTGATGATGTGAGATGATACAATGCCTGCATGATGAGATAAAATGAGGTGGATACACTGGACAAAGGAATAATTCATGTCCTGGGCCAGACAGAGCAGGACAGTGCGAGATTTCATCACACTACTCAGAACAGCACACAACTTAAAACTTACGAATTCTTTATTTCTGGAATTTTCCATTTAATATTTTCGGACTGTGGCTAACCACGGGTCACTGAACCCGCAGAAAGCAAAACCATAGATGAGGGGGAATGAAGTTACTCAATAGATGAGCTTTGTGGGTGACTGTTTTGCAATAGTAGAGCAGAATATTCCACTTACCTGGTCTCCCTGTGTCCACTGGTTTGTATTTGAAAGATGGCTAATGGGGGGGGGAGGCTTTGTGGCCTCAGAACAGCATTGCTCCTTGTTCTATTGGATTCTTTAACTATCTACCCATTGACCTTGTTAGCAGATAAGCCCACTGTATCAGCTTTCATTCTTTAATATTTCTTTTCCTGGCTGACAGGAATCTAAAGCTAGAATTATTTTAAATATGGAGAGCAGCCTAAATGCACAACAATATTGAAAGAGTGGATTAAATCATGATATATTAGATCCATGGAGTGCTATGAAGATTTTGAAATTAATGTAAGGGTTATTTAGCAACAATTTTAGAAGTTTATGGTAAAAATAGAACCACCATACAATTGCATCAAAAAAACTTAGGAATAAATTTAACCAAGGAAGTAAAAGACCTATGCTCAGAAAATTATAAGACATTGAAGAGCGATATTAAAGAAGATACTAATAAATGGAAACCTATACCATACTCATGGATAGAAAGAATATAGTTAAAATGTCCATACTACCCAAAGCAATATATAGATTCAACACAATCCCTATCAAAGTACCAATGACATTTTTCACAGAACAAGAACAAATAATCCTAAAATGTATATGGAACCAAAAAAGACCCCGAATAGCCACGGCAATCTTGAAAAATAAGAACAAAGTGAGAGGTATCACGATACCTGATATCAAATTACACTACAAGACCATAGTAACCAAAACAGCATGGTACTGGCATAAAAACAGACACATAGATCAATGGAACAGAATAGGGAGCCTGAAAAAAATCCATGTCTGTATGGTCCTTTAATCTACGATAATGGAAGCAAGAATTTACATTGGAGTAAAGACAGTCTATTCAATAAATAGTGCTGGGAAAACTGGACGGATACATGCAAAAAAAAAAAAAAAAAAAAAAAGAAATTGGACTACCTTCTAAAACACCATCTACAAAAATAGTTTCAAAATGGATTAAAGACTTAAATGTAAGACCCAAAACCATAAAACTCCTAGAAGAAAATATAGGAAGTAAACTCGCAGACATTACCCTTAGTAATATTTTTCCTGATATGCCTCCTAGAACAACGGGGAAAAAAAGAAAAAATAAATGGGACTATATCAAACTAAAAAGTTTTTCACAATAAAGGAAACCATCAACAAAATGAAAAGACAGCCTACTGAATGGGAGAAGATACTTGCCAATGATACATCTGATAAGGGGTTAATATCCAAAATTTATTTAAAAAAAAAAAACTCATATAACTCAACACCAAAAAACCAAACAGCCCAATTAAAAAATGGGCAGAGGACATGAAGAGACATTTTTCTAAAGAGGTCATACAGATGGCAAACAGACATATGTAAAGATTCTCAATGTCACTAATCATCAGAGAAATCCAAATAAAAACCACGAGATACCACCTCACTCCTGTCAGAATGGCTATCATCAATAAATCAACAAATAACAAGTGTTAGTGAGGATGCAGAGAAAAGGGAACCCTTGCGCACTGCTGGTGGGATTGCAAGTTGGTGTAGTCACTATGGAAAACAGTATAGAGGTTCCTCAAAAAATTAAAAATAGAACTACCTTATGACTCAGCAATTCCAGTCCTGGGTAATTAGACAAAGAAATCCAAACACTAATTCGAAAAAATTTATGCACCCCTATGTTTATTGCAACACTATACACAATAGCCAAGGCATGGAAACAACCGAAATGCCCATCGGTAGACGACTGGATTAAGAAACTGTGGTTCATTTACATAATGGAGTATTACTCGGCCATGAAGAAGAATGAAATCTTACCATTTGCAATGATATGGATGGACCTAGAGAACATTATGCTACGTGAAGTAAGTCAGACGGAGAAAGACAAATACCATATGATCTCACTTATATGTGGAATCTAAAGAATAGAACAAATGAACAAACTAATCAGAAACAGTCTCAGAGATATAGAGGAAAAACTGAGGGTTGCTAGATGGGAGGGGGGTGGGGATAAGGGTGGGCATGAGGGAGAAGGGGAGGGAATTAGAAAGCACAATGGGTAACCACAAGAATGCCATGGGGATGCGAAAGACAGTTTGGGAAATATAATCAATAATGTTGTAAAGATTTTATAGGGTATCCGATGGACACTTGTCTTATTAGGGAGACCACTTCAGGGATGCTGTAGGTGTCTGACCACTGCAGTGTACACCTGAAGCTGAAGCTGAATAATAATGAATGTCAACTATAATTTTATATACATATACACGTAGTCACAGGATGTGGAGTACAGCATAAGGAATAGAGTCAGTGGAACTGTAACACCTATATACGATGTCAGAGGGGTAGTAGATTGGGGGTGGGGGGTTATCACCTTGTGAGGGGTATAAATGTCTAACTATTATATTGTTTTGTACACCTGAAACTAATAATAAAAAGAAAGCAATTGTGATACATTTATACAACGGAGTATTACTCTGCCACAAAAAAGAATGCAATCTTACCATTTGCAACAACATGGATGGACCTAGAGGATATCATGCTAAGTGAAATAAGTCAGCCTGAGAAAGACAAATACCATATATGTCACTTATATGTGGAATCTAAAGAATGGAATAAATGAGCAAACAAAAGAGAAATAGTCTCAGAGATACAAAGAAAAAACCGATGGTTGCTAGAAGGGAGGGGCATTGGGACATGGGGGAGAACTCAAAGGGATTAGAAAACACAAATTGGTAATCACAAAACAGTCATGGGGATGTGAAATGCAGTATGGGGAATATACTCAATAATGTTATAAAGATTATGCAGGGTGTCAGATGGGTACTGGACTTATCGGGGGGATCACTTCATAGGTTATATACTAATAAATGCATAACCACTGCGTTGCACACCTGAAACTAATATAAAATAACACTGAATGGCAACTATAATTAAGTATATATTTATATAGTCACGAGATGTAAAGTACAGCATAGGTAATATAGTCAACGGTATTGTAATAGCTACATATGATGTCAGAAGGGTAGTAGATTTGGGAGGGGTTATCGCTTTGGGAGGGGTGTAAATGTCTAATCATTATGTTGTTTTGTACACCTGAAACTAATAAAAAAAAATAGAAATACCATATGATCTAGCAATTCCATTCAGGTATCTATCCAAAGAAAAGGAAAACACTAAATCCAAAAGATATATGCATCTCATGTTTATCACAGCATTATTTACAATAGCCAAGATATGGAAATAACCTAAGTGTCTATCAATGGATAAATAAAGATAATCAGGGCTGGCCTGGTGGCTCAGGCAGTTAGAGCTCCATGCTCCTAACTCCAAAGCCTGCTGGTTCGATTCCCACATGGGTCAGTGGGCTCTCAACCACAAGTTTGCCAGTTCGATTCCTCGACTCCCACAAGGGATGGTGGGCAGTGCCCCCTGCAACTAGCAAAGGCAACTAGACCTGGAGCTGAGCTGCGCCCTCCACAACTAAGACTGAAAGGACAACTTGAAGCTGAACGGCACCGTCCACAACTAAGATTGAAAGGACAACAACTTGACTTGGGAAAAAAGTCCTGGAAGTACACACTGTTCCCCAATAAAGTCCTGTTCCCCTTCCCCAATAAAATCTTCAAAAAGAAATAGATAATCACACACGCACGTGCGCTCACACACACGAATATTATTCAGCCATAAAAAAGAATTAAATCTTGCCATTTACAAAAGCATGGATGGACCTTGATGGTATTATGCCAAGTGAAATAAATCAGATAAAGACAAACATGGTATGATCTCACTTACATGGAGAATCTTAAAAGAAAAAAAAACAACCCACGCTCATTACATACAGAGAACAGATTGGTGGTTGCCGGCGACAGGGGGTCATGGGTGGGCAAATGGTGAAGGGGGTCAAAAAGTACAAACTTCCAGTTATAAAATAAATAAGTCACAGAGACGTAATATATAGCATAGTGACTATAGTTAATAATACTGTATTGTGTATTTGAAAGCTGCTACCATGTTTCCACGAAAATAAGACCTAGACGGACAATGAGCTCTAATGCGTCTTTTGGAGCAAAAATTAATAGAAGACCCGGTCTTATAGTATATGATATTATATAAGACCCAGTCTTATATTACAGCAAAACAAGACTGGATCTTCCATTAATTTTTGCTCCAAAAGATGCATTAGACCTGATTGCCTGGCTAGGTCTTATTTTCAGGGAAACACGGTAAGCGAGTACCATATTTTGCCATGTATAATGTGCTCTTGTGTATAATGCGCACCAACATTTTTGGCCCAAACTTTCAGGGAAAAATTCTTTTGTTTTAATTTTGTAATTCAAATTTGTATTTATTTACATTTAGGTACTTGTTTTTTATATTATAAAGGAATTTTAGCATTTATTTTTTAACCTATTATGATAGAAGAAATTTTACGTAACAAATAATTACAAAACACAAGAACAGATACAAGGTACAAGAAATGTTATGTACCGGTAACAAATTTACGATATATATGCATCACGAAAGGCTAAGAACTCTTCATTATTGAAAGTTCGTTATAAGTTCAGCAAAATCTGTTATCGTATTCCAGGGTATTATTTTGCATACAGATATCGTCATTGATGTCTAGAGTTACACTTTTAACTCATAAGCATAAATAAAAGAATTATAAACATTTATATAGATATGGAATTAGTACTACCCATGTATAATGCTCATTCTTATTTTTCCCTTACAAATTTGGGCAATAAAGTGAGCATTATATACAGCAAAATGCGGCAGATCTTAAAAGTACTCATCAGAAGAAAAAAATTGTGTAACTATGTATGGTGACAGATGTTAACTAGATTTATTGTGGTAATCATTTTGCAATGTATACAAATATTGCACCATTATGTTGTACACCTGAAACTAATATAATGTTTTTTTATGTCAATTACACCTCGATTTTTAAGAAAAGTGTATGATATATTCAGCAAAGAAAAACTAGGCTAGTGTATGCCCAGGTACACTGATAATAACTATAAAAATTAGTTGGAATAGGATGAAATACACAAAAATTATAAGTTAATTGTGTTGCAGGAAAAATATGGGTGACTTTTTTCACCTATCTATCAACTGTAATTATGTGTTTAATTTTTTTAAATTGTAAAGAGTAATGTCATTAAGCATTTCAGCTCCATACTGTAGCTCCAAATACAAACCTGATCCAAATGAGGTCCTCGTCCCCGAAGCCATATTCACTAATGTAATCCCCATGGGGGGTGGAGGGGGGAGTAGGCAAGTATATTGAGTATGGAGGCAGTGCTCCATCACTGCCCATCTTTTTCCAGCTAAGAAAAATGAGTTAACTGTTATATTTTCCCTGACTCTGAATTTCTATACCCTTTACCCTGTTTGTCACCATAGAAGTTTTCATTTAACTTCTGTGGTTAGAACATTCCAGAGAATAAGACCATTACCTTGGGATGTTACCCAAATGATTTGGGTGTTGATAAGAAACGGCAAAGGTTACCATTCATGGCATGGCTTATCAAAGGAGAAAGCCTCTATTAAACATAGAGAATTAGAAAATGTCAGAACAAGGAAACGTTGGATATCACCTGGCGCAACACCACTCTTGTTTTAAAAGAAACCAAGGCTCGGAGTGATGAGGTCTGTTTCCCAGAGTCTCGCAGCTGGGGAGTTGGGACTATAAGCCTTGTACTAACAGGCCAGCTGCTTCCAGGGAATGGAGCGTCCAGTAAGCTGGAGAGGGGCCTCTAGTACAACCAAAAATAATGAGTGAAAAATTAAATTGTGATAAGATTAAACTAGAAAACAATTCTGTGTGTCTACAAAAACATATTCATTAGAGAGCAAAAGGAGGCATGGAAAGCGTCACAAACTAAAACCAGAAGTGCATGCTTTCCTTGTGCTGATCTAACTCGACTGCCTTCTTCCTTTCATCCTTTTGGTAACAGATTTATTAAGGTCTCATTCACACAGCATACCATTCACTTATCTAAAGTGGACAATTCGCTGGCTTGAGTATATTACAGAGTTGTACAACCATCGCCACAATCGATCTTAGAACATTTTCATCACCCCAAAAAAGAAATGCCATACCCTTGAGCTATCACCCTCACCTCCGTTTTCCCATCCCTCGGCAACCACTAATCTACTTTCTGTCTCTACAGATCATAACATGTAGTCTTTTGCAACTGGCTTCTTTCACTTAGGCTAATGTCCCCAAGGTTCATCCATGTTTGACACATGCATCATCCCTCCCTTCAGCTTGACTGCATCACCCAGACACCTGCAGCCCAAGCTCTTTTGTCCTTGTGACGCACACAGATTAACATGGGCAGATGTGCATGGGGTAGGGCAAGAGAGTGGTAATGGTAAAGATTTCAAGGCTTTTACTTTTCATACTTACTTTCATTTTGTAAAGTTGCCTCAGCCTTTTCAACAGTTAACAACAGATTTTCAGAAAGGTCCTTTCTTTTGCACAGTACTGGAAAACCATTCCAGATGTACATCATTTCCTAACAAGGAAGAATGAAAAACCATTTACAATTATGTGTGGTTACTCGATATCCTTTATGAAAACAAGGCAACAAAACTACGTATGTATGTTTTGCTTTGGTTGCTGGGGATCGCAGGACAACATTTAGGGATCATTTCCTTAGCTTTCCTCACTTGAAGTTTCTTGATTTTATTATATGCTTTTTGCCTTTTATACTGTGAAGTAATTTAATACATACAGTATAGCATATTTTTACTGAAAAATTAATTTACTCATTCATTTAACAAATATTTATTAAGTACCTACTGGTATTTAATCCTTTTAGAAGATAATAAATTACAGACACAGAAATAAATATAATATTTTAAACTGATAGTATAAACAATTCTATCTAATACAAATTTTTGTTGTTACTTTTAAGTAAAGGGAAATATTTTAAAATATCTGTCAATCATTTACATAGATTGCTTCCAAGAACATCACTGGAAATGAATACAGGAAATATTTTACCGGGCTCAGATTCTTTTATAGCATTAAAACATGTGACAGTCCAGTAATGCAATCCAATATGCAGAAAATGCATTCATTTAAAGGTCTTATGGTTGAATGAAAGCACCTGAAAAGGGAAACTAATGCTTTCTCATTGCAAATTACATTTAATAGGCTAAGGGATGAGTGGGATTTTTTGGACCAAAAGCAAATGTGCTTTTGCTAAAAAATATTTTTCTCATCTTCCTGGTAGCGCAGTTCATATTTTGAATGGAATGAAATAAGCGGGGTGATTAGTACCTTCTTGGAAATATATTTGAAAATATGATAAAGATATTGTTTGAACAGCTTCTTACAGGGAAGCAGGGGAAATGAAGAAAATGCATTTGAGTAGAGTGGCAACAAAGTCATCTTTACTTTATGGCACTGAAAAAACTAAGGTCAACACATGCTAACTTTTATTTTACATCTAACAGTTTCTTGTTGCAGATAGGTCAATTCATTACTAACAGCTCGATTCATTACATTAATGGAATATTTATGTTAATTGACGATGATCGCTTTTAAAATTTTGCATTTATTGATGAAATATTTCATCAGAAAAAGCCAAGCTCCTATCTGAGATTTTCTGAAACACAGGATTTTGGTTAAATTCCTAGTTACCACAAATTCAAGCCAATTCTACACCCTAAGATATGGAGAAATAAGTACAGTAAGTTAACGTTCTGTAAGACCCTTAATAATCAAAGCAGGATATTAGCTAGCATCTAAGTTCAATAGCAGAAAAAGAACTATGGTGCTCTGGAAGATTTTCAGGAAAGTTCTGCAGCACAGAAAGAAAACATCTCCAAGCACAAATCACTGACAGAAATGAATCAGGAATGGAGCTAAAACCTGTAACTGGTAAAACAGCAGCAGGCTCCCACGTTACCTGGGAAAGAGGGATATTTGGTCATTTTTGTGATTTGCACGCTGCTCTTGTTTTTATCGGTGCTCATATTACAGCATGGTAATATTTTGTCTCTCACAGGCACAAAATAACCTGTTCTGAGGGTAGTGTTCCCTGACACTGTTTATCTGAAGTGGGGAACATCTGGATCTCAGTACTAGCTGCAGGCCCGGCTCCTATCTGTCACCTGTGTTCTGTGGGCTGCAGTTTTCTTTCTCACAGCATATATAAAGAGTTCCTATCATTCGATGATCAAACAATAAACATCCTAATGAAAAATTAGAGAAGTCTATGAAGAATTCATACAAAAAAGAAATAAAAAGGAATAAGCACATAAAAAGATGCTCAACTGCACCAACAGGAAAATGCAAATTAAAACAGTAAAACACTGTTGGTAGAAATTTAAATTGGTACAGCCTTTTTGGAGGGCAGCTTGGCAATGTCAAAATATTAAATGTATATACCCTACAACCAGGACTTACAGTGCTTTCCCAGAGAATTATATGCCCATATACAAAAAGAGAAATATAAAAGAATATGTATGCAGTGTAGCATGTTTGAAATAGGAAAATTAGAAACAACTGAGTGACTTTCAAAGGGGAATAACTGAATATGAATAAACTCTCTGAATAAACTGAATAACTGAATAAATGTTTTGTTAAAATTTTTTCATGAAACCCTAGAGGAAAACTGAAGATGTTAGCTTGCACTAAACGGCTTTTCGTGCTACGTGACTACTTACGCAGAGCTAACGCCTCAAAGGGCCACAGTAATTTGATATATTCAGTACTTTTAAGAAGAGTCTTCGTTAAGAAAATTTAAGTTGAAATTACACTTTTTAGGAAGTCTAGCCTACATGGCCTAACGATTAATAATGTGACACCAACATTGCGCTGTCAATGTGGCAGCCAGCAGCCACTTAGGGCTTTTGAGCACAGGAAATGTGGCTAGTCCAAACGGAGATGTACTCTAAGCAAAATACACACCAGACTTCAAAGAATTAGTACCATATAAAAGCATGTAATATACCTCATGTAATTTTTATTGATTAAAAGTTCAAACAACAACATTCTGCATAAAATCTGTTAAACAAAATATATTCTTAAAATTATTTGCAGGTTTCCTCTCCCTTTTTAATTTTTACCTTTTCATTTTTAATGTGGCTGCTAGAATAGATAAACTTACATATGAGGTTTACATTATAATTCAACTCAATTTCAACCAAGTCAACTCACCTCTCTTTGCCTAAATTTCCTTTTCTGTAAAACGGGACTACAAAGAGAAACTACCCTCATAGAGTTACCATAGGAATTAAATGACATATATTTTTAAAACAGCCTTTATCATAGTGCCTAGTAACAATTTATTTACGAATGTTCACCTTACACAAACACTTACAATGGTTTTCAATTGAGCTAAACTTCACAACAAAAGTTAGGCATGCTCCCTGCTGCTATGAATAGACAATTTATTTCTAGAACGCAAACAGTAAGAAAAATAAAGGCAGGTACCAGAGCAGGCAAGACGAGCTTCACAGGGGCAGGCAATGAGGGGGAGTAACGTCGAGACTTCCTCACAGCAAACTTCTCAGTAGGAATAGATTTCCCGGCAATTCTCTGCTTCAAACCCTCCACCTGTCTGTGAAGAGCCCCACCCCAGCGAAAGGTCATTAGAACACAGGCAGTATTTGTACCTGTGGGTTTCCCATGCCAGCAGCATCAGTCCCACCAGGAAACCTGTTCGAATACAAATGTTCAGGCTCCACTCCAAACCTAAGGAATCAGCAATTCTAGGGCTGGACCCAGCACTCTGGATTTTAATGAGTGCCATGAGGTGATTCTGAAGCATGCTCAAGTTTCAGAACTTCTTTGGTTGACACATATGTCCTTCTAGTTAACTTAGCACATATCTTGATCTAACACAGGAAATCTAGATATAAAACTGGCAATTTTGGTAAGTAAAAAGGAAAGAGTCCAAAGTATTTACTTACCTTGTAGATACTCAGAGGTAAGAGAATATACTGGTATATTCCCTATCCCTATTGCCAAGTGTGACACAGATCTATAAAATAATGTGGCTCAAAAGATAGCTGTCAATTAATATGAAACTTGAGAAAATGTTTCCATAAGCATACTACGAGATTTTGAAAATAATCAGCTAAGGACAGGCGCCATGTTTACACGCTTTCTCTCAAAATTCTAAGAAATTCCAATTATGAAATTCACAAGCACATAAAATGAGAGTAGGATGGGGAGACTACATGTTCCTAGAGCACTTTCTTGTACGTAAATTTGTAAATGCATCAAATGCGTTGCAGAGAAAGAATTCAGGAAAAGATCCAATTTCATCATGGAAAGAAAGATGAAATGAGAAAAAATGTTGCAATATGAGGACAAGATTGTATTAGGTTATTTCTGGGCACAATTTGGGGATACGGGTTTTAAACCAGAATGCCCAGGCCTCGATGTTCATTAACATCAGTGGAAGCAGCAGTGGAAACGTGAGGTGGAGGCTGGGGGAAGGGTCAGAACACGCACACTGGACATGAAGTCTCATAGTTTAATGGTCACAGAATACGTATGAAGAAAACATTCATTTTAGGGACTCGCCTGTCATCCCTACAAATTAGATGCTATCGATCATACAGCAGACCTCAAGCTTTCTCCTGAAAATCAGATTGGTCACATTTCGAAGAAATTGTTTTGATATGGAAATAAGTTATTCTCAAGTGGAGGAAATAGGAAGGAGATTTAAAAGATTTCAATGTATCTTAATATTCCATGATATTCCATAAGTTGTTGTTTATGTGAGATGGAAAAATGCATTTTACCAGTAAGAAGTAGCATTTATGATACCATGGCTTCTACTAATGTTGACTCTGCAGTTAGTAACCATGCTCCTGTTTTAAAAGACCTTTTTAAAAAGAGATGAAAAGATCGTCCTGGTCATGCCTTCAAATTTGTTCTGATAAGTATGAGGGTTCAGCTAAGATACTATCTCTCATAATGTGGCCATATGATTTAATATTCCATTTAAGTGGTTCTGTCATCAATTATGTTTGAAGAATGCCGGTTGCTTCTCCATGCCTTAACTCTCTCATCTCCAGTAGTCGTCTCTTCCTTTCTACCACAACCACCTGCCCCTTTATCACCTGTAATTGTTCTACCTCAAAGCACAAATTCAAGCACACCACCCTTTGAACAAGTGAACCAAGTGAAGGTGGATATAGGGGTCTGGAGCTCAGTCACGAGGTCTGAACTAGAGATTTAAATTTGGTTTGGATGAGATTCCCTAAGGTGGAGGCTCTAAGACTGACCTTTGAAATAAAAAAGCATGGATATTTAATAACTGGCTAAAGTACGGTGAACCTACAAAGACACTAAGACAGAGTGATGAGAGAAGTATGAGGAAAAAAAATCAGTCATGTATTGTAATTTTGCATTTATTTTTGTGATTATTTCATTGATAGCTAGTTCCATTATAAACTGCACAAGGACAGGAGCCATGCCTATTTATGCAGCACCTAACACAGTACCCTTCACACAGTAGGTGCTCAACAAAAAAGTTACAGATGGATGGATGGACGGACAGAAGGACGGATGGATGGATAGATGGATGGATAGTGGTCTAAGCAAGGTTAAACAGATTACTTCACAGCAGAGCTTCTCAGAATCTTTGACACAATAATGAAAACGATGGCTATATTATCTATGTTTTTTAAGTTTACCTGATTACAAAATACCTTTGATTCACAGCAACAGTTAACATCTTTTGCTAACAATACCGTTTTAGGAAACGTGTTTCAAATGCAGTAGCAAAGCGCCAATAACAAAACAAAAATAATGTGTTGTCAACATTCCCAGGCACACCAGTATATCTGCAAAATCCTGCTAAGAGGATGACATTTTGGCTCTTAGCTAACTGTATTTTTCTAAGAGTTTCTGTATCAAATGAGTAACTAAATTAAAGAAATATGAAAGTGAAGCATGGAAGAGCACTAAGGGAAAAAGAAAGATATATTTGTGCACTCCTCTATACATTCAGGGTCTTGGTTATCGAAACAGTGTATTGCTTACCTGAATAAAGCTACCACATTCTCTTTAGTTGCCGCTACATCCTCCTCTGGAAGCATACTCAAAATTGCAGCTTTTAGGAACACGTATGTTGCCTGAGGAAATGAAGAAAAGCATGTTCTAGTTACAGAACATCCCTAGGTGCATGACATTTCTACCTTGCAATCAGAAATGACCTACAAACCTTCCAAATATGGTATTTAAGAAGTGTCAAAGAAATAAATGGAAATGAAATTTTATATTGCCTGTTGCAAATGAGATGAACACTTTTCACCTAATTTTGACCATTTTCCTATTGTACATCTATAGCATTCATGGGTGAGAACATGGACAAAATGGACAAGAGATCATCGTCTCATTCCTCCCAACTTCTCACAAACAACCAGAATTAATGTGGATTATCATAAAAAAACTGTCATAAGGGCATTGGAAGGTCTACAAAAAATTATCAAAACTATTGCTATTTAATAACTTTTAATACATAAGTGCAGTTCCTCTTCAGAGGTAAAGCCTCTATTGAAAAGGACTCTGGATGGTTTTTAAAGCATGTCGTGCTCAGGACAGTGGTTATAAACAACAGGTACTAAATGCACATTTCCTCTTTGATGGATCTCTAAGTTGAGAAAACGGTGTCCATACTATACTATTAAATGAACAGTCCTTAATGCAAGTCATCCTGTACACTTATTAGCAAACAGATGACATTAATAAAAGCACCGTACTTTACCTTGGACCATTTACTCTCTTTGCAAAGCAGATCTGAGTAGTAATATGCCTTCATCCAGTTTTGTTGGAATACATGAATCCACATCAGCTCCCAATAACAGAGATGGTGAAACTGTTTCCATTCTTCTTGAACTGAAATGCATTTTCGAAATATCTCTTGTGCCTATAAGTCAATTGCATAAAGCTGATCATCCAGATATTACACAAGGAGATAATAACCTAATGGAAAAATACATAAAACACTTTGTACAAAAAGAACAAATCACTGTTAAACCATTCAGTACGACAATATGTTCCTTTCCTTATATGCAATGATGCAGTTAAGTTCTGCCTCTTGACTGTGAGGGGGTCATGAAACTTTATAAAGTGGGAATAGGGAAGTTCCTTCCTAAATAACATATAAAACGTAGAAGTCCTTTATGAAAACACCAAAAATAAAAGTCAGAACTTCCACAGGGAAAAATGCACCTTAAACAAAATCAAAGGCAATGGATAGACTGGGAGAAGGTATCACCATATACGTAACTACCAACGGGTTAACCCTCATCATACAATAATTTTATAAAATCCTTAAGAATAAGACAAACAACTCAATAGGAAAACTATCAAAGATATGAATAGGCAAATCAGAGGAAAAGATACACAACTAACAAATACACATATGAAGAAATTTGTAAACTGAAAAATATAAATTTTAAAATTAGGTTATCATATTTTGGCCATGAAATTCGCAAAAACAAAACAGATGGGTAATGTCCAAAGTTGGCAAAGAACACTGGAAACAAGTATTCTCTATCTTTACAGAGTTTAAATGGAAAAGTCTTAAGTTAGGTCAGTTTGGCTGAATGTATCAAAATACAAACATCTTTGACCTAGAAATCCTAATGATCAGAATCTGTCTTATATAACTACCTCTATTCACAGAAATATACATGTAATGATGTTTACAATAGCACTGTGTACAGTAGTCAAATATCTATCAATAGTGGACTGCGTTAATAAGTATAATACAGCCATCCCATGGAATGAAATCTAGCCATCAAAAAAAAATGAGGGAGATTTAAATACACTGACCTGGAAAGAAATCCAAGATGTATTGTACGTAGAAAAAAAGAAAATTAAAGAAAAATACATTTATCTTTGACCTCACTTATATAGAAGAAAATTGTGAGTATATTTACATAAAAGGTTCTTCATCTTGTTCTTTAAGGGAATTAGTGAATAATTTCCTTTGATGAGGAGCACACATGTAGTACAATGGAGTTGTATCTTATACAAGGGCTAGATTCCAAAGTCAATATGTAATACTGAAATTGGTAATAGTTGAGTTTTTTGGAAAATCCCTTAAATTGTCCACCTGTACTTTGTATATTCCACCCTGAACTGCCTCTTCATGTATCTATAATCAGTAATCTACTACATATAATAAAATGCACACACAAAATTAAATTTTGACTTTTTAATTATATAGCTTTTCCTTTGTTTATGTCTAGTGCACATAGCCACATTCATGCATGTTGAATGAGTATGTGATGCAACTCCACCACACAGACAACTCCCCAAATGACTCCCTCCAAATAAGTTACCTTTTCCACATTTCCTTTCAGGAGTTCTATTCGAGCATGGTAAAAGAGCATGAGTGAGCCCTGTGGAGAAAAGGAGAAGACAGACTGTTCAGTGCTCAACCCTGGTTGACGGATTATGGTTGAACCATATACTTGAAATTTTTGGCGTACATTTGGAAATTGCTGGAGGAAGGGTGCAAGGAGACCCTCTGCTTCCACAACATTCACCTCTCCTGTACCTAGAAATTGAACAGGAAAAGCCTCAGTCTTCATAAAACATGGTAGATACTGATAATTAATTCTCTAAACTTCATTAAAATATAGCAAAGCTCTCTTCACGGGAAAGAAGAAAACTGTTATTTTGTCATTTTTACAGCTGAAAAATAAAAATAGGACAAGTCTCATCTATGACTTTAGTTTAAGAAAGCTCTAGGACAGACTAATTCTTAAGAATGGAGGTAGTTGTCTTAGATTCTTAATTGGAATTTCTGGTTTTAATAGCAATATTAACTTATTTTAGCCCAAAATTTAATTTAAAAAGAAACCTAATATGAAGATGCTAAAATAGATCACTATCAACCAGTTTTATAGAATTCCTTTAGCTGAGAACAGATTTAAAAATTCAATGAAAGAAACCCTCCACCCCCTCTGCCAAATGTCACTATGACAAATGTCACTATTTTCCATCTTTACTCAAAAACAAACAAATAAATAAATAAATATAGACTATTTTTACTGGTTTTTCTAAATTTGTACTTACTCAAATAAGACAATCAACTGTCAATGACATAAAATGTAATACAGTCCTTACCAAGTATTAGGGAGATATAAGTATGAAAAGCTAGTATAGTTAAGCAGCATAGTGGAGACCTCATACTTCTTCCAGATGCACCTTCCCGTAACTGAAGGAGGCCCAATTCCTATGGCAAATAAGTGCATTTTAGAATGAGAAGAGCATGATTAAAAAATTATATTTAACTTTATAATTAAAATGGCAAAGGTTAAAGACAGAGAGAAACCTAAAAGCAGCAAGAGAAAGGCAACTAAAACTGCTAAGGGAGCTCCCATAAGACTGTTAGCTGATTTCTCAACAGAAGCTTTGCAGGCCAGAAGGTATTGGCATGAAATATTCAACATGTTGAAAAGTAAGGGCCTACTACCAAGGGTACTCTACCCAGCAAAGCTATTACTTAAAATTGAGGCACAGATAGAGTTTCCCAGGCAAGAAAAAGCTAACAGAGTTCATCACCACCAAACCACTATTACACAGAATGTTGGAGAGACATCTTTAAGATGGAAAAAAAAAAGTTCAAAAATATGAATAATAAAATGGCAGTAGCTACATATCTATCAACAACTACTTTTAATATAAATGAATTAAACGCTCCAATCAAAAGACATACAAAGGCTGAATGGCTAAGAAAACAAAACACTTACATATGTTGCCTACATGAGACTCACTTCAGATTGAAAGACACACACAGATGGAAAGTAAAGGGTTAGAAAAAGATATTTCATGAAAATGGAAATGGAAGAAAACAAAAAAAGCTGAGGTAGCAATACTTAGAGCAGACAAAATAGACTTTAAAACAAAGGCTATGACAAGAGACAAAGAAGGACCCAGTAATCCCACTTCTGGGTATTTATCCGAAGCGACCCAAAATGGTACTTCGAGGGGACATGTGCATCCATATGTTCATTACAGCATTGTTTACAATGGCCAAGATGTGGAGGCAATCTGGGTGTCCATCGATGAGAGAATGAATAAAGAATACGTGGTACATATATACCGTGGACTATTGCTCAGCCATGAAAGGGAATGGGTTCTTGCCATCTGCGGTGGCATGGATGGACTAAAGGGTATTGTGTTGAGTGGCGTATACCAGACAGAGAAAGACAGATGCAACGTGATTTCGCTTACATGGGGAATCTGAAGAACAAAATAAACAAAACAGAAACAAACTCATAGATACAGAGAACATATTGATGGTTGCCAGATGGGATGGGAGTTGGTGGTGAGTTAAAAAGGAGAAGGGATTAAGAAGTACAAATTGGTTGTTACAAAGTAGCCATAGGAATGTAGGGTATAGCACGAGGAAAATAGTCAATAATACTGTAATAACTATGGATGATGTCAGATGGGTACTAGATTTGTTGGGGTGATAGATGGGAGGGGGGTGCGGAATAGGGTGAAAAGGTGAAGGGATTAAGAAGTACAAATTGGTAGTTACAAAACAGTCATGGGGGTGTAAAGTAAAGAATAGGGAATATAGTCAATAATATGGTAATAACTATGTATAGTGCCAGATGAGTACTAGACTAGTCAGGGGAATCACTTCTTAAATTATATAAATGTCTAACCACTAGGCTACACACTTGAAGTGAATGTCAAATAATACTGAATGTCAACTGTAATTGAAAAATCAAAAAGGGGGGAAGGGAAGGGGAATAAGAGGTCCAAATTTACAGGTATAAAACAAATAAGGCATGGGGACGTAATGTACAGCATAGGGAATCCAGTCAATAATATTGTGATAGCGTGGTACGGTATCATATGGTTGCCGGACTTATCATGGTGATCACTTCTTTAGGTATATAAATGTTGAACAACTATGGTGTATACCAGAAACTAACATAATATTATATGTTAGCTACATTTTTAATAAAAATCTTTAAAATATAAGTCATATTCAGACACTTTAAAATGCTAGTTCAGGGGCAGCAAGATGGCTCAGTTGGTTAGAGCTCGAGGTCTGAACAACAGGGTTGCCGGTTCGATTCCCACATGGGCCAGTGAGCTGCTCCCTCCACAACTAGATTGAAGACAACAAGCTGCCACTGAGCTTCCGGAGGGGCAGCCGGATGGCTTAGTTGGTTAGAGCACGAGCTCTCAACAACAAGGTTGCGAATTCAATTCCCACATGGGATGGTGGGCTGCGCCCCCTGCAACTAGAGACTGAAACAGCGACTGGACTTGTTGCTGAGCTGCGCCCTCCACAACTAAATCGAAGGACAACAACTTGGAGATGATGGGCCCTGGAGAAACACACTGTTCCCCAATAAAAAAATAAAAAATAAAAATACTGCAATGATGCTTGATCCAAGCGAATCATAAAATGAGACTTGGAAATCTAGCCTAATTTCCTGGTTTTACAGAAGACTCTGGGATTGCAAAAATGTAAAGGAAGCAAATTTGAACCACGCAGGAGTACAAAAGGTCCAGCAAGCAGCAATATTTGTAAAATACAAATTTTAATCCCAGATTAGGTAACAGAGACAAAAAATTAAAACGTTCAAAAAAAAACACTATCTCAACTCCTGAAAAATATGATCATGGACCTATGGCTCATTATTGTGCTGCAAACAAATTGCCAATAACTGTCATGAGAACATGTTGCATTACTCTTATATTAAAAAAAATAATGTTTTATTTTCACTGTCAAAATTAAGATAAAATAAAATGTGTACCCTATTTCCAGAGAATCCTATAAATTCTAGCAGTCTGATAATCCGTGCTGGTAAAAGGGACAGCATCTGTAAGAAAAGAAGTATAAGTGTACTTATGTGTTAGTGTATCTAACTGTAGATAAATATTTAAACTCCAAACAACTTAAAGTTTTAATGATTCAGTAACATGAAAAATTAGAACCAAGTTTTAGTCACTAGACATGTCTCTCAATCATCACATACTATAATCATTATTTGTAAATTAATTTAATTAACTAAGACAGTGAACCTTAAAAAAGTAAAAAACAAACAAAAAAAACCCACAACAAAACAAAAAAACTAGCCTTTTCAGGATACTCTAAAGGATACTTGCTCCTTTCATGTGGAGTGATGAAGTGATGCGAAGGCAATCCCTCAGTGCCCACCTTTCCAAACAAGGTTTCTTTTAGCATCCTTTTCCAGAAAGCAGAAGTCTGTTGTATTCTGTAGGGTATGCAGCCATCACCGAGAAGTGGACAGGTGCAGCACTACAGCCCTTTTCTGGGACAACCCTGAAGAGTTGTGGTGAAGGGAAATCCTCCCAGTGCAGAACTTCAAGCAGTGAACAAGGTTGTTCACTTGGCTTGGAAGGAGAAATGGCCATATGTGTGATTATACACTGATCTGTGGGCTGCAGCCAATGGTTAGGTCGGATGGTCAGGGACATAGAAAAGAACATGATGGAAAATTGATGACAAAAAGGTCTGTGGAAGAGGTATGTGGATAGACCTCTCAGAATGGGCAAAAACCATGAAGATATGTGTCCCATGTGAATGTTCACTAAATGGTGACCTCAGCAGAGGAGAATTTTCTTAATCAAGTGGATAGGGTGTCCCATCCTGCGGTCTCTTTCCTCTGTCACCTCTGTCATCGACCAATGGGCTCATGAATAAAATGGCCATGGTGGCATATACACTCATAAACAGCATTCCCTTTACCATTTTATTTTCTCACCAATTCCAGTCAAACCTTAATAAAATTCCAAAATCTCTAATATATCACAATTTGACAGATATCTACTCAAACTCTACATCTCCCCCAAAACATCAATATTATTCTTCCAAGTTATAGTGCTCCCTCACCTCTTTTCAATTCCAAAGCCACCAATGCTGTAGCAACAATATTTCTGAGGTGGAAATGGAACAGGACTCCAAGCTCCTTATCACTGAAAAACGTTACTAGACTGCTACATGCTTTCCTCAGTGCACAATCCAACACTACTCTAAACATGTGCAGGACTTTACAACACATACTGACCAAAGCCCCACACAAGAAAACTGATCCCACTATGTTACTTATCAACTAAACCCAGGGTGAGGTTCAAATGCAGTTCAGAAGGCACCAAAAACCTATGGTTCTTTTACAAAAGATTCTGGCTGCTTTATAATTATGTACTTACCAAATTAAAGGCCCCTATTCCAAGTTTGACACCCCCTTCAAACTCATAGAAGAACTGTTGCTCGATTTTGTTCTTCTGAATTACATGCAGGATAGAAAGACATTCTCTAGATTGAAGAAAAAAGTTATAGCGTAAGTTTACTAGGACTCTGAAAGTCATCAAGTCAAATTTCACACTCACACATTATAAAATAATTATGTCATTATTCCCAAAATACTAGGGAATATTTAAGTGGATGATGCTGTGCCAAGTTTTACTTTTAAGGCTCTTGGGTAATAAACATTGAAAAGAATGACACACCCATTTCTACACTGTTTATCAGGACCAATCTTCCTGGGTTCAAAGAAAGAGAGGATGTAAACCCCAGCAACCACAACTTAGGAGCCATAGAACCACAGGACTGTGGTCTCAGCTTCCCTGCAACATGTTAGAGGGGACCTCCAAGCAGTGTTCTCTTCCTCAGCTGCTACACACACGCCAGTCACCCTACTTTCCACCAAGCAACTAAAATACTACTGACAAAAATATTTAAATTTCAGTGTGATCACCATGGTCTCAAATAGAGCAAATAAATTAAAGCTTGTCATTAGGAAAGATTGCAAGATGAAAGCAGATTTCATCACAGTGGCCCCCTTTGTCCTCTTATGTTTTCCTGTTCCACACAAGCAAAACTTTCTGATTTCTCACTTTCATTTCTTTTCTATGAATGTCTCCCTTTCCCGTCACATCTTCAATGCAAATTAAATCAGAGAAATGCAAACTAACAAAATGACAGATATAAAAATTGGTAATAACCAGGAATTGCTTATTAAATTGACAAATATATTTTAAAGGTATTAAGAAATAACCAGATGTTATGTATCACTTGCTGTGATTTAATTATAAGCCATATATCTTCATTTATGACATATTCTAGCCAAATGCATTTAACCTGAATCTAGTAATTCTGCAGATCTAACTTACAGTTTACAGGAAATATAAGGGGCTAGAGAAATACTATGGACTGCATTATGTCCCCCCCAAATTCATATGTTGATGCTCTAACCACCCAGGGTGACTGTATTTGGAGATTGGGATTGTAGGAGGTAATTCAGAGTAAATGAGGTCACAGGGTGGCGTCTTAACACGTTGCGTATGGCGGGGTTTAAATCCCTCGTGAAGATTCTCGTGATCCGTACGCAACGTGTTAATCAGTAAAATTCAGTGGCCTTACAAGAAGAGGAAGAAAACGAGATAACTCTCTCTCTGTCATGTGAGGACAAGTGAGAAGGTGGCTGTCAGCAAGCCAAGAAGAGAGTCCTCACCCAGAAACTGATTGTGCTGGAACCCTGAACTTGGACTTCCAACCACTAGAACTAGGAGACAATACATTTCTGTTGTTTAGGCTACGCGTCTATAGAATTTTGTAATTGCAGCCTGAGCTGACTAAGAAAAGAAACAAGCTAAATGAAAACTCGAGAAAGGCACCAAACAAATCTGTAGATATTCTGTAGGACAACTGGACTGGGCTTTTCAACAACTGTCATGAGTATAGAGATTCTTCTAAAATAAAATATATTTAATGGACATAAACATCAAATGCATTAGATAGTCTTGGGTTGGATCCTGGTGCAGACATACCAGGAATAAAGAAATTTGGGACAAGTGGGAAAATTTGAAGATGGATTGGGTATTACATGAAATAAAGATTTACTGGCATGGAAATATAAAGATCATTAACTGGAAAAAGCAAGTTGCAAAAGAATATGTACAGTGTTATCTCATTTTGGTTAGAAAGTACATAAATCTTTAGATTTGTATAGAAAATATTCTAGAAGAACATATACTGAGGTATTAACAGCTGTAATCACTGACTGGTAAGAGTATATGGTGTGTGTGTGTGTGTGTGTGTGTTTGTTTTAATATTTGTTATTGACATTTTCCTATTTTGTAAAATATATATGCATTGGTGATAATAAAGCATTATTTTAAGTTTTAAATGGAAAATCAGGGCTGGCAGTGGTAAGAACAAATGGATACATTCACCTACTTCTGGTGGTACAGTGCAGGGGTTGGCACACTATTGGAACAATCACACCCATTCATTTAGTTATTGTCTATGGCTGCTTACACACTACAGTTATAGGGTTCAGTAGTTGAGACAGAGTACTTATGACCCACAAGTCTAAAATCCTTACTGCCCGGTCCTTTATGAAAAGTTTGCCAACCCAGTTACTCTTCAAAATAATTCTGCATTATATATCAAAAATCTTAAATATATATATACCTTTGAACCAACAAATCCAATTTTATTCTAAGGAAATAGTATTGATACACACAAAACTTTATCTATAAGGAGAGATATTATATTACTTATGTACAATGAAAATTTATAAACAAAATAGGCAACAGGAAATTAGTTAAGAAGACAGCTGCATGAATGCATACATTTATACATATACATGTGGTTCATATACTAATGGAATACTAAGCAGCCATTAAAAACCATGATGAATTAAAAATATTTAATGACCCCAAATTTTCTGATATGAAGTGAAAAAGGAAATTTCAAAATGGCACAAAACATAATTTCATGATATAAAAAGATAATTATTTATGGGTATACACATGAATAAAAAACTCAACTGTCAAAATATCAACAGGATGGGGCCGGCCCCGTGGTTCAGGTGGTTAGAGCTCCATGCTCCTAACTCCAAAGGCTGCCGGTTCGATTCCCACATGGGTCAGTGGGCTTTCAACCACAAGGTTGCCAGTTCAATTCCTCGACTCCCGCAAGGGTTGGTGGGCTCCGCCCCCTGCAACTAAGATTGAACGCAGCACCTTGAGCTGAGCTGCCTCCTGGATGGCTGAGTTGGTTGGAGCTCAGGCTCTCAACCACAAGGTTGCCAGTTCGATTCCTCGACTCCCGCAAGGGATGGCGGGCAGCGTCCCCTGCAACTAAAATTGAACATGGCACCTTGCACTGAGCTGCCGCTGAGCTCCCGGATGGCTCAGTTGGTTGGAGCGTGTCCTCTCAACCACAAGGTTGCTGGTTTCGACTCCTGCAAGGGACCACAAGGTTGCTGGTTTCTACTCCCGCAAGGGATGGTGGGCTGCGCCCCCTGCAACTAGGAATGGCAACTGGACCTGGAGCTGAGCTGCGCCCTCCACAACTAAGATTGAAAGGACAACAACTTGACTTGGAAAAAGGCCTGGAAGTACACACTGTTCCCCAATAAAGTCCTGTTCCCCTTCCCCAATAAAATCTTAAAAAAAAAAAAAAAGTATATCAACAGGATGGCAGGAGGTGGATATGACATTCAGAGTTCTTATTTTAATCAAAATGTAAATTCCTATTTGCTGATAATAGATAATTGTTACAATATTTTCAAATAATATGGAAAGAGCATAAGTATCCCTACAAAACCACACCGCAGAGAGATAGTCACTGTTAACAGTCTGGTAAATAATCTTCTAGGTGTTTTAATGCTTTATTAAGAATGCAATCTTTAAAAAACACAAATAGGATCATAGAGTATATAATGTTCTATAGGTAATATTGATAATTTCCCAAGAAAATGTATGAAAGCTACCTATTCTTTAACAAGTGCATATTATTGCATTCTATGGAATAATTTATTTAACCAAATTTCTATTGTTAAATATTTGTTTCCAAATTTTCCATATTATAAACCATGCTGCTTAGAGTATTCTTGTACATTCATCAATTACTTTTCCTACATTAAGTTATACTATAGTTATACTATCCTAACCAACCTTAGGATAAATTCTTAGAAAAGGGACTTCTGAGATCAAAGGTGACATACAGTCTTAATTTTGATATATACTGCCAGAACATCTTCCAGAATAACTCCCACCAAGCTATGAGCATCACACACTGTCATTTGCCCTTAGTCATTCACATCACTTTTCCATTTGTATTTTTTATTATGGTGTATTTTTATATGATGAAAATGTAAACGTTTATTTGCCCAAGTCAATCTTTTATGATTTCTTCTATGTTATACTTAACAAGGCTTCTGAAATTGAAATCATGTATCTACTGATATAATACACTGAGGGACACAACATCACTTCTATGATATCCCACCGTAAATAAAAAATCTAAATTTAATCATAAAAGAAACATTAGATAAGTCCACATTGAGAGATGTTCTACAAAATAACTGCCCAGCATTCTTCAAAAACATCGAGGTCATGAAAGTCAAAGAAAGACTGAGGAACCCTTCTAGATTAAAAGAGACTAAGGAGACATAACAACTAAATGCAACATCTAGGATCCTGGATTGAATCCTGGCCCAGAAAAAGGACATTAGTTTGACAATTAGAGATATTTGAGTAAAGTCAATAGAGTAGTTAGTAATATTGTATCAATGTTAGTTTCTTGATTTTAATAATTGTACTGTGTTTCCATAAGATGTTAACATTTGGAATCTCAGTGAAGAATATATAAAAATTATTTGTAAAAATTCTGAAATTATTTAAAAGGGAAAAATTTTAAAATAAAACAGTTTAAAGGCCTTTGTACTTTAGAAATATAAAAAATACTTTATGTTTCATTAGTACTCTTTTAACAATATTTTAATGTTAAACCTATATGGAATTTATTTTTATAGTCTTTGTCTTATGGTCTTTTGACTTTTTACTAGTTTTAAAAAATTTATTTTTCAATTACCATTGACATAGAATATTATATTAATTTCAGGTGTACAAAACATGATTAGACATTTACATACCAAAGTAATCACCCCAGTAGTGTCTATTAGCCATTTGACTCTGTACATAGTTATTACAATATTGTTGACTATATTCCCTATGCTGTACTGTATAATATTTCTTTCCCAAAAAAAAAAAGGCAATTTTCCACAAACCATTTATTAAAGTACACATCTTTCCCCATTGTTCTGAGACCTATGTATGTGTGTATGTGTGTATATGTACACATATACACATATACATATTTATTATATAGGAATTATGGGTATATATATTATATAGGAATTATATATATATAAATAAGAATTCTATATATATATATATATATATATATATATATATATATATATGTATATACACACACACATACATATATATGAATTCAGTACATTTCGCATTTCCAGGTAAATGTCTGTGTGTGTGTGTGTGTGTGCACACATGTACTCGCATGCACTTGAGGGCGAGCGTACACACACACAGTCTGTTTCAAAACCCTCTGTTCCATTCCACTGATATACATGTCTGTGCCATTACAAGACTTTGTTTTAATTCCTTCAGTGTCTTAAGTTTTGATGACTGGAAAAACAATCTACTTTAATATTCTTTTATATCTTCTAAAAAACATTTTGAGAGGAAAACTAAACACATGTCAAGTTCCAAAACTCCATCCCTCCACCCACCAGTATTTTGACTGGAATATAATTTTATGAAATCATTTTGGGTATAAGTATCTCTTAAAATACTAAATCTTGGCTCTGCTTTCACTAATGGTGATCTTCCCACAGATCACAATTATAAATTCTTGAAAAAATGGAAAATACATATTTAAAATATATCTGCAGGCACTGGAAAGTGTGTGTGTGGGGGGGTAGCCAGAAACTGGAGAAAAGTTGAATTTTGAAAGAGGAGAACAACTTTTTTTTTTTTTAATTTTAAAAACTAGTGTTTATTTGTCCACTTATAAAACATTAAATATACTCTATAGAAAACAAATAAACAAACAAAAAACATAAAAGCACCTGTAATCATATCACTCAAAGATAAACACTATTAACCTCTGATGGATATCTCTATTGCCTCTTTGGTGGACTCCTCGCAAAAATGCTTTCATGAGAACTGGAGGTTAAAAAATTCAAGTCTCTATTTAAGTACACTTTACATTTTACAGACTGGGATTATGTTTCACTCTTCATGGTATCTACCCCACGGATTGATATACATTGTGTGCTAATAAAAATGTTACAGGGCAGTTCCTGAGTCTCATTAAAAAAACAAAACAAGGGGCAGCCGGATGGCTAGTTGGTTAGAGCACGAGCTCTTAACAACAGGGTTGCCTTTTCGATTCCCACATGGGCCAGTGAGCTGCACCGTCCACAACTAGATTGAAGATAGCGAGCTGCCGCTGAGCTTCCAGAAGGGTGACAGGATGGCTCGGTTGGTTAAAGTGTGAGCTCTCAACAACAAGGTTGTCAATTCAATTCCTACATGGGATGGTGGGTTGTGCCCCCTGCAACTAAGATTGAAAACGGTGACTGGACTTAGAGATGAGCTGCACCCTCCACAACTAGACTGAAGGACAACTACTTGGAGCTGATGGGCCCTGGAGAAACACACTGTTCCCCAATAAAAAATTTTAAAAAAAACTATTTAAAAAAAATACATACATATATATATATATATATATATATATATATATATATATATATATAATATACATATTAATAATCTCAATTCCCCACGATGCCTGCTATTAAATGAGACATTTAGAATGCCTAGTCACACTAATTCTTTCTGATCATAAAAGGATATTCACCAAGCTTGAATAGAGTTTCTCTATGTTCATCACAAGAGGATAAGCTTTGTACAAGAGGATAAGCTTTGTTCTTTAATTAGGAATGGAATTTGGTGGCACAGGTAAGAAAAGTCTATACTTATGTGTTTCCTGTAAAACAGGAATGTGGTATCATTTGGAGTACATATGGTGATAGTGTCAAATCTCAACACTCAGAAGGGAACAACTCTTGAATGGACTTTACATTTGTATAACTAGTCACCTGAAAGTACTCCCCGGTGCCTAGAACTTATACAGAAAACCAGTCTTATTGCTTAAAAAGTCAGAGTACAGAGTTCAAGACTGTCAGAGTGACTGTAGATAATGGGCAAATTTTCAGATAGAGGAGAACCGCATAGGAGAGAAACACCAAAATCAGTATTAAAACTCCACTCAAATTCGTAGCTGAGCCATGAACTATGTCAGCACTGGGGAGACTCCAAAGAAAAGCAGAAGCAAGACAGGAGAAATAATGCAACCACGATTTCAGATGCTGCCTATTACTAGAGAGTAAGAGTTTGAAGCCTAAGTCTAGTCAAGTTAAATGCTTTCCAGAATAAAAATAGGCACTCTTCTGAGAAAGGTAACAAAGCCTAGAGTCCCTACAATGTATCAATATCTAGTGCACAATTTAAAAATCATTGACATAAGAATAGAAAAATATGACATAGAGTCAAGAGAAAAAACAGACAATAGAAACTGACCCCACAATGGTCCAGATGTTGAGATAATACCCAATGTGGAAAAAATATTTTTTTTAAATGAACAGCACCTAAGTGACCTATTGAACAAAATGAGGCTGACTAACATGTAATTAGTCTCAGAAGGAGAAGAGTGAGTAAGAATAGAGCAGAAGATAATATTTGAAGAAATAATGGCCACAAATTTCTCAAAGCCACATCACAGTCAAACTGCTGAGAACCAAGGATACAAAAGAGTCTTCAAAGCAGCCGGAAGAAATGACACATTACATATAGGAACAATGATACAAATAAATCTGACTTCTGATCAGAAATAATAGAGGACAAAATAAAAGGGGTAAAAGAAGGAAAAAAAAGAAACCCTTGTAACTCATTATGCTATATTGAGCAAAAATAGCCTTCAAATATGAAGGAAAAAATAAAGACATTTTCAGATAAATGAAATGAAGAGAATTGTTGAAAGCACACATGCACTACAAGAAATATTAAAAAGAATTCTTCAGTCTGAAAGTATATAGGAACAAATGAAGAACACCAAAAATGGCAGCTATCTGGGTAAATAGAGAAAACTATAATGACTGTTTAAAGCAAAAGCTTCACACTGCATGTGGGGTTTATAATACATAAGTGCACTATCACAAGAATAGTATAAAAGACAACAGATGGTAAATGAAACTATACTTTTGCAAGGTTCTTATATTTTATATGCAATGGTACAATATTAACTCTAAGTTGGCAGTGATAAGAAGTATATTGTAATCACATAGAGTAGCCATTTAAAAAACTAAGAATAGCAAGAATAGCTATATCAGACAACAGGTTTCAAGACAACACTATACGGAGTTAAGTAGGGACATTTCATAATGATAATAAGATTAATTTATTATAAAGATTAGATAATTAAAATATATATGAGCCTAACAACAGAGGTTCTAAATATTCAAAGCAAACACTGACAGAACTAAAGGGAGAAATAGCTGACTCCAGAATCAAAGTTGGAGATTTATAGCATTGTGAGTAAATGATAGAGCAACTAGAGAAAAATCAGAAAGGATACGAAAGATATGAACAACACTATGGTCCACCTTAATTGAATATGTGAATCACTGCAGAAAATTCTACTGGGCAATGCAACTCTAGAGTCTGAATCAAAGACATACCTGTCATTTTAAATTTCTAAATTGTTTTTAGAAGAGAGATACTAAGATTATCTAATCAGAAATTATGTCAGTGCCCCCCTTATTTTCAGCTATTTTTCCCTTAAAATTGTATTTGAACTTAAATTCTGTTGCCTTATCGCATTGAATACATACGCAGTAGGCCAAAATCATGTGCATTTTTACCAATACCAAATAAAAGAAACCTAGTCATACTTAATGAGAATTTTGAAGTACAAAGTGGTAGTGCATAGTACATGAATCATTTAAAAACCACATGAAGGTGGTCAAAACGGTACAAACTTCCAGTTATAAGATTTTTAAAAAAACACCACACACATCTTAATTTTTAACTTACTTATATATTTGGTAACTTGTTCTAATTTTCATTCCACCTTTGATGAAGTTGATCATATTTTCATCCTGAAAACAATTCAATTAAATAATTAAATCATTTAGCAAAAGATTCTTACACTCTCCCCAAAGCTATGTAGTTGTGTGCTTATAACAAAATACTGTCTCTTGAGGACATAATTTTTAATTAAAACATTCTTCTTGCTTTACATTTGAAATACTTGTTTGTTATTTTTCTTCCAAGTTAGAGGACAACAAAAAGGAAACATTTTTAAAATCCTTGAATTACTTTAAGGAAGCAATTAAAGAAGTATCAGACCAATTAGGGGTTTATAGGTTAGTCCAAACCTACTTTAATAAACGTCATCTTTACTGAGCAATTTTCTTCTGGGGGGGTTCAATAGAATCCAAAATGGTTGAGTTGGGGGATATGCTCTAAGGCCTAACTTTCCCATCCCTGTCTGTCATACTCCAGTAAATGGGATTATGGTTCTTCTTTCGCCCGATACGTTAGCAGACAGAGTCTATTTAACATTGTGAATTTCATTCATATACATTTCTGGACTAAAAACAACTATTCTGCATTTTAAATTTGTTGTCACTAACATGAAATTTTGTTTTTTGGGGAAAAAAAGTCATTTCTCTTTGCCTACTGGTCATCAACCATAAAATTGAGGCAGTTAGCCTAAATGAATGCCATTTTTAGGGTCAGCATTCTAGACTAGGATTCCAAAAGAGTCTCTTAATAAAGTATATCAAGTAACTGCTTAAAGGAAGTTACTATATAATAGATGGTGCAAATGTTTCACATTTCCCATGTTTCACATTTCCAAGAATGTTTTTCTACTCTATTAATATCAGAAAGATACTCTGGTATTTATTTCCTGTACACTTGAGCATCCTTCTGCAGCAAAAGAAAAACTGATTTTAGTTTGCAAATTTTGTTAATTACTTAAATATTTAACACAAATTATTATATGAATCAATAAACACAAATTTCACTATGTAATTTAAGTATTTATCTGTATTGTTTTATGGAATCTTAGGATTATACAAGTTGCAATAATGGCCAGGAAAGAATTTCTTAAATTAGATTAAAATCTGCCCCAAATAAGAATATTTCATTTCATGATTCACCAAACATTTACTGAATGGCTATTTCACACTAGGCATCCGAATGCAAAAATCAGATAAAAGCAATACAATGTGCTCAGGGATGGAGGAATGCATGCGGATGGAGACATGCACAGAATGTCATGAGAGCACAAAGGTGGGCAAGGTGGGGGCATGAAGAAATCCGCAAAAGCCTCCTGGAAATATCAGTGGTTAAAGCACAAAAAAATGACTGAAAAGTGGCCTGGTGAAGGAAGGCAAAGCAGATGTGAACTCTGCAAGCAAAGGAAAATGGGTGGGAAGGCAAGGAAGCATTACAGACCATGGTGTGCTTGGTCATCTGTGTTAGGTAACTCAGCGCTGCTGCAGAAATCTACAGCAAAGAAGGAAAGAACTAAGGAGCAAGAAAGCCACCTCTACCCACTCCACGCAAGTATGCAACATACCTGCCAGTAGCATCTGAGGACATCGGTAAGAGGAGAGTAGGAAATGTGGGGAGAGATACCAGTTTAGTGTGAAAAAGCCTCCCCCATCTCTGATATTCTGATACAGAACCACTGCCATAGTCCATGAGAGCTACTAAGTGCTGAAGCAGAGAAATGACAAGGTGCGATTCTCATCTTTGAGAGGATGCTCAATTGCACAATGGAGAATGAGCTGGAGGTAAGAGAAATCACAGAGGGTCACTAGGTTACCGTGCAGTCTAGGGAAGAGCTGATGAGCACCTGCACTAGAATAATTATAGTCAGAACAAAAGGGAAGAGAAGGAGCTGCTAAATCTTCTCAAAGAAGCATGACCATGAAATTGATTGGCTATGAGGGCATGAGGAAGAGAGAAGCCAGATATTTAATGGCAAGTCCCCATGTAAAACATAAGCTTTCAAATCTCAGATTTGATTGTAAAATCCCCATCTGGGAAACACACTAGAAAAAAACAAAGGCCTCCGTGACTAGCATTATGTTTATTGAGGCAATAAGACTGTTGTTTTCAACCAGCCTTCATAATATATTGGGTTTTAGGAAATAGGGTCATAGACCAGATTGATGCAATTTTACTAACGCAGAATCCAGTCTAAGAACGTCAACCTCCAGAAAAAGAGAAAAGCAACTCTCACTCAACACAATGTAAACATTGATATTGAGGAAGATTTTCCGTTTTACAGTTGATTATCTGCCCCCTTACAATTTCCACCTCATCGTTGACCTACTGTATCCACCACTGCCTTCCATGAGGCCATGAGGTTAAAAATCCATGTTTTTTAGAAGCATTGTAAGATACAATGATAGGCAAGGTATTGGCTGTAACAGTTCCTAGAGGTGAAATTAAAATGCCCCACAAGAAGAGGATTCATTATTTTCAGTGAGTTTTTAAAGCTCCTCTTCCAAAGGAAGAACTAAATGCAAGAAAGGGGAATGAGAATAGAAGAGAAGGGAAAATAAAATCTGAAGTGTACATGAAAAGTTCAGCTCTCCATGCATGCATAACAGAAGGCAATGGCCAAGGATTAAGGAAGCCTCTTCTGCCAGGGCCACTGCTGCGTGCAGCCCTCTACCATGAGCAAAAACAGAGAGGGAGGGATAAGCTCAGTTTTCATACAGCAAAGCCTCCTGAAATTAGGTGTGGTGGTTGCGAGGCAGTTTCTTTAAAAGGCAGTGGTTCTCGGTAGACTGAAGTTCAAAACAGACTCTAAGTGCATTTGATTAGGACCAAAGCTCCCAGGAGTCCTTTCTTCAGCCAAAGTTTGTCAGAATAACAAGTATCTTTCATGACAACTATAAAAAGTCGAAAGAACTGAAGCACTGACAGAATGAGCCACATTTTTGCTGTGGCGTACTGGCAGGCTTCCCCAGCAATACAACTCTCAGCCAAAGGTTCATTACCTGCACAAACGTGAGTGCTGCTTTCTGCAGGAGACACTCGGCATAACAGATTTCGGCATGCATTTCCTCTATTAAAAACAAATAAAAACATATTAAGGAAAATCCCACATCCACAGTAATTGCTCTGAGATGTTCAGAAAAGACTGGTAGATACATGAGCCCAAGAGAGACACAAACAGCTAGATTGCTCTGGTGTTTCCGTAAAAGTGGAATGATGACCTCAGTTCTGTCCCTTAGCAAGATTTTTTCCCAGAACGCGCAAAATTTTTTCCCAGAACGCTTTGAGGAAGTCATCTTATGGTTCCAGTCAAAAACAACTGTGAGGAGTCAGGTAGTTGGTGTCAGAGACCCAAACTCAGCTCACAAGAGGAAATCAAACTGTAAAAGCACTTTAAAAAAAAACAAAAAAAAAAACGGAAACCACTTATTTTTTAACAGTAACAAGCAAGTTTCACACGCTTATAAAGACTAAAAAAACTAAGTTCAATTTATGAATTCTAGCTGCTAAAATATGAAGGTATGCTAAGCATGGCAATGATGAGATACGTTATTAACCTGAGGAGACAATAGCAATTCTCTACTGTTCTGGGAACAAAGCACTGTCCTGCACACCCAGGTCCTGGTACGTCACACAGAAGCCTTGATGTGAAGAGTTCTCACCAGCAGTTTTAGGCTATTTAGATCACTGAGACATCTACGCAGCACAGCAACAGAGCACTGACCAAAGAAGTCCTGTAAAGCCATGTATGACCCAGGGACATGTGGAATGCCTCAAAAATATGTCCTACCTTCCTACACAATCCATTACACTGGCAGAGATTGGGGAGAAGGGGGGAATCTTTGCATGTTTGCACTAAAAAAAAAAAAAAAAAAAAAAATCAGCAGATTCCTGTTTTACCCATGAGAGACAAATTGGTATTTTTTTTAAATTAATGAGCTTGGGGAGTTTAACAGCCTGGGTTGGGGGAAGGCTCTCCCAAGGACGTAGCTGTGGAGCCTCAAGAAAGCTACCCAACTTCTCTCTGCTGGTTTCCTCTTACACACCAGACTCCCCATCACACACACACATACACACACACACACACACACACACACACACACACACACACAGCACATTGGTTCTCACAAATTGGTTCACCTTCCTGCCATGCTCATATTACACAGATTGGATTTACAAAGCAACTCTGTGCAGCTCAGGTCCCCCAAAAGCAAGCATACAGATGGGGCCGAACTTGAATCATGACCTGTGCACCTTCTGGCAGCATCAACAGGGTCTCACGCCTTTGAAACACCTCACTTCAAAGTGTGCCTTTGGATTTTACTCGGTGTGTTCAGTGGGATAAAAACTGGTAACTTCAGTTTTTCCAGTCGCCAGAAAAGCCTTTTCCTAGGTACATGTGTAAGAAAGGGGGATTGTTAGGAATTATTCCCCTTGAAAGTCTGCGCAGTAACACAGATTGTTAGGGCAGGTACCCAGAGGTGAAGCTGCTGTTTGCAGGGAACCAGCACAGGCAGACGCCCAGAGCAGCTGCGGGTGTGCCTCTGGCTGAAGCACAAGGTGGAAAGGGAGGAGTGGCCAATGGGTCTGGTAGTGTAAGTCGGGGCTAAATTATGGACAACCTTGAATGTCAACGTCGGGGCTTGATTCAGTAGGCTTTGCAGAGATCTGAGCAGAAGAGTGATTGCATTGGGGTTAATGTAAAGATGACAAATCTAAGAACAGCTAAAAGATGTAACCAGAAGGCAGAGATAAAAGGCAAGAAAGTCTGAACTCTATAAACCATATGTAAGTATTCTTCATATTAAATCTCTCTCAGGACTTAGGTTTAAGCACCGCATGTAAGTATCTGTTCTTAAAGGAAATGGGAAAGCCATTCAGGGCAATATGCCAGCCACGAGAGAAGAATGGGAGCCATCCATGTGAAACCCAGGAAAAGTGTAATTAAATATACTCACTCCTGCAGACAACCAGCCACTCTAGTATGTAAATGAAAATTACCAAGAGGAAAAACAAATCATATACTAAGGCTACAATGTTTTGACACGCTCCCTTGAAGACACAAAGTCTGTTTGGGCTGCAGTGGCAGCCAAACTCATTAGGAATAAAATACAACTTAAAAGTCTTATTTCTTCACTCTGTTTGATTTATTTTGGGGCAGTTCCTTGGCTCTCATAAGTAGGCACTTGTCATTTATGAGTAGGTACCCACCAGAGCACCTTTTAATGATAAATCCGTTACTTCACTGAAGGACATATATCCATTATGCACTGGACTGTTAACTAAACATGCCTTTAGATATAAAAGTCTAAATAAACCTGTATTTCAGAATAGGTTATAGTCACAAGTTAATTTATTTTTATTATTTTTTAATTAAGACTTTATTTTTTACAGTGCTTTCAACTTCATAGCAAAATTGAGACTTCCTATACACCCCGTGCCCCTACATATGCACAACCTCTCCCACTGTCTTCCCCTGCCACCCTGCGCAGAGATGTTTGTTACAACTCATGAAACTCCACTGACACATCATAACCACCCAAAGTCCATAGTGTACATTAGGTTTCACTCTTGGTGTTGCACATTCTCTGTGTTTGGACAAATGTGTAATGACATGTATCCATCATGGAATCATCCAGAGTATTTTCACTGCTCTAAAAATCCCCATGTTCCACATATTCAGCTCTCCACCCCCAGACCCTGGAAACCACTGAACTTTTTACTGTCTCCATAGTTTTGCCTTTTTTAGAATGTCACATACTTGGAATCATACGGTGTGTGTCACCTTTTCAGATTGGTGTCTTTCACTTAATAATATGCATTAAAGATTCCTCCATGTCTTTACATGGGTTGACAGATCATTTCTTTTTAGTGTTAAATAATACTCCATTGTCTGGATGCCCCACAGTTTATTTATCCAATCACTTACTGAAGGACATCTTGGTTGCTTACAAGTTTGGGTAATTATAAAGAAAGCGGCTATAAACATTCATTTGCAGGGTTTTCTATGGATGTAAGTTTCAGCTCCTCTGGGTAGATATTAAGGAGAGCGACTGTTGGATTTTATAGCAACAGCATGTTTAGTTTTGTAAGAAACTGCCATGCTGCCTTCCAAAGTGGCTGCACCGCTTTGCATTCCCACCAGCATGAATGAGCTTCCTGCGGCTCCACACGCTCGCCAGCACTGGGTATTGTCAGATTCTGGACATTCTAATAGGTGTGCAGTGGTATCTCAGTGTTGTTTATTTTTTAGTATTTAGTAAAAAGTAATTTTCTATCTATTCTAGATTTTCTAAAGTGTTATGTCCAAAGGCATCATAAAAAGATAAGAACACAGTATCTTTTATTTTCAAGATGTCTAACATAGGAACATTCCAACATTTCCCTCCTCCACGTACGACACATTCTGTGCCCTTTTCTACATGCCTACAGGAGAATGTTTGGGGTGCAGTGGAAAGAGCAGGTCTGAACCCTGCTCTGCTGGTCGGATAATCTTAATTTCTCTTAACTTTAGTTCCTAGTCTATAAACAGGTTCCACAGATTAGATTGAGTACTGTTAAGGAAAGCACCAGGACAGTGCCTGACACAGAGAGTGCTTTTTAAAATAGGGCATCATCAGTATTATTTTTTGAATTATTATTGTTATTAATATTATTATTACTACTACTATGATTTATACTTACCCCCAAAATACCATGTTATTCTACCCAAAACTAAGGTAAAAAAAAAATCTCAAATGTCAACCTTCTTATTGCAAAGAAAAAGGAACATGGGGGGCAATGGGCCATCACAGAGAAACCATATAAAGGAAAACAGAAGGGAGAATATAATTGAAAGAGTCAGATTTCTTTGGGGCCCATTTAATTTCCCATTGACCTACTTCTGTGGACTTTAGGACTACTGGGGCCAATTTACATAAATGGCCCAAAGATGGAAAATATGAAGACACTGTACACAAAAATCAAGGGGATAAATAAATTCTGATGGGTTCTTACAGGTCAGTTTCCGGAGAAAAACAAGATGGGCTTCCGCTGCCTAGAGTGACCAATGTATTGCCATTCTGTCACACAGGGTCTCAGGGTGGACCCCATGCCCTTTTGGAGCAAGTCCCATAGTTCTCTCCTGGAAGCAGTACCCTAGCCTCATATCAAGCAAAGGTTCCCAAATTCTCCAATGTCTACAACAAGTTGATGATAATCTCCTTCTACCAAAATAAATAAAACTTCACACTAAAACACATTCAAAAGTGGTCTGAAGACTAGGAACGACTCTGACAGTGCATCCAGAATTGCTCTTGCCACAGCTGCTGCTACTACTTCATGTGACCTCTTTAAGAGAGTAAGTTTGACAATGACAATACAGGCACACATTCTCCTTGGATGGCAGAAGCTTTATTCTGCCATCGCCACATCTGAAGGACATTATTTTCTCCTCTGCAGGATATCTGGGTGCTCTTCTCTTATAAACAATTCTGACTAGAGTGTAACACTTATAAAACAGAGCCAATTATGGACCCTCTGCCCTAATCTCAGTGGGAACATGAAATAGTTGAGAACAAAGGAGTCATTTCCTCCTATCCCTCTAATCAGATGCTATAGGTCGCTATTCCTGGATTCTTGAATATTCTCAACTGTCTACAAACCAAACATTTTCTCTACTGTGAAACAACATCAGTGTTTTTTAAGGGATCAAAATTACTTTTACTTTGAAAAAATTGTAATAGCTTACAGAAAAACACAAACTCTTATATGTGGATGGTAAAATATAAACTGACCTAACTCTTTGAAGAAACAATAGGAAGTACCTACAAATATTATCAATTTGCAAATCCTCATTCCGTTATTCCACTTTTATGAATGTACAAGAATTTTAGGCCAACATTATTTGTAACAGTGAAAAAATAAAAACAATGCAACTGTCCTTCAATAGAGAAAAAGCAAGTAATTTATGGAACCCCCCTCTATGGAATACTACTACATAGCTATTCAATAGAATGAAGTACAAGTTACATGTATTGACATGGGAAAACATTAACATGAAAAATCTTGTTGTAGAACAGTATGTATCAGGTAATTCTGTGCTTGCAAAGACTGAACAATACATGAACAACTACAAAAACCCTATGTGTACCTTATGTATATGTTTATACATGTACACAGAATAATCTGCAAGGCTTCAAAACCAACTATTAAAAATGGTTACTTCTGGAGGGTATGATGGGGAAGAGAAAAAATACATTCCATTTACTTTGTGTGATACATTTAAGTACTGAATTTTATGAGCATGGTCACATTTTAATTTTTCAAAGAAAGGAAAAAAATTAATCTTGTAAATACTTCTTACCTTCAGTCATCTGTTCCAACGATCCTCTAGAAAGAAAACTTGAGACGGATTCTACAACTGTGCACTTTTTCCTATATCTGCAAAGAATAAGAAAAAAAATAACAATAAATTAGGCCGAGCTCCTTTTCATTTGACATTCAATTGACATTCATTCACGGTCACACCAAAGAGTCACCGAGGCAGAACTCTCCACCCTAAAGTCTACAGGGTAAAGACCATCCTTTCCCACACTGCACTCACATCTCCAAGCACTGGACCGGCATTCAACTGGCTTACTGAACATGTGAGCGGACAAACCCTCACAAACAGGCGCTAACCCTACCAAGCACCTTCCCTGATCTCTGTGGTTGAAATCTGTATTTCTGTGGTAAGCGTCGCCACGGGTAAAGAATGGACTTCGACTGCAATATTTGGCAACTCTCTCTTCATTTGTAGGGTTTGCAACATAATTATAGGAGGATATTATTTCACCAACGTTAAAATTCACCAATGCTAGGTCAAAGCTTTTGCTAGGGTCTTCCTATACACCCAGAGCAAAGATTAAAATAAAACGGATAATCCACCTCATTTCACCAACAAGAGTGATCAACTACGTCATTTTTTTAAACAAATAAAACATTCCTTTCTGAAGTTGCAGCATCTCCCACATAAAAAAAAAAAAGAAGAAATGTGCCTTGCGTGGCCTGGCCTCGTATGTAGTACATACACTCAGCCACCACAGGGAAGACCCTTGAGAGAAATTTTTGCTGCTAATCTCACTGAAATCTCCCTCCGCCCTTCTCTGTTAGCTCAAGTTACCAAAAAGAAAAGTAGAAAGTACAGATGCCTGTGTGTTTAGCCAAACAAGAATCATACTGTAATTCCTAACAGGAATTTTGTGTGTGTGTGTGTCTCTATTATATAAAACTACATGAAGCCAAGAAAAGCTTTGAAGCTCAAGTCCTTTTCTACAGCAGAGGCCAACTTCAAACAGAGCTCTCAGGTGATCAAACTGATGATCAAACACACAGACATAAAGGTTTGTAATCATGTCACAAGCATTTAATTACTCGGTTCATACTTTTGGCAGGTTTGTAAGGCGTCCTTCATGGCAGAAATGCCATTTTGGATGTCCTGTTGCTCGAAGGTCATGATGGCCTGCAACACCACGATGGTACTGTAGCCCAAGGCATGGTACATGCTGTCCTTAGCCCTGGGGCAACACAGAAAAGAAGTACAGTTCAATTCAACTGAAAAGCATCCGTGTCTTGCCTGATAGTAATCCTGAGAAAGCCTAATAAATGCATGTCTTGACTTTCACAGGGATAATCTTTACTCCTTTCCCATAATCACTGAAATAACATGCATCGTGAAAGACAGGCCCTAAAAAATTCAAGCGGCAAGGACTTCCCAGTGTAAGCCCACACAGGCAGCACAGATTGTTTGTTCCAAGGTGAAGCAGAAACGAGACAAGATGCTTTTCTCTGTTTCAGCACAAGGGGGCAGCGTGCGGATTCATTTCCTAGGAAATGTTTCAAAGCAAAGCAATTTTTCCCAGTCCTTAGTTCTGAAGTAAGTGCTAAAGTAAAAACCACTGGGAATATATTTTGTAACGGACAAATTCTGATATGTTTTTTGAAAGGTAGTCTCCTTTAAAATAGACCCCCCTCTTCTCCCAGCCAAAGACCGAGATAAAGGAAGACTTTTGCAATATAACTTAGCCACAAATGGCCTTGACAAAAGTACATTTTAGACTCCATATCTAATCTGAAACCATTATCTGATATTCCTGATTAAAGTTCTTGATAATTCAAACAATCAAATCATCAGTGAGAATTCCTTAGATTCTTAAGGTCAATTAGTCCTAATGTATGGCAGACATCTGAGTCTCAAGCTGTGAAAAACTCACCATCATTTTTCTCAGAACTTCTTAAATTATGTGAATTACTTGTAAGATTTAAAATAGCGATGCACAGTTTTGTTTTTAATTCAAATATAATACACAACATCTTGCTGCTGCCTAAAACAAATGAAAGCCACTTTATTCTTTTCCCCCATGGAAATAATCTAAACATTCTTTAACACTTTGCAGTTTGTCCTGGACAGTGAGGGCACTGGTTGTTTAAAAGAACTGCAAGGAATCAGAGCAGCCTAAAGTTAATCAGTACTTGCAGTGTTAAACCTCATATTTAAACCAAAATTTCCTCCAAGAGGAAAAAAGTATCCAAGTAGGAAAAACATACATTTCAGTGTGAAACAAGCATCATGATCAGAGAATATAAAACTCCACTAAATACAAAACAAAATCATTTATTTTCATTCCATTATTGTCAGCTGGGTGTCACTGCTAGAGAAAAAAAAGGACTTATTTGAATAAAAAACGTAGAAGACAGAACACAGACTGAAAAAGGAGACAAAGGAAGAAAGGTAAACAGAGGTAAATGCATGTCTTGACTTTCTTCCCTCTGTTTACCTTTCTTCCTTCGTCTCACTGCAGAGATAGAGATGGAGAGATGGAGAAGTCACTGGAAAAAAAGGCAGGAGACAAGCAAGGTAGAGGTTGGGAGACACGTGAAGGAGATGACACTACAATTTCCTTCGGCTGCGAGCTTCACCGTCTATTTTACCATCTGTTCCTAACCTCTGCAATGCTAACTGATCAAGTTCTTCTAAATCTTAACAGAATTAACACAGCAGCTTCTCAGCAGGTAAATTAGTTTCCAAGATTCAAAGTCAAGGACCAGAGTCATATCACAGTATTGACTGCTCAAGGGAATGAGATTCCCACTTTCGTGCCCAGCTCACCTTCTAGGAAATTATTATATGATTATTATATGATGAGGTCTAATGCACGGCTGAGGGTTGAAAGCACAATGTAAGAATAAATTCCTGTCAAGCTACAGTCACACTGCGGGCTGGGGACTGTGATCAAAAGGAGGCGTCATAAGAAGGCTGAGCACAGGTTTTGCTGCTACATTTTATGCATTAACAGGTACTATCCGTTGAAATTAAGTTGTTCAACTTGCTAATCACATAAATAGGGAATCCCAACAAGCATATTTGTATTTTCTTCCATTCTTTAGCTTTGCAGATTACCTTACCCTAGTTCTTCCCATCCCCATTTCAAAGGAAACGGTTCTTAATTACATGTAAGGAAAGAGGAACATCCATAAAAATATTTCACTGAAGAAAATAAAAAATGAAGCTCCACAAAACTACAATAAATGACATTATTTGAACAAGTATAGAAATTAAAATATGAGAAAGAATCAGAAATTTTCTACTGATTCAATTTGAAAAGGCAGATTTCTTCACTGGATATTAAAACTAACCAACAGTAAGGGGTCTCAACCAAATATTCAGGTGAAAATACAGATAAATGAACTGAGAAGCATGACATCAAAGGCTGAATCATCAAAAACATCTTAAAACATACATTTTTTTACCTAAAAGAAATGAAGTTAATTACCATGGTTGAAGCAATTCTAAGGCATCTGTAAATTTGTTACTTAGAAATAAGTTCAATGCTACCGCACATTCTTCCAGGCCACTCTTGAGATCCATCTTGGTTGATGCTGACCTGAAAATCAAGAAAAAACAGAGAATTTTTACAGCTTTTACTATCAGCAAGTTATCACAGTGTGTGTGTGTGTGTGTGTTGTGTGTACACACATACTTTGGAGATAGGAAGACAGCCTGGAATTCTAACTCTGCCACTTGCTAGCAGTGTCTTAAACCTCCAGGAGCTGACTTTCGTATCTATGAAATGGGGAACACCACCTCCTACTTCACGGAGCTACTGTGAGGATGGAATAAATGACAAATAATGCTCATAGCAGCCACTGAATAAATGAGTCATCCCCCATTTCACTCCAAAGACCACAAGTATCAGGAACTACTTTTATTCATGGGGGGAGCAGAGGCTATTTTGTTTTAGTTTGATTAGATGGAGGGAAAAAAATGTGCTTTAGTGGAAAACTGCAGTCTAGAGGAAACCCTTCCAGGTTATTTGCTTTTGATTAGATGGAAACTATCTTACAACTCTGTGAATTGTAAATAACTGATAGCAATGCGAAATAATTGTTGTCAATAGACATGTCAATTCTGTCCAGGCCAACAGAGGTTCACCGGACTTCCCTCCAGTGTGGAAGGAGCTAGAGTCTGAATTTGCATATTCATTTCAATATTCGTTGACTCCATATAAATTTGTGCTGTTTTCATTTCTCCTTTGAATCTGTTATAACAACTGTCTAGTTCCCTCATTGATTAATGAGTTAAGTAAAGTCTTTAACATGTGTTCATTTCTACATCTCTCTGAGAGTCACAATTTTACCTTCTTTAGAAAATTACCTGTTATTTATATTTGATAGAAATTTTGCTCTTTAAAACTAGAGCTATCTGTGAAATGTTTTGTATAACAATTTCCAATAGGAAAATATTTCAGGAAGTAAACGAGCAGTACAATTATTTATTTAAAAGCACTTAAAAGTTTAATTTCCATGCCTCCAATGTCTCTAAATTCATTCTTTCAGGCAAACAAAATCTCACCAGTCACTTGTCTACAAGAAATTGGTTCTGAAAGTTCTACAGGGAAAGACCCTCTACCTATCTTCTCATGGCTGGTTCCTTCCAGTTATTCAGATCTCAGCTCAAGAAGCACCAACTCAGAGCTGCCTCACTGATTGCACCCCCTTCTGTCTCACTGTTTTGTTTGCTCCATACCACCTATTACCATCCAAAGCATCCTGTGCAGTATTTGTAGACACGTTTGTCTTTGTCTATCTTCCCTCCTTAGGACATAAATGCAAGGAGATTGTTTTAGTCACTGCTGTGCCACCAGTGCCTTTGGTGGGATCTAGAACATAGTATATACTCAATAAATATTGTTGAGCAGGTGGGTAGGTGGGTGGGTAGAGCTGATCTGGGTAGAAGCAGAGCATTCCTCATGCCTAGAGCTTGACGGCACCTCTCCTCCAGAGAGGTGCAGAAATGAGACAAGTTCTTGGTGGACGGGTAGCTGAAGAGCTAAGGATTTATGATGGCTACTTCTGTGTCAACTTGACTGTGCTAAGAGATGTCCAGACAGCTGGTAACACATTATTTCTAGGTGTGTCTGTGAGGGTAAAGAGATGAGCCTTTGAAGTGGTAAAAAGAGTAAAGCAGACGGCCCTCCCCAATGTGGGTGGGCATCATGAAACCCATGGAGGGCCAGGATGGAACAAAAAGCAGAGGAAGGATGAGTTCATGTGGTCTCTCTGTCTGAGCGAGGACATCCATCTTCTGCTCTCTTTTGCTCCTGGTTTTCGAGCCTTCAGACTCAGACTGAATTGTACCACTCGCTTTCCTGATTCTGTAGCTTGCAGGTTGTGGGACTTCTCAGCCTCCATAATTACATGAGACAATGTCCATGATAAATCTCATCATCTATATATCCCGTTGGTCCTGTTCCTCTGGAGAACCCTGACTAATACAAAACTGCTCTGCCCTTAAGTTTCCAGTAAATGAAGAGGTCAAATAAAAATGCTAGGAGTTTACAAACATCCCTCGGAAAGATTTTTCACTAGAAAGTTCCTTGATACCTCACATCAGTCCATCATCAAATCCAGTCAGTGTTACTTCCTAAACATCTCTGGGATTTATCCTGTTTCACCTCTACTACCCCGCCCACCTTAGCCAACATGTGCCTCCTGGTGTCTACAGACACATTTTATCCCATTTCCTAACCCTCCCCCCTAACCCCAATCAAATCTCTACGTAGATCTCATTCAACTAATATTTATGGAGCTCTACCTACACACCAGGCCCACTTCTAGGGGCTGGGAATACAACAATAAATAAGACACACCGGATCTCGGGCCCTCAAGGAGCTTTCTTTCTCCTGGGTAGGGAGTGCAGACTTAAACAAGAAGACCAGACCAAAATCACCTCAGACTGGGAAAAATAGTCTGGGAGACAATCTGTTTTGGGAAGGTGAGTGGGGTGGGGCCCAACATTAATGAGGGTGGTCATGGAAACTTATCCAAAAGGGTGACCTCTGAGTGCCGTAATAGGGAGCCAGCCATGGGAATATCTAGGTTGAGGAAAGAGGGGGAGATTCGCAGCTGGGAAGGTGATGAGCAAAGCAGCGAGTGGGAGAAAATGACAGAAAGCCGGCAGAAACCAGAAACAGAAGATAGGCAGAGAGGATAGGTTTTATTCTAAGAACACAAGGAAATTTTAGCTCAGAAATCTCTACTCCCTTTCCAATCACCCTTTCCCTTCGGCTATTACATTTTCCAGTTTTAGCTCTCATCTGTTCTCTTAATCTTCACTCCCACCAGCTTTCCCAAGTCACAGCTCATCTTCTACTATGAGGAAATGGGTTGTGAACATATACTGGTCCCCCTGTCAAACAAACAACCACTTCTGCATCTCAGCCGGTCACACTGTCACATAGGAGGATGCACTTAAATGCCCCAGCTTACAGGGGTAAACAAAAGTGGGAGCTCAGTACCTCCAAACACAGTCAACTCAACCCTTCTAGGCAGTTTACTAATATGTTTACATGAAATTAAGACCACTCCTCCTCCAGAATACTAGTACTACCACGTGTTCTACATAGAATGACCAAGAGAGCAAGTGAAATCTCGACTAGAACTTCTCAAACATCTCTTTCTACTGCCATCACATTGAGACTCTTATCCCCTTAAGTCTGAATTCTGAAAACAGTCTCCAAGAATGCCTTCTTGACTGCTACGGCTTTGATTCAGGGGTTCTCACACTTCAGCGTGCATTAGACTGACCTGGAGGGCTTGCTAAAACATACTGCTGGGCCCCACCACCAGAGTTCCTGACTCGTAGGCCTGGGATGGGGCCCAACAAGTTCCCAAATAACACCAATTCTGCCTTAATTCATCCTGGATACCGTTCTCACACTACTCTCCCTAAAAAGATTTTCAATCACACTGCTTCCTTAGGTTAAGAACCTAGAATGATCACCCACATCAACCACATGCTGTTCAAACTCTTCTGCTCAGCCCCACCACATCTGTCTAACCAGATCAGAGTGATGAGCATGGCCGTTGGAAAACAGTCAAGTATCTTGCAAGAGGCTCATCAATATGGCAGCCTCCTCGAGCGTGACATGATGTAATGAAAATTGCTGGACTGGAAATCAGAAGTCAGCACTTCTGTTCTCAAGTCACGTGACCTTCAAAAAATCATTTAACCTCCCTGAGTCCCTGTCTCATCTTTGAAATGCCCTCCCCTTTGACAATGTGTGCAGGACAAATGAAGGCATAAAGGTTATATTCCCTGTAAGACAGTCAACATGTCAGAATTTTACTATTTATGACAATTGGAGGATATGTGTATGGTGAGGGGAGAGGAGGGCTATTATGGATTGAGGGATGGAAAATAGTAACTGTGTGTTCTTTGCTAAGTGCATCCAGAGAAGTTTCTACTTTATTCAAGAGCCCAGGATCCCTTTTGCCCCAAGAGCCGCAATCGAAGATTTCCCAAATGTACTGATTCCACTGAAACTGTGGTCCTACATAACCAAATCTCAACTCCCAATGCCATTTCAATTATTTACCTGGAGATCTGGTTTTTACCCTCTGAGAACTCACAGCATACACTGACTTGCGTTGGGTAGAGATCACTGATGACATTTTTCTTCTCTTCCCAAATTATTTAAACTTCGTTCGTACTATTTTTATGATGAAAACTACTTTATAATAATATTACAACATAAAAGTAATGTTTTAAAGAAAACAAAGAGAAAAGTCTTGTCTCTACCACTTTCCAGCTCTGTAAACTTGAACAATCACATTACCTAAGCTTCAGTTTCCTTAACTGTAAGATGGGGATAGTCACGCCTGCTCATATTACCTTACAAGGTAGGTCTAAAAACCAGGTAAAAAGTATAAGCAGTACATATGTTGAGGCATTAGTATAATTCTCCAAGAGTGCCCAGCCTCACCTGATAAGAACCACATACACACTCATAGTTTCTGACCTGGCTAAGTTTCTCTGCATTTTGCTTAAAATCTGATGACCTACTATTACTACCATATCTGATTCATGTGACCTATTGATTAAAAGGTAAAAAGGGGATTTTGACGAATTGTGTTAAAATGAACAGAAGTCTACAAAACCAATATATGATAATACTGCACTTCTGAATTTCACTAAATTACTTCTTACATTCTCCAGTGGCTTCCTTTACTTGATAAAATCAATTATTTAAAATAAGTGCACACCCAATGAATAGCTACCGTGTTTCCCCAAAAATAAGACGTAGCTGGACCATCAGCTCTAAAGCATCTTTTTGAGCAAAATTTTAATTTTAATATAAGACTGGGTATAATATGATATAATATAATATAATATTAATATAATATAATATAATAATCAGACCGGGTTGTATATTAATTTTTGCTCCAAAAGACACATTAGGGCTTATTTTCAGGGGATGTCTTATTTTTTCATGTACAACAACCTACATTTATTCATGTACAACAATCTACATTTATTCATTTATTCATGTACAAAAATCTACATTTATTCAAATACAGTCAAGTCATCTTCTTCTGGGACGTCATAACTCTCCAAACCCGGAATTCTGGCTTGAATTTCTTGTGACTTCACCTCCTGTAGAACCATTGGCCCCAATCTCTCATGTCCAGCAATAGAGCTCTCCCTAAATGAGCACTTCTTGTCCATGTAGCCTGCTCGCAGTGCATTGGCAACACAGCTGTCAGTGATTTTATCCCATGAATTCTTCACCCAAGTCACGACGTCTTGCAGGCTAGGCTTCACAAAGTTTCCACACTGATTTCTCTCCATTCTGTTTTCAATGTAGTCATTGATTTCCATGCGCAAATGGCCCTTGAATGGCTTGTTTATTGCAATATCAAGAATCTGGAGCTAGGCAGTCATTCCTGCGGGAATCATTATTTGATCTACTCCTCTTTCTGCAAGGCAGTTCTTCATGTCTTTAGCGCGGTGAGTGCTGCCGTGTATCCCAGACTAGCAGACCTCTTTGGCCACTTCACAAAACAAGTAGCAGCATTAAATCAACCCACTTCCTTATAACTGCTTGTGTGCACCAGCCTTTTTCAGTTTCAAGAACATAAATGCCTGAAACACGTTCAACCTTATCTTTCTTGCTCTTAGTGATGATTAGAAGTGGGGCTTTCTTTCCATCCAGACAAATTGCCAAAATACAGGTAACAACATGTGCACTTTTGTAACCAGTGGAGGGAATGTAGATTCACGAGGCACTCCTTTGATCAATTTTTGTTTGAGATCCTTGGCCCATAAACACTGCAGTTTCATCCATAGCAATCATGTTGGAGAGTTGGTATTTAGAAAAGTCGATGCCATCAACAAAGGATTTGAATGCAAGTGCGCATTTAATAACTTCAGTATCTTCCAGCTGGAACAGTGTTGTCTATCTTAGAGACAGTTCATATTGCTGAAGAAAGCCATCCAGCCAGTGTTGTGATGCTTTGAATTCTTCTGGGGATATTTCTAACTGTGGTGCCATTGCAAGGGCAAATGCTTGACTATCAGCCCTGCGCACAACCAAAGCTTTTGCTCTCCTGTCAGCAATCCATTCACAGATGATGACTTCCAGCTCAGGAAATAATGGTTGCTGACCTGATCCACACTTGCACTTCTTAGCATTCCCTTGTCCACCTTTTGACTGAGGTTATCGTACTCTGCTCGCCATTTTCGGACCATTCAGAGATCCAACTTCTTCTCTTTGCAGAAAGACGTAAGATTCTTGCCCCGGGAGTACTCCACGATTCCTTTCTTGTACTCGACGGAATAGCTCTTTCTTTCTGCATTCTTCTTGTCTGGTGTCAAAATATTATTCCCTATAAATCTACCATTAAATCAAGTGTTAATTGAAAACTTACGAGACAGGAGTGACAACAAAAATGACAGTTAAGAATGATGGTCCACACAAAAGCGACGAAAAATTTCAGGTACCAAAACTCAGAAAGTGTTTCTTTATTTCACACGAGTGCATTAAGTACGTCCATTACAACACATGACGTATTAAATTATGAAGATTCATATTAGACACAACCACATCCGTTCGTTATCAAGTGCACACGTTATTCATGCATTGTGTCTTTACTCCGATTGGTCATTCAGCAATAAGTCTCAAGTTCATCTGTTTACATAGGCATTTACCTCTCATCCAAAAGCGCCCGCGTGGGTATTTACAAATACTTAATTATAATTTATATTATCATTTATTTTAAGTATTAATGTCAAAAATATTATTTATTTATATTTAATTACTTATTAATATTTTTATTTTATAATTCAGTATGTCCATCGAGTGTTGCAACAAATGTACTAAATGCATCTGTCTGGCTGACGATCTTAACTGGGGCTTATTTTTGGAGTAGGGCTTATATTACGAGCATCCTGAAAAATGTTAAGGCTTATTTTCCGGTTAGGTCTTATTTTCGGGAAAATACGGTACTTGTCTGAAGCTTTGTTCCACTTTATAGATGTCCTTTTAGGCTGCTTCACAATACATTTATAAGGGCTTAGTTTTATAAATGTATTAAGAGGCACAGTAGTAATTTTTGCTTAATTTTTTAAGAGAAAAAGGCTATCATATCTGTAAATACTTATATACTTGACTATATCTCTCAATAATTTCTAATGTCGTCCCTCTTTTCTTCCTTTATGTATCTTTTCGGGGGGTGCAGGATTGTTGGGGTTTTTTTGTTTCTTTTGTTTTTTGTTTTTCAATTACATTTGACATTCAATATTATATTAGTTCCAGGTATACAGCATAGTGGTTTGACATTTATATAACTTACAAAGTGATCACTCCAATAAGTCTAGTACCCAACTCACACCATACTTAGTTATTACAGTATTTTTTACTATATTCCCTATGTTGTACTTTACATCCATGTGACTATTTTTATAACTAGAAATTTGTACTTCTGAATCCCTTCACCTTTTTCACCCATCTCCCAGCCCCCCTCCCACCTGACAACCATCAGTTTGTTCTCTGTATTTTTGAACTGTGTGTTTAGATTCCACATATAAGCAAAACCACATTGCATCTGTCTGACATACTCCACTTGGAACAATTCTCTCCAGGTCCATCCATGCCATCACAGATGGCAAGGACCCATTCCCTTCCATGGCCAAGCAATATTCCATTGTACATATGTACCACCTACTCTTTATCTATTCTTCTAACAACCAACACCCAGGCTGCCTCCACATCTTGGCCATTTGTAAACAATGCTGCAATGAATACATGGGTGCACACATCCCCTCAAAGTAGTGTTTTGGGTTTCTTCAGATAAATACCCCTGAAGTAGGATTACTGGGTCCTTCTTTGTCTCTTGTTATAGCCTTTGTTTTAAAGTCTATTTTGTCTGGTATAAGTACTGTTACACCAGCTTTTTTTTTTCATTTCCATTTTCATAAAATATCTTTTTCCCATCCCTTTACTTTCAGTCTGTGTGTGTCTTTCGATCTGAAGTGAGTCTCTCATAGGCAGCATATATAAGGGTCTAGTTTTCTTATCTATTCAGCTATGCTTTCTTTTTATGAGAGCATGTAATCCATTTGTACTGAAAGTAAATGTTGATGGATAGGTAGTTATTGCCATTTTATTATTCATATTATTGACTTTTTTTTTTCATCTTAAAGGAGTCCCTCTAAGATTCCTTGTAATATTGGTTTGGTGATAATGAATTCCTTTAGTTTTTTTCTTATATGGGAAGCTCTTTATCTGTCCTTCTATTCTAAATGATAGCTTGATGGGTAGAGTAATCTTGATTGAAGGTCCTCGTTTTTCATCAGTTTGAATAATTCCTGACAATCCCTTCTGGCCTGCAAAGTTTCTCTTGGAAATCAGCTGACAGTCTTATGGGAGCCCCCTTATAGGTAACCAACTGCTTTTCTTTTGCTGCTTTTAAGATTCTCTTTGTCTTTAACTTTTGGCGTTAGAATTATGATATGTCTTAATATTGGCCTCTTTGGGTTCATCTTGTTTGGGACTCTGCAATTCTTTGACTTCTATATCTATTTTCTTCACCACGTTAGGGAAGTTTTCAGTTATTATTTTTTTCAAATAGTTTTTCAATCCCTTGCTCTCTCTCTTCTCCTTCTGGTACTCTTATGACATGAATGTTGTTATGCTTCATGTTGTCCAGTGCCCCTTTAAACACTCCTATTTTTTTTTTTTCCTGTTCTGATTGGGTGTTTTCTGCTACCTTGTCTTCCAAATCACTGATTTGATCCTCTGCTCCACTTAATCTGCTGTTGATTCCATCTAATATATTCTTCATTTCAGTTACTGCATTCTTCATTTCTGAGTGATTCTTTTTGATGGCTTCTGTCTCTGTATAAGTTCTCACTGAATTCATCTACTCTTCTCCTAAGTTCATTGAGCATCCTTATAACCAGTGTTTTGAAGTGCGTATCTGATAGCTTGCTTGCCTCCACTTCATTTAGTTCCTTTTCTGGAGTTTTGTCCTGTTCCTGCATTTGGGACATGTTTGTCTCCTCATTCTGGCTGCCTCTCTGTGTTTGTTTCTATGTATTACGTACATCTGTTATATCTCCCAGTCTTGCCTATGGCCTTGTGTAGTAGGTGTCTTGTGGAGTCCAGTGGCATGGTCTCCCTAGTCACCTGAGCCAGGTGCTCCAAGGAGTGTCACTTGTGTGTGCCCTCTAGTTGTAGTTGAGCCTTCACTGTTGTTGGCACATCAGTAGGAGGGACTAACCCTCAGGCTGAGTGGCTATGAGGATTGCTTGTGACTATAGCAGATGAGCTGTTGTCCGGGGGCTGACCCCACAGTGGGATTCACTGTAGCGGAGTCTGGTGCCTGCTGAGTCTGCCATTTGGGTGTGTCATTTGTGGAGCTAATTGGCTGATGCTCCAGTGTAGTCTGAAGCCAGCAACCAGGTATGTTGGTCCTCGGGCCTCTGTGAAGGAGCTCTGGTGCAAGCCAAGGTCAGCTGCTGCCTATGTTTGGCCTGGGGGCCACCTGGTAGGGGCTACAAAGTGATCTGCAGTCGGTAGCTGTCTGTGCTGGGCTTGGAGGTGCCTGTAGAGGGTATGCTGTAAACTGAAGCTGACTGCCACTAGTGCTGGGCTAGGAGCAGCCTAGCAAGAGGTATGGGGCACGCCGAGGCTAGCTGCTGCTCTTTTGGGGTTTATAGACTTTTTGAGAGATTTTAAGGAAGTTGCAGGACAGGATGAGGCATGCCGCTTCTGAAGAACAGCCACTGGAAGAGGTTCTATCCTTCACGTGAGTTGAGTGGGGTAGGTTCTCAGGGAATCACCAGGGTAGGGCGAGCAGTGTAAACCAGTTTGATGGAGACTCAGATTTAGCGTCTTCCTGCATCTGCTGGCTGTGTTGGGGGAGGGCTCAGCAAAGGAACAGTGGCACCTGCCAGCACGTCTGTCCCAGACAGAGCTATCCCATCCATATTTGCCCTGAAGTCAGACAATTCAATTCCTTCCTGTATATCCCTGGAGCTTTTTGAGATGCTGCCCCAGAACTGGAGCTCAGAGTGAATGTATCCATCAGCAAACCAAGTCCATGCACAGACCCTTTAAGACAAACACCTGGGACTCCAGTAGCCATCTATCTCACCTGGACAGAATCCTAACTAATTTTCACAGCCAGATATGGGACTTCTCTTCCCGGCACGGGAACCCCATACTGGGGAGCCTGATGTGGGGTTGGGACTTCTCACTCCCCATGGGGGACTTCCACAACTGAGATATCCATTGCAATTCTTAACCACTACATGTGGGTGTGGGACCAGCCCGTTCTGCATTTCCACCTCTCTTACTAGTCTCAGTGTGGCTCCTTTATATCCTTAGTTATAGGAGTTCCATTCAGCTAGTCTTCTGATGTTTCTCAAGGGTGGTTGTTCTATAATTTAGCTGTAATTATTTTGATGTGGTCATGGGAGAAGGCAATCACAGCATTTACCTACTCTGCCATCTTGACCAGAACGTCTTTTATATATCTTTAACCTCTTCTTCTCTGACCCCTTTCCAACTCAGAAACATCCATAAATCTTACTCATTTCTATTTCAAGTTAAACCAGCAAAAAAAAAGATAACTTCTCTCAATCTTGTTATCTTGTTTTCTCTCTTAACTCATAACTTCTTCCACTCCTTTTCTTCACAGGCCAAAGCTTCAAAAAGGAGTTGACACTGACTTTCCTTACTTCCCCCACCTCCCATTCATCTTCAGCTACTGCAGCCTGGCTCCTCCCCCAACTTGCTAGAAACCCTCCAAAGAAAAGGTCTGTGACACCTAACTACAAAAGTAAAGGATACTTTTCAACCTACATGCATGTAGATCTCTGCAACACCTGGTTCTGTTTACCAGATTCCAGAACTCAAATTCCCCTTCACACATCTTGCCCATCCGGCAGCCACCATCTCATGGAGTCTTGTTCTCTCACACACATCTCCGTAGGTCCTGCTGCAACTCTCATTCCCTCAGCCATCCCTTCAGTGTCTGTGTTCCCAAAATTTCCTTCCTCCATTTTCTTCTTATTTGTTTTGCACTCTTGGAAATAGCATTTAAGGTTTATGACTTCAACAACCACATATAGGCTGAAGATTCCCAGTCTACAGATTCAGCCCAGAGCTATATCTGAATATCACACCCTTTATTTATTACCGCTTTCAGTAATATACTTTTTAGCTATTTTATTACAGCTTTCAAACTCAGCATTATAAGTACTGATGAACTAATTACCTAGAAAACTATCAGATGGATTAGAGGATAACTCTGAGGGAGGGACACATATTTCTGAAGAAAGCTCAGATTTCCATGAGCAGAGACATATGGAATAAAATAGAAATGTGGAAAATAAATGCCTTAAGATCCTTAGAGTATTTTCAACTTCATCTCCATTCCTCAATCTTCCTATTATTGGTCCCCTTCCTTACAGTGTGAGGAATGAGTCCTAAAACAAACTGTCACATTCGTGAGTGTCATGAACACACTCACAAATAGCTAAAATTTCAAATGCAAAATCCAAAATGCTAAAGATTTGCTGTATAATTTAATGTTTAATAAACATTAAAAATAGAATAAACATTAAAGACAGATGGAAAGTACTTTCTCATGGTACTAAAAAAAATAGTTTTAACAGAGTTGCCTTAATAACTGATAAAAGAACAACCTATATGTTTAAAAAGAAACAACTGTTTAAATTAATTCTCGAATGGGCAAGAAAGCAACAGCACTTAGCAATTAAATGTGATATTATAAAAAAATATTTAATGGAAAGGAAATATGTCATGATATGTTAAGTTTTAAATAGTCTATTTAATATGATCCCAACTAAGCAAAATAAAATAACATCTTTATATATATGAAGAGAAAATGTTCTGGTGGTTATACAGTTTTATTCTCTCCTTTGTGCTGTTCTATATTTCCTGAATTTTCTACACAAATGTTTCTTAAAATGCAATGAATGTTTCTTAACCTTTTAAGCCAAAGTTATGAGAACAATATAAGTAGAAAAATAATCATAACATAATATTCATTGAAAACCCTACAGTTACATCCATATCAAAAAAACACAAGCCTAGGAAAAAGACTAGAATGAAATATACCATAATTCTAGCAATCTGTGTTAAAGTGGTCATAATTATGGTTTATATTTCTCCTTTCCTCTATTTTCTCCAATGCTTGATAATGTGGTTATATTATTTTATAATAAAATAGATGCTTAAAAATTTTTAAGCTAAAAAGGATTCAAAAGGGAGCTGTGTCCATAAGTCGAATTTAATTCTTTCTGCCTTTATCTAACGGTGCCACCTATTCACTGAGCTCTTTGGCAGCTCCACGTCTCCTTCCCTAATTTGTATAATTGGCACTACCTGTCCAGGTCTCTCCCAGCTTCACAGGTTAACAAAATACAGAGCCCTGTTCTAACATCAGTATTAGAATTAACCTAACCGAAGGGTTGGCCTGCTCTCCCCTGGTCCCCCAGGAACACCCACACCCCTTTACTGACCTGCTCACATTGGATGATCTGTGCTGTCCAGAGGCCTGTTTGGTATGACATGATGACAGCTGATGGCTGCCTGTTGCCATATCTGCGCGAGGAGGCCTGTTAATAAAAAAGGCAGAGTGAGGTTTTTATTCCTTTGTCTTATAGGAAAAATCTACATAAATTCAAGTACACAAGACAAGCCCTTCAATTATTTGGTACATCGCACCTCCATTTCTTAGCAATTTTGAAAACCAGGTAACAAAATCTACTCAGTTACACGGTGAACATTCCTGAAATACAGCCCCAATAAAATAAACTTATTTTTCTTTTTATTATAGTACACAAAAAGGAATTAACTGAAATCACTTCCAAAGCTCTACACCCAAAGATAGCATTGTATTTTGTGTATATCCTTCCACATCCTTTACCGAGTAAATCTATACATATATTTTTATATTTTATTAAAATGGAATATTATTGTAGAGGAGGAAAATGTTTTCCTTGATCTCTCTTAGGATCCCTGGCTAGTTCTAAAAAGTAAAGTGACAAAGACAGATTAACAGGAGAAAAACATATAAATTTCACTGAATTTTTACATGTCCATGGGAACCTTCACAAGAGAATAAAGATCCAAAGAAGTGAACCAAGCAGGAAGCTTTTATACCCTTTAGAACAAGAAACAAGAAATTTGTGAAGAATTGGCAAGGAGTTGGGCTACATGAAGAAGTAACTAGGAAGATAAGGGTTACTTTAATAAGGTTTGTTTGCAGATTTTGTGGGCTGATAAGTATCTGTCTCCAGTAAAATAATTTATTTCCTGCCTATAGGCACAAAAAAGGGAGAGGTTTTCTGCCTTTTACTGTTTCTTAATTGCCTTCAGCTCAAAATAATTTTTATGTCCAAGAGGTGTATTCTGGGGCGGCATATTCTGTTTTCCTTCATTATAAAATTAATTTATCCTAATCCTTTCTTCTCAATAAACACAGTTACTGTCTGCACAGCATTCTACTGAATGGAAATGACATGATTTATTGCCCGATCCTCATTTTGGGGCATGGAAGTTGCTCCCAATGTTTTGCAATTGTAAATAATACTATAATAAGCCCCTTTCGCACTTGCCTGATTATTTCCTGAGGATAAATTCTTGAATTAAAGGGCATGTATTTTGTAAGGGTCTTATTTTGAATAAACTGCTTCATTGTATATATACCACAGAATGCTGAAGTGACATAGAAAAGGTGGACATCAATCTGGTTTACAGAATCATAGGCCATTTCATTGACCCACAGCCACCTCCACAGACACACATGGTGGTAGGTCCACTCAAGAGAAACAAACTTCCACAGAGTTTAAGAATAAGCCTGCCCTGTGTTGTAACAGAATCACGAATCTCCTTCTTCTTCCACTCACCTTAAGAGTACACATCCCATAAAGAAGAGAGGAAAGGGTTATTGACTATCCCTGTAGGTAAGTTAGTGTTTGTTAGTTTTCTAATTCTACAATGCCCTCAGTTAAGTGGAGTTTGATTAAAATCCACTTTTCAGACTTCCCAATACCCTCTAGTATTTTATATTCAACATTCATCTTATCTCGAACACATCAAGGTCCCCAAAGTTCACCCATCAGGTTAGGGGAAAATCAAAGTTCTTGTGGTTGGGTGTGGGTGGCAGAATGGAAGACAACTCCACAGATAAGGAGGAATGTGGCTTGAAGGCAGATTATGTTCTGTCATAAGATCTTTTACCAGAAGGGAGAAAGCACTAAGCACTTAGTTCAACAAGATTCTGGGGCTGTGATTGGCATCTCTGTTTACAAATAGGGAAAGAGGAAAAGACAGACTCAAAAGGCTGTCTACCCTTTCGGACCATTTGTAAGAGCTACAAAATCATGGTCTCTGAAATGTACCATAAAAATGTCCCCATATCTTATTTGCCTTTAGCTTCAATTATAAAATTATCTCTAGCATTGAAAATTTTAATTTTTATTTAATCAAAACTAATCACTCTTTCCTTTAACATTTCTGATTTTGAAGACGTACTTAGAAAATGTTCCCTCCACAAAGACTATATAACTTATCATTTTACCAGTGCTGTTACTTTTTAATATTTAATTTGTTCATCCATTTATAATTTGAGTACATGATACAAGATAGTGCAGTGCATTTTTTTCTTAATCTTTGCCCATTTTTTCCCAAGATAATTTTTAAAGGACCATATCTACTGCCCTATGATCTGACATCCATATAATCATTAAATCTTATTAAGTTTTGCTAAAGCAAGTATTTTGTGCCAGGTAAATGTTGCATATTTCAAAGCTATGATTATAATGTCTTTACCTGGCACAATAGACTTGACTTTAACAGAGCTTAGTGATTATTAATAAAATAACATTAGATCTTATTCATCTTCTCTGAGGCACGGAAGTTTAGATTAGATCCCTCTAATCCTTTATGCTTTCATATATGTACATGAGGTCCCAGAAGGACATTAATATGTTTTCCAACTTTGGTGGTACATGTATCCTTGCAAAAACATACTAAACATTCCTTATATTGCTTCAGTTTTAGAATCTGTACCACCAAAGTAAGCACAATTATTAAAAATTTAACTGGACAGAATAACTTGCCTATTCCACGTCTGAGCATAATCTAGGTGTTACACCCAGATGTTAGAAGAAATGTATTTTTTAGCTAGTGAAATTTATTGTTATTTGGTTGATAAAGGCTAAAGAAAACATGTCATATTTTAATCACAGGTATTAGTATGTTGGAAAACATACTAATGTCCTTCTTTTGCCCTGTTTTTACTGCTCTAATTATTTTTAAGTTTTTAAAAAAGATTGAAATATAATTCACAGACCACAAAATTCACCCATTTAAAGTATACAATCAATGGTTTTTTGTATATTCATAACGTGTTTCCCCAAAAATAAGACCTAGCCGGACCATCAGCTCTAATGAGTCTTTTGGAGCAAAAATTAATATAAGACTGGGTCTTATTTTAATATAATATAAGACCCGGTCTTATATAATAATATAATATAATATAATATAATATAATATAATATAATATAATATATATTATATATTTATATATATTAATATATTATATATTAATAATATAATATAATATAATATAATATAATATAATATAGGGTCTTATATTAATTTTTGTTCCAACAGACGCATTAGAGCTGATGGTCTGGCTAGGTCTATGATGTTAACCTGATTTTTAATTTATCCACCTTTGCTTAAAACAAACTATGATTTATTTTATTGGAAGGAACTGGCCCTCACAGGAAGGTTGCTGGTGGCGCACTATGAATTCTCTCTGCCACCCCCATCTCCCTCCTTGGCAGATCAGAAATAACACAGAACAGAGAGAGCATGTCAGCCACTAAGTGTCCACCTAGGCCCATATGCAACATGGAGAGGGACGGACGGGTCCGTTAAGACAGATGGATTCATAACTATTTTAACAGCTTCACGCCAAAGGTACTTCCCTCTACCCTGTCCCATTTCATATTTTTAGCAGAAACAGGGATTAAGATAGAAAAACAAGATAATCAACTCTGCAGAAAAAAAAAATTAAGCTGGGAAAAATACTAGGGAAATGGACCATAATCTAAAAAAATAATGTACTAAATGGATGGATTAAATTTAGTAAACTAAAGTTTAATTTCCACGCATAAACATCTTGGAGCACCATATTGCAGGCATTATATCACGTGTTAGATACATAAAATCATATAGTTCATATTCTCAAACATGATATCTGAGTGAAAATGAATTACAAATTTTAAATAATTCATAACTTTTTACTACCATGTTGCTACATCACATATTTTTGATCCTGCTTATAAGTTCCTGAAATTGGGTCAAAAGCTCAACTAAAGGTAGGATAAAAAAAGATGTGACTTAGCAACATGGCAGTAAAAAATTGTGAATTATTTAAAAGGAACTTAGGAACACGATAGGATATTAACCCTGATGCAATTTAACCTGTATTGATAGAAGTATAATGTCTATAGAGAAGAAAGTGATACTCTGTCCTAAGTTTCTTTTAATTGCCTCTTTTTTTCAAATATTTAATCAACTCCCCATCAAAGTGTAAATTCCTTGAAGACAGGATTGAATCCCAGCTCCCAGCAGTTGGGTGATGTCAGCAAGCTACCTGCCAAGCGTCCCCCAGGCAGATCTGTCTTGCAAGTGGAAGCCTTCCACAGTGAGATGGTGCCGATGGACTGACCAAACAAATGGACAGAGGAACAAATGGGGGATAAAACCACACCTGGCCTATCTGATGTTCTAGACATACTGTTCTAAGACAACCAATGGCTGGAAATGCAACTGGAAGCCAACAGCCAAGAAGAGAAAGGACTCAAAACCAGCTCAATAGAAGAAAGAGTTCAAGGAAGTCGAGAAGCTTAACTTAGAAGAAGGAAGAGTTGGAGGAAGCAGAGGAAAGGAAAGCACATGAAAGCTATTTCTCTCCATTGTTCATTTGGAAGGTTCCATTCATCCTTCTAGACCACCTTCTCTGGAGCTGCTACACCCAACAGACTCAAAAAAAAAAAAAAAGAACCACAATAATGCGTATACAGAGAGAGAATGAAACAAATATGGCAAAATGTTAAAAATGGATTAAGGGTAGACATGACTTCTCTGTATTATTCTCATACTTTTTCACTAAGTTTGGAATTATTGCAAAGGAAGAAAATGTTTTTAGATGACCCTGTCACAAAGGGGATCAAATGAGAGTGGTCACTGGAGCTCAGACACTGGGCCAGCCCATGCCACTGGAGAATGCTAAGCCATCACGGGTGCTCGGGTGGCAGAGGCAGCGAGGACAGAGGTCAATGCAAAAACCACTTGGTGAAGCCGTCAACCAGGCAGCAATACCCAGAGCAGTGCTTCATGGCTATACCACTTCCTCCTGAGCCAGATGCCATCTGGGAAGGAGGAGAGGGAAGGAAATCCTTTGAGAAGGCAGATGTAGGCCTGACACGGAGTTTCAAGTTTTACTTGACTAGGCATTTACCTCTCCCACACCCCCAAGAAAACCATAGTCACTCCAAAAGAGACTGTTTGAAATTTGAACAGAGAGTGCCATCTTTAATTGACAATGCTTCCATCCTCATGGGGATGAGAGTCCCAGACCAAACTGAGACCAGTCGAAAAGAACAGAAGTCCATTTTCATATAAGATATAAATGTGTCTCAGACCCGGCTCACTAAGAAAATGGAGGGTAGGACTTACTGTCTCTTCAGAAAAGGCAACTATCCCAACAGACGCTGTTTCTCTTGCCCACAAGCCCAGCAAATCACTGACAGTAGAAAGCAGAACCAAAGGCTGTGTCCCTTCAGATTCTTTCCTTAGGCAAAGCAAACTGTATTCCTTCACATTACTGAAAACAAACAGCAATGGAATGTTAGATTACCAAGAGATGTGTACAGCTCCAATTTCAAACTGCTGCTTTTATTTGCTGACTTTTTTAATTAAAAATAAAAAATCTCTTCCCTATTAGGGGGCTGTCTTATTTCTAACAAAAATCTTCTGCCTGATTTATTTTTTTCACCAGCCTACAGTACTGTGGTTTAGGAAAAACCGTGCTGGGAAACAAGGCAGAATGCTGGTTTTCTATCCTAGGTGAGCCCATCACTGGAAAGCAGTGTGACTTTGGACCCTTTATATACTTTTTTGGGCCTCAGTGTCCTCATCTGCAAAAACAGAGAAGGGATACAAATCATAAAAACAAAATACAACGGTAGTTTCCAGGGGTTGGGGGACAGAGGAGAGTGGGGAGTTACTATTTAATGGGTAAAGAGTTTCAGTTTTACAAAGTGAACAGAGTTCTGGAGAAGGATGGTGATGATGGCTGCACAACATTATGGATGTACTTAATACCACTGAATGGTACACTTAAAAATTGTTAAAATGGTTAAGTTTATGTTACATGTATTTTGCCACCCACACACAAAAAGACCCAAAGGAGGTATAACAATACCTGTCCTATCTACCTTACAGGGATATTATGAGGAGGAAATACGTTCTGTTTTATAAAATCAATTTTTAAACTGAAACATCATATGGACCTGGTGCTGATGTTGTTAAAGATTTAAGCGACGGGCCTAGAACTTCCATTAGTCAGACTGTTATATTCCTGCCACTCAGCAGCTCGGCGTTTCTTGCAGTCATGGGGCAGAGGCCACGGAAGCAGCACTTTGCCATTTTATTACATCCCTCAGAGGAGAGACGCAGAGCAAACGCAGGTTTGCTCTAAATGGGGGAAAGCTGGTTTATCGTTTCTTTTAAAACATCAGAACCTAAAACAAAGATCAGCAAAAAAGGAGAATTTTTAAAAGCAATGCTGAAAATAAGTCTTCCTTTCATTTGGCTCTCGAATAAAGGCTTCCCGAGTCATTTTTTTTTTCAGGCTGGAGACTGTGTCTCCCCTCTGGGTTTCTTGATCACATTTTAAAACTCATCATAGTATAATTATTGGATTAAGTTGTAAGTTGTGGTGCATCGAGTCTGAGTCTTAAGGACAGGAACTCGCTGGCTTAGCCGAGGGATGCTCAACGATTTTCTGATGAATGAATGATATTTTTATTGATTCTGTATTAGCATTCTTGTGCCAAATACAGTCATAATACTTGGTGTTTCGTGTCACATATGTAGATCATGGAAAGCACCCATGAATATAATTATCACAGAGTCCCTCATTCACAAATAAGCAGCTTTGAGTAAATTCAAGGGCTTCGCCCACAAACATCGATTAGGTACAACAAACAAAAAGGAAGGAAAAGCATATGAATATTCAAGTAATAAAGTGCCAAAGTTTAATTTTCTTTAGATATACAGTGCGTGGCTGTTTTCATAATTAGTGTGCTATATATTCAGCCTATAATATCAAGCAGACGCACAAAATGATTTTGCTATACATGGATGCTATTGCTTAGAAAATAAAAAACAGAAACACCTAAGCTAATATTAAAGGGGTAACAGCACATAAATGCTACACAATAGGGCCTGGTTGGCTGGATCCTGGGAAGGCTCAAATTCCGCCTCACCCACTTACTAAAAAGATAATGACTATAGCCCCAAACCACAAGAGAAATTCAAGTTTTGGTCCCCTACTTCCCTGTTTTCTAAAACACAATCACTTGTCATGACATGAAATAAGATATTCCGTAACTCACTAATCTAAAACGATCACCAACGAAATCCATTCATACCACTTGCATGGTCACTAAAGACTTTCCACACTGACAGACTGATGAAATATCAAAAGAAAAATAACCCATGCATCAAATTCATATCAAACTCATGTTCACGTGCTCTGCCCATATATGCAGTCCTGCCCTTTCTAAAATGAGCCAAAGACATAAGTGTAAATGTGATGTTAAAAAGTGGAAAGCAAGTGCAAAGCAAAATGTTAGGAAGATCTCCTGGCACGAGGCCAACACAAAGCCAAGCATTTTTCATGACACATGTATCCAGTGCTCTGTGGATTAAAAAAAAAAAAAAAAAAGTAGGGGAGGGGGCTGCCTACATTCCCCCAATCAACCTATAGCTAACAGATACAATACGGCCGTCTCAAGGAGGACAGATCTGCCAACTTTTAGCACAATGGAGTCACGGTCAGCACTGTGAACGACCTTGGACCACTAATTTAACCTTGCGCACCTCATCTTCCTCAGCTGTAAAAGGAGAGTGACGAGACCAAGGAACACAGTAGTTGAAGACACAAAAAGACAGACTTACCATAGGAACTAGGCCTGGCACAGAAGACATTTTTAAAAGATTCTAGTCCATTTCTTCTCAACTAAGCTAGGAAAAGGATGACACAGCAAAAAGATGCTAAACCTTCCTCGCTGCTGTCTTTAGGAAACCACAGGGAGCCCCAACATGCCCTGTCTCACGACAGGCCTCAGAGCCTTCTGCTAATCAACTGAGATTTGATGCAAAAAGTGAGAAATTAAAAACTACACAAGTTGTTAAGGGGGTTATTTCCTATAAGTTTGTTTATAAGTTACTGGGTTGGAAATCAAAACATATTTTCTATAAAGACAGTAACTGAAATATATCTATATCTATATATCTATATCCATATGTGTTGTGTATGTATATATACAGAGGGTGCCAAAAAAAGTATACACATTTTAAGAAAAAAAAAAACTGTATTAATATTGTAACAGTCAATACATACAGATAACGAAAGATGACTACAAGTCACATGTGTACATTTTTTGGCACACCTGGTATACACATGCATATAGATATGCACACACGTGTTAAATTCTTAACCTAAGCCATAATAGCCTATTTAAGTCCTAAATTATTAATAACTCTGGGCAGAGTGAGAGCAGCAAGGTGTCATGTATTGTATTGAGGCACCGTCCCCTCTCCCAATCCCCACACTTTAGCCAGGGAGTCCTGTCTAAATACAAGCCCATGCAATCTTCATTATGAAAACACTTCAGTGGCTTGTCACTGCCCTTGACACAGTTCCTTGGCAAGGCCCCCTTGGCATCTATCTTCCTCTGACCAGCCCACCCTCACTAAAACTGCAGGCCTCCCAAGCTTCCTGGCAAACCCTGAAGAGATCATGGTGAAGGGTTTGTCACCCCAAAATATGCCATTGTGACAGAAAGGTGTTTTGACCTGAAGATAATTAGCTCTCTGCCCTCTCCCTTTCTTTCTAAAAGCAGGGGATAAATTTCCCTTTGTAATGGTGTACCTGTCTCCCATACTAGGAAGAAAATTATTCCAGAGAGTAATTTTCACCTGAAAAGGATTCATACTTGCATGACAAACCTTACTAATCAATCCTTATTTAACATACATTTCTCCAAGTCACCCTCTCATAACTTATCCCCATCCAGAAGCCCAAACCCCTTTTCTTTCGTCTAGCCTCTTCTTCAGGCTTTATCATCCTTTGTTAAGGCGGTATATTAGCCCCAAATTCTAACCACCTCCTTGAGGCACATTTCTTTGTGACGTCTGTGAACTTTGCATATATATGTAATGAAACTTGTTTTTCTTTTCTCTTGCTAACCTGTCTGGCCTATTTAACTTGCAGGGCTCCAAGAAATGAACCGAAGAGGGTAGAGGAGAAATTTTTTTCTCTCTACAATGGCTTCTCATACCTCAGGGCCTTTGCACTTATTAATAAACCCGCCTGCTAGACCCGACTGCCCTGGTAACTAGCAAAACCTGCCTCAATTCAGACATCGCCTTCTCCAAACAGCCCTATGAGGTCAGTATGTCCCCAGACTCCTGCCCATCACCCAAGGTTAGGTTGGTCACCCACCATCTTTGCTTCCACACACCCGGACCTGTCCCATATCACAGCATTTATCCCACTGCACTTACTCCAAAGACAGAGTTTCTTGTCTGTGTCTCCCAATAAACTGTAAGTGCCTGAATGAATATTAATTAATAAGCCAAGATATTTGCTTGGTAAAACAACAACAACAACAAAAAAAAACACCCTAACTAGTTGACTCTCAAGTATTAACTATCAGGCAGCACAAGGAGACCTCTGAATCCCCAGGGTTGTCAGGGCAGGTGGGTGACGTCTGCCAGGGTTTCTTCTTCAGCGCCAAGGCCAGCCGAACACCTTTACAGACTCCGTGTGCTCATGCTATTATTTTGATTCAGTTTGGTTTGGTTTGGTTGATTTGTTTTGTTGATTTTGGTCTTTTGATTGCTATTATTCTGTTTTTGTTGTCTTAGTATCTTCTAAGATACTGGAATGGATTGAATGGTGGCTACAAAATCAGGAAACCTAGTTACTGGCTCCATTTTAACTACTGTATCATATCACCTCTGTCCTTACTCTCCTCCCATCTACAAATTGAGGGAACAGTGTAAGAATGATTCCCACACCCAGCTGCCCACAGGCACCAGGGAGGCCTATGATAGCACAATCACCCCTCTAGAGCTCAGGTACTCTGAGGAGCCCCTGGCCTGGGGACCACTGGAAGGGGCAGAGATTTGGAATCAAGTCACACCTGGAGTCGGGTTCTAATTCCTCTACTCACTTCCCGTGTGATCTTAAGCAAATTACCTCTCTGTACCTCGGTTTACTTGCTTGTTAGAGCAGAAATAGTAACTAGCTTATAGGGTTGAAGGGAGAATTAATGTACAGAGTACCAACTGGTGGCTGACCCACAGTAGATGCTCAGTAAATGATAGTGAAACCCCTTTCCCCTTTCTGTGTATCTTCGCAGCACGCTGTCTGGTCTCTGCCACAGCCCTTAAGAGCTTCCAGAGGGCAGGGCACCTCTGCCTAATTCCCCACCCCATCCCGGATGCCAGTCCAGGGCCCACAATAGTACTCAGCATTAGAGCAGAACCTCAATAGTAATTATTGAATTAATAAATCAATGACTTACTAGAATATACTAACATAACCAATTTCCTTCCTTCTGCCGCTAAAGTGTGAACTCCTCCAAAGCAGGGACCATTTCTTATTCACTGATTGAAAACCTGCACTTTATATAGGGCTTATCACATGCTCATTGAACTAATTAAATTATTCCCAGACTCTCTTTCCAAACAAGGATTCTAAGGATCTGTGGCTTCAGAAGATCTGGGGCAGAATTATTTGCAAATATTTGTATGTCCTGTATCTGGCCACAAAGTACCTATATTTCTACAGTTGAAAATTTATAACAATTGTAATGAAATAATTAGGTAGGTTTTGAATGCCCCCCTCACCTGCTAAAAATATCTGCTCCATGAGGGAAGATAAAAATATCTTGTTCAGCATCATATCCCAGAGCCTGGCAAGAGCTTTGCAACAGATGTAAACATTTGCAGAATGAATTAATTACATGGATGAATTAATGAATGAATATTCTTTTTGCAAGTCTAGGTAAAGCAGAATTTCCAATTTTTAGGACTCCTTCCCAATTAAATTCAAAGTTGCTGCATTTAGGTATGATAAAATGTTTAAAAATAAAATCAGCAGATGTTTGATCTCTGGGTGGTGGAGACTTTCTTTTCTAAAATCCTTGATTTATTTTATGCTGCAGGAAATCCACCAAAATACTGGCACCCACAAAGCTCATATAATATGTCACCCTAACTCAAACATACTCTGCATCTACAAAGATGATTGTTACCAGTTGATGTTTAAAAGTATTTAGACTAGTCATTTCTGAACATCTCAACATTTAGAAATCACTGTAACTAATGTGATTTTAAGATAAAGGAATGAGATCAGTAACCAAGTGATACAAATCAGTTCACCAAAATAATAAGACTTTCATCTAACAAAGACAAATCAAGAGCATGTGGAGATTATGGTGGGAGACAAAATTTAACCTCTATCTTTACAAAATTTTCAAAATTGATTCAATACTAATTCAGCAAGGTTACAGTTCTAGCCTCCAGTGAATTCCAACCAGGGAAAGTGGGACACAATGACTAAGGACAGATGTTTAGACTAAAGGGGCTGCGTCACCAAAAAAAAATGGCACCGATTCAAATGCACAATTAGAAGTGGGTGACCACGCAACGGTCCCTCTGGTAATTCCCATGGACTGGAATGATACAAAGAGACAGGATGAAGCCCACACAATAAGGCAAGGGGTGAAGTCGATCACCCCACGCTATTGAAAGCATGCCATCGCACTTCATCTTTCTTAAAGGTTGTAATCACCTTAACAAAACAAAACGAAACAAAACCCTATAATGAAGCCAGCCGATGACATAAGACAAACACAGTGCACACAAAGTGAGCCATTATCATCCTTCCATTGTTCTGCAGCCCATGCACACCTGGCAGCACCACTAAACCAGCCATTGCATCCAGGAGACCGCAGCCTCTGCAGCAGCAGATTTGCTATTTCCTCTGATTCAGCACTCACCCTGAGGGGGCTGAAAGGCGAGGGGCGGGGAGGGGAAGCCCTGGCAAGCCTGACACGAAGCCTTTAATGAAGGAAATGTCAACTAACAAAAACTGCAGGTCTCCAATGAAATTTAACTCCAATTTTTTTTTTTTAAATTGGCATCGCTTTCCTTGAATTAAATCCTCACAGATCTAGAGAGAACACTGCAATCCTACCCCCAGGAGCAGCTAAATAAATACAACATACTCACAGATTTTGACCAGCTGTAACTTTGGAGGAATGAAGCTAGCCCCACTGTGAAGAAGCCTTTCCCTCTCTTCTACCAGATATTTTTAAAAGCCAACAAAAAAAAGACAGTCCTCAATTTAAAAGCCAACAAAAATCCTCAATTTCTGCTTTATTTCTTAGTCTCCAGTAAGAGTCTCAATTACCAGGCATGAGAAAAGAGGTTGCCGAGGCATCTGACAGCATCCCAGAGCTTCCCAGGGCAGAATTTAAGACATGTCAGTTAAAGTGGCAGCTACGCTCACTGCCGTAGCTGATGCTTCTGCAGGAAGGAATGCCGGGAGATTTTTTCCCCCCAATCTCTCCTGCAACCGAATGTTAATCCATCACTGTTTAATTATCCCAGAGACACAGGCAAGAAAAATACAAGTGGCCTGGATTTATAAAATCTACAGGGCCTTTTGATGATTTTTCACATAATCCAGGGATTTACCTACATCAAAAAAGGGCCAATTGCAGAATATAATAAATCACCTCTTTTGTTTGAAGGAAATTGTAAGAGCAGGCTAATATTCCCGGGTTAGACTTGGATGTTATATCCCAGGGACTTTTTAAAAACACTAAATAAGGGCAAATCGTGTTCTCTGAAGTTTTGGTCTAGCAGCTTACATGCACAAGTTAAATTATGGAAGTGAATTAAAAAACAATGTCATTGGAAATAGCACTTTGAAATTAATACTAGATAAACAATAACTGAACTAGTTTTGATGAAAATTTTTTTAAAGCAGGCTTAGAGGTGGTCAGTGACTTGGCTAACTCTGTAGTCTTGCCTTAAGAACTCTTGTGCATACCAGAACTGAACCATTTTTTTTTTATGATGGGGGTCACCCTTTTATCTGATTATAAGTTTTAGGTAATGTGTTCTGATATTTCCTAATTATAAAATAATAAACTCCTTGGAGAGAACTGGAAAACAAAGAAGAAAATTAAAACCAGCCATAATCTCATAACCCAGAGATAAACACTGCTAATACTTTGCAACATTTACTTAGTCTTCTTCCTCCATACACACACACACACACACACACACACACACACATATTTTTCTTTAATTCTATTGTATACTACCTTTTCCACACAGTATTGCGCAATGATAAATGTGACCCATTGTTAACCACCTATATATTTCTAAAAAGTGCTCAAAAGAGCATATGCAATGACAGTTACTATGTATTCGTGTGCCTATGTGCTGGGCCTGGGGGATACACATGGTCCCTGCTCCCATGGAGCTCTAGGTCCAGCAGGGAAGCCAGCTATTCACCGAACCATAGCAGATGTGACACGTACTGCACTTCAGAGGAGAACGATGGGACGCGTTAGAAATACGTAAGAGAGCTGGTCTTGCAAAGGTCAGGGTTTCTCAAGGAAGGAAAAGAGAATGGCAGGTCAACTGCAAAATTATTAGTACAGTATATTTCACACCTACATTTTCCCATCAACATAAATATCTTTTAGCTAGTATTCTTTTTCTTATATCAAAAAAAACTTGAAGTCCAGCTATAATTTTTTGTGAATAATGTGCAATATGTAAGAGAATAATTGATCTAACTTGTATTTGAACAAAACCTTTGAGAAATTACAATAGGTAGACGACCCAGGTAATTTCTGACATCCCTAAAATGGTGAATTACCACATATTTCTAAGAGAGCGCCAAACTAAAATGAGCTTAGCCATGCTGAGAATTTCATAAAGGCTAAAAGACTCCTTTGAGAATGTTGGAAGAAATATGACAATTTGACATGGATTTTTGACATGACCATCTTGATGCAATCTAAGAGGAAAAAACACACAACAAATATTCAAATAATTTATGTAGATTCTCAGCCCTCATGTAGGAGGAACATTACTACCCCAACTCCCCCCCAAAAAAGTAACTTTACTGTGGAGAAACCTGACATACACAGTCCCTGCCCGGTGATAAAGGCCAAAATCAACAGTGATAAATAACATTGATAATATGTACCGTTGATATGATGTAATTAAAATGACACTTTTCCTCTGTGCTCTTTCTCTCGGAAACCTGTAACCCTAGTGTTACCATGAGAAAAACACCCAACAAATTCCACTAAGGGAGCAACCTACAAAATATCTGACCAGTATTCCTCAGAACTTTCAAAAAGAAGGAAAAGCCTGAGAAACTGTCACAGCCAATTAGGTAAAAACTAAGTAAATCTTAATAAAATATAAACTTTAGTTAGTAATAATGTATTAATATGGGTTCATTAATTGTAATAAATTATGATTCTAATGTAAGATATTAATAATAGGGAACTCTCTACTAGCCTCTCAACTTTTCAGTAAATCTAAAGCTGTTCTAAAAATATAAACTCGGCCGGCCCGGTGGCTCAGGCGGTTAGAGCTCCATGCTCCTAACTCTGAAGGCTGCCGGTTCGATTCCCACATGGGCCAGTGGGCTCTCAACCACAAGGTTGCCAGTTCAATTCTTAGAGTCCCGCAAGGGATGGTGGGCTCTGCCCCCTGCAACTAAGATTGAACATGGCACCTTGAGCTGAGCTGCCTACCAGATGGCTCAGTTGGTTGGAGTGCATCCTCTCAACCACGAGGTTGCCAGTTCGACTCCCGCAAGGGATGGTGGGCTGCGCCCCCTGTAACTAAGATTGAACACAGTACCTGGAGCTGAGCTGTGCCCTCCACAACTAAAACTAAAAGAACAACAACTTGAAGCTGAACGGCACCCTCCACAACTAAGATTGGAAGGACAACAATTTGACTTGGAAAAAAGTCCTGGAGGTACACACTGTTCCCCAATCAAGTCCTGTTCCCCTTCCCCAATAAAAATCTTTAAAATAAATAAATAAATAAACAAACAAACAAACAAACAAACAAAATAAAATAAAAATACAAACTCTATTTTTTAATCATTTTTCCCAAATTGAAAGTAATTTTATTTTTTCCGGTCATTAGTAAAATATAGCCCATAAAAATTTTGACAATGCAAAAAGATGTAAAAGGGACTTTCTGAAATTATAAATAAATACCCTGTAACCGCACATGCTAAGATAACCAATGCCAAACAAAATAATTGTGTGTGTGTGTTGCTCTACCATAAATGCTATTTTTAGCTGTGTTAGGCTGAATAATAGCACCCCAAAATACTCAGGTCCTAATCCCTGGAACCTATCAACGTTACCTTATACGAGTATGTATTAATATCTGAACAATACAGTTGTACTGAGACAATGAAAATGTTCTATCAAAATACAAATGGTTTTAATAGTTGATCATAAAATTAATTATCTTGTAGCAACTACACAGAATTATTTGAGTCAAAGCAAATAATATATTTTTGGTACAGTTTCTTTTAAATTAGAGCCAATTTTTTTAAATGGCAAAGATCTCTTAAATTAATAGAGGATTTGACACACAGAACTTTACACACACACACACACACACAATTTTTTAACTGCATAAAAGTAAAGTCAAGCTACTCTTACACACCAAAATAAACAGAAACCACAGCTTAAAGCTGTACTGCCTGCAGGGGAGACCAAAACTATGCCTATACCTCTAAAACTGCTAATTCATCAGAGCTTTAGGGAGCTTTAACATTTTGGCTTCTAGTTGTAACATTCCGCTTACAGGCAATAAAAAAATTACTTCTTGCTGGCTTGAATATTTTCGTTTTGGACAATAAAAATAAATAACACAGAAATTACTTTACACAATAATAAAAGTCATGCATAAATCCCCAAAATACCTCTTCAGTTTTTAAGCAATTTCAGAGTTCTGTAGATTTCTCGGTGGCTATTAAGTCTTCGGCTTATTTATTAAACGTGAATGACACATGATACTGAACTACACATTATTCATAAATGTCTCCAACCCCAGATAATCACTCCACCTCTGAGGAGTTCTGCCCGGATGTTCTACAATATGCTAACACCCATGGAGGAGAGTGGTAAGCAGGGGAGCGAGGAAGAACCAGAGAGATGGATTTACTTACAAAACATGAGCAATGGAGACATTGGACACATTTCAAAAGGGAAAGATCCCAAGTGGTATCTGCTTTTGGGGAGTTTTATTCTTCATTTTAGGTGGCAATTTTTATCAAGGGGTGGATGAAGGTATCACAAAACAAAAGACCCTTTAACCCTCTTTCCCTTTGAACAATCCCAAAAACTACCGTTGTGCTCACACTTGCTAAGTTCTCCATAAAGGATGGCTGGATTTGTTTAATGCACTGCAAGTCTTTGCCGTCTACTTTGAGTACCCACCTGTTTTCTGGTGAATACATTACTTCAACAAATTCATTAATTCAACAAATATTTACTAAGGACCTACGACATGCCGCGCACGACGCCTGGGTCCAGCGTACACTGTGATAAGCAGCACAAAACAGTCCCAGCCTCATGGAACTTAGAGCCCAATGGTCAAAACACAAGTAACAATTAACTACAAAATGAAAAATGGAGTGAGAAACAAACAGGAAGGCAAGATAGAAAAATGGGGGAGGAGTAACCTGTGTAGCTGGAGACATTAAGAAAGGGGGGAGGACATCCCAGCTGAGAGCTGAGGATGACAGGAAAAAGCCCTGCAAGGAGCGGGAGGAAGTCACATGCTCGTGCACCAATCTTGGGCAGCAAAGGGCTTGCTCAGTCGAAAAACTGCACGAGGCTTGTAGCTGGAGGGCAGCGAGTAAGGGTGAGAGTTGCCCTCACAGGTGGAAGCAGTGTGGGAGAGCACGACCAGCGCCAGCCTGTGCACTGAGGTAGACTGGGGTCTTCATCCTAGAGACAGGCGAACTCATGGGCAGATTTCAAGCAAGGGAGTGCCATCATCCAATTTAATTTCAAAACGGATCGTTCTGTCCTGATTCAAACATGCTGTTAATAAATTACGAGACAACTGAGGAAATTTGAACACTGACAGGATAGTGAACGAATATGGTTCGTTTTTCAGGTGTGGTTACAGTCTTGTGATGTTTGTATAAAGAGACCTACCTTCTCTATTTGCACACTAAAATATAGATAAAACGGTACCATGTGAGGGATATAAATTAGATCATCATTCTATGTCAATGTTATTTTCCTGATGTTGATGGCTAAGTGGTAATTATGTAAGAGAAGGTCTTTGTTTTTAGGAAGTACATACTGAAATATTTAGAGGTAGAAATAAAGTATAATGTCTAGGATATGGTTCCAAATAGCCTAGGGGTGGATTATAGATGAAATGAGATTGGCCTTGAGTTGACAACTACGGAAGGTGAGAGATGAGTACACAGGACTCCAGTTTACTACCCTCACTACTTTTTATATATATTTAAAATGGTTCATACTACAATTCTTCTAAAAATAAGAAAACTGAAAAAGAAGATAACTGGCTGCTATATGGAGAATGAGTGGGTGCAACTGGGAAGGTGGAAGGAGAGTGAACAAAGGAAGCAAGAAAGCACATTAGGAGTTGATGTAATAGAGAGGGGAGAGAGAAAAGTGAACAGATGGGAAATAAATTTCTGAGGTAGAAATCATCAAACTTGGTAGTCTGGACGTTAAAGAAAAGGGATGAAATCAAACATGCCTCCCAAGCATCCAGTTTGACCAAGTAGGTGGAGACACTTACAGAGATGGAAGACTGGGAGAGGAAAATGTTTCAGATTGAAGAGAAAGTTAGATATCAAGAGTTCAGTTTGGAACATATTAATTCAGGTGTTTGTGAAACATCCAAGTGGGTGATCAAATGAGTACTGACTGGACCCATTTCTCATTACAGCTATCAAAAGAGTTCCAGACAGAGGAGCACAGAGCCATTGCCAAGTCCAGAAGGTCACTGATGGTGGTGGTGAGAAATTCAGCTCTGGAAGGTGGTTCTCTCTGGCTTTCAGATACAACTGGGCATTGCTACCCAGGGCTGAGTGACGGAGAGGCTCCTGAGCCCACAGTAAGGGTAACCACAATGGCAAAGGTCCTGCCTATAGGGCCTCCTGCGTCATTCATTGTGCCACCAACAACACCAAATCCACCTCTGCTGGGCCTCCTTGGTAAGCCAGATTGGACCAAAAGGTCACTAAGGAGCCTTCCTTCAAGATATGACATCCTGTCACCCCTCCTCATAGTGAAAGGGAGCATATGTAGAATATATATACTTTAACAAAATGTGCATGCACACTCTCTCAATAGCCTTATTTAAAGAATTGCTCATTTTGGAAGTTCCAATACAACAGCAGACCATCAAAGGAGACCTAATAGCACACACACAAAAAAAATACACAGAAAGGCAATTCGATACAGGGAAAAGACACAGGATACTGCTCACTCTGGGCTTTTTAGAGAACTTTTATTTCCATTTACTATATTTCATTGACTCTATGATACATGATTTTTCATTCTGTAATATCCCTAAAACCAGCATGCATCTTAAAATTGCCAGCAAGTTTGACTGGCCAAGATCAAAGTGAAGTTATTGGGGAAAGAATCTGCATTTGCTTTTGCCAATCACCTGAGGGCACCACGAACCCAATTCATTTAAAATTAAACTACCTGCTTGATGTTGTTTGGGCCACACTGGTAACTAACATTCAGACCAAAAACCAGCTTCTGCTTCAAATTGTTAGAGTATTAAGAACTTAAACACAGGCTTCCCACAGGACCCATCAATTCCACTCCAGGTGTGTATGCCAGAGAAGTGTAAATACACGTCCACACAAAGACTTGTACACGATTATTTGTAGCAGCATTATTCACAGTAGCCAAAAACTGGAAACAACTTGAATGTCCATGAACTTATTAATGGATAAACAAAATGTGGTATGTCCGTACATCTGATTATTATTCAGCTATAAAAAGGAACGAAGTACTGATATATCGTATAACACGGATGAACCTCGAAAGCCAGACACAGAAGAACACATATGATTGCATTTTTATGAAATGTCTATAGGGATAGAAATTAGATTAGTGGTTGCCTAGGGGTAGGGGTGGGAAAGGAAAGGGACTGTAAAGGGGCACAAGGTTTTCTTTTTCGGGTGATAAAATGTTTCAAAATTAGATTGTAGTGATGCCTGTATAATTCTGTAAACATATTAGGTTGGTGCAAAAGTAATTGCGGTTTAAAAGGTTAAAAATAATTGCAAAAGCCACAATTACTTTTGCACCAACCTTCAGCAAATTGTAAATTTAAAACAGAGATGTTATGGGATAAAATTAATAATGCAATAGAGCTATTTAAAAAACTTCTCAGGGCCGAAACTCAGAGGTTCCCCCCTCTCCACCTAGTACTATCAAGATTAAAATATCCAAGTTTCTTTATTGTGTCTTCCTGTGTCATAGTTCTGTTTCCTTTCCCTTATGAAAAGTCTCCTATGAAATTCTCCATTGTGTTTTACTTCCTTAGTGGTTTATAAAATACCAATGTCAATGGCATCTTAGATCCAATTAAAAAATTAAGTGCCAACCTGATTAAGAAAAATCAGATGGGGGGGGTCGGGGGGAGATGGGGGTCCCTCTCCAGACCTGAACACCATCTATACCTACCTAGACAGGGAAGTTGGGCCAAAAAAAAGATCAGAGAAAAATGAAAATAAATCCAACTCTGCCTGTAGTTACTATTTATAATTTAACCACAAGGAAGAAAAATATTAACTAGATGCTTTTTAACTATCATTCAGCCATTTTTTTTTACCCTAAATAACCTCAAAACAGACCAAACTCTTGCATCATAATTAATTGGTCTAACCTAATGGCGGGGTGGGGGGGAGGCCTTAAATGATTTATATTATTTTAATCTACAACTTATGGTTCACAAGAGAAGGTGTGAAGCAGGAAAAAGTCCATGAGAAATACTATGCTACAAAATATTTTCATTGTAAGCTTCTTATCTAGCTAGAAATGCCACCTTCTCACCTTTTCCGACTTCTAAAGGTAAGGACAAATTCGCCGTAGTTCTTGCACAAAAGCACATTCATTCCCCCACTGCATTCACAGTGCCTTGTGGCTTGATTAAAGACATACGAATTTCTATGTAAGGATAAATTCAAAATTTTAATAAGATGCTATGGAATATAAGAGACCACTGCTGAGAACATATTAAACCTGCATCTGTTCTAACAGCCTTTGAACATACATTTATTCTGTCTCCTCTGATTCTCTAAACTACCATAAAGAAAAAATCGTGATTAACTAGTACCCAAACAGGCTTCCCAGTTCATTAAATATTTGTGCCATAATTGCCCATTGTGGCTTTTACGAGAAAGAGGTTAATTGAAAATACTACCAAGTCACAATAATTCCAAATGGTTAGTCCACTCTCCTCTCTACAGAAGCCAGGAATCTTCAGTGACCCAACTTCAATTTGTCCATGTGTCCCAGATAACTCTGGTGTCCCTCAAAACCCAAAACCAATGTCAGCTGCTCCTATCTCCCAACCACAAACATTCTATTTATTCTTCACATGTCCCATCACATTTTGGAAGCCCCAAATATTTTATTTATTCTTCACATGTCCTATCACACTTAATTTATGAACACACTTTATTTACACTCACCACTACATTATCACACATGGTAGTTGTGCACAAACTCTGGGAAAGGATACCCAGTCAGCAGAACACCAAGAAGCACGTGCCAGCATGGAATTGTTAAATCAGGAAGCAAGAGACTATGGCACAGCCCATCATCGGGCAAATTTCTATAGATGATACGATGGGTCTAATTTGCAGTCCCTCCCTAAGAGGTCACTTCCTCCACCAGGCAACTCAGTAAGTTCATCAACAACTTTAATTTTTAAAAAGAACATCTCAATGGTGGAGATGTTTGTATGATCTACCAGTTTACCAACCTAGCAACTTTCCAAACTACTTGGTTAAAATAAAACAGTTGTTACCACAAAGATCCAGAAGTAGGAAAATCAATGTCTGCAGTGATAAATCCATTAAGCAGAAAGGGAAGGAGGAAATTGTTTTCTTCAGTGGAAACCATTTAAGACCTCCCTCATTTGTTAGCTCGCATCATTTCATTAGAAATTCAGGAGAAAAATTTCCCAGGAAGAAATTAATCATCAGATTGGCAAGAAGACTGGATCTTGCTCCGGAGAGGTTGAAGCATTTCTCTGTGTGCTGGAAACATGAAACTAAAATGTGCGGTTTGGACGGTGGAAAGAAAAAGAGCTCCACTGACTTGAGCAGCTAATGGATCACAAAGGCATGGTTGTGGCATCACAAATTTAGGACAAAATGAGAGAAAAATACTGACAGACCCTGAAATTAGGACAAACTGAAAGTTCACACAAAAAACAATTGAAGATTTTTTACAATTAACGTGTTTCTAATCGGAGAAAGCATACATAATTTTTTTTTAATAAAAATGTGGAATAACAGATTACTGCTGCAAGACTTTTAATTTCAAAAAGGGTCAGTAATGCAGGAGACATACATACATCACACTCTGTGTTGGGGAAATAAAACATCCAAGTGAGCTTTCCCTGTGAATGAAGGGTATCCTACTGACTTTCAAAAGGTTATTTTAAAACATTCTTCGTCATTCTGAAATTTCCTTAAATGGAATATACTAGATACAATTTAACCTTTTCCCAATGTCTCAGAGACAGCTTGATGAACACGATTTTCTCAGTGGAGACTGATACCAACTGGGGTGGGGGGAGCAATAAAGTAGCAATATTTACTGAGCACCTACTATGTGCTTTACTCCCATTATCACATTTAAATTTCATTTTATCTCCCCAATAAATCCATGAGAGGATGAAGACAATGAGACTCAGAGAAACTGGTCCCAGGCCTCTCAGCCAGTAAATGGTGGCAGCGACTGTAGTTCAAGTCCACCTGTCAAGTCCAAAGACTTGTCCCTCTGGGAACGTACATCTAGTTGTGTGCAACTAAGCAATGTAAAACGACACTGCTGTGCTTTTGAGTTCCATGACTCTATGTCATATTCTCTTTCTTTTTCCACTTCCATTTTTCGCCACTATCAGCAAACTGGCTTCTAAAACCAATCCTTCACCATACCTGCCAGAACTCTGGCAAAATTATGCCACAAAGCAAATTTTTTTAGAATCAGGTGAGAATTAATTATAAACAGACTCTGGATAGAGGCTACTAAAAGTAAAAGGCAAGATTTTTAAGGCATGGATTCTCATATGTACTTTGGCTACCCTTCTCACTTTGGGCTCTATTTGTAAAAGATGAGGTTCTCTATTAGGTAAAGTGGTACTATTAATGGACCCAACGTAGGGGGAGCATGTACCAGGGATTTTGGCAACACTGAAACACACAAAACTGTTGTGTTGATGAGACCGTCTTAAGGAACACAAGAAATAAGGCACATCAGAAACCCAAAAGAGCAAAATAAATTCTAAAATGGGTAAACCTTTGGATTTGCTAAACTGAGCAGGACAGGAAGTGAGAATTTGATGACAAAAGAAAATGCTGGTCCCAGCAGATAAATACAGCCCAAGAGGCTGAAAGAGGCAATGAATGGAAAAGAAAATGATAGATAATTAGAAAGTGAGGTAGCGTTAAAATGATTGTTTTCAGGATGAGAAAAACTGTAACTTGGTTGACGGTAGAATAAAAGAAGCCAAGACACAAAGGCCTCCAGAATTCTGGATTTTAAAAGTTCATGAAGGGTTTCTGACAGTCACAAGTCAAAATCACCTACATCACCTCCAGGGGTTATTCTGAATGCTGTTCTTCTGAGAACCAGACATACTAATATTAAAGCATCTAAACTACAAGTGGTTGAGCAAAGAGCAGTTTGCAAGTAACAGACCCATAGATGAAAGCAAAAAAAACAGAAAGCCCCAAAACAGAGCATTGTTACTTTAATGAAATTATTTGATAAACACAATCATACATAAATTTTCTTTCCTTCGCAGACTTAGCAAATGCTGTTGGAATAGTGGGCTAGCAATTTTAGGGTTTCCATGAGAGAAGGATCTAAATTAACTCCAGTTGGGTTAAATTGAAAGCTTTTTTCAGTTCAACTATGCCCTTGTTGATTTTCTACTTGCTGAATCTGTCCATTTCTGAGAAGTGTGCTGAAGTCACCAGCTATCATGACAGATTCATCCATTTCTCCTTGCAGGTCTCTCATTTTTTGCCTCACATACTTTAACACTCTGCTCTTAGATGCATACGCATCAAAACCTGTTATGTCTTCTAAGAGAATTGATCCTGCTATCATTATGTAAGGCCCTTCTTTATCCCTGATAACTATCCTTACTTCAAATATTTCTTCTGTTCCTTTCTCTCTTTCGTCTTCTTATGGTGTTCCCATTACGCGTGTATTACACCTTTCGCTATCAGAAATTAATATAGTTACTCCTGATTTCTTTTGATTAGTATTAGCATGGTATATTTTTCTCCACCCATTTACTTTTAAACTGTATGTATATTTATATTTAAAGTGGGTTCCTTGGTGACAACATACAGTTGGGTCATGTTTTGCTCCACTCTGACACTCTCTGTCTTTTAATTGGTGCATTTGGACCTTGACATTCAAAGTGATTATTGATATAGTTGGATAAATATCTACCATACTTATTACTGTTTCCTATTTGTTGCCCTTGTTCTTTGTTTCTATTTTTGTTTTGCACTCTTTTACTGCCTTTTGTGATTTTAACAGAGCATTTTATATGATTCCATTTTCTCTTTCTTAGTGTATCAGTTATACTTGTTTCTTTACTTTTGTTAGTGATTGCCCTAGTGTTTGCAATACACATTTACAATTAATCCAAGGCCCCTTTCAAATACACTATACCACATCACAGGTAATGTGATTACATTATAAAAAATCTAATTCCTCCCTCCCGTACCTTGTATCATTACTGTCATTCATTTCACTTATATATAAGTATATATAAACATGTATGTATACGAGATGCATACATAATGAAATACATTGTTGGTATTATTATTTTGAACAAACTATTATTTGTCAAATCAATTAATAACAAAAGTTTTACTTTCACATATTCCTTCTTTGATGCTCTTCCTTTCATGTAGATTTGAGTTTCTGACCTATATTATTTTTCCTTCTCTCCAAAGAATTTCTTTTAATATTTCTTGCAAGGCAGGTCTACTGGCAACAAAGTCCCTCAATTTTTGTCTATCTGAGAAAGTTTTTCCTTCTTCACCTTTAAGGACAATTCCACAGAGTACAGAATTATAGGTTGGTGGGGTTCTTTTCTCTCAACACTTTAAATATTTCACTCTACCCCTTTTTGCTGCCACGGTTTCTGAATTGGATGTAATTTTTATCTTTCCTCCTCTATAGGCAAAGTGTTTTTTTCCTCCAGCTTCTTTCAGGATTTTTAATCTTTGTTCTGTAGTTTAAAGATGATATGTCTAGGTGTCATTATTTTAGCATTTATGCTTCTTGATGTTCTCTGAACTTCCTGGACCTGTGATTTGTTATCTGACATTAATTGGGAAAATTCTCAGTCACTATTGTTTCAAATATTTCTTCTGTTCCTTTCTCTCTTTCGTCTCCTTATGGTGTTCCCATTACACGTGTATTACACCTTTCGCAGTCGTCCCACTGTCCTTGATTAGTTGCTTCTGGTTTTTTTGTTTGGTTGTTGTTGTTGTTTTTCAGTGATTGTTCTCTTTGCTTTTTGGTTTTTGAGGATTCCATCGATATAGCCTCTAACTTAGAGATTCTTTCCTCAGCCACATCCAGTCTATTAATAAGACCATCAAGGCATCCTTCGTGTCTGTTACAGTATTTTTTATGTCTAGCATTTCTTTTTGTTTCTTTCTTATGATTTCCACCTCTCTGTTCCCACTATCCATCTGTTCTTACATATGGTCTATTTTATCAATTAGAGCCCTGGCCATATTACTCATAGTTGTTTTAAATTCCTCCATCGACAATTCTATCATCCCTGCTATAGCCGGTTCTGCTGCTTGCTGTCTGTCTCTTCAAATTGTGTTTTCTGCCTTCTGGCATACCTTATAATTTTTACTTGATAGCTGGACATGGTGTACAGAATAAAAGGAAGTGCTGTAAACAGGCCTGTAGTAATGTGTCGGTGAGGGGTGTGGGGAGAGGAAGTGTTCTCTAGTCCTACGGTTAGGTCTTTTAGTGAGCCTATGCCTCTGGACAGTGAACTTCACAAATACTTCTCACTTTTCGGTTTCTCCCCCCATAGGTGGGACACAATAACTACAGTGGGCTGGAATTGGGTATTTCCCTTACCCACGTCAATTAGGCTCTGATAATACCCCAGCAGGTTAGGTTCTGGTTAGTAAGAACAACATAATGCAGTACTCTGACAGATTTCAAAATGGTTCCTTTTCCCTTCCCCCCGCCCCACCCGCCGGAAGCCTATGGAGACTTTCTTCCTCTATTTAATACGAGAATCTGATCAAGCTTCTAGAGGTACATTTCACCATATTTTTGGTGCCTTCCCCCCCATGACAAGGTTCCCCTGGAGTTTTTAACTCTCGGAGTTGTCCATACTGAGCCTTCAGCAACTCATCAGTCACAGGTTAGGCTTCCTACCTTGGAACTGGTTCTCACAGTGGTTTCTGTCTGAGTCTCTGATCTGACAAGCAGTGACTCCCTGTAGTCACTAGTCTGTCTCTCCAATCCTGGGGCCAGCAATTTGCCCTTTGTCTTCTCTCTTCCTATGGATTCAAAATGAACTGTGGATTTTTCAGTCTGCTCAACTTTTTACTTGTTGTTAGGATAGAGTGGCAACTTCCAAGCTCCTTAACTTACACGTGAAAACCGGAAACTGAATGTCAAGTTCGGAGTTTTGTTTATTTCCCTAGGATATAATGTTTTTTTAGAAACTAACAGATGTTAAAAAAAAAAATAGCCGACAGTGCCTTATGGACCCAAAGGTAATGTCACTGCCAGTCTAATGCAGAGAAACACAAGTGATAATGTGTGCTGTTCACTGGTCACATCCATTACATCAGGCTGACCTGTTTTCTTCCCTTCGACCTGAACTCCTTTCTGGTGTGCACCTGGTATCTATCCTAGCTTCCTGCTGGAAACAGCAGTGCCTCCACTGCTTAACTCCAATTACCAGCCCTACAGCCTGATTGCCTGCCACCTCCTAGACTGCAGGCTCCCATTACAGCCCAAGCTCAGGTCCTGCCACTCAACGTGGAGCAGCAGCAGCAGAGCTGAAAAATGGTAAGATTTCTGGATGGCAGATAACACACACACCTTAAAAGTGATTTAAATATATATATATATATAAGTGATTTAAGTATATATACTGATTTAAGTAAATATATATAAGTGATTTAAATATATATATATATATATATATATATATATATATATATATATATATATATATATATATCACATAAACAGATTATCTCCAAAGAGTACAGGACGAGCATGGAAGGGGGAAAAAAGAGTAACTTTACAATGGAGAACCCTAACAAACACCATCTCAAGCCATGTGATCAAGTTTCACATCATAGTAAACCATGTTGATAACATGTACCTTTGATGAAAACAGCACTTCCTATCTGTGGTCTTCCTCCCCAAAACACATGACCCGAGTCTATAATCATGAGAAAAACACCAGACAAATCCCATCTGAGAGACATTCCACAAAATAACTGACTGGTATTTCTCGTAACTGTCAAAGTCATAAAAAACAAGGGAAGTCTAACAAATGGTCACAACCAAGAGAAGCCTAAAGAAACATAATGAGTAAACGCAATGTGGTATCCTGAAGGAGGTCCTGGGACAGAAAAAGGACACTAGGTAAAAACAAAAGAAATCTGAATAAAGTATGTAGTTAAGTTAATAATAATAATGCATCCACATTGGATTACTGTGACAAATGTACCATGCTAACGTAAGAAGTTAACAACAAGGAAAACCAGTGTGGGGTATACAGATTCTCTCTGTATATTTTCACACCAAATCTAAAACTGTTCCAAAATAAAAAGGATTTCTTAATATTAATCACAATTAAGTTTGTTTAATCACAGAAATAAACATTCAACAACATAAACATTAAAACCTTCGGACAATATAAAAATTTGTTAACTCTAACATATAGAAAAATAACAATTAGGAGAAAATATCTTTAGCAAATATAAAAAAGTGTATATATATTTTAAAGTTCATAAGTATATAAGAAAAACATTGAGACAAAAGTTAAACAGAGAAGACTAGAATTCATACAAAAGGAAATGCAATGTACGAAACAAACAATGATAATGAAGAAAATTTTTTAAAACTAGAGCAATTAGGCATTGTTTAAGCAGCAAAACTGTTTCCAATAATACCCAGTGATGATGCTACATTTTAAACCATTTTACTTACACTGTATGTAACTGTTCATGTACACTGTTCATTTACACTGTTCATGTAAACTGATTTAAAAAACTCTTTTGAAAGTGCTATGGACTGAATTGTGTTCCCCCATTTTTCACATGTTGAAGCTCTAACTCCCAACCCCCCACTGTGATGGTATTTGGAGATGAGGCCTTGGGGAATAACAGGTTTAGATTCGGTCCTGAGAATGGGCCCCTTGATGGGATTAGTGCCTTTAGAAGATGCCAGAGAGCGAGGGTGTTCTCTCTCTCTCTCATTCTCTCCCTCTCATTTCCTCTCTCTCTCTCTCTCTGTCTCTCTCTCTTTCCTCTTCTCTCTCCCTCTCTCTCAAAGGCAGCCATCTGCAAGCCAGGAAGAGTGGTCTCACCAGAACCTCACCAAGCTGGCACCCTGATCTCACACTTACAGCATCCAGATCTGTGAGAAAATAAATTTCTGTTGTTTAAGCCACACAGTCTGTCAGTCTGTGATATTTTTTTATGGTAACCCAAGGTGATTAATACAGAAAGGTCATTTGCAAAAACAAAATATTCATCCCTTTTAATCAAGTAGTCCTACACCTGTGAAGTTAATCTTTGGAGATAATTCAAAAATATGACAAAGCTATACACATGAAAATATCCATCACTTAAGTTAAAAGTTTTTAAACCAGTTAAACATATAAAGATCTAACAATGGAGAAATGAGTAAATAATTGTGGTGCTCCATCTGATCTTATGTGATGTCACTTAAAATCATTACAAAAACTATGTAGGCTTCTATAAAATGCTTATAATAAAACTAAGTGCAAACCAAAAGCAGAACTCTACAATATGAGGTTAACCGTGTAAATAAACAAGATGGACAGGTATCCCCACTTTTCGAAAGTTCACCTTACGCCACTCCACTTTTATAAAAGCCCTATATCAATACTTGTTGTCACCAATGGAAAGAAATCAGAAGCTGTTTTTCACTTTTTAAAAAAAGCGAAAATAGTGTTCAGCATTTGTTTTGCCGCAATCCCTTACAGAAACAGCGGGTGCTCTGAGCAGCGAGAGGGGCCCCACTGAGCTCCTTCCCTGGAACCACACTCAGCATCTCAGCATCAAGCCGCCATATTGTGAACTGTATGTGTGAGCACTGGTGCTTTATCTCAATTCAGTTTGTGCATTCCTGCTTTTACTATATGTTAGTGTTATTTGGTATGATTTGGTAGGTTATTCTTGGGGGCTGGGAATGCTCAAAAATTTTTCCATGGAAATTAATGGTAACTGCTTCTTCGCTTTATGCCACTTTGGCTCATGAAAGGTTTAGTAGGAACGCTCTATTTTCAAACAACAGGGGGAACCTGTAAAAGAGTTAGCTATAAACAAAATTTAATCTGTTGGAAAACATGTTTTGTTTTACTTTAGTTTAGTTAATGTTATAAGAAATAATACTCAAAAATACATCTGAAAGTAACTTTAATATTTTCTGAAACATACCATACACCATCCTAACTCCTGAATTACAGAAAAGTGACTTCGTTCTGACAGTAGTCACCACTCTCAAAAAAACAAAAATGAAATACGTACATTTTATGTAAGAGAATTATCCATTTTTCTTTATACATGCTTTTTATTATGTTACTACTTACATAGAGATGGTTTCCAAGGCATCTTCAAAGATGTCCTGGAGGGGACAAAAAGTACAATGAGTTTCTCAAGAATCAAGAACTCTAACGAGAAAATGAGTATGAGGGCGTGTGCAGGGGCAGGGGACAGTTCTGGTGGGATGTAGTGGAATCAACCAACTCTCACTAATGAAATGCCTTTCAGAGAAATCAAGTATATGAATTTAAGTGAGGTTCAATTTTTTTAAATAATTAAGACTGGTAAAATACTTGGCTAGCAATCAAACGGGGGTAATTTGAAAGAGTGTGATTTTTTAATGGAGTTATCTTTCAGTCCTCAGTCTCATTCATCTCAGACATAGAATAAAACAAATAACAGGATTTACCCAATTTAGTCTCCTCTTTCTCCATGGCTAGCCAAATTAGCATCCTCCGGGCCTTTCTTTCATATCTAACTTCACTACCCTCCTAGCTAGTCTTCCTGCCACCAGACTTTCCCCCTGGTTTCATCTGTAAATCTGCACCACATAGGATAGCCCTTCCCTTCATGCCAATGGCCTGCTCAAAAACTACAACAGGAGAAAAAACACACACACACACACACGCAATCATATCCACTCACAAATCCACACGTGTGCACACATTCATACACCCTGACACAATCTCACACATAAACTCACAGTCAAACACACACATACTCACTCACAAACTCATACACACACAAAGCTCCCTCATAGATGCAAAAATCAAATCCAAGCAACATCCAGGTATTTGGGACCCACCACCACCCAGTCAAATCGCCAAAGCCTCCTTCTCTCACATCCCGACCCTCATCAGTGTGGCCCAAACACAAGGACCACACTGGTCTCCCTACTCCCATGCCCCACACAACAGCCACAGTTATTCTTTTCTCTCTCTTCTTTCAATAAGCTCATACCATTCCACCGCTCTAGACCTCTCTAAGAGCTTTCCATTGCACTGAGAATAAACCCAAACTCCTTCTCAGGATCTACGAAGCTTTAAATGGCCCTGCCCACCTCTTCACCCTCCTGCCCTCCCCCCACACACACACTCGTCCCACAGCTCTCTGCATTGTTCTCTTCGGTAGAATGCAGCTGACTCATTCTCAGCTTTCTGTTTTCAGCTCAGAAAGCCACCTCCTCAAGGAGACGGTGTCTGATAACCCTAATTAAAATCACTAAGAATAGCAGTTTACTTACAGTTTTTTATCATCTGATTTATTTAATTCATAATCTTATCATAATCTCTAATCATCTTGTTTGTTTGCTTGGCTAAAATCTGTCTCCATCGGGGCTGGTTCTTATTCATCATGTTTACAGAAGAGTCACCAGGGCTTGGCACAGAGTTGTTGCTCAATAAATACATGTTGAAGAATGAATGAATGAATGAATGAATGGAGCATGGACTGTCAAGACACTAATCATATTACCTTACTGAAAGCTGTGATACAGAAAGGAAGAAATAGGGGTACAGAACGTTTCCCTTGGGTGACTGTTAATATTGAACAATGTTTAAACTATACTGGACTCTGCATTTAGGCACGAAAGGAAAAAATATATATTAATACTAAAAAGAAGAAACAACATTATGAGTCGTGGCACAACTGAGTTTAGAATCGGGGTTTCCTGACCAATAGGAATTAATCTACATTAATACCATACTCTGCAAGGGAGGGAGGTAGAGGCGAGGGCCATTCATTCTCATCCTCACTCTCCCAGAGCAACATCAGAAGTTTATCAACTAGCCCCTGGACGAGAAATGAGCTGGTCCTGGAGCACAAGACCCCAAGGCAAAAGTAAAAAGATGCATCTCCAGCCTCTATACAAATTTCTATCTAGAAAAAGACTCCTTTCTCCAAATCAAAAGTCTGAAGAGGCTTCTGGTATCACAGCTTTTGTCATGTTGAATCACAGCTCAATGCCCCACATGGCAGCACATAGGTTATTGTGCAAGGGGTTGTGGAGAAGAGGAGAGAATCTGCGCTCCCGGAACCCATGTCCGGCAGTGATGACCCGTTGCCTGTACCAGACACCAGCTCACAGTCCCTCTGGCATCACTGTTAACACTGCCTGGGCTGCCCTTTACAGAGCAAGGGGAAAGGTGGACAGCAGAGTCCTGGAAGGCTTGTGTGTCCGTCCTCCCTCTCGCACACCTCAACCCAGAGCAGGACACACAGCAGACCCTGAAATACATACTGAGTGCACTTCAAACAGGACAACTTGGGAAGACAGCTGTCCATTTAAAAGGAGACCAGGGGCAGCCGGTTGGCACAGTGGTTAGAATGAAGTGCTCATAATACCACGGTCAACGGTTCGATTCCCACATGGGCCAGTGAGCTGTGCCCTCCACAACTAGATTGAAAACGACTTGACTTGGAGCTGAACTGTGCCTCCCCCACAACTAGATTAAAAAATAAAATAAAATAAAAAGAGACTAGGCTAATATTTACACTAAAACAAGAAACACCTCCCCAAAAAGGACAACTTGGGAAGACAGCTCTCCATTTAAAAGGAGACCAGGCTAATATTTACACTTAAACAAGAAATACTGCCCCCTCATCACCACCCTCAGAAAAAGAAAAACAAAGGCTATCAAGTAAGATATCATCTTCACTTAAATAACAGCTCTCCATTTTTTCATACGCAAAAGGCTCTCTAAATAAAGCCCACTACACAACAGTGACCAGTTAACAATACTGCACTGTATATTTGAAAGTTGTTAAGAGGACAGATCTTAGAAGTTCTCACCACACGAGAAAAAGAAAAAAAAAAAACTAAATACATGAGGTTGTAGATGTGCTAACTGATCCTATCATGGTCATCACTTTGCAATAACACATATCCCAAATCACTATGTTGTACACCTTAAACTTACACAATGTTGTATGTTAATTAAATAGAATACCTCCATTACTAATTCAGAAAACCCATCAGAGCTCTAGGGTATTATTCTAATAAACTAGAGATGAGGAAGGAAGAAAGGGAGGAACAGAGGGAGAAAGGAAAAGACGGAGGGAGGAGGAAGGGAACTGTTTAAGAAGGCCAGACAAAAGGGGAATTTTTTTTTTCATTTTAAAAAGAGGAAAGGTAAACAGCAGAACTAATGTGCCACGTACTTTACAAAAGCTCTCTCATTTGCTCCTCCCATTTATAGCAAGTACATCCAGTTGCAGGTAATTACCTGCCCAATATTACACAACTGGTAAGCGAAGAAACTAGGATTCAATCTCAGATTTCCTGAACTCCCAAGCATTTCTTAAGTGTTAATGAAACTATCCAAAACTTGGAACCAAGGCACTTGGGCAGCAGCGGAAAGGGGATGGGCAGAGGTGGCAGCACACCCTCTCACGCCATACTTCAGCATGGTTGAACACGCCCTCTCGAGGATTATTTCTTCTCAAGAATGTACCTGTGTTTGAACTTTGCTATCTGGTTAGAACCCAGACATTGTGAAGTTACATGTTAAAAAGATTTCTGAGTGGTGGAGAAACCCCAAATGTCATCGATATCTCGCCCTACAGGACATCACCCAATGATGTACAGCCTAGCAATCCTACTCTAACATTCTTTTTTGTTTTTAAGCCTATAAATATCCAAGTTCCGTAAATACCCTTTGAATCAGTTTACCATCTCATTGGTTTCTGCCTTGATGGGCTAAATAAAATTTTGACGTGTGTATTTTATGTCTTTATGACAGTCGTATTGCTAATTTTTGAAAATTATACTTTGACATTAATCGTGACAACACACTCTCTCCCTGGGCACCTGCAAATAGTTTCCCGGCTCCCTGGGAAAACTAATAAGGGTACACCTGGGGGATTAAACGCCAGAAGTCAAAGAGACTGTCTGTTCATACCCCCCTTCCATATACCCAGGGACCAATGGCTTCCTTTTCCTCTGTCCCTCAAATTCCATCCTTTCCTACTGCTGCCTCAAGAAGCTCTTTTCCTCTCTGGGTTTGGCACTAGATCTGCGGCAGACTGCTAGTCTACAGCACCCCACCAAGCCCCAAGTATGCCCACGTATATTCATCACATAGCGTAACTAGAATTGTCTGACCCTGGTCTCCTTGCTTTTCCATACTCACCATCAACTTCCCAGTGCTTCTCCAGTGTTGGTTTTCATGTCCCCAGTGACTACCAGAAACTGGTTCCCCCTAAATCTCCCAGTACCGGGTACGGCATACCATGGGGACTCGTATACAGTTGAAACATACAATCAGAGAAGCAGCCAGAGTCCTTCCGTTTGAGGAAAACATGACAGGAAAGCTCCTGCTGCTGACAAATAGGATGTGCTCATAGGAAAATCTCAGTGTTCAGTTCCTTCCTTGAAGGCAGCTGCCTGTGCCGCCCCCGTTGCCATGCTGGGGCCAAGCAGCGGTGAGGAGCTGCTCCCCTTGGGCACAGTACAACAGGTGTTTATATTATATTAGTATAACCTAGTTTAACTGGGCCACACCTGCCTCATAACCACAGTGCCTCACAGTGACACCCAACTTCTTCAAGAGCCTATCTTGACTCCCTGGCTCGAGTCAAGGGCTATCGTCCTCCTTTTGAATCCACTTTATAACCCAGGTACTTTGCACTTCGTAGTCTCTCAGCAAATCACTGGTGGCTGCCCGGCTGGCTGAGTACCCTTGTCTTGAGATGGAGGCTCCTTACCTTGAGCAACTTCACTTTGCAATTTAGCAAATGGGTCTAACCCTGTCAGGTGGAAGATTCCCTGGAGGAGCTTCCTGAAGCAAGGCTAACACTCCAGGCCCTGCTCCCTGCTGGGTGGGGAGCCTGCCCCACCCCCGATGGAGGGAGGACCCTGGTCACAGAAATGGACACAGAACTGAGGAAAGGGGGTGCTGTTTCAACTATTAAGACTTTTCTACACAATTGTCATGTTAATTTGTTACCTTGGTCGTATTCTGAGTATAAAAATGCATGTAAGTGCATTTAAATAACAGCAGGTTCCTAATAAACGTTTAAGTAATTTAAGAATCTTAAATAATGAAGACACTAAGGATAAAAAGTTTACACTATTTCTATCCCTAAAGGGGAGATGACAAATATGCTAGTAACAGTAATAATTTAGATAGTTTGCTTTAATTTCCAAGAAGACCAAATAGATTTATTTATAAACTTTTCAGGTCTCCCATACAAATTTTAATTCACTTTGTCGTATGAAGAGGAATATGTGGTAAATATTACTCCAAGAGGAAGAGAAAGTAGGAAGGAACGTAAAAATTACGTTAAAAATTAAAACTAGGTCCCACAAATCCAAAAGTCGAATGACTTCTCTGTGGCCTCTTCCTCTCTCCCCTTACCTCCTCCTCCTCCTCCTCCTCTGCGTCTTCGTCTATTTCTCCCTCTCTCATCTGGAAGACTTCATGGCTCTGTGAGCTGATGCGACCATGTTCTCATTTCACTGTTACCCTTTAGGAAGGGATGACAAAGTCCGATGGGGCTGTGGACACCTTCCTTCCTCCTCAGTGAGAGCCACGCCTCACCCCATAGCACCAGACCATCCTCACTGGAGTTTTCACCCAACATTCCGCTCTATTGACCAACGAAGCTGTGTGTTTGGTTCCGTGGGTTCAAAGAATTCTAGAGCTTCTGAGAACTCATGACAGGTCACAGGTTCTACACCTGGCTCTGGGGCACATCTGGAGCATTCCCAGGGAAGAGAATGCCCCAGCCCCCCACAGGGCTCGGGCAGGGATGAAGAGCCACGGATATTGAGGTCTGAGGGACTGCAAACACTCCTCTGCATGGCCTTCACCCCTGGTGAATCAAAATGGGAAAAGGGGAAAACAAACTGACATCAGCTGTTACACATCATTACCATAGTGACACACTAGGAGCGTTCTTCAAATATTGGATGTAAATCTTTTCATACATAGAAGAGAGGGCACACTGCTAGTTAAAGGAATCATGAAAAACGTGAACTTAAGTAACAGCATTCCCCACTATAACTTCAATAAAGTGTTGATTTTTCTAAATCAGGATTAATTTAAAATACATCTTTATTATGTGTCCACGAAGTGACTTTTTGAAGAAAGATTGGGCAAAGAACTGTTTTGTGTTGTTGTTTTTTTTTGGGGGGGGATTTGCTTTTCTTTTTAATTAAAGTTTATTGGGGTGACAACTGTTAGTACAAAGAACTGTTTTTTAATAAAAAAATACATTCACCCTGAGCTCATCTGTCCAGAAAAACGTTTCATTCTGCTCACATCTGCCATACATTTCTCTGCAATGAATTTGTCAAGCTCAAACACTAGCCCACAGCCTCCCAGAGCATTTAAACTCCCCAACTGGGGACTCCACCCGTTACTAATGCTACATTTCTTTTTAATTTCATATTGTATGAGGGAGTGTAAATGCCTTCAGTCTCCCTGAAGCCAAATGTGAAACTCAGCTTCAACATCACCATTACTGGGTCTGCAGGGTGCAAACACCCCTCAGATCTCCCCTCCATGGACTAACATTGTTCTCTGTGAAACTTTAACTGACTCATGGAGCTCTTAATCAAAGGGAAGGGAAGCAATTGAGATCATACACTGGAGACGACTCCCACTCCACGTCCCCACGTGGCCCTTGCAGGGAACAAAATGTGACCTTCCCGAGGTTTAAAAAAATCAGGCTATGAACATAATTCTCAAATATATCAGAGAGAAAAACAAGAACATGACAGAGTTCATCTTCTGAACCTGCCCAGGTTGTAAAATCTGATTTTTTTTTTTTTTTGGGATATACTTATTTAAAAAAAAAAAACCGGAGGTTTTCAAACAGTATTCAAAAATAGAGTTTTTAAATTTTAATAATACAAACCATAAAATCAGATGTCAGAAGAAAAAAATTGTGCCTTATAAATTTTTATTTTAAACATTCATCACTTGAGATTGAAAATAATTTGACATATTCTCCAAGTGTAGTTTTAATATAGTTCTCTGGTTGCTCTTATCCAGAGTAGTGCTCTCAGATTACCCCATAAATTCTGTATTTTTTTCAAAGCTTCATATTTACCAAAAATCACAGATCTGATACCATGCTTCCCCAAAAATAAGACCTACCTGAAAATAAGCCCCAATTAAGATCGTCAGACAAACGCATTTAGTACATTATGACGAAGTTCCAGAAGAAGATGATATGATTTTATTTGAATAAACGTAGATTGTTGTACATGAAAAAATAAGACATCACCTGAAAATACGCCCTAATGCGTCTTTTGGAGCAAAAATTAATATAAGACCCAGTCTTATTTTCGGGGAAATACTGTATAAGACCCGGTCTTACTTATGGGGAAACAGGGTAGTGAAACCTGGGGATACAGAGGAACAGTCATTTCACTGGGAAAGATTTCTTTGAGCACATAAATAAATTGAGCACATGTTTACTAAGCAACTAATACATGTCGGTGAGCTGCGTTTTATTCACTCAAACATTACAGTAGTAATGCAGTACATTTCCAACAGAGTACAATGGGAAACACACATTTAGGCCAGAAGTTATATTTAGACCTGTCAGGTCTACCTCTGACCCTGGGCAGGTGTCACCGTTTCAATCCTCCACTTCCTGATGTGTAGGGTGGAGATTCCAAACTAGTATCCCTCCCCAGATTATTGTAAAAATACTAGTGAGATAATGCAAACAACAATTCCGACTCAAAACAGACTCAATAAATACAATTCCAGAGGACACTGAATTCTCAGATGTGGGATAAATCAGTGTCTCATGAAGTTGGGATCCCTCACTGTATCTCCTTGACAACTTTTTCACACCAAAAATTCTGCACCTCCTTTTGCAAGAGAGAAGAGAGGCCAAATTTGGGGATATTATAGCAAATAGGGACTTGAAAATGTTAACTACCTTTACTTCTGCTATCTTAAGATGCCTTTGCCTCCTATTGTTTAATGCCCGACCCTTCTTATTCAGGGGATCACCCAGTATGAACACGTAATTTAGGGGAACAGAGCCCAGGACCTCAGTTCAATGGAGGGGCAGTGACCCTGGCCAACACAGTGTGACAGCCAATACACTCACTGGCTCCAGGCTCCTGCCTCCTCATGAGTAAAGCAGAGAAGCAGGCATAGAGACCATCCCTTACTCAAAATCCTAAATTCTCTGAATTAAACAGAAATCTTCCTCAATGAGGCAGCTATCTGTCCATCACACACGCTAAAATAAAATCCCTCAGAAAGACTGGCATTCAGAGGGGCTGCAGGTAAACGCAGTGCCGAGCTTGTTGGAGTTTGAGCCATATTGGTGGTCCTCCCTTGATCCCGGATAGTTTAACTAACGTGTTGAACAAAGCAGTTCACACAATGATTCTTTGGAATTTCCAACAACTTCGAGCCAAGCACATGAAAATTAAAAAAGAACCACCAGATGTCACTCTCAGGAAAAACAGCAACTACATTAGACAGCTTTGCTTTAGTTTCTACTAACACAGTAGTATATTAGCATGTTAAGAAAAATGTAATGGTTAACTTTATGAAGGGGAACAAAATTTCCCTCCCGCATTCCATTATAAATTTGCAGGTGAGTTGCTGCTTAAAGCAGGTGTTAAGTTCTAAGGTCAGAACTTAAAAGGAAAATCACATATAGTCAAAATTACTATTGAACAACTACTTTAAATTGTCATTATAACAGAGTACACATGGCATAGAATATAACCTGATAGAGGAATGGGTATGTACAGATATAAAATGTGTACAAGTGATGGATGGTGTGCAATAAAGAGTACACAGGCAAAACCTAAGATTTTTACAATTGTGTATTGTTGAATTTAACATAAATGAGCAAATTATTTTACTCCCCTGTATATAGTCCTCAGATACTTTTATGCATGTAAAATGAACCTTGGCAGTCACTTAATATGTCAAGAACTTCTGTCCTTTAGTGCAAACCCTAAAGAGGGAAACAGAGGAGTATTGAGGGCATACCGTTTTTGCAGGAAAATAATTTTATACAAAATAAGCAGAACCAGGAGACTGTTTTAAACTGTAATTTTGAAACCATCACTAGTAGAAGTACCTTAAAATGAACAGAGTTTTAGTAAGTTCCATTTGTCAACACCAAGGCATTATGTTAGACACTTGGATGCTTATTTCTAATTAACAATCATAAAAAGGGAGCATTTCACCTCTACTATTTCTACTACTATCGTGGTCTGATAATAATAACAATAATAATCATAGGTAATACCACTGAGTGCCAAAAACTGCTCTAAATCCTTACATTCATTAACTCATTTAATCTTCATAATGATTCTATGAGATGAGACTATGGTTACGTCCAAATAAGGAAACTAAGACTCAATAGAGATTTAATTAACTTATCCAACAGCCCATAAATGAACCTGTGTTTCCATCTGTGCAATGGGAATAATACCACTTAATTACAGCATTGTTGTGAGGTTTAAATGAGATAATGTATTTAATGTCCCAGCATAGTGCTGACACAACTAGTAAGTAATCTCTTTTGTTATCATTAAAGAGGATCCACAGCTGAAAGTCTCCAGTGCAGCCTAAGGATGAGCAAAAAGAAACTGCTTGCATCATCCTGTTCGACCCTCAAGCTTTCCAGCTATAACAGAAAATTGACAGAGGTAGCATTCCCTTACTTACTTGTAGCTCTGCTCCAAAGTACATGTCTTAAAAAGAGAATAGAGAATCTTGTCTCTTAATATGAGTGCTCAGAAGAGGCAGTTCCCAGAGAGTAACGCTACAAAGGCGACCTCACACTGAGAACGCCCACAAAGCAGGAGAGATAAGGTAAGAGGACGTGAGCTCACGCTCAGAATCAGTCTGCCTGGGTTCCAATCCCAGTTTCACCATTCACTAGCTCCGTGAACTTGGGCATGCTATTTTCCTTCTCTGTGCTTCAATTTCCCATCTCACTGGGATGTCCACGGATTACATGACACACGTGAAAAGCACACAGAACTACACGTCAGTACAGAACATTACTAATGATGGGTACTGATGGGACTTGAACTTCCTAAAAGCACAGGTGAGCACTAGGTGCTGCCGCCCGGAGAAGGCTGGGTAGGAGACGGCGCAGCACTGGGCACTGGGAATCCTGGTTCTGCCTCCTGCGGCGGACACGTCCTGGTGTCCCCCCATAGATCACATGACAGACATCAGCAAACTGCAACCATGGGCCAAATCCACACTGCTGCCTGTTTTTGTAAATAAAGTTTTCCTGGAACATTGTCCCACTCAACATTGACAGATTGTCTATGGCTGCTTTCCTGTCACAGCTGCAGAGCTGAGGAGTTACACCTGAGCCCATATGGTCTACAAAGCCAAAAACGTTTACTTTCTGGCTCTTTACAGAAAACGTTTGCCTGCCTTTGCACAGATAGGCAGGTAAAACACTGAATTTCCTTCCCTAACCCAATTGGATATTTTGCAGATGGAGTGAGAAACAGATGTAAATAATCTATAAAATAATAGGAATTAATTATTTTTAAAAAATGGTCTTTAAGCTTTACATTCCAGGGGGAAATAACAAGGGCGTAGAGTCCGGCCATCCGCTGCATCACTAACTGCGGGTGGCCTTGGGCTTCTCTAAGATTCATATTCATCATTGTAAAATGGAGATAATAGTAATATCACACTTGTGGGGCTGAAAGAATTAAATGAGATTTATGTAGTAGGGCTTATCATGGTTTCTGGTCCATAGTAAATACTTGATAATGTCAGCTCTCATTAAATTATTACTTTCATTGTTATTACTGCAGGGTGAAGCTGTATATCCAAATGTTGGACCACTCAGACAGTGTTTCCCCTCCCATGGTATCTCTCTTCATGAGAATTATAGATACTAGCAAAGCAGAGATGCTGAGAGCTGTTATCTGTTCTTTTGGGGCAGTCTTAGAGAGAAAAGGCTGCAACTTTTGATATATTCATTTCTGTCAAGATTAAATTCTCCTCCACTCCCACCAACATTTCCCCCTCAACAGCAAGAAATTTTCGGTAAGAAGCTAAATGCCTACCTACACATTCATATTATGTAGAGGAATAAACTTTATACTGTAAAACAAAGTAACTGAATCAGTCCCAGCATAAGTGAAATGCTGGTATTCTGTTTCCAACAAGAAGCAAATTAAATATGGAAACTTAGTTAAAACTAGCAGAAAAATGAGGGTGCCAGAAGGGATTAGTAGAATAGATCATATAATGAGTATGTCAAACTTAACAGACATTATACATTTAAAAAAAAATTTTAAAAATGAATTAAAAACTCTAAGCATGCTAAAAGATGAATACTAAAATTATGGTAAAACAAATGCATTAAAAAGGATCTGAAATGACAGCAGAGGGGTATCAGGGAACTTTGAGGGCTGATAGAAATGTTCAGTATTTTGATTATAGTGGTAGGTAAATGGGGGTATACATTTATGAAACAATCTGTACACCTAACATGGATGCGTTTTATTGCATGTAAATTAAACCTCAATAAAGTTGGTTTTTAAAAGAATTTGGGGAAAAATAACTATAAAAAATTCCACATGAAATATTAAAAATTTGAATGCTGCTGATATCATAATAATGGCTAACACATCTATAGTACTCTTCTGTGCCAGGTACTGTTTTACATACTTTTACATATATTAACCCATTTGCTCTTGGTAACAACCCTCTGGAGTGGTTAGTATTATTCCAGTTTACAAAAGATAAAACTGGGACACAGACAGGTTAAGTAACTTGCCCAAGGTCACAAAACATCTAAGTGCAGAATGAGTATTTGAACCAACAGAATCCAACTTCAGAATCTGTGATTTATATTCATTCTCATTAAACCCCGTAAAACTGATATGGAGAAACAAATTGTATAAATCCAACACACTGAGCTATCTGACAAAATGAACTTCATGAAACTGAGCCTGAGCTATAGAGCTACTCTTAAGTTCTCTTCACACCGTAAATCTCATTGTAATTATAGAATTAGGTGTGTAGTCATGTATTTGTGTCTGTCTTCCCTCCAGGCCACAGGTTCCATGAAGCATGTCCAGGAACACAAAGCACAGTGCCGACACATGGCAGCTGCACCAAAAAGACTGCTTGAAAGAATGACTAAACAAATGAGTTGATCCAGGAATGCACTAATGCACCTTTAACCAGCCAAAAATTATTATCGTAATATATAAAGAACTCTTAACAACTCAATAAGAAAGAGACAAACAACCAAAAAGAACAACAGATAAAGGGTATAAAGAGACAGTGCACTGAAGAACAAATCCAACAGCCAATACACTTGGAAATATGCACTTTAAAAGTGGCATTATTTTGTCCATGACAATGGCAAAAATTTACAGGACTGATAATATCCATAGTTGGCAGAGATGCTGGAAAATGAACGCATATTGTTGCTACAGTCTTTTTAAAAGTCAGTCTGGCAGTATCTATTTTTTTAAATTATGTGCATATATATATATTGACACAGCAATACTACTTCTAGGACCCTATACTATTAAAATATTCACACACATGCACAAGGGTCTATCTATTATAGTACTTGGTGCATTGGGGGGGAAATTAGATACTACACAAACGATCTTCAATAGAGAAGTGGTTAAATAAATTATTGTACAACTGCATTACCCAATTATCTTCAGTCATTATATAAAGAATAAAGCAACAGTGAAAATATCTCTAAGATACGTTAAATGAAAAACCTAGTCTTGGGAAAGTTGTATGGTATAAAATCCCATTTATATTAATAAAAACTCGTAATGCTGACTTCTTCTGAGGAAGAAAAGGGAAAACATGGTAAAGGGAAAGATCATGTTTTGGCTTCTGAGTGATTTAGATCTTTTACCACAGTAATGCTTTTTATGCATTATTTGTTTAATGTCAAAAAGTCAACAATTTGAACAATATAAAGAAGCTTCAGCTATGACTTCGAGATAAGCAGATCCATCACACCCAGAAAAAACCTCAAGCTCAGTGAGGAAGGTGACATTTCCACTAAATTTGTTTTATGACACAGATCCTTTCATGCCCAGTGTTAAGTGAATAGCATTTTCAGTCTGTACTAGTAAAGTAAAAAAATAGTAATAATAATTTCAAACTTACAGAGAAGTTGCCAGAATAAGAATAGTACAAAGAACACCTATGTGCCATTTATGCAGATTCACCTATTACTAACATTTTGGTCCATTTGCTTTATAACCTGCTCTTTCCTCTACCTCCCCCCTCCCTTTCCCTTCTCTATCTATCTAGCTAGATATATCATATTTTCATTCCGAGCAACTGGAGAGTAAATTACATGTATTGTGGCCCTTTATCTCTAAATACTTCAATGTGTATTTCCTAAAAATAAGGATGTCATCTTACATAACCACAGCACAGTTACCCACTTCAGTAAATTTAACTACTTGAAACTACTGTCCTTATTCAAATTTTGTCAATTAACCCAACAATTTTCCCTCCAGTCTTTTTTCCCCTACCGTACAGAAGCTACGTACGTCTCAGGTCAACTACTGCATTTAGCTGTCACGTCTTCTTTGCCTCCCTTCATCTGGAGCATTCTCCCAGTCTTTCTTTGTCTTTTATGACACTGACCTGTTTGGGGAATACAGCCCTCTTCTTCTCTTTTTAAAAATAGAATTTTCCTTATTTAAAGTTTCTCCGATGTTTCCTCGTGATTAGATTCCAGTGAGACTAGCAGACAAAGGACACTGTGTCCCTTGCAGGTCACGTATGTCTGGAGGCACAGGTGTTCCTCTGCTCCCACTGCTGACAGGAACTTTGATCACCTGGCCAAGATGTTGTACGACTTCTCCACTGAATAGTTAACTAGTTTCGTCTGGCGAGTGATAAGGAATCTGTGGTAAGATAGGATAAGACCAGGTACATATCATGCCCCTCACCCAAATTTGCCCCTGGTTTCAGCACCTCTGACAATGGCTGCCTGAGTGAATCTCTACTACGATGGCTGAAAACTGATTTGCCAGCTCCAGCACTCGCTCCACTTTTACCAGTCAGCCTTTGCATTCTACTGAAAGTAAACGCCTCCTGTCTCCCTCATGTATCTAACTAGTTATTTATCAGCGATAAGGATTTCAAGGATTCCTATTATTTGAAATGGTCTATAATACATTACTGTCCTTAATTCTTTTTATACTCAAGTTGTCACGAATTTGGCCTAGGCAATTTTGCAGTTTCTCACTGTTTACCCTTCTGAGCAAATTCTAATGCCTAGAACTTGCTTATTATGCGAATTCTGTTTGCTAAGGAATCTTATAAGGTTAAGGCATACCTAGACTTTAGCAATGACTCAATTATTTTTCTGATTTCCCTAATGAAAATGTGGTATGTAGCCACGGACTTACATACATGACACACCAATGTACATTACAATACGGACTTTATTAAAATGAGAATAAAGAAGCGCCAAAATTAGGAACAGAAACTGCTAGAGGCAATAAAACAAATCAACTCTAATAGAGTTTTAGTCATAGTCATAATGGAAATTTGAGGAACTTCAGCACAGTTCACAAAGACAGAAGCTCCTTTGAGCCTAACAGATTTGTGGCTGTACAGGAAGTGAGTTGACTCTGGGTGAGAATTAGGTTACACCCATTAAGATAGACCTGTGCAAGATCCAAAAGACTGAGGACATTTTTTTGCCCTTTTTGACTTTTTCTGCTGTCAAGCAGGCTGAGGAAACTGGGGTCATTTCAACAGTAGTACTCCAGCATCCATCTTCCAGCTTCCTGCATATATAAGAGAGTGGCAGCAGAAGCTTCTGGATTCCAGCTTCCGGATCCTTGGATCACAACTATTGCAAAGTACTGTGAACCCTTAGCTCTGGAATCATCAGCCACAGAATTCGAGCACCTCCCCTAGAGGGTCAGTTCTGGATGGGCGTGAAGGTCATGCCTGGTGGCCCAGCCTGGAACGGCTCCTTCAGCCCCTCCGTGCATTTTGTAAACACCTAATTCCCTTCTTAAACATTTCTGACTTAAACTGTCTCCAGCTCTTTCAGCTTCCTGCTCTAAAACCTGATAGGGTGAGGCAGATGACAGAGAAGAAAACAAACAAACAAGATAATATAGATTGTGATCACACCTAACAGGAAATAAACAGGATGTGTAATAGAGAAAAAAGAGAGGCTGCTTTGAAGATGGAACCCGAGGAAAGCCGCACCTGGAACCTGATCTTTAAAGTGAGGATGGAAAGTTGAGAAGGAGCTGGTCACGTGAAGGGCGGGTGAAGGCAGCCAGCCTGGGGAAATACTATGATGGGAAAGAACTGAGCATGTTCAAGCTGCCCGGCAGCTAGGTAGCTACAGCAGAGGGAACCAGGGGGAGAAGGGAAAGAGGTGGGCTGGAAGAGGAAGAAAAAGCCAGACCACATAGACCACAGGAAAGAGTGTGGGTTTTCCTTTAAATGTTACCAAAAGCCACTCAACAGTTTCAAGCAGGGGAGTAACATGTACGAATGTCTGTACACGAGCCCACGGGGCTATGGAGTGGGGAGTGGACTGCAAAAGGCAGAGAGGTGCTGGAAGACCAGTTAGGACGCTCTCCCAGAGGTGCAGGAGTGAAAAGGCAATGGTGTAGACTGGGGAGCTGGTGGTGGAGACGGTCAGGAAGGGCCGGTGCAGAAAGGAGCCAGACAGAACTAGCTGATGACAGAAATGGGGAGCAAAAGAAGGGTATATTGAGGGAAACAGAAGGGAAAATCAAAGATGAGGCACAAGGAGAGCTTTTTTGGTTGAGCAATGCGGTTTTAAATTGTCCTCCAAAACCTTGTGTTTGCTCCTAAAATAATTACGGAAAGGACAATTGTTTCCAAATTGCCACAATTGAAATGGAATGCACCACGGTCTTGAACAAAGAGATGAGTTCATTTAAACAGGTTACATGTCCTTCAGGTGAGCCTAATCTACTGCCAAAGGAAACCTGCTTCCACAGGCACATGGACCCCAAGTTCTGATGTGGACAGGGCTTGTGTACATCAAAAGGGAGGACTTTTATTTATTCAAGTATAACCTCCTCCTCCATAAACTACAAAGGCAGGTAAGTATTGAAGAAGAAAAGTTGATTCTTTCTAAGCCAGTAGCTTTACTTTTTAAACTTCAAATATAATTAACGACACGATTAGACTTGTAGAGCCTCACGCCTTAGGAAAGTCATTTCTATTGTTCATGAAATCAGAGTAGGTTTGCTTCATGTCTGATGAAAAAGAATTCCATGAATCTCAATGTTTCTATTTTGAAAAGGGGGGAGGAATACCGCATAGGTACTGTCATTATTAATAAATAAGCCAATTGTCAGAAATGTAAACACTTCAGGTTTCTAAAGGCATTAAGTGTATAAATAAATTATAATCCTCCTCATTTCGTGAATGCCCCCCGCCTATCCCAGCTGGCCTGCATGCGTTATTTCACTTAGCCCCGTGGCAGGACTGAGGAACCTATGGCTCCAAGCATGCTGCCCGTGGTGACTGGCTCCAGCCAGTTCTTCAAAAGGACATCTACCACTGCTTGTGTTTTAAAATAAAAAATAAAAAAAACTTTCCCTTCCAAAACTAGTTCTTAAAATTAATACCAGCAAATGCATATTTAACATCAAGATGTTCAATATCACTACCATGTTTCCCTGAAAATAAGACCTAGCTGGACCATCAGCTCTAATGAGCCTTTTGGAGCAAAAATTTATACAAGACCCAGCTTATTTTACTATAAGACCAGGTCTTTATAATATAATATAATATAATATAATATAATATAATATAATATAATATAATATAATATAATATAATACTGGGTCTTATATTAATTTTTGCTCCAAAAGACGCATTAGAGCTGATGGTCCAGCTAGGTCTTATTTTGGGGGAAACAGGGTAGTTGCAGTATTTGATACAATCTATGATTCTTTCCTGCTCTGTACAATTCTAACCATCCGATTGTACTGATAAAAAGCGAAACCTGTATATAGCTGCTATTCAAATGAATGGCTGTAACTAAGCACTTATAGCCTGACAGGCACAGGGTGAGGGGCAGGGGTTGCACACAGTGACTCTCGGAAGTGGCCACTAGAATCCCCATTTGACTGACGTGAGACTGAAGCGCAGATTCTTGCCCAAGGTCACACTGCCAATATGTGGCAGAACCCAACCCACGTGTGCTCACCTGCACGCCTACCTGTGTTCTTTCCTCTCTCCCACATGCCTTCCTAGGAACAGACACAACACATCTGAAATTCAAGGGTGCCTAAAAAGCAGCTGATTTCATCGGACTCTTTGTCCTATCTGAGACTTTAGCTATGTGACAGTTCCTGTTATTCAACTGTTAATGGCTTAGAAATGCAATTGCTTGTTCATCTTTCTAGCAGGAAGCTAAACATGTCAGATAAATAGCATCTGCCTTGGGGAATAAACTAGAAAACCAGAGAAAAGCATCATCTACACACACTACACATCTTCTGCTGTATTGCAAATGAGACAAATGATGCATTTGGACAGACATAATTCACAGAGCCCTCGAGCCTCTCTTCTAATGATGTCACAGGGGAAGAGCCACGTCGAGCAATGACCCAAATGTGCCCTGCTCTCCAGTCTTGCGTTTTGATATCTAACACTTTTGCTTTATCCCCATCATGTACAGTGGCAGCTCATTTTTATTTCTGCCTGGGAAATTCTATTTTATCCTGGTGATTTATTGTTAATTTTTCAATTAATTTAAGTGTGAAAAATGTATTGAGCTGAGAACAAACAGGCACAAGGAATCTTTATGGGGTGATGGAAATGTTCTTAAAATGATTGTGGTGATGGCTGCACCACTCTGTAAATTCACTAAAAGGAGTGAAGTTATAGCGTGTACATTATACCTCAATACAGCCTTAAGTATGCTGAGATAATGCTGATAGATAATGGAGGTCAATTCTCCATTATCAATTCTGGTTGAGAGGATGAAAATACCACACTGTTAGAAAGCACTAAAGGGTATTCCTTTGCTGCTCTCTATGGGGAAAAGGGCCACCCTTTCCTTCTGGAACACATGGATGCCTACATGCCATGCCTGCTGGGAGTCATAGCACATATGCTAAAAGTGGAATACTTCTCATTCCAGGCAGCCAGGAATGTTAAATAGTTACTGAGCACCTGGAAGGGAGGGAAGGGAGGAAGGAATACCTGGAAGGGCTGGAGGAGTGGCACCTGAGGGAGGTCTTCAATGCTGAAGAGATTTGGCCCAACTGAGGTATAAAAAAGATGGGATGTGAGAAAGGACTGACCTTTTGGGAGATGAGGTAAGGAAGAGGAAGTGCAAGCACTTCAGCAAGGTTGAAATTAAAGGTCATGTTAGGAATGCAAACTCCCGGGAGCCACCCCAGACCTGCTGAATAGGAATAGTTAGTGGTGAGACCTAGGAAGATGCATCTTAATAAGCCACCCACCCCCTTCACCAGGTGGTCTCTGCACACTGGTGTCCCGAGCTTGAACCTAAGCAAGGCCTTATATGCAATGAGAAAGTGTCTGCATACTTCAAAGGCAATGAGAAGCTGTGAACAGATTTTAAGCATAAGGTGAGAATGGATTTGAACTTTAGAAAAAGCAGTCTGGCATGGCACATTGCTTTGGGGCAGAGCAAGAAACCTAGAGCCCCCTCCAGGGGCCAGGAAGGCACACTGGCACCTCCTGTACCTTTTAACCTCTTATACTAACTGAACACAAACATACCTTTTACAGGTCAAAGTCTCCAACTAACATCTAGGTGTTAGGTGAAAAACCTGTAAGAACCAATATGATATCCACTAATGTTAACATGGGGGACGCACCCCCCTCCTTAACCCACACAGCAAAACATTTGATGAAACCAGAGGTTACCATACATACTATTTATGTGTTGGTGGGTAAAAGCCATTTTCAAAATATTACTGACATTGCCGCTTCCCTTGCTGACAAACACTAACACTGTTCTGCTTAAACAGATGGCCCTTTGAGCCCATATTCACCGCTCTCTTTTGTGCTAAGTGGTTTCCCCATTCCCCTCAGGGAGGCAAATGTGTAAGAACCATAAACTTTTTTTCAGAATTGACTCAGCTGGAGGTCTGGGATTAGCCTGAGAGGTATCTCCATCTATCCTACACAAATCCAGTTTTTCAGGACCCTAGATAAGCCGACCTCTATGCAATGCCAGTTCCTTCCTTATAGGGCTGGGAAAACAGTGTCAACCATCCACATCCTGCAGCCTTAATACTATTAGTGCTGAGACCCACACACTAAACACCTTACAGGGCTTTAATCCTCACAATAACCCTCTGAAGTAGGTTCTATTATCTCCAATTTACAGATGAAGAAACAGAAGCTTAGAGAGATTATAACTCAGCCAAGGTTGCACGGGGAAGAGCAGGGATTCAAATCCACGTCCATCTGACTCCAGAACTTATACGATACCACTTCATGGGATGTCCCAAATAGATTTATATTTCTTCCTAAGTTTTGATGCCTACATGCATATTAAAGAAATAAGCAAATGTAATGCATAAAGCTTACAACACATTATAAACAACTTACATGCAGTCCTAGAAATCACCTAGTTCAGGGGTCAGCAAACTTTTTCCATAAAGGACCTATAAATATTTAAGCCCTGTGGGCCATATGTTCTGTGTCCCAATACTCAACTCTGCATTGTAGTGCAGAAGCAGCCACAGGAACACCTAAATGATTGGGCATTGCTGTGTTCCAATAAAACTTTATTTACGAAAACAGGCAGGAGGTGAGCAGGCTACATTTGGCCTTCTGGTGAAGTTTGCTGTCCCCTGACCTAATGGAAAGGGCACTGAATGTAGCGTTACAGCACTTGGCTTCTAAACCTGATTCCGTGAGTGACCTTGGGCCAGTCACTTTCTGTTTCTAGGATGCGTTCTTCTGCAGAATGTTCTTCTCAATTGACTGCAAAACAAAGTAAAACTATATCTGAACACACTAAAACATCTGTAGCAGATTCTTTAGCAAACCCATAAATAATGAACTATGGTAGCAATACCTTAAGATTAAGCATAAGGAGAAAGAAAACTGGTGTTTAAAGAGTACTTTTATGTGCCAGGTGTTTTGTAAAATAGAATTTTCTCTCATCCTCATCACCAAACATGTGAGGTAGGTATATTCCCGTTATAAATGAAGAGCATCAGACAAGTTAAATAACAAGACAAAAGTCACACAGCAAACAAGAAGCCAGGATCTGAACCCAAGTTGTGCTGGGGGTAGTTGTTCTTGGCCAATAAATATTCGGTCGATGATTTTGCATAGATGATGATCCATGAGTGCTTCTGGGAGAGGGTTCTAGAGTCAGGCCTCATTCCCTCATTCTCTCTTCAGGACTCTCCCACTCTGTCATCTGCCTGGCCCGCCTCCTCTCAAAAAGATCAAACCCCATTTGGCCTGAAAAACAAGGTGAGAATCTGAGGTTTGTTTCCTTCAGTTCTGAGTGCAAGGATTGTGACTCAAGAGTAGAAAAAAGACCAGGAACCCCAGAACTATAGGACAAAGTGGTCTCAGGAAACAGCCAGAGGGAAAAGAAGGACTGAGGAGCCCCTCAGAGAAACCCTGCCTGGCCCTGCTGACCACACCAGGACCGTGAGTCAGGATGGTTCTGTCTCAGAACTTAGATGAGGGTAAGAAGCCATGTGATAAAACATCAGCCTGTGGAATTACGCAAACATGTCTGACTTGTCTGTCTCCTTAATCACTGCTTTGGAGTTTACAGCTATCAGTTTAAAACTGTCTTGGAAATGGGGTTGGGAAAGAAGAAAATGAAACCAAGAACTAGCATCATCATTGCTTCCTTTATTAAAGGAGAGAGAGAGAGAGAGAGAGAGAGAGAGAGAGAGAGAGAGAGAGAGAGAGAGAGAGAGAAACATTCCACAAACATGGGAGGATACAAAAAGAAAACAAAACAAAAAAACTTTTTTAAAAACCAAATTCCTTAGGTGAGGGTTCAAGGCCTATAGAAACCTATGGGAACACACGCGCACCCCACCCCACAGGACGCTCTCACCCGCTCTGCTTCAGCACAGCGGCCTCCATTAGGCTTTCTCCAAGCCTGAGCTTGTTTCCTCGGCTGCTCCCTCCGCTGAAGGAATGAGGCTGTGATCTGTTCCATCACCGCCTGCTACAACTGCACCCCTCAAGTCCAGATCAAATGTCTCCTTCTCGATCACAGATGTCAAAGGTGAGAAGACCTTACAGAAGCAGGTCATTAATGCCAATTCCTTCAGTGACCTCTGAGAAAACCAAGGCCAACCGGGGTTCAGTCACACAGCTGGGCAGTCAAGACTCTGGAAACCAAGTCCACTGACCTGGGCAGGGGCATGCCCTCACCAGGACGTCTCGGTGACTGCCCTGTGAAAGCGCCCTGCTTCTTCTAGAAGCACCAGACCGAGGAGCACCCTTTATACGCGCCCCTACACTCCAGCTTAGAGCTGTTTGTTGGTGTCCACATTCCCACTGTCTGCTCCAGAGGGGTTAAAGCCGTCCCTTACCCGAGTGGTATCCCAGCACTTAGCCACCCTTACATATAGGCCTTCAGTGCGCTGTTGACAGACCCCGGACAAACAGAACAAAACAAAACACCAGAAAACCCCCTGCCTCCCCACTTCTGATCTCGTCTCCCTCCAATCGGCCTCCTTGCACTGCCAGAGTGAGCCACCTACTTACAGTGCTGGTCTCTGCACACTTCTCCTCAACCTCAACCTTAAACACACACCAGGATAGCCACGATTCGGCGTGAAATACTTGGAGTGGCCCTTCCTGCCCTTCTAGTACTGTTCCCTACCACCCAAAGCACCGCAGCTCCGTGCCTTAGGCCTGCTAGCCCCTCACCCTGAGACACACAGAGCTCCCTGGTGACCAACTCTCTCATACACGGCTAAGCCCTGCTCATCCTGCAAGACCCTGAATTTCTAAGAAACAACCTCTTATAGGAAACCACGCCTGACTACCCATCCCCCAGGTAAGGTGCCCTCCTCTGTGCTCCAAAGCACCCTGGCATCCTTCCTCCATGGTTTGAGCACAGAGCAGTACATCTATTTGTCTACCCACCTGTCGACTACACCAAAATTTAGGATGGGAACTGTGTTTGTCTCTCTAGCACCGAGCACAAAATCCAACACATTAAATTAGATTCAACAATTCTTCTCACGTACTAGTTACAATCAGTCCCAACAAAGATATATAGATATATAGATATATAGATATATAGATATATAGATATATAGATATGTATATATATATATATATAGAGAGAGAGAGAGAGAGAGAGAAAGAGAGAGACCTATATATATATCTATATATCTATGTAGGCCCTATATATATGTCAGCATAATATCAGCAATACCAAAGGGACATATGCATAGATCTCAGCACAAAAGCATCTACTACATACCCACAGCCTTTAAATAAAGAGCTTAAGATGCATAATGGCATGATGAACTGCCAGGCATTCAAATACTTGAGGAGCCCTTCTGAAGAGGTGTAGTGACCTAACCCATTTGGCCAACTAGCTAAAGTGACTCTTCCACTAGTGCAGGGGTGGAAGCGGAGAGCTGAGAGACGGGGAGCAACAAGAGCCTCAACAAAGGAAACTCTTCCCAGGAAATCTCACAAGCACCCGGGAGAGCCCCCAGGTACTCAGTCTCTGCGAAGTGAGCACACAGTGACTTCAGGAGACCCACCCAAGATGGCCATGGCGGTACGGGGGCTGAAGGCTGTCAACAGAGGGCTAGATGGAAACCATAAGCTTCACAGAATTCACAGTATCAGAGTCACACTGTGGATAATTAGTGACAGCACCCGAGGGCAGGGAACTAAGATAAGAAGGCAAACCAGCTAACTCAAGGGAAGAATTGATACCTGCCTAGAGAAGCATACCTGCGCTACTGGACCTAAAAGGAAGGAAGGAGGTACCCAGGTATAGGGAGAAGGAAGGAGAAAAAGAGGGCAAGTTTCACTGAGAAAGTAGCATTCCAAGAATAGTTGGGATTTCAAGATTTTCAACATTGAACATCTCAGGAAAATTGTCTGTTAACCTGCGCAGAGTTGAGGCTGATGGTAAGGTGATACTATTTTTTCCTCCTACTCACCTGCACAACCAATTACAAACACCCTTTGCAATCTCATCCCCTCATGAACAAATCGCCAAGCTCCCGCATGAGCCACAATGAGCCACTCATGCAGGGATGAGTTTATTCTGCATGAGGTCCTTCCTCATCCTCTACACCCACCAAAAGGGGGTGGGGTTGAACCCTAGGCCTCTTCTGAGGAAACAGCACCACCACCCAGCCACACAAGAGACCCAGATTATCACTGAACAGCTCCTCTCTTCTACCCCCTCTCCATACCACTCATCCTCAAACAGGCTCCCAGGCCAATTTCTCCTCCATGTTCTCACGGAAAAGTCCCTCCACTCTGGCCTCCTCTCCAATCCCACAGTCTCTGGTCCACTTCCGTCCTCATCTCCTCCCACATGAACTGTTGCAACAGTCTCTTGCCCTTCCTGCTGCCTCCTCCACAATCTGGCTGCATCAACTTCACCAGATTTATCTTCCTAAAATAAATAACCTATGATACTTGCCTAGTTAAACAAAAACATTCTAGACTCCTATTTTTTAGGAGATGTAGTCAAAACTCCTTAGCATGACACTCCAGACACTCCAGCATGGGATGCAAGCAGGCTGTGCAGCCTCGGCCCTCACCAGCCCTCCTTCCCAGCGCTGAATACCCAGCTGAGCCCAGGTTATGCTCGTTCCCGCCCGTCTCCACTTCCGCCCAGGCCTGAGCCTTAGCCCACTTGCTCCCCCCAGCATAATCCTGATCACCCCTCTAGACCCAGTTCAAATACCATCTCTTCTTTCAAGTCTTTGCCAACCCCTAACCATCACTGTTTGCACCTGCTGTCCTGCGTAATTACTGAAAGCATTTACTCTCATAGTGCCCTACTATGGACAATAAAGCATATAGCCCCCTCACCTAAGACCTACCCTGACCCAAAGACAGAACAGGGCCCTCCTATCTAAAACCTAAGAAGGTGCTCAATGAACACTGATGGAGGGAAAGAATAAATCTGATTCTAAGAAAATAGTAGCAATCAATTTATCTAAACTTCATCTAAAATTCCAATGGAAAAAGTTTCTAAATCAGAATTAGATCTAAAAATTCTTGGGCCAAAAAAACAAGCAATGGAAACATCTGTCACATAAGCCATTTCTATCCCTAACCCAGTGTTTCTCAACTTTTTTCCATTATTGTCCTCCTAAGAAACCTTTTTAGATATTTTTCCTAACCACACCCCCCATGAGATTTTAATAGCACAGAGGTATATATATCTGTGCTTTACATATAAAATGAGCAAGTATAAATTTACTTTTTATTCAATAATGGGTTCAGAATGACTAAATAAAAAAATTTAAGTTAGATTAAAATTTTTAAATCTCTTAACATTCAATTTCTAACTGTATTTGATGAGTAACTTTTCATAGAACTTTAATATAAAAATGTAATGTATCAAATTACATATGCAAATTACCAATTTCTACAAAATAGAATGTAACCAAATATTTAAAAGACGTTCAAAATTCATTTTTCCAGTTAAGGTAAAACAATTGAAAAATTATCTTCTTAAATTGTTTTTAGTGAAATTAAGTCATTTCATCTGAGAACACAATTTTTAGCTTAACTAGCTGCTAGATATTCACTCAGACATTGTTGATATTTTCTCTTAACATAATTATTGGTGGATTGGATGATTTTAATAGGATTAAACAATAAAATATAAACTATTTTTATTAAATTCCCCAACCCAAATCACACAAAAACAGAGGGCCAAATATAAGCAACATCCAAGACAGTCGACAGCAGCCCATATGTATGAGGAGGTCACCAAGAGAGAAATGACCTCAAGATCAAGCAACGGATGGTCCTCCAGTCATAGCCATCAATCCGCCATAGGCTGGTGGTATAGACTGCATAATTTCTGTATACCTTGCATGAACTTGATGTCAATGTTGCTTATGTAATATCCAATAAAACCCAATGAGGCAAATTTAAGAAATATTGAGAAATAAGAGTTATCAACCAAACTCTGAAGGTCCACACACCATGGTAATATCTGTGATGTTTTGGTAACCCTCCAGAACAAACGTTTGCCGCCCTTGAGGTTGCAAGCTCTAACTTCTGTGTTTAAGTATTTATCCTCCTAGCACCTGAACAGAAGAGAGAGAGAGAGAGAGAGAGAGAGAGAGAGAGAGAGAGAGAGAGAGAGAGAGAGGAGGAGGAGGAGGAGGAGGAGGAGGAGGAGGAGGAGGAGGAGGAGGAGGAGGAGGAAAGGGACGGAGGGAAGGAGGGAGGCAGGGAGGAAGGAAGGAAATACCCCATCCCACAGCTTCCATGAGAGCTCTTGTACTACCATCATCTCCTTGGTTATTTTGAAAGAAAAGTGATTCCCATAGTATTAGCCCTTCTCCCAAAAAGGAGCCTACCTCCATCCAAAAGCACGGACTTCTAGAGCTGAAAGAACACTGAGGGTTCATCCAGCCCTCCTTTTTCATATGAGGAAACTCAAAAGAGCCCTAAGGGGGTTGAGAAACCTGCTCAGTCAAGGTCATTATTTTGGACAAAGTCCTTGTCTGTCTAGTTCACTGTTCTCTCCAGGCCAGCGCCAGTCTCTGCACATAAGATAGTCAAATGTTTGCACACACAATGAATGAACGGCCATGGGGCAAATTAGTGACAGAGCTGAGAGCTCAGTTCACTCTTCCAACTACATCACTTTGTACTACTTTCCAACTACACACTTTTACTTCCCTAGAATATTAAATAGTGGCCACAAAGACTATGAAATGTATATTAAGTGTCTGAAAAACTTCCCAGCTGAAATGAGCTATTTTAGTTCACACATGCAGTAAAGTTGAAGAGCAGGGTGCTATTCACTTGTGTGTAGGGCGCTTCAGCCCAATGAAAGTTAGGGGCTTTGTACAAATTAGTGAAGGGTACCCAGATTTCAATGCACTGCTTCTCACTGGCTTACCCTGCCTTGAGTTCTTTTCTAGAGTTCTTGTACACATGATCTATCTCGCTCCCCAGGCTGAGAATTCTACAGAGCCAAAACTATGTCCTCTTTTTCTAAGGCATCTACAAAGCTTGAGCAAAGAGCAAATGTTCAATAAAGCTTTGCAAAGTTTATACCAATGGAAATGGTACACCATGCGGGACAAGTGGATTTGGCACGAATGAAAAATTTTGTTTGTACTGTTCATCTCCTAGGACCAGTACAGTACCTAATATGTAATGAGGGTCTAATAGTTATTGAATTTAAAAAATAAATGAAAAGATATGGCAAAAACTGAGAAACTAAGCAAAATCTTTTTGTAGTCATTCATTCATTCAAAAAAAATACGTATTTACCAAGTATGTAGGTGCATGCCAGGCTCTCCACTGCTCTGAAACCTAACGCCCCCGACCCAGCTAGAGCCCTTCTCCCTAGCTAATGCATCTCAATACGTCAGTTCATCTGGTAGGCAGTGGGCACAGCAACGGTGGCCATGTGTCTCAATATGCCCAGGGCAATCCCAGTTTATACCTATTGTTCAAGTGTTAATTATTAATAGCATCCCCTTTCTCTCTCAACAATACCCTTGGTCTAGACCAGGAGTGTCCAAACTGCGGCCCGCGGGCCAACTCCATTTTTTATTGGCCCGCAGCAAATTCCAAAAATATATTTAGTTTACTTCAATAAACCAGGTGAGGCAATACGTACTTCACCTCGAGTGAGTGGCCCAGCTGTTTGTGTATTTTACCGCATATGGCCCTTGGTGAAAAACGTTGAAAAAAGTTTGGACACCCCTGGTCTAGACAATTATATAGCCCTAAGCGTTGCGAAACTTTTTCAACAAGCAGACTAGGGATTCAAAATTTTCACTTTCCATTTACTAGCTACTCCCAGACTTGTTTCCTTGTTTACAATACAGGCATAACACTGATTAAGCTAAATGGTTATACAAAGAGAAGTAGCTGGGGACAAGGCTGGGACATCAGATTGAGAGACCACACTGTAGAGGCCCGCACGCCAGGTACATGGATAGTTAACTTAATATACAGCAGGAGCCATAAAAACTTTTGAGTAATGGAGTGAATGTATAGTCAAATCACCATAAAAGTGTTACTACCTTGATTACAGAAAAGGATTAACTAAGACAGGAGGAATGAAAAACAGCTGGCTCTCTGAAATACTAAAAAGACAGCCCAAAGCTATAAAGAAGGTTGTCACAGATGAAAATAGCAACAAATGTGCTATTTCATCATTTGCCTTTATGGGTAGTTTCAAAGTTTCAACAATGAATAGATGCAACTGAGCAAGCTCTCCTTCATTGGTCTGTGGTCCTGGTGCCCTCACTGCCAGGAACAGGCTCTAAGGAAGGTTCTGGACAGCCCCACTTGCCCTCTTGTTTGCCAGTCCTGTAAAGGAGCTGCAGTTCTGTTTTGGTGTGTTTTTATTTTAAGGGCTACATTTAGAACATAGTGTTCGTTGTCGGGAGTTTCCCGACACTGGGAAGATGGACAGAAACCATCTCCAGATCTTCCACTATTGCATCATTTGAAACTAAGCTTCCTCAGGCAGCGACTTGCAAAATTCAAAACAGGTAAAATGGCAGCGGCAGCCGCTGCTGCTGCTGCTGCTGCTGCCGGTGCTCCTGCGCTGCCGCCGGCCTCAACTTGAAGCTCAAAATACGGCGTCTCTCTGGAGCTCTAAGTGCTGAAAGGAAGTCAATAAATCAACAGGTCCGGTGCGCCTGCCCGAGGGTGCTCAAACCCGGGCGCGCCGGCCCCAGGAGGAAGTGGCCAATTATTTAAATACAGTTGAGACAGCAGCTTGCCGGAGTCGGTTCTCGTAGAGCCTTCTATCCGTCTATACCCGGGACCTGCTCGGGAGAGGCCCGGGCCCCGTGGACCAAGGGGAAAGCACCGATTCCTGGGCTGCTGCTCTGGTCCCCTCGCCCTCCGGCCTGGGGCAGCCTCTGCCCTGCCTGCCTGTGCTGACACCCTGGGGCTCCTTCTTCCACCCGCTGTCCCCCCTCCTCTCATCTCTTCTAAGCCTTTCAGTTCAGTCCCCAGGAAACTTCCATAGAAGGTGAGACTCCCGGCTCCAGAGAGAGTTTCACAAACCCCCGAGGGCTAGTGTCCGGACTTCGGGATCAGACCTCACGAAGCCCAGACGTCCCTGCAGAGGCTCAGATCAGCTCAGAGCTGAGGGTCCTGAGCTCCGGCGCGCTCGCACCCATCCACCCGCGGACCGGACACGGTGTCCTGCATCCCCCGACCCCACGATGCCGAGGCTCCGAACCTCAGCACCACCTCCGCTCCGAGCGCCACAGAGACCCTCCTCACTCCCGCAGGGATAGACCTCCCAAGGTCAGGTGCCCCCACCCGGAGCCCCAGCCCTTTCCTCCAGGCGGGAGGCTGCTTGTCCCAAATTGGGGCCAAGGGGGCGGGACCTTGGCCGTCCCGGCCGAGCTCGCTCACCCATCCCTGGCTCCAGAGGCAGTGCCCTCACTCCCCACCCGCCAGTACCTCGTCTGCTTCCAGCTCTGCTCCGTTGCCTACGAGCGCCATGTTCCTCCTTCGCCTGCCGCCGCCCAAAAACCAAGCCGGGATCTTACAGCCGACTCCGTTTCTCCGCTCCGGGCTCAGCCCAGCGCCAGCGAGGGAGGACCGAGGCGGCCCCGCCTTCCTGCCGGGTCCTGGGCGGGGCCAGAGCGCAGCTAAACGAGCGCTTTCCCCGCCCCTTGGCGCCCGCAGAACTGCGGAGCATCCATTTCCCGAGAGGGCGCGGGGCTGCACTCCTCGCCACAAGCTCCGCCCCTCGCAGGCCTCGCCCCGCCCTTCCACGCGGCTCAGACCCGAGAAGCCAACCAGGGGGCTGGCATCCTCCTTGGACCCAGTGGGCGGGGCCATCCAGTGGCGGAGTCACCTCGTGGGCGGAGTCACTTCGCAGACGCAGACTTCGCGAGTCTGGTCCACAGTCAGGGAAGGTGCTTGAGGGTCTTCGCTTCCGGAGCTCTGCGGAGTGCTGGGTTGAGACCAAGGCTAAAGCCGCGCTGCCCCTCAGGCCCATGGAGCGTCCACCTGGTCTTTGTGTCGGTGCCAGTCCACTTCCCTCGCAGGTGAACACCGTGTCTCACAGGTTGTGTGGCCCGAGTGCCTGGGTCACTGTCACCGGTCACCCAGAGGTCTTAGGTCAGGGGCATCGTCTTCAGTGTATGTTTGAAAGCTAAAAGAAAAACTGAGGGACAGGTATTTGTACTCAGGGCCCCTCTACCCCTCCTCCCACTATCTTGTCACCTTTATTTCCCCATAGCATCCCGTGCTGATCCTTTATGTCGCCCCAAACATATGTGTACAATTCGAACTTGCACTGTAAGCCCCATGAGTGTAGGGATACTGCGTGTCTTCTTAAAGGCTGTATCCCCAATATCTAGAACGATGCCTTGCATGTAGTAGGTGATCAACAAATATTTGTTGGCCAAGTGTAGAAATTGATTTTTGCTTCTAATATGTCAAATAATCAAACTATCCAACTGGTAAATTAAAAACTATCGTTAGGGTTTTTTGTCATATATTTTACATACGATAAAATTCACCAAGTTTAAGTTTCCATAACAAATGTTTACAAAACACCATCCCAACCATAATATAGAACACCCCCAAAAGTTCCCTGTGAGCCTTTGCCATCAATTTCCTACACCCAGTCAGTGGCCTCTGGAAATCACTGACCTGCTTTCTATAACTATCGTTTTGCCTTTTCTAGAATTTCATATAAATTGACTCATAGAGCATGTGGTCTTTTGCGTCTGACTCATGAAAGACTATTTAATGATCATCCAGTGATAAGTGCCAGGAGGATACTAAGCCCCTTGCATATACTATCTCATTTATCTTTCATAACCCCATGAAGTAGATACTGTTAACTTACAGATGAGTAAGTTGAGGCTCAGTGAGTTTCAGTAACTTACTTGAGTTCAGACAGCTATTAAGAAAGTAGGGGTGCCAGAATCTGAACTCCAGCAGTCTGACTCAAGGGTGTGGCTGGTAACCACAGCTCTGCACTTCCTCCAGCCACCCTCTTTTCTCCCTACTTGTTTCAGTAGGGCAGCTGCCTACAAACGCTTATCACACACATTTTCAGTGAGTCACTTTGCATCCTTGAAATTTCCTGATTTTAATGAGTCACATGTGTCTTTATACTAGAAAAATAAAATGGTTTCTACCCCATATACAACATGAAAAATAGTTAGATTGTGATGATTGCACAACTCTATGAAGTCACCATAAATCATGAAGTATATACTTATAATGGGTGAATTTTATGGTTATGTACATTACATTTCAATAAGCTTTTAAAAAGCTGATTAACACACCCTTTGCGTGCTCTTAGAATCAGATATATGGGGCTAGAAGGAACCTAGAGGTCATTTAATTCTAATACCCCTGTAAGTTTCCATTCCTCCCCCAACCTCCTGTTTATACTTCACTTTCTGAGGCTAGATTTCCTGTCTGAGTACAGAATCTACTCTGCATTACTCATGCATGATTCTGTTTTATAAAGTTCATTGGTTCCTAAATTAATATCACATCTTTTTGATGTGAAACCATCTCATTGGTGGCTTTTTCCTTCCCCATATACTTTATTATCGTCATACTTATGAATTTCAACTTCTCAAATTTTGAAGAGACACAAAAGAACTTGGCTCAAATTAGTGATGTTATTGTATTATAACGAGAATCAAGTCTAACTTTTCAAAAATCTGTCCTTCTTGATGAAGTTTGATGTGTTATTTTGTTAATACCAGGGATCAAATCTGAAGCCCAGTATGTTTTAAATTCCTATCACTAGAAGAGCAACACTCATATTTCTGAGGAAGACAATTGTAAACACTGAATGAATAAATGTATTCCAGCCTCTGGAACATCTAATCAAATTTGCTTTGCTCTTGGAAGATGCCAGATTTCTTTTCCCATACGTGGGTGATTTTACAAGATCATGAATCACAAATATAAAACAGCTTTTTTCAAAAAACATTTAGAATGGATTCATTTTTGTAACAGAATTTCCCTTGCCAGTTTGCTGATAACAAATGTGTTACTCTTAACAGTCAAGTGAGATTCCTCAGATTTTCCATTTCCCAAAAGTAACTACCGTGTTTCCCCGAAAAGAAGACCTAGCTGGATAATCAGCTCTAATGCGTCTTTTGGAGCAAAAATTAATATAAGACCCGGTCTTATTTTCCTATAAGATCGGGTCTTAATATAATATAATATAATATGTAATAATATAATAATATAATATAATATAATATAATATAATATAATATAATATAATATAATATAATACCGGGTCTTGTTTTCCTATAAGACTGGGTATAATATAATATAATATGAGGCCTTACATTAATTTTTTGTTCCAAAAGACACATTAGAGCTGATTGTCCGGCCAGGTCTTATTTTCGGGGAAACATGGTAGCGTAGGGATTAAGCATGAATGGTGTCTGAATTTTTTTACTTTAAAGATACACACTGGGCCAGCCCGGTGGCTCAGGCAGTTAGAGCTCCATGCTCCTAACTCCAAAGGCTACCGGTTCGATTCCCACATGGGCCAGTGGGCTCTCAACTACAAGGTTGCCAGTTCAATTCCTCGATTCCTGCAAGGGATGGTGGGAAGCGCCCCCTGCAACTAAAATTGAACACGGCACCTTGAGCTGAGCTGCCGCTGAGCTCCCAGATGGCTCAGTTGGTTGGAGCGCGTCCTCTCAACCACAAGGTTGCCGGTTCGACTCCCGCAAGGGATGGTGGGCTGTGCCCCCTGCAACTAGCAACGGCACCTGGACCTGGACCCTCCACAACTAAGACTGAAAGAACAACAACTTGAAGGTGAACAGCATCCTCCACAACTGAGATTGAAAGGACAACAACTTGACTTGGAAAAAAGGCCTGGAAGTACACACTGTTCCCCAATAAAGTCCTGTTCCCCTTCCCCAATAAAATCTTAAAAAAAAAAAAAAAAAAAGGTACACACACCTACTGGGAGCTGTTTGAGTTTCAAAATAAATCTAACATTGCAGAAATGTAATCTTTAGTATTCCTCAACCTACTACTCTTAGTGGATGTAAGGTTTTTTTTGTTGAAACTTTATTTAAATAAAAATTGTATTTTCATCATTTGTGTAGTGGGAGAGAGAATGGTTTTGCATTTAAAAAAATTTTTCAGACCTCATGTCCATGACATAGGTGCTCATTGTCAATCATGCATTTGTCAGTGGCTTTGCCTCACATTCATCTCTTAGCTCCTCGAAGAGAACTTGCCCTTCTAAAATCGCCCCTCCCTCTCAATCCCATGTTACTGTGTCTTCCCACTGCCTTCATGGCTCTCATTACTCTCTGAAACTATCTTGTACATTTAGTTGTTTACTGGTTTATAGTCTAGCTCCCTCAACAACAATACCCTCACACACACTATAAGCTCCATGAGGGAAGGAACCTTGTGTTTGCAACAAAACCACTGTGCCAAACACGAAATGGATACTTCATAAATAAATGGCTATTGAGTGAATGAATGAAAGTATTAAAAATTCATAGTATACAGAGCATTTTGTTTAGACCTTGGCATGCCAATGCTTTAGCATGATTTAAAACGGAGAAAACCAGTGATGATAAAGGAGATTAAAGAACACAAATTACATGAAGTCTAAAAAGTAAATACTGTTTTTCTTAGGGGGATATGGAAGACATGATGACAATCTTCAATGCCTCCTCATTTTTTCAAAATTATACAAGAGCTAAGCACTTAGAGGTCCCTCAGTGATCTAAAAGGGATTAATTCATGTCTCTGGGAGAGGTTTCAACACGAGGCAAAGGAAAAAAACCTCATCATTTAGTGGAGGCTGAAATCCTCCCTTAAGAATATTCCTGTTCTGGGCATTTGGAGCTGGGTAAACATTTATTTTGCTATGTTTATCAGCTCTTTGTTCAAATTTTTTCATATATATATCTATCTAGATAGATAGATAGATAGATAGATAGATATACACATATATATACATAAAATCTTTCCAATCACTTTCCTATTTATTTTTACTATATCACTTTAAATTAATCTCATGTTTTCAGATGAGGAAGGTGAGACCAGAGAAGAGAAAAGCAAAACAAAGACTTTGGCAATATGAGACCTCAGAGTGGAGTGCTGTGGATTTTTCAGCAAGAATAAATAAGGAACCTGTGTCAGAGGCTGCTGGTTGCCACCTGCTGTTCATCCTCCCTTTGCTCCATTAGTAAGAGAACCTGATTTTATATAGGGCAGCATGGTACCCACCTAAAGGATTATAATTTCAAGGATTCCTTTACAACTAGGATTGACCAATGTAACTGAGTGCTGGCAAATCAAATATGTTTCACTTCCAAGAAGTTCTTTTTAAAGGGAAATAACAGAGGTATGTGCTTTTTGGCCCTTCTGCCTCTCCTCCTTTCCACAGCCTGGAACAGACGTGACGGTTGGAGCTCCAGCCACCTCATTGGACCATAAAGAAACACCTTGAGAATGGAAGCCACAAACGACAGAAGGAGTCTGGATTCGTGATAACTGTGGAGTTACCACACAAGTACTTGACTACTAACCTCCAGATTTCTATTGCATGGATGATAAATCAATTACTATCTTTGTTTAAGCCACTGTTATATTGAGTTTTCAGTTATATGTAAACAAACCTAAATCTAAATGTGTAAGTATGTAATTCAAAGTGTTTTTAGGTCCTCTGGGTTCCAGTATACCTTCCCACGCATTCCAGCCAAAGCGTTTAGAACTTCTGGTCAGTGCTGGACTGGAGTAGCTGACGGGACAGTTTTGTAGCCCACGCACACCCTGTCTCCTAAGGACACTTCCCACAGTCCTGTGTCTCTGGGTTCTGTTGTGCCTTCTTTTCTGGCATGCTTCCCCTCGCATTGCTAGAGTCTTTACTGTCCTACAAATCCAAATATTCTCCACATTCTGAAGAATACTAGCATCTTCTGTTAATGACATTTCTCATTGTACTTCATGCATAGTTTTAGTAAACCAATCATTATCTTTGGCCCGCCTTCAGCAATTCTGTTCTCATAGCCTCTTTTAGGCCTACGATTTACACTTCTGATTGGGCACTTTAGGTTTATATCAGGCAGTTCCTACCCTCACCTAGAGAAGGAGTCACAGACAAACCTGCTTCCTTAGACTTACTTCTATTTTCTAAAGCTGGCTTTGACTCAGCACTACAATGATCCGCTCTAAGTGTCTCTAAAGCAGTGGTTTTCAAACTTGAGCATGCATCCGAATGAATCATCAAGAGGGTTTGTCAAACCACAGATTGCTGGCCCCAACCCCCAGAGTTTCTGATTACGTAGGTCTGGGGTGGGGCCTGCTTCTTCCTGCTGCTGCGGCTAATTCAACAGCAATGCCTTGAGAACCACTGCTCTAAATCATGGCATGCAACCTGAGTCTTTCGGACACAAGCAGCCTAACCTGCTAAGTGAACTAAGAGTTCAGGATGAAAAACCAGAAAAGTGTTTCTGGGTTGCTACTTAACACACAAAGTCTAACGTTAACATTCCATCTGAATGAAAAGCTATAACGGTTTTCTCCCTGATATTCTTCCAACAAGGAAAAGAATCTGAGTGGTAGAAATGTATATCTTTATGTTTCATGTGACTCAATAAAGTAACTTCCATTTCATTTTCAATAATTTTGTGGAAAAAAAGGTAGGTCCTCACTATTCCAGATGCGCCTGACTCCAGCACAGATACTGAACCACCAGTAATAAAGGTTCATCTCCTAGCTCCTTGTCACCTGGATTTGTGACCTTGAACAATCCATTGCAATTCTTTCAGCTTTTTTTTCCCCATGCATTTCAAATATAGAATGGGGATTTAAAGTACATAATTTTCCATATCTACCGTGTTTCCCTGAAAATAAGACCTGGTCTTATTTTACTGTAAGACCGAGTCTTATACTAATTTTTGTTCCAAAAGATTAATTTTTGCTCCAAAAGATGCACTAGAGCTGATTGTCCGGCAAAGTCTTGTTTTCGGGGAAACACAGTATAAGACTACAATCCTGGGATTCTAAAAGTTGAACTGAAGGAAGCTCTCCTTTACTTATGATGGAGTTATGATGGAGAGTGGGCTGTGGTGACTGGAAGTAGCCAAGTAGATGACTTTATATGTTCCCAAATTACCAGGTGTCTCAAGTGATTTCCCCAAAAAATGTCATGTGTTGGGAGGGGGGGGAAGACTTTTAAAGTGATATAATTCATGCTGTCTACCTAATTTTACTATCTATGTACGGTCACGTCTTTCTGATGTCTCCAGCTGACTCGGAATACCCCCCTAATTTCCCAGCAGAAAGCTTTATCTGGACACGTATTTAAATATTACAAACTCGACTCTAGTGTGACGGCCTCAGGTGCGGTGTGGGAACCTCTGATCTGGCTCAGCAGTATGGCTTGGGTCAGAGGCAGCACGGCATGATTTCTATATGTCTGAAGTTGTACTGTCTCCTAAGCACGTTGACAACCCTGTGAGGTAGGCAGGGCTTATATTTTACAGGTGAGAAAACAGGCTTCAAGATGTCAAGTCACTTGCCCTAAGTTATTACTAAGTGGAGATGAAGCACATGTTACAGCCCTTTTCTGAAAGGTATTTTATAAAGGGTACAACCGTGGCTTGGAGGCTGTTTTCTGGAAAGATTAAGAAAGGCTTAAGTACCCCACATCTGCCTCAGTACAACAAACATACCCCAGAAATTTGTGAGCTCCCTTACCCCTCACCCACCATGCCCCTGGCTGTTTAGTTTGTCATTATCAGGCCATTCGAGGCCTGTGGAGATATAGACCCTTGGGGGACTCAAAATGTATTTTTCTGGCACTGTTCATGCACAAGGGATCTATACAAATCACAGATGTCAAGCTAGAAGAATGTGAAGGAAGTCCCAAGAAGTCCCTCCTGCAGGTCACAGCAATCAACTATTAAAAAAAAAACAAAAAAACAAGAAAACACCTACCTGAAGGCATTGAGGAGAGCCCCAAGGAAGGTAAATTCTGAAGGCAGTTGGGGTGTCACACTCAAGAGAGAACTTACCCTGTGATTTTCTTATTTTTGGTGGCACCAGCCTGAGGACAGCTTGTGCAGTTTAATTGGTTGAAAGAACCTGAGGAAAATTTCAGGGCGACCACAGCAGCTAGTAATTGAGAAGAGATATTTAGGAAAGGGAAGGGGCGAGGGGGCCTCCAACTTCTATGGTTATACACTCTTGCCCAAATCTCTGGCTGATCCTGAACCATGCACATGTGAGGACAACTCCAAGCAGTCCAGCTAACACTGAAAGAACACAATTGAAATTTCAAAAAGAAAAAGAAAAAATTTCAGCAGCCACTCACCACAGGGAAAAGAGTTTGCTGTTTGTGTTCAGCGAAGTTAACTGATTGAAAAATAATAGTAATCAGTACTCTTCAGAGGACCTAAAAGAATTCAACTCAAACTGATATATTTGATTTCAAGAATTATCTTCCTAGCTGCTGCATTTTACCTTTTTACACTGTTTTTAAGAAACCTCTTTTCCAGCACCGTAGGTGGGAATGGGATAATTTGCACATCTTTCTTGAAGAGTTTGACAAGGATCAAGACTTTAAAATTTTGCATAACTTTTGATCCAATAATTCATCTTTTGGATCTTATCTTTAAAGATAAACAGACAAGTGTACAAAACTATATGCAAAAATTAATTGTAGCACTGTTTTTAATTTTTTTTCATTGCACATTAACCATCCAATAGGTAAAGATCAAAACGTTTGATAAAACGATATGTTGGAAAGGTTTATTATTGACAATGGGGCTTTCACTGTTACAACTCTAGTGAGGACGATTTGGCAATAATCTACCAAAGTTACAAATTCCCAGCAGGCTTACATCTGAGAATTTATCCCATAGATATAGTCACATATATGTAAAATTACCAATGTACAATGTTACTCCCTGTGTCAATATTTGTAATAATGTAAGTTTGACATCTACTTAACTATCTATCAACAGGGGATTGCTAAATACCTTGTGATGCTTTCAAATAATGAAATATTAGTCAGCCTAAAAAAATAAAATAGATAAAAATGAGGAACCTCTTTAAGTATCGATATTGGATCATCTCCAAGATATAATATTAAGGGAAATACGCAAGGCACAGAACAGTGTTAATTGTTCTCCAACATTTTTTTACTTATTCCAAATTTTTAGCCCGATACTTAGTCATCAGGAACTGACTGCCTTTTGCAGTGTCCCTTGCAGCTGGACATGGCCCTGTGATTGAGGTCCACTCGATGAGGTGTGAGCAGAACGGCTATGTGGCAGTTTCCAGGACCCTTCCTTAGACACAGGTGTTCTGGGACCTTTGCCCTTTGTCTTCATTGAACACACCCTTCGATGGATACACTCCATCCTGCCGCCTGGACATGGATTCCCTCATCCTGGTTCATGATTGAGCTGGGAGGAACTTGAATACTTCTTGGAACTCAGGCAAGTACAAGCTCTACTAGACCACATACTCTTGGAAGTTTACACGAGTGAGAAATAAACATCCATGTGGTTTAAACCACAGTTATTTGGGAACTCGGGGTTATTTGAAATGGAACCTACTCCTAATTCTTGCACAAGTACAAACATTGCAAGGCTTTTGCTAGGTCTGGCTGAATTGCGGATCAGAAAGTCTGTGTCAGTCTGACCACGAGGAATACACTATAAACGGGTTAGGGTTCTTTCTGCTGCATTGTGCTACCTCCCGGATGCCGGATGCCAGCTGCCTGCGGGATCCAGAGACAGGCGGAAAGGATCCACACATGTGACCTGCACGCCAGGACAGGCAGAGGTACCACTGCCAGCAAGAAGGAACTTCAGGAATCAAGGCTTTTCTAGCCGACACTGGTTTCACTTAACGAGTCTCCCTTTCTCCTCTTACTTTCTACATGTGCCAGAGCTCTTTGTTCTCTTTGATCCCGAGTCCCCTGAGATACCAGACCCAGACCTAATTCTTAGTAGGAAACCAAGAATTTGGATGCCTCCCCGTCATATGGGGAAGAAAAAAGCAGTGGTCTTTACCTGGTGTGTGCTTCCTGCCTGGTGAGTATAGCACTGGCCAGCAGGGTGGGGCTCACTGATCCACAGTCAGGACTTAAAGTACATCAAACAAGCAGGAAACGATAAGATACAGCAGGAAGCAATTTAATCCTCTCTCCCACTGCCCCTTCTGGTCCTCTTAGTTTTTGCTCCTGGGCGGAATCTCAGGCAGGTGCCATAGCTTTTCATTCACATCACTCAGGGATATTCTAGAGCAGGGGTGTCCAAACTGCAGCCTGCGGGCCAACTGCGGCCCGCAATACATTTTTAATTGGCCCGCAGCAAATTCCAAAAATATATTTAGTTTACTTAAATAAACCAGGTGAGGCAATATGTACTTCACCTCGAGTGAGTGGCCCGCTGTTTGTGTATTTTACCGCATATGGCCCTTGGTGAAAACCGTTGAAAAAAGTTTGGACACCCCTGTTCTAGAGTCCAGTCCAGCCTAATAATCATTAAACTCCAAATGCCATTCAATGTAAAGCCTTCTCCCCATTCCAAGCTTCTGCAGTGGGGAAAGAGAAGACAGCCTCTTTCTCACTCTTCCTCCCCACCTCCATCACCAGCTACAATTTTGAGACCCTCATAACAGAACAGATGTTGTTTAAGGGGACAAACTTGCAATGAGTAGTAAATAAGTTCTAGATATCTAATACACAGTGTAGTGAGTATAAGCAACAATATTATAATCATCAAACTGGCTAAGAGGCTAGAACTTAATTATTACAACCACTAAAAAGAACTGATAATTATGTAACATGATAGAAGTGCTAATTATCACTACAATAACAATCATATTACAATATATAAATGTATCAAATTAACAAATTGTACGCCTTAAATTTGCACAATGTTACATGTCAAATACATTTCCTTTTTTTTTTTTTTAACTTTTATCTATTTTAAGTGTGTTTTTCCAGGACCCATCAGCTCCAAGTGAAGTAGTTGTTTCAATCTAGTTGTGGAGGATGCAGTTCACAGTGGCCCAAGTGGGGATCGAACTGGCAACCTTGTTGTTAAGAGTACAGTGCTCTAACCAACTGAGCTATCCAGCCACCCCATCAAATACATAACAATAAAAATAAATATAAATACAAATTTTTAATTGGGGACCCTACAGGGTTGGAAGAACAGAGATAAAGGGTGCACAGCTCTTACTCAACTTGTGCAGGTTCACTCTTAGTGTGGCAGATGATACATGTTGCTCCTTCCTGTCACAGGGGGCCTTTGCAGAATCTTTGGAAACTCCTGCAGGTATGGGTTTTTAACCCCCCTCATCTCGAATGCTCCTACAGACGATGCTTCTTTTGGGGGGACCCTTCACTTCTTCATCTATTTCTGCAGCATATCTGAGGATCCCATTGAAGAAAACCTAGAGCTGTCAGCGCTATATGTGACAGCCTCCTCTCATGGTGCTTGAAAAACACACACCGGAGGTCAGGGGACATGCAGTTTGCCCTCGATGAAGCCCTCTCTTCTTGCTAAATCCCCAGCCAGCCTTCACCTACACCTCCCCCAGCATAAGCAAATCACAGATACTCAGGCCCCAGCTCCTGAAGACACATATCAAGCTTTCTGAGTGGTTTTATGGAAAAATATTTCCATTTGAATAGAAAAGGAGGAGCACACATCTCCTCTTCTCCCCCTCCCTCCACCCCTCAGAGTAGGGAAGACTAGGGAGAACTGCACAGGACACAACAGTTCTCTCCCCTCCAGTAAGCTTTACTCTCACTACTCCAATGACCTCTAATGAATTCTTAGCGTTCTCCTGCATCACCTTGAAGTGGATAATAATCTAAGGTCACAAAGCAGAACTGGGAACAAAAGCTACAGAGCTGGTCTAGTGCCTGCCTTGCCTGTAAGTGTGAGGGTGAGCGAGGGTCCCTGGCACACACTGTTTTATTTTTAAGTCTTTCGGGCTTCCAAAACCAAAGGCAACAAGCAGTATCCACACTCAGCATCTTTTAGGTTCATATTTTTTATATGTGCGAAAAATAGTCTGGAACAATACAGAAAAACAGACAACTTATCTCCCTGTTTGCCTCCTGGGAGAGAAATTGTCTGTCGGAGAACACTGGAAGAGACAGAAGAATTTTCAGAATACACTAATGGGATACTCTGCAAAAATGTCTTCATTGTTTTTCTGGCAGACTGCCTCTTAGTTTTAAATACTTAGACTTCTTAAAATGTACATATTTTTCAATACTGTTTTCACCCAACATTTACATAGGAAAACAATTATATTGACATATCCCCAAATACTTTTCAAGAAAAGTCTTGAGTTATAGTCCAAAGACAATGGGTGGAATATCAGAATCTCACTTAGATAGTTTTGAAAAGTACACTGAGTGGCAGCCACAGGGTCCTGCCTCAAAGATGCTGCTGGTGGAGACATATGACCTCCTGCAAGACAACAATTGTTTACAACCATACTAATTGCTTGCGGACGAGGAGCATTTTCCATCCCAACAAAATTGTTTCACTGTGTTTTGATTATATTTTTGGAAATTTAGGGAGCTTAGAGTTGGTATGTAATGTGTTATAATTTTTCTTACTTAATACATTTAGTAGTGCAGTTTTATAAGCCTGCCTAAGGAGCATGTGGATCTCTGTAATTTTTACTCTACTTACAATTAACTAATGATTGGTCCCCAGACCCTGTGAAGTTAGGGATTAGCTTGTAAAAGACTGGTAAGTTACAATTTCTGTCTAGTAGAAAAGATTTCGCCCAAGGTTAAATGTTATCTCCTTGTATTACATTAACTAGTTTTGCACCCCAGTTCTAATTGATCTTCTTTTATACTATCTCTTTCAATGGTTATAGATACATATATTTCTCCTACGCTCTTTCAAACCAGTTTTATTCTCCTACTGGCTCCCTTATTCATGAATTAAATACATTCTTTAGCATGTACTCTGAGTAGAGCCATGTTTCTAACTTTCTGAAAATTCTACAATTATAATGTACATGTTGAATGAAGAAATTTTAGAATTACAATCATATCAGTCCATTAATATAAAATGATGTGTGTATATGTATATGTAAAAAGAAATATTTGAAATGAATTTTACCAAAATAGTAACATTAGTGGTTTTCTGAGTGGTGGTATTTCAACTGTTTTTTACTTTCTTTTTCATGCATTCCTCTAATGTTTACTTTCTTCTACAATGAACTTGTATCACTTTTAAAATTAGAAAAAAATAATAATACAGTTCATTCTCCTTATCCATGGTAGTTATGTTCTATAAAGGTGCCACAAACACTGAATTAGCAAGTAGGGAAAATAGAGTAAGTTTCCCGTAAGTTTCTGGTCACATTTTTGTCATCTGATCAATGCATAACCTTATCTTATGTGTGCTTCTATTTAAAGACATACTTTATCTCATACATATTGTTGACTCATGAGCATTGAATTTGTAGCCAACAGCACTATAACTTATGTCTGAACAAAGCTTATCTATACTCTTACTTTCTCTGCGTGGCACCTCACAGCTTTCTTGTACTTAGGAACTGGACAGCATTCCTGCACTGGACTTGGGGGCTATATTAGGCAGTAAATTTACACACACACACAAAGCACAAACATGTGAAAAACATGGCACTGAATAGACGACAGAAAGGACACTGGTTTGCAGCATGAGAGTGAAATGAGAAAGCAGAGCATCCCCTGGTTTGACCTCAGCTGGGCACGTGAGCATCGGATGACTCCAGTTTTCCACTGCTTTGCACATTATGATTTAGAACATACAGCCTTACAATTCTAAAATTGTAATTTTACAATGTCAAAAAATTAAAACTATGACTCTAATACAAACATATATTGAACACATGTTAAAAATCTATTAATTCACTAATAAGGGAACCAGCAGAATAGTCATTCTGGCACAGAGGAGCCTAGGAGAGCCCTCAAAAGTACCACAAGTATTGATTTGGGGTTACAAACAAATTTTAGCAAGGTGAATTCAAAGTACCGAATCCACAAATAATGAAGATCGACTGTAGAGCTATTTTCACCATCTGAAATTTTAATACATTTTTTAAAAAATCCCCCAGGTAAGTTTTGTCTCAGGTATTGGACTCTGAGCTTTAGAAGACAGGGATCATTTCTCATTGACCACTAGACATCCAACAGCTTCCTGACTGCCTATATTAAGTGCTTAGTAAATATCCTTATCTCACCATCCCCCACTTCTCTAAAGGACTAGCTTGAGGGCATATAAACATTTATCCTCAATCCTGTAATGAAGTTTTGCTGTTTAGAGATCACCAGGTGGAAGCATGAGCCACTAGTCGTTGTTTTTAGCCACCCAGCATCTACAACTCTGTGTTCAGAGATCTCTCGCTTATAAGGCAAAGTTTACCTACCACTTGAAAAGCTGAAAATGCCAGGTTTGGTTCCCCAGCCTCCTTTACAGCTAGATGCAAGCTAGGTCCTCGGTGCCACCTACCACAAGTGCCCCACTCAGGTGTTGAATTCAAAGCTTGTACATGGCCAAGCAGGCATCCTGCAGAGTCCATCCTGGAGACGAGCAGTTGCAGTGGAAGCTGCTACAAGCCACTCCAGAAGCAGCCATAGCAACAGTCCTACCAAAGATGCTCAGTGTCCATCCAGCATCACTAGCACTGGCAGTACCCGCTGCGGTGTCTGTGTACAGTAGGACAGCACTGGGGCATGATAATGGACAGTGTTTCTGGTTGTGAAGTCTCTGAGTCGGTTCTCTGAGCCCTCCGGAAAACAAGCAAGATGCACTTTTAATAGCCTTGTAATGAGTTCCTTTTCTACCTTAGCTAGCAATAGATGGTTTCTGTTGCTTACAGCTAAGAATCCTGACTGATACTTACATACACATATATAAGGATTATCCTCCTAGACAATAGTTTGGGTCTCAGTTCGACAACTTTAACAGAGAGCGAAATTACAGCAGATTAAATAGTATAGAAGGTTTGGTAATTTTCTGACTAAAGGTCAAGGTTGGAAGGAGATCCAGCAAGTGTGAATGGCACAGATCCTCAAGGTCACTTTTGGGTTCAGATTTCTTCTATTTTGTTTCTTCCTCATTCAGTAGGGGGTTGTCCTAGCCCTCATGGCCAGAGCTGGATTGTCACAATCAAATGCACATTTCAGCCTGCTGGATGGGAGCAGAGAAAGGGGAGAACAACACTACCCTTCTATGTATATGACCTAGAAGTTGTACACATCAATCAGTTCTCACATCTCATTACCCATAAGTTAGTCACATACAAGGGAAAATTAAAAATGTAGTCTCTAGTTGGACAGCTGTTTATACAGCAAAACTCAGAGGATTGTATAACTAAAAGGAAGCAGTTGGGAACGAATATGGGGGGGCAATTTGCAGTTTGGTTATGTATTTATATTCTACAAATAACTGCTCACATTTGTTGAGCACGCACAATGTTCCAAGCACTGCACCTACATTATCTGATTTATCCAAAGTGGTAGGCAGTGTTTTGATTCCTACTTTACAGAAAAAGAAACTGAGGCTTGAAGAGGGGTGGCAGAGAATGTGGTCACCACCCCTATATCCATTCTCTTCTTCCTCCTCAGCAATAGAAAATCCAGTTTGAGCTGGGCACAGGTACCCAAAATGGAGATTTATACTTCTCAGAGTCATTTTCTCCAACTGTGAAAATCTTGAAAACAAGATTTGGCCAATGATACATAAACATAAGCATTGTATGTCTCCTTCTGGAAAATCCCTTAAAAGGTAGTTGGCCTTTATTTACTCTTTGTCCCTTCTCCTTTGCCCCTTTCTTCTTTCAATTGACTGGAATGGAGATGTAATAGCTGGAACTCCAGTAACTCTCTTAGACTGTGAGGTTGCACACCAAGGATACTGGACCAGCCAAATAGAGATAATAATCTAGGTCCCTGATGAGCATGCAGCCACCATATCAGCTCTCTGCTGCCTGTGTCTGGATTTCCTTTATGCTAAAGGGAAACAAATCTTTATCTTATTTAAACCACTGTTAGTGTGGGTTTTTCTATTGCTTAGAAATGAACGTTAACAAATTTAAGACGTATCTTGCCCAAAACACTCAGCGAGTGATTAGATTGGAGATGAAACATAGTGCCAGAGTCCGTGGCCACTGCACTCTCTCTACTGGGCTATGCTGCACCAGAGCCATCCTATGTTAAATCCAGAAAGATCTGGGTGAAGACCACTCCCCACTCAGAACTCTGTAGGAGCAGCGTGTTTTCTATTTTAGGCTCTAGGGATCTTCTTATTTTTCTCAGAGCAAAGAAAAGGAGAAGATTCGTCTTTCCTCCTCCCCACTGTCCCAAACTTCCATACTCAGTAATTTTTTTCACTCTTTTTTGTCATTTAAAATAAAAGTGACATGATGATGCCCTTTCTGAGCAATGAAAACTCTAAATTAACAGACTAGTTTTCACTCCAAAGCCAACAAGGATTCACTGAGAGACCTTTTATTTAGTAATTAATTGACCACGAACAGTGAAAAGTTGATCAAACAATAAAGACTATAAATTAGGTTAATTTTTTCTCTACTCTTGCTTTTACTGTTTTCTTTGACAAGGTTTTTGTCTCCAACACAGGCATACCTACACCTGAAATGAGTTTAACTACAATCAACTCAAATGTACATCTGTCAGTGGTTCTCACTTTATCTTCCTAGTCATTCTTCAAATCGACATAAAAACAAAGCTAAATTAGAAGACAAAAGTCATGATGCTCAATTACAGAAACTGAAACTGGAGGATTTTTTTTTTTAAGTAGAAAACACATTTCAGTGACATTTTATCTGCTTCCATACCCCATAAAGTGGATACACACCGTCTGTCAGATTCCTGTAGTATAAAATAGAACTAAAAACACCTAATCTTTGTCCTCCTTCCTTAAATAGAAAACTTGAGCTAGGCTTTCATCACACACAATTCTTAAAGCAAGTATCTCTGACCTAGGCTCTCTTATAATGTCCTTTCTATTCATGTTTAGTATAGCTTTTTGCAGCCAGTACAGGGAAGGTGCCTATGAACTATTGTTGAAGCTTCTTCTCTATCACTATTTAAAAAAAAAGAGAGAGAGAGAGAGAGAGAGAGAGAGAGAGAGAACTGCCATATTTACTAGGCCTGACCTCCCCAGACAAAATTGAAAACCCTGGGAATTTTTCTTCTTCTTATCTCCTCTTCCCCAAAACAGAATTGTTCATGTGCTTCAGCCCCTTGTCATACTTCCTAGGACTCACGACCACACTGCCTCTCCCAAACTCTGGATATTTCTTTCTTTCTTTTTTTTTTGAATTTCTTTTCTTTTTTTTTTTTTTTTAAGGCGGGCGTAACTCACAGTGGCCCATGTGGGGGATTCAACGGGCAGCCCTGGTGTTATTAGCACCACCCTCTAACCAACTGAGCTAACCAGCCACCCCGTGGGTATTTCTTAACTCATGATTTATCTCCACATTTACTCATTCAACAAATATCTACTGCAGCTTACTATCAGCAAGGCCCCATGCTGGACCTGTAAGTGTAAAGATGGCTAAGATAAGGGGCTTGGATCAGGACAATTTGCTCACAGAATGGTACATGCAGGGCAGATCTATGTTTTGTGGACCTGAATTGGGAGCCGTCTTTAAGCAAAAGAGGAACTGGGGGTACAAAATTAAGAATGCAAAATTAGGTATGAAAATGAGTATTTAGAATGAGAAAGTAAATCATTTTACACACCAGAGGCTTAGAGATTCAGACCCCTTTCTTCTGACATGTTTTTAAGCAATTTATCAAAAATGGTTTCATAGAAATGCTTCCTGGCTGCAACCTGGCTTCCCCTCTCCACTTAGAAACACCCTACAACTCCCAGCAACTCTCAGTACCCACCGCAGCCTGAGCAAATGAGGGACCCAGAAATGTAAATCTTATGAGCTTCATGGTGCAGTAGTCCCCCTTATGCTGGGGAGGATACATTCCAGGGCCCCTGGGGGATGCCTGAAACAGCAGATAGTACCAAACCCTATATGTACTATGCTTTTGCCTATACCTACATTCCTATGATAAATTTTAATTTATAAATTAGGCACAGTAAGAGATTAATAATTACTACTAATAAAAAAGAACAGTTATGACAATCTACTTTAATACAAGTTATGTGGAAGTGTCTCTCTCTTTTTGGTAACCAAGATGTCTCCTAAGTGACTAATGGGTGGACAGCACATACAGCGTAGAGACGCGGGACACAGGGATGAGTCACGTCCTGGGGGTGTGGAGCGGAACTCATACTCAGAATGGCACGTAATTTAAAACTTACAGACTATTTTCTTTGGAATTTTCCATTTAATATTTTCAAACAATACTTTCCCCAACCTGCCCCCAAAAGTTGTCTTGACCCTTTTCTCATTCCATGCTGTTTTCTCCAAGGATGATCTTATTCGCTACCCATACAACCCGTCATCTCACTGCGAGATTCTCAAGTCAGGATCTCCAGCTGGACCTCCATCCCAGCTCCAATTTCACCTTTGTAATGTCTCTTTGCTCTATTCACCCAGGATCTGGGGAGTAGCACCTGGTCATTCTCACATACATTTTCAGCTGATCTCAATGGGTCCAATTCCCTTCTCATCAGGGAGGCAGTATGGCAGAGAGCAAGTGGCCAGGTTGCAACATGGGATCAAACACAAGTTCAACTCCCCTGCCTTGTGACTCCTAGCGAGACATTTAATCCAACTAAACCTCAATTTCTTCATATAAAAAAATGGAGGTAATTATAAATCATAAAGATGCTATAAGAAGTATACAAAATAATATATAAAATGTGTAGTACATAAAAATGCTTAATATATTTCACCTGTATAATGCTTATCAGAATTGTAATCTAAAATTACAAGCTTGGTCATGTGCTAGACATTACTAGAGCACACTGGATTCAGGTATTTTCTCTGTTGGCGTGGAAGACTGCTTTCTAGCCACCTTTCAGTTAGTAGGACCATGTGACTAGTTCTAGCAAATGGGCCAAAATATGGAAGATTAGGTATGAGATTTTGATGTATTTTCTTCTCTCATTTGATGACAAAGGAAGCCAGATATTCCACGTGGTGCTTCTACCAGGTGGTGGAGGCTCCATCGCCTGTGTCCATCTAAGTGACCATGGAGCAGAGCCCCACATCACGGCAATGGACACACAATGTGAGCAACTCACATTTGGGGGATTTGAAGGTTATTATTATCACAGTAGTACCTACCCTGCTCTTTCCTGGTTAGTACAGGACATCTCATTTCCCACTTCTCAGATCTGGTAATTGGCCCTAAAACACATAAGATTCCCTAAAATAGATGGACCAGCAGACACCAAAAGGTCTACTATTATGGGGACAAAGGAATTTCTGTAGTTTTAATTTATTTTTCAAAGTTATTACCTTTGTATATATTCACTTGAAAGTGATTTTAAAAAAACAAAACAAAACAAAAAAACCCTAGATGAGGTTGGCTTAAGCAAAATAGGAAATTTATTAACCTACATAAATTAAAAATCCAAGGGTGAAGCAAGCACTGGGCATGCTAGATAGAGGCTTAAGCTAAGTATCAAGAACTCAGCCCTTCGGCCTCTCCCAGCCACCTCCATGCCCAGCACAAGTGGCTGCCATCTGTGGATTGCTTTGTGGCTCATACTAGGTGGCTCTGGGTAGGGCACAGTCTGCAGCTGAACCTGGCCTGTGGCAGGACCCCTCCCAGGAGACCCTAGGATCGGCATGCCCAGTGGTCAGCTTCAGATCAAGCCAGAGTACCACCTGACTGCCTCCTCAGAAGACACACCGAAAGGGCTGACTGGGCAGGCACTGGAACCCTGCTGATACAAATTCTGCTCTTTAGGGTCAGTCCCTGCACAACAGCTCCTCCAGTGTAGTCACAGCCAGTCCTCACAACCAATCAGCTTCAGGGTCAACTCCTACTGACATGCAAACAGCATCCAAGGCTCAACTACAACAGGAGGGCACACACAACCCACACAACGGACACACCTGCAGCATCCAGCTCAGGTGACCAGGGAGACTGTGCCACTGGGCCCCACAGCACACTTATTACATAAGGCCACTCTACTAAGACCGGAAGATGTAGCAGCCCTACATAATACATAGAAACAAACACAGGGAGGCAGCCAAAATGGGGAGACAAAGAAACATGTCCCAGATGAAAGAATAGAATAAAGCTCCAGAAAAAGAATTAAACAAAATAGAGACAATCAATCTACCAGATGCAGAGTTCAAAACACTGTTTATAAGGATGCTCAATGATCTCAGGGAGAACTTCAACAAAGAGATAGGAAGCATAAAAATGGAGATAGAAAACATAAAAAAGAACCAGTCAGAAATGAAGAATACATTAGAGGGAATCAATAGTAGATTAGATGAAGCAGAGGAGCAAATCAGTGATTTGGAAGTTAAGGTAACAGAAAATACCCAGTCAGAACAGCAAAAAGTAAAAATAATTCAAAATAATGAGGACAGTTTAAGGGGCCTGTGGGACAACATCAAGGATACCAACATTCAAATCATTGGGGGACAAGAAGGAGAAGAGAGAGAGAGCTAGGAATTGAAAACCTGTTTGAAGAAATAATGACAGAAAACTTGCCTGGGAAAGTAAATAAATATACAAGCCCAGGAAGTGCAGAGAGTCCCAAACAAGATGAACCCAAAAAGGCCCACACCTTGACACATTGTAATTAAAATGCCAAAGGTTAAAGACAAAGAGAGAATCTTAAAAGCCGCAAGAGAGAAGCAGTTGGTTACCTACGAAGGAACTCCCTAAGACTGTCAACTGATTTCTCCACAGAAACTTTACAGACAAGAAGGGATTGGCATGAAATATTCAAAGTGATGAAAAGCAAGGACCTACAACTAAGAGTGCTCTACTCAACAAAGCTATCATTTAGGATCAAAGGACAGGTAAGGAGTTTTCCAGACAAGAGAAAGCTGAAAGAGTTCATCAACACCAAACCAGTATTACAAGAAATGTTAGAGGGACTTCTTTAAGAATAAGAAAAGATTAAAAATATGAATAATAAAATGGTAATAACAACATCTCTATCAACAATTACTTTAAATGTAAGTGGATTAAGTGTTCCAATCAAAGGTAGGGTGGCTGAATGGATAAGAAAATAAGACCCTTACATATGCTACCTACAAGAGACTCATTTCAGATCGAAAGATACACACAGACTGAAAGTAAAGGGATGGAAAAGGATATTTCATGAAAATGGAAATGAAGAGAAAAAAAAAAAAAAAAGCTGGGATAGCAATATTTATACCAGACAAAATAGTCTTTAAAACAAAGGTTATGACAAGAGAAAAAGAAGGACCCAGTAATCCCACTTCTGGGTGTTTATCTGAAGAAACCCAAAACACCACTGCAAAGGGATGTGCACATCCATATGTTCATTGCAGTATTATTTACAATGGCCAAGATGTGGAGGCAGCCTGGGTATCCATCTATGGATGAATGGATAAAGAAAAGGTGGTACATATATAGAGTAGAATATTACTCAGCCATAAAATGAATGAAATCTTGCTAGCTGCAACAATATGGATGGACCTAGAGGGTTGTGCTGAGTGGAGTAAGACAGACAAAGACAAATGCCATGTGATTTCAATTATATGTGGAATCTAAAGAACAAAACAAACAAACAAAACAGAAACAAATTAATGGATACAGAGAATATTTTGAAAGTTGCGAGCTGGGGTTCAGGGGGGTAGAAAAAAAGGGAGGGGATTAAGAAGTACAAATTAGTAGTTACAAAATAGTCATGGGGATATAAAGTGTAGCATAAGGAATACAGTCAATAATATTGTGATAATTATGTATGGTGTCAGATGGGTACTAGATACATTGGGGTGATCACTTTGTAAGTTATATAAATTTCTAACTACTATATGTACACGTAAAACTAATATAATATTGTAATTGAAAAATAATCTCTTTTTTTGAAAAAATGGCTGCCAGTGATTCCAGGATTACACTGTTTTGCTTAACAACTTCAGCATAATGAGTGATTCTCTCTACCAATGGTTCTGGCAAATGTCCTGGCATTTACTCTGATTGGACCAAATGGAGTCACATACCCACCATATAACCAGTCATGGTGACCAGAGGAATACAATATTCTGATTGGCTGCTCTAAGTCATGTGCTGAGTCTTGATTCTTGGGGGGCTCATGGACTGAGACAGGGAAGTGGAGTTTCCTGGGAAAGTCAGGTATTGCTACCAAATTAAGACTGAAAGGACATAGGATAGGTAAAAATAACACATACTATAGACATTCATATAATCCATATGGCAATTTTGGCTAAATATGTAACCTATTAAGAGATTTTATGATGTAGTCCCAAAGATAAGATGAAAGACCACCATGCTCCTCTTACCATGAAAGGACCATTTTCCTTCTGAGCACATGTTAAGGTTCCGAAGAATACACTTTCAGCTATGTACTACTGCCATGATCCACCACACTCATGTGTAGCAGGCTTCTAAAATTTGCCAAAGCTTGGATTGTTTTTACATTATTAGCCAAATGTTACCAAATGTGAAATCTGAAAGGAAAAAAGTTCCACAATACATGTGGTTTTCTTTCCTTTCCTATCATTGGGTTTTGTGTGCGCGCGCACACACACGAATGTGCATGTTTACATTTTATTTTCTTTTGTTTTTTGCCTCATGTTCCAAAGCCTTGGAGACTTGCTATTTTCCAAAATGGGATGAAACTCCCATATCAGCCATTTTCCCCTCCATATCTTTTCTCCTAAGTGGGCCATTCCTCTGAAGAGTTTCTGGCTTCAGCAACTTGAGTGAAGCAGTAATAGGCACAAAATAATGTGTGGAGAGGACCAACGCTTGCAGATTTAATCTGCCTGTTACCGTGACTGGGGCCTCTGGAGAAATTGTAATGTGACACTGATTTTTGGCTCATTTACATTTTGTGAAAGATGAAGGGATTTATAGAAAAACCACTTCTCCTACCAGGTTGTGAGTGATTCAAGGATTTAGAATGCATATTATTGGTGTCTGTCTCCACCCAACACCCAGCAGTGTGAGAGACTAAATGATAATGGACTCTAAACCCAGTTGTTCAAATCTATTGGAAACATAAAACTGGTGTATGAATAACCAAAGTATAATACAGAGTGTATAAACTATTGACAAAGGGCTTTGAGATTTCAAAAAAGGAAGCAATTCCACCTACTAAATGGACAAGAAATCGTTACTAAGGAAATAACTTTAAGACAGGGAGAAGAGGGTGGGGTAAAGCTGGGGCAGGTAACGCCAGGCAGAGGAACTGTGAATAAAAGAAAAAACTGGTGATCTTTTTTTTTTTTTTAAATCCTAATCACTGACATCAGAATAGGAGAGAACATTCTTTGTTTGGAAAAATACTAGGTAAGCTATTCGAATTAAGACTGACAACTTCAAGTTCATGGTTGACAACATGGCCCAAGCAAATACCATCATCCCTACGCTGTATACTGGGTGAGACAAGGGCGGAACTTTGACACAAAGCCAGGGTGGGGGACCGAAGCCCTGAGCCATACACCCTCCCATATTACGCTGGAATGCACAAAGCATTTTAGGAAATGACAAGGCGTTCAAACGGGCTGCAGTGCTGGGATTGCTTAGGTATGTCATGGCAGACAGTCAAAAAATATCCTTTGGTGCCATATGGTAAAGTTCAAAATGCTATAATATGGAATTTGGAGTTTATGCTTATACCAATAGCCTCAAACCTTGGCTCTTTTCCATAACGGTCCCACTATCCACTTTAAAAAAAAAAGAAAGAGAGAGAGAGAGATCCTATATACACTTTACAGTTTCCCTCAACGGTAACATTTTACAAAACTGTTCACATCTAAGATGTTGGCATTGGTACAATTCAGTGATCTTATTCAGATTTTCCTAGTTTTATTTGTACTTGTGTTATCACGTGTAGGTCTGTGAGTCCATCACCACAGTCAAGATACTGAATAGTTCTAACACCTCAAGGACACCCCGTGTTGCCCTTTTATAACTATACCCACCTCGTTGCCATGCGACATTGTCCCAACCCTCATCCCTAACCCGACACCCAATAATCGTCCTCCATTTCTAAAATCTTGTCATTTCAAAAATGTTATATAAGTGAGGTTATACAGTATGCAATTTTGGAGGAATGATTTTTTTTCACTCAGCATAATTTCCTCACGATTCATCCAAGTTCCTGCAGATATGAATCCATTGCTCTACTGCTGCTAAATAGTATTCCAGGGAATATGTGCTCCCGATTTTGTTTAACCATTCATCTGTTGAAGGATATTTCAACAGATGAATGAGTTGTTTCCAATTCTGGCCATTACAGATAAAGTTGCCGTAACCATTTGTATACAGGTTTTTTGTGAACATAAATTATCATTTCTCTGGGTAAATGCCCAGGAGTACAATTTCTGAGTCATATGGTAATTGTATGTTTAGTTTTTTATTAAAAAAATGATAGCTGTGTCACTTTACATTCTCACTAGCAATGTGTGAGGGATCCAGTTTCTCCACACCCTAACCAGCATTTAAGTGAAAATTTTCATTTTAGCTGTTCTGACAGATACATAGTCATAAATCATTGTAATTTTTATCTGCATTCCTCTGATGGCTAATGATTTCCAGCACCTTTTCATGGGCCCACTCACCCCCTATAGATCCTATTTGATTAAATGTCTGTTCATGCCTTTACCCATTTTCTAAGTGGGTTGTTTGTATCTTTACTTTGGGGTTCTAATAGTATTCTAGATACTTGTCCTTTGTTGCATATATGGTTGCATGTAAATTTTTCCATTCCGTGGCTTGTCTCTTCATTCTCTTCACAAGCGCTTTCACAGAACAAAATTTTTAATTTTGATGAATTCAGACTGATGAATTTTTCCTGTCATGGATCATGTGAGAAAACTGTGCCTAGCCCTAGACCTTTTTTTGTTTTTCAAGGAGTTTTACATTTAAATTCATGACCCATTTTGAGTTAATTTTTGTATTAGATTGAATTTTGTTTAGGTCAAGTTTCATTTTTTTGACTATAGATGTCCCATAACTCTAGTCCCGTTTGTTGAAAAGGCTATCCTTGCTCCATTGTATTGCATTTGCAACTGTGTCAAAGATCAGTTGAGGGGGCCGGCCTGGTCGCTCAGGTGGTTTGAGCTCCATGCTCCTAACGTCGAAGGCTGCCGGTTCGATTCCCACATGGGCCAGTGGGCCTTCAACCACAAGGTTGCTGGTTCGACTCCTCGACTCCCACAAGGGATGGTGCGCTGTGCCCCCTGCAACTAAGATTGAACACAGCACCTCGAGCTGAGCTGCTGCTGAGCTCCCGGATGGCTCAGTTGCTTGGAGCGCATCCTCTCAACCACAAGGTTGCTGGTTCGACTCTTGCAAGGGATGGTGCGTTGCGACCCCTGCAACTAACAACTGCAACTGGAACTGGAGCTAAGCTGCACCCTCCACAACTAAGACTGAAAGGACAACTTGACTTGGAAAAAGTCCTGGAAGTACACACTGTTCCCCAATAAAGTCCTGTTCCCCTTCCCCAATAAAATCTTAAAAAAAAAAAAAAAAAAGATCAGTTGAGCATATTTAGGTGGGTCTATTTCTGGGTTCTCTGCTTTGTTCCATTGATCTATGACTATCCCTCCACCAATACCACATTGTCTCGTTACTGTATATGTGTATATATATATATAAGACTTAATAACATCAGATAGAGTGATTCTTCCTACTTTATTCTTTTTCGTCAAGAATGTTTTAGCTATTTGGGGGCCTATGCCTAGCCATATAAATTGTGGAATAACTTCATCTCTATTTCCAAAAACCTTGCTAGGATTTTGATAGGAATTGCATTAGACCTATAGGTCAATTTGGGGGAAATTGACAGCTTATTTAGGTCTTCGATTCTTTTAATCAGTATTTTATAGTTTTCAGCATAAAAATTTTATTTTGTTAAGTGTATTTGTTTTGTTAAGTGTATATCTGAGCATTTCATTTTCCTTGGTGCAATTGTAAATGATTTTGCGTTTTTAATTTCGGTTTCTACATGTTTATTGCTAGGATATGGAAATGCAACTGATTTTCGTGTGTTGATCTTATTTTCTGTGACCTTGCTAAATTCACTTATTAGGTCTAGGTGGGTTTTGTTTCTTATCTTTTATTTCTTTTCTGTAGAATCCTTGGAATTTTCTACATAGATGATCATGTCATCTGCAGATAGAGACAGGTTTATTTCTTCTTTCCTAAACTGTATGCCTTTTATTTCTCTTGCTTGCTTATTGCAGTGGCTAGAGCTTCCAGGACTGAGTTGAATAAGAGTAATGAGAGCTGACATCTTGCTCTGTTCCCAATCTTAGAGGGAAAGCATGTAATCTTTCACCATGAAATATGATCTTAGCTGTGGGCTTTGCACAGATGCTCTTTATCAGGTAGAGGTAATTCCCCTTTGTGTCCAACTTGCTGAGACTTTTCATCATGAATAGGGTTTCAATTTCATCAAATGCTTTTCCTGCAACAATTGATATGATCATATGAATTTTCCTCTTTAGCTTATTGATACAGTAGATTACATCGATTGATTTCAAATGTTGAACCAGCTTTGCATGCCTGGAATAAATCCCACTTGGTCATGGTACATAATTGTTTTTATGCATTGTTGGTGCACACTCTTTTGAAATCCAGAAACCTAGATGTCATTCGTAATACTTCCCTTTCCCTCTCCCACTCATTTTTCCATTACCATGATTTTTACAAATATTCCTACCATTACCTTTCCAGTCAAAGTTCTTTCTCACTTGTTCTATTTCAACCGCCTCCTCACTGATTCCCCTGCATTATTTTTTCTCTCTTCTAACCATTTTCTACACAGTAGTCAAGGGTATTTTCATACCATCAATCTAATTCTGACACTCCTCTTAAAATCCTTTAATGGCTTCACACCACTCGTAGGTTAAAGCCCACATCCTTAATGAGGCCTAAGAGGCCTAGTGTGACGTGGTCTCCCTCCCACCCTTAAACCTACCACAAACCGCTCTCTGTGCACACAAGCCCCTCTATTCCCCCACAGTCATCTGCTACCAGGTGGAGGCTTTGCATATCTGATGCCCATGCAGTCCCTCCCCATCCTTTGTCAGGATGACTCTTTCAACTGAAAAATCACTTTTCCAGGAACACCTCCCCAACCCCTCTATCTTGGTCAAGTCCCAGTAATATTCCTTCATAGCTTCCTTTTTCTTCATAGCAATTTATCGCAGTTCATGGGTATATATTTACTTGTATAATTATTTGATTATAATAAAATAATTTTAAAGTCCTGAGACTTTAAAAGCTTCAGGAGGGCAGGGACGGTAACGGTTTTGCTCCACAAATGTTTCGAATTAGTAAATGAAATCAACTGTACTACTTAATTTGTTTATCAATATATGTTTACTAAATATCACATTTACCTTATCAGGAGAACAGTAATTAATTTAAGAGAATGGGGCGGGAGGAGAGAGAGAGAGGGGAAACAAATGCTTATTATGTATATATTACATAACAACCAAACTGTGTCACAATTTTATCAGAGGTGAGGATGTCTTCTGTTAATTTAATTGATAAAGGATTTATTAAATAGCCAGAGGTCAAGTCATCTCTGGGTGGTAGGATTCAAAATAATTTTTATTTTCCTCTTTGTATTTCTGTGTTCTTTTTCAAAATTTGTAAAATAAGCACATATTACTATTTTCATATATTAATGAAAAGACTTTAATTCATTAATATATTAATGAATAGAGCACACTTGGAAAATGCTCTAGCTTTATTCACCTTTCCTCAAAATATGTAATCAAAACAAATTTTAAAAGATATAAGTAAGACTTGTATTTTAAAATATTAGTTCTTAAAGAAATGACAGACTATTAAGAATTTAAGTTACATCTCTAAAGATCATTTGAGTCAAAAATACTATCCTATGCTTGAATTATATTTCATGAAAAAATAACACTACATTCCCATTCAGAAACACCTTTGTAAGAATACACTAAAAAAAAAATGTTAGCTGCGACTCATTCTAAGGAGTAAGATGGGATTGGATGATAGAGCTGTGAGTCAGTCATGAGACTTAATTTTCATTTTATATTATCTGTGCTATGATTATATTATTTTCTTAAGCAAGTATTGTTTTCATATCTTTTTGAAAAGATACTTTTCAAAAATGCATTTAAAGATTACTTTTTAAAGGAAACAAATGACCTTCATCCCTGTGACCATGCCCATCCACCCCTTGTCACACACATTCAACAAATACAAAGACACACATATATTGCAGCTCAAATGGAGCAGTTCTATTATATATGCCAACTTGAAAATAGTAAGAAAGTGACTTCTGCTTCTCAATGGGATAGAGTAGCAAAGCTCAGATTTATCCATCTGCCTGAAATGACTAAAAACTAGTGTGTGTAACAATTGTGTGGTGAAAACAATGGTTATCAGAACATTGTATATCAGGTAGTACCAGACAGTGGTCTTGGAAAGATAGGAAACAAACCAAGTTTCCAGGTTGCAGCTTAGGGAGAGGGAAACTAGATGAAGCCCAATAGTCTCCCTGAATTGAGGAGAGAGGTGAAAGCACAGCAAGGCCAAGACTTACAGGGCAGGATACTAGAGAGGACAGAGTTACAGAAAGAGGAATCTGGAAATCTGCAGAACAGCCTCCTTGGGTCCTTAGTTAATCATCAGCACATTGGTGATTAGAAAGAACATTCTGGGAGATCATGAAGTGCTAGAAATGGCTCACGTTACACCAGACAGAATAGAAAAATCTCATAATTAATAGGACATCGAGTATAGTATTCAGGAGGGAATTGCCTCAATAGGGGGGCAAAATTAGCCCTTGACCCAGTGCTGCCCTGGTACTGCTTAATAAAGCTTAAAAGTAAAACTCAGAAGTGTGCCAATGTTCCCAAATAACATAACTGTGTCACAGAACAAAGTTCAGCAATATTTATAGGAACACTGAAATATACAGCACTCAATAATATTAGATACACAATACCTGGCATTCAATCAAAAATTATCAGGCGTGCAAAAAAGAAAGAAAAAATGATCCTTCATGAGAAGAACAAAAAATCCATCAACAGAAACAGATCCAGACATGACATATATGATAGAATTAATAGGCAAGGGCATTCAAACAGTTATGTGAAGAACTCGAGTATAGGCAGCTGCTATGGTCTGAACAAAGTTAGTGTCTCAACATTCATGTGATGAAATCCTATTGCCCAATGTGATGGTATATGGAGGTGGGCCCTTTGGGAGGTGCATAGGTCGTAAACGTGGTGCCCTGACAATGGGACTAGTGTTTATTAAAGATATCTCATAGAGCTCCCTTGCCCTTTCTACCATGTGAGATCTCTGCAACCCAGAAGAGGGCTCTCACCCAACCATGCTGGCAACCTGATCTCCGACTTCCGCCAGAACTGTGAGGAATAAATTTCTGTTCTTTATAAACCACCTGTCCATGGTATTTTGTTACAGCAGCCAGAACAGACTAATAGGACAGCAGTCTTTGAGTGTCTTTGACGTTAACATACTCATACTGCTAAAGCATCTGCCTGGAGTTAGTCTTCCCACTTCAGCTGGCAATGATGATTTCAAGCTATCACGTGATGACATCACCTGTAAGTTACTGTCACTATGGAGTGTCAGTCTTAGGCAAGATGTCAGGGAAAGTTTCTCGCCTTCACTTATGGTGTCACCGTTCCAGTCGGCATAGAAACCTCTCCTCCAGGTCTTATGAACACATTGCTGTCCCTACCTTTTGCCTGAAGGGACCATCGACCTCACAGTGCATGATATCTGCAGCCCTGAGCACCCTCTCTCTGCCCCTCTCCACAACCCCGCCACGCTCTGGGAATCCTTCCAGCATCACTTGGCTGAGCCCAGTGTTTCCCTTTTACCTTCCTGCTTTCCCTGCCCTCACAGTTGACCCTGAAGCTTCTCTCATGCCCAGTTGCCTTTTCCAAAGAAATGAGCCCTGCTGAACTTGGTATTTTTTAGATCTCTGAGAATGGAACACTCTTTATAAAACATGAGTGTGTTACTTGACTTTCAAGTACTCAGCTTAGAAATATATTCCCAAGATCATGATATTTACAAAAGTAGAGACTGTACCAGAAATGACAAAAACTGACCAAGTGTGACATAATAAGGACACATTGTGTTTGTTCATCAAGAGGAATCATCCCTGAATATATCAGAAATAAACCAATCTGGCTTTAGAAGAGAAAACAATCCCTGAATATTATTAATAATGTTTACCGCCACTCCAACTTATATTTCTAGGTCAGGTTTGGAATGAACACAATATGACGAGAACAGTTGTTTCAGTTCAGTGCTTTGATCATTCCTCCAACCAACACACTCACAAAATACCAGCATATTTGCAAAATCTTAGATAGGAAACATAAAATGCCATACACATGCACATACGACCCACACACATTTACACACTCATTGATTCATTTTGCTGTTCTGATTTCTGCACAGCTTTGTGAGTGGAATTGAGAGTGGCTGTCTTAAAAGCATTGTGCTAAGCAATCTCTTGAAAAAACAAAAACATACAATCATCATCACCTTGTGGGAATAGGAGTTGGCTGCTCATTCAGATGTAGTCACCCTCCCTGAACAAAGAGCTCGGTACTCATTATAAATGACGTGGTAGCACATTTTGTCTGTGCGGAGGAAAGCAGAGGCCCCTGTTAGAATCCCAGTGGAAGCAGCTATCAGTTTGACACACACGGTCTGGCCCAGGTGCAGTAGAGGTTGTAGTGGCGGGACAAAGGAGAGAGAAACTCAGTCTTTGACTTAAAGGCTCTTGTAAAATCTAAGAGGCAGGCACAAGAGGAAGAGGGAAACCCAGCTGACCCTCCCCTAAAGGTGCGCTTGGAGTATGAATACAGATGACTAATCATTGGAAAATCATTGGAGTTGGAACTGTACACATGGTAACATACAGGATTTCATTTTAAAGATAAGGGCCACCGGACCAATGTGGAAGTTTGTCACAAGTCCCAGTGGGTTCCCTGGTGGAGTTGTGACATTCTTCCCAATAGCTAACTTAAAATAACCAACAATTGCTCAGGTCTTTTCTGCCCCATGCAGCACCTGGATCATTAGAGAGAATCACGGGCTTCTGTGATTCTGGGGGAACTTGGGTGTGGGGTCCAGGGCTTGTCAACAACATCAATTCAGAGAAGGAACATGTGACTGATAAGTGGCATCATACCCTTTAGAGTAGGGGTGTCCAAATTTTTTTCAACGTTTTTCAACAAGGGCCATATGCGGTAAAATACACAAACAGCCGGGCCACTCACTCGAGGTGAAGTACGTATTGCCTCACCTGGTTTATTTAAGTAAACTACATATATTTTTGGAATTTGCTGTGGGCCAATTAACAATGGATTGCGGGCTGCAGTTGGCCCGTGGGCCGCAGTTTGGACACCCCTGCTCTAGAGGTACACACTGCGTCAGAGGGGAACATTGCCCTGAAACCTTTTTTATTTTCTTTCCCCTAGAAGAAAACAAAGATGGGGCCACTTCCTGGTGTCTTCTTTATCCCAGCTCCTGTGCATATGTCCCTAAAATTGCTTTGGAAGTCCAAGATGTTCCTATAAGGAGCTCTCTGTGAATTTATGAGAGGCGGCCATAGCCATAAAGGGAGCACATGCAGCTTCAACTCCTCCCTTTCGAACACCACATTTACACTCTCTACTCAGCCTTGAAGGCGTCTGTAACCTTGCCTTACTTTCCAGAATCTACCACCTCACAGGTTAGTCGCCTCCATCACCCAGACACACCAAGTCAGAACCTGGGAAGTTCTACCCCGTGTTCCCTTCTCCTGAAAAGTCCTTTCCACCCACTACTCTACACCTCCTTCAGTTGCCCTTAATCAGTAATACAGAACACCTGTGTTCTAGAGCACACATCATTCAGTCACCCAAGGTTTCTCCAAACCCATTTCAAAAAGTAATGTTTAGGGGGGCGGCCGGTTAGCCCAGCTGGTTAGAGGGCGGGGCTCTTAAGAACAAGGTTCCTGGTTCAATCCCCACATGGGCCACTGTGAGCTGCACCCTCCACTAGATTGAAACAACTACTTATCTTGAAGCTGATGGGTCCTGGGAAAACACACTTAAAACATAAATGAAAATTTAAAAAAACACTTTTTTTTAAAGTAATGTTTGGGGAGAGATAGAGTTGGTCCATTTCACAATAGCTGCCATCTATTGGCCAGGCACTGTGTGAAGTCCCTACCTGTATTATCACATTTCATCCTCACAATAACCCTTCAAGGTTCCCTGATCCTCATATGTTTTCCGTTTTAGAAATATCACAAAATATTATAAATGGACTCAAATCATTTGTAGAAAAAGGTGAAAAAACAAATAACTTAAAATTAAACACAAGTCATATTTTCTTCATGAGGTGAAAAACAACCAATCATTAGACTATGAAGGAATCTCCTAATCTGTGGCTTTCACGTTCTGATTTATCAGTTTGTTTGTTTGTTTTTAAAGCTCCACAGATGATTCTGATACTCACCCAGGATTATGAACCGATAGCCCAACTCAATTATTTTATTTTATAAGGAATTAGAAGGACAAAGATGGTGCTAACTAACATTCACTGAATGTCTACCCTGCAGCTACCTGCTTACCTGCCTTATGTAACAAAAGAGCACTGAAAGTAAGGATGTCAGGGGATTTGCCCAGTGTAACATAGCTAGGTCATAGCAGAACCAACGTTAGAACCCATGTTTCTTAAGTCCTAACCCCAAATTCTTTCCTCTGTTTAAAAATGAATTTCTAAATTAGCATAAGCCTTTCATATAGATGATCACATTTAATTTTTGCAAAACCAAAAGGAAACCACAAAATAGGTACTATTATTATTACTATTTTGAGCAAATGAAGAAATCAGGCCACTTACAGACATAATTAGTCTAAAGTCAGTTTGCTAGTACACGGTGAATGCAGGATTTCAATCCAGATTTTTTTTTTCATTTTAGAGCTAAATTTTAATAGAATGTTAAAGTGAGAACTCTTACATTTAAAATAAACAAAACTTTAAAGTTACTGATTGGTTCAGAATGGTTTTATGGACAAACTAATCTGTGAAAGTGCATAGGTTTTATGGACAAACTAATCTGTGAAAGACATTGAGTGCACAGGCGGTACCACTTTGGAGCAAAATGTACAAAGGTTCCAAGGGGCACAGGGCAAGGAAGGAGGGGCTCAGACATTTACAATGGCAGGCATTTTCTCTTCCTCTTCTTGACAGGAAGGTGGGAGAGAAATGCTGGGATAGCTTCATCAAACACCATCTAGAGGCCTTGCTATGTGAGAGCAAAACATTCCAGGTATTTTACAACACAGATCTCCTGAGCCACGGCTAAATCTTGACAATAGGTTATGTCAGGCAGTCTTTTCTCTTTCAGTTTCCCAGTCATGTCTTTTTCATCCCTAAGATCAAGTTCAGGTTCCACTAGGAGGATGGGAGTGATGGGACAATGGTGTCACACTTCAGGATACAACTTTGCATGGACATATTCAAAAGACACAGGACTTACAAGAGAAAGGCAAATTAAGAATACATTTGTGGGGTGGCAGCTTAGCTCAGGTGGTTAGAGCATGAGCTCTTAACAACAGGGTTGCCGGTTCAGTTCCCACATGGTCCAGTAAACTGCACCCTCGCCAACTAGATTGAAGACAATGAGCTGCCGGTGGGCAGCCGGATGGCTCAGTTGGTTAGAGCACGAGCTCTCAACAAGGTTGCCGCTTCAATTCCTGCTATGGGATGGTGGGCTGCGCCCCCTGCAACTAAAGATTGAAAATGGTGCCTGGACTTGGAGCTGAGCTGTGCCCTCCACAACTAGATTGAAGGACAACAACTTGGAGCTGATGGGTCCTGGGAAAAACACACTGTTACCCAATTTAAAAAAAAATTTAAAATTAAAAAAAAAAAGAATACGTTTGTTTGTGGATAGGATAGGGAGTACAATTTGTCATCACCTTTGAAGGGGTTCAGAACAGGCCTCCCCAAGATGTGCCACTTTGGCATGTGAACTATTTTGAGCCGACGGCAATAGACCCTTCGGGCTCATGAGAAACTTTTACCTCTCCCTTAAAGAATTTAAATTTGGAGCCTTGCCCACAACAAGAGTGACTACCAGAGGTAACTTTTTATGACCTCTACATAGGGCAGGGAAAACATCTAATTACTGAATATCTGCTCTTCTTATGTCCTGCAGTGACTTTCCTCTCCTCGAAGCCTCAGGTGCCTTACGTCATATTTAGGTCAGAATGCAATATGTACCTCGTTTTAACTTTCTGTCTCTAACCTCTCACATAGGTAGGGTCTCTGGCTCTCTCACAAGTGGATGAGAAAAGGGGCTCTGCAATAAATCTGACAGAAGGTAACTTCACAGGATAATCTAATCATAAATTACTAACTGGGAATATCATGGTGGGTAGTCATGCCCCAGGTCTATAAAAAGGCTTTTCTTTGCCTTAGGCAAGACTTGTCCATTCCTCTTGGGCATCTAGGTTAACACACCTTTGAAATGCCAGAATAATTCTCTTTGTTAGGCCCCCAGAGGCATAACCACCCTCAAGGGAGCACATAATCTTCTTAACTATCCTACACCTTGCTTTCTCCCACCTTCATGTAGTCTTCCTTAGTTCCTTCCTTAATCCCAAATGTAAAAAAGAAATTGCAAAAGTGTCATTCACTGGAGCATTTGAGATCTTGCGTCCTAGCATTTTGTCAGGCAACTCAGATAAGCTCAAATAAACTCTTATAAAAATTCTCTACCGGTGTGGAATTCTTAACACAGACACATATATGTGGGGTTCCCATACATACATATGTAATTAAATTTGGTTATTTTCTCCATTAATGTGCCTCACTCTATTTATTAGATTAGCCAAAAGAATCTAAAAGGGTAGAAGAAAGTTTCTTCCTCCCCCACATCTTCTTGTACAGCTGTATTCATAAGCCAAAATTCACCCGTTTTCTTTCTACACAGCATTGGCAGAATAGTTGTCAAAGATAGTGGGGATATATTCTCCAGAAAATCCATTGGTTGTGTCACTGAGAAGTAGGCAAGTTTTACCTACAGCTTCATCTCCCACCCCCATTTCCCTGATGACCTGCACCTGGGCCTTTCCAGTGCAAGCCACCTCACCCTCCATGGACTGGAAGGCAAAGCCCAGCAGCCGCCACCACCCAAGCCTCCAGATTTTTAATTTCTACATCCTGTGCCCCACACTCAATGGCTTCCTTGGCTGAGTATAAATTTGCCAATCTCATGCTCTTTCCTCTACCTCCCTTTGACACTTCATTATGTGTTGCATCTATTGCAATGTCATATTGCAGTTTTATGGGGTTATTCTTAAGTCCTCGCCTGGGCTGCAAGGCAGAAAGGAAAGTACATAGGTTCTGGAATGAGATGCCTTTGGGTTTTAATCCAATCTCTCTTGCCACTTGCTAGAGACCTCAGTTAATAACAATAATTGCTAACATTTATTGAGTGCTTAGTTTGTTCCAGTGATGTTAAGAGCTTGATGTGTATTAACTCATTTAATCTTCAAGAAAGAAGGTGAAAACAATTAAGGTTCCCATTTTGTGGAAGAGGAATTAAAAGAATCAGTTTTCTTACATGTAAAGTGATGATAGTCACATCTAATTTGCCAAATTGTCATGAGGCTTAAATGAGGTAAGTGCCTAGAAATAGGAATACCTTTGTCCCATTCATCTCCTTCCCATCACCTTTCCCCCTTGAGTACAAAGACCACATCTCTACCGCGTCTGCTTTCCCTCAGAACTGGAGGCAGTGGTGAGCACACAGCAGGGACATGAAAGGATTTTCAATGATCAATTTGATAGATTGGAATTCTCCTCAAATTTGAGCTTAACTCCTCTTTCACCAGAGAAACCAAACATACAGACGCTGACCTTTTTCATTTTCTCTGCTACTAGTTGTTCAACAAACATAGCCGGTGAAGCAGCTAAACTTTGCTTGTAACAGACACTTCATATGTTCCACCGTCATGTTCTAGATGCAACTCACTAAGAAAAACTCACATCTGAGCTGGATAATGACAAGATTCAAACAGGATGTGTAACTCAGCACTTTACCATTCTGGCCACAAAAAGAAACATCCGGGAAACCCTTTAAAAATATTGATGCCTGGCTCTACTCCAGAGATTCTGGTCTGACGTGGGGCCCAGATGTTAAAAATGCTTAAGTTCTACAGATGACCGTAATGTGTAGGCAGGATTTACCTCTATACGTGAATGGGAAATTCATATTAGCCAGTCAAATTATTTAGGGTGGAAAATCTGTCTCCCTGCATGGGATATCACTTAGACTAGAACCAAATATTTTTGCATTGTGCAGTAACCATAGAGGAAAACTGAAAAAAAATATGATATAGACAAGGGTCAGCAAATATATGGCTGCCCCTCCCTGTGCCCACAATCACACACTCTTCCTCACTTGGTCATGGTCTTGTATCCCTTCCCACGAAAGCATCCTGGTTGTCACAGTAGATGGCACTCAGTCCTGAATAAGACATACACTCTTAGAAAGCTATTATAAAGACAGGATTTATCCAATTAACCTTCATCAAGAACAATGTGCCCGGAGCTGGGCTGACTACCAGCACTACGAAGGTGGGTAACATGTGGTCCCGGCCCTCATAAACTCAGTCGACTAGAAGAGAAAATGTGGAAAGTGCTTTTGTAGGGTATGTACACAGTGCTGCTGGAAGGGAGAGAACAAAGCAACTATCTATGCCTGGGAGAATCGGGAAAGACAAGGAGAGTCGTCAACTGTGTTAGATCATGAAGGACTGAGTAGGGGGAATGCACCAGGCCTCCTTCAACAGAAAGGCACTCCACTGCAGGAATAGTATGTACCAACACAATGACACGAGGCAGCTGTTATGTTTCAGGCCACACGTGGCACTCTGGGTATGATTTCAGCCTAGAGGGAACATGACGGACTGACAGCAGGCCAGGCTGGAAAGAGAAGCATTAGGGCCTTTGCATGGCTTTTAGGTGTTTGGATGACAGCCAGCACTGCCCAACAGAGCTTTGTGTTGGTGGAAATGTCGGGGTAGTTCAAGCAAGAAAGTGAGTGGATGGGTAAAAAAAAAAAAAGTAGATGGGACTTCCGAGGGCAGACTTAAATTCAAAGGGACGATCTTGGGTCTATATCAAAGGTTTAAGAAATCAATGTATGTTCACATGTTTTCATTTAAATACAATGTTTAAATTCAGCTTGTGTGTGGGGTGGTGACTAATGATTCTCAACTCTAACATTGTGTGTTCATAGACCAATCACCAATCCAGAGACAGTCTTTTAAATACCCCAGCTAAGGACGTGGAGATAAGTTTATGCCACTGCACCTACCCAGTAATCCAGTTTACCACTACTTAAAAGGAAAGCTGAGATTCCCACACACAGCATTAAATATCTCTCTCTCATCCACTCTTCTCAGCCTGGTGTTCATTCACTCTTTAGACTCTTGATTTCAAACTTCCCAGATAACTAACCTTGATCTTTGTTTCCGGTTTCTGTCATTGCCTTAAGCTTTGGCCTCAGGGCTTAATCCTGTTTTTCTAGTTGTAACCGTGACTTCACTTGACAGTCTGTTTCTCTACCTACCTGTGCTGTCATGGGAAAACACCCCTCCAGCTTTGAATGGACTTGAGGTCCACCTATCCCAGCACTGCCCTCATGTGCGGTGATCTCAACAAACTGGCTCCAGCTTCTGAACAAGGTCAGGGAGAAGGGAGAAAGGGAACCTTGGCTGGTGCCCAGGTTTGTCCCAGATGATTAGGTTGATGGAAGCAATAATAGATGATGGCTCCCCAGAGAGGAAGCGGAGGAAGACAGATTTGGGGAGGAAGATAACGAGTTCAGTTTTCGGAGTAGGTGTGTTAGTTTGAAGTCTTTTGTATCGTCCCCCTAAAATCTGTGTAAGAATCAGTTACAAAAACCCCACATACAGCAACCCAGTTTCTCTAGGAAGTTTTCCCTGACATCCCTTCTTCCACATTGACTATCCCTCCTCTTTATTTCCCATTTACCTTTGTCACTGCACTAATCACCTTTGTATGAGCTGTTTGAGGGCTGGCACTTTGTCTTTTGTCTTTGAAGCTCACTACCGGTCGTGGTATGCAATATATAGCACTTATTAAATATAATCTGATGGGTATAAATGAAAACTGATTGAGCTGGTTACCATAAAGAGACCAAAAGTGTAGGGGTGAGGTTTGGATAATGAGGAAAAAAGGATGCCTTTTCCATACAAGGAAGAAAGGAAAGCTAAATTACAGGGAAGTTCCACTAAGACTCCACCAAAAAACTATTAGAACTGATCAATGAATTTAGTAAAGTAGCAGGATACAAAATTAATATTCAGAAATCAGTTGCATTTGTATATACCAACAATAAAGTATCAGAAGGAGAAATTAAGAATACAGAGAAGTTGTCCCCAAAAGGACAACATTACTTTACACCCCGTACCAAACGAAGGGTTCATGAGTCACTGTTATTAGGCAAAGTCCCAAACTGGCTAAGCATACATTTGTGAACCCGAGTCAAACTCCTTCTGACCTGCTTGGAAATTATAAGTAGGATGAGCACAGTGCTTACTTCGTTATCAGCAGTCAACAGATACTTATTGCACTTAGGAAGCTCCCAGTTGATAATTGTTGAATGAAGGCAGGAAAAAACTTTTAGATTGCCCTGGGCATATGGGCAGTAATGGCAGGAAATTAAAAACAAACATTTCCAAGTTAAATAGATTTTCTTTAACCAATTCCACATGTTTACTTCTCTCATTACCACCCCTAAAAGTTGATTCTGCACCAGTGTTTTATTAACTTACTAAAAGCTTGAGGAGTCATTTAAATGTTAACAGGTTAAGAGTCTTTAGATGTTAGTAGATCATTTCTTATTTATATAAACGAATAAAGAACAAGATGCAATGGGATCACCTATTCTGGGAACGTGAGAAATAACCATGATAACACTTTGTTACTCTTTTCAATTAGACAAATTCGAGAGTATAATATATAATTAATTGCAGAGGGATTTTTAAAACAAACTTTTGTATAGTTTTTTTTTTTTAATTATATTGTTCTTTGTGTACTCTCTACCTTGGTCCGAATTCACCGTGTCTTTGGTATCATACAGCCAAATAGAGCAAGAACTTAGTTTACAAAACAGTAAGAGTACATATTCAACACAAAAGTCAAAACGCACCTGTTCTCACTTGCCCCAGGTTGCTACTATGGAAACAAGTAAACCCAGGGGTACAAACAAACCACTGTGCTCTACTCAATAACAAGAACTCCCTTCCTAACTCCTTTCACTGGGCACTTCGCTGTTTTAATGTCTTAAAATGTCATTGTCAAGTGGATTAAATATTGCTTTTCTCTCATTAGATTTCTAAACATTAAAATGACTTTTCTTCTTAGTACAAAGGCAATATTTTGCATTACAGAAAAATCTGAAAAGTCAGATAAGCAAACAGAAGAAAAGAAAAATTACCCCTGAGGTAATTGGACTTCCTGCTAATAGGTCAGTTGGGACTTGAGTGATTAAATTTAAAATAGAGAGAAACATCTAGCAATAACTACTTTTAATCTCACAGTATATATCAGTGATTAGCAAATTTTTCATATTTGCAAAATCTTTTTTTCAAATGAATCTCATGTAAGATATTAGTACGTAAAACAGAGTTTTTAAAAAAAAGGGTGGCTGGTTAGCTCAGTTGGTTAGAGCACAGTGCTCTTAACAACAAGGTTGCGGGTTCGATCCCCACATGGGCCACAGTGAGCTGCGCCCTCCACAACTAGATTGAAACAACTACTTGACTTGGAGCTGACGGGTCTTGGAAAAACACACTTAAATAAAAAAGAAGTTTAAAAAATAAAAGGTAGTGGAGGCCTGAAAGCCCAAGGGTTTCGCCCTCAAATAACCCCAAAATTGAGTCCTGAAGCATCTCTTGGCACCTTAGAGTTCAAAATCCATCCGAATTTACCATTCCAGACATTTTCCCTATGAAAATAATGAAATAATAAACATTAATATTTCTATGTATCAATTTATAAAAAGAGGATCATCAAAAGAATACATTTTTATAATCTATTTTCATTTCACAATATTATAAATCATGAACAGCTTTCCCATATCAAGATACCGCCTTCTATAGTATCATTTTAAACAGCTATACAGTATTCCATTGGTTTGATTTATTATATTTATTTAACCAATGCCCAGGTATTAGACATGCCATTTCTTCCCAGTTTTTCCCTATTTTTAAATGACACACTGACTGACATTCTTGTAAATAGTTAAAGATGTATGTGCATTGTTAATTATTTCTTGGAGATTCACATTTTAACATGCTTTTTACAGTATGGCAGCCTTTTTAGGGCATGGACATCTATAAGCATTGCTCTGATGGACCTGTAAGTGGGATGTGGGGCGGCGTCCCTGCTCCTGGTGGGCACGGACTGACGGCACAGGGATAGAGAAGTGTTGCTGACCATCACAGACAAGAAATGTTTGCCAAGAAACACTGAGGATAAAGGTCCACCAGTGAGTGTGTGCCTGAAACGTGCTAGAAATCTAGTCTAGAGATACAGAGAAAGAAACTGATGGCTGCAAGATGAGAAGGGGTTGGAAGATGGGGGAGAAGGTGAAGGGATTAGAAAGTACACATTGGTAGTCACAAAATAGTCACAGGGATACAGTCACAGGAAATACAGTATGGGGAATATAATCAATAATGTAAATATTATGCAGGGTGTCAGATGGGTAGTAGATTTATCGGAGGGATCACTTCATAGATTATATAAATGCCTAACCACTGTGCTGTACACCTGAAACTAATATAAAATAATATTGAATGTCAACTATAATTAAATACATATTTACCATTGTTTTTACTTTTCTCCCTCGTTAGACATGTCAGCTTTTAATGAAGAATGAGGGGGTTATGTAAATCAGCTATGACTCATCAGGGACAAGAGAAAGGAACAACTTCTTCCTGCTCTTCTACAGGTGAGTGCTTAGCCCAGTGCTCAGCCAGTCATCTCATCACCATGGTAACACAGTCCCTCACATGTTACCATGGTCCCTCACATGTTACTAGCTCACATGTCAGGGCAGCGAGGTGTCCCAAGACCAGTTTTGCCATAAGAGACATCCAGATGAGCGTTCGTCTTTCTAGAAATTTGCAATTTGTGGCATACAGTGGACACCTAATATATGTTCAATGAGTATTAGTCAAAGTGTTTGTATTAGGAGATAATATACCATTTCTTATAATATTATCACTGCTCCACATATACTTCCTTTTAGAGCCTGATTTGTTTCTTTCTTCTTTTTTTTTATTAATTACAGGCATACAATATAGTGATTAGACATTTATATACCTCACAAAATGATAACCCCAATAAGTGTATTACCCATCTGACATATATATTACAAGGCTATAGTAATCAAAACAGCATGACACTGGCATAAACACAGACCCATAGATCAATGGAACAGAATAGAGAGCCCAGAAATAAATCCATGCCTATATGGCCATTTAATCTATGACAAAGGAAGCAAGAATTTACACTGGGGGAAAGACAGTCTATTTAGTAAATGGTGCTGGGGAAACTGGACAGATACACACACACACAAAAATGAAACTGGACCACCTTCTTATGCCACATACAAGAATAAACTCAAAATGGATTCAAGACTTTTAAATGTAAGACCCAAAACCATAAAACTCCTAGAAGAAAATATAGGAACTAAACTTGCAGACATTACCCTTAGTAATATTTTACTGATATATCTCCCCGGGCAAGGAAAACCAAAGAAAAAAAATAAACAAATGGGACTACACCAAGCTAAAAGTTTTTTTCACAAGAAAGGAAACCATTAATGAAATGAAAAGACATCCTACTGAATGGGAGAAGATATTTGCCAATGATACATCTGATAAGGGGTTAATATCCATACTTTATTTAAAAAAAAAAAAACCCATACAACTCAACACCAAAAAAAACATACAATCCAGTTAAAAAATGGGCAGAGGACCTGAATAGACGTTTCTCCAAAGAGGCCAATAGACATATGAAAAGATGCTCAATGTCACTAATCATCAGAGAAATCCAAATAAAAACCACCCCACTCCTGTCAGAATGACTATCAACAATAAATCAACAAACAAGTGTTGGAGAGGCTGTGGAGAAAAGGGAACACTGTGCAATGTTAGTGGGGTTGCAGACTGGTGCAGCCGTTATGGAAAACAGTATTGAGGTTCCTCAAAAAATTAAAACTAGAACTACCTTATTATGACCCAGCAATTCAACTCTTAGGTATCTATCCAGAGAAATCCAAAACATAATTCGAAAAAATATATGCACCCCTATGTTTATTGTAGTGTTATTCACAATAGCTAAGACATGGAAACAATGGAAATGCCATCCATAAATGACTAGATAAAGAAATTGTGCTACATTTATACAATGGACTATTATTCTGCCATAAAAAAACAAAACCTTGCCATTTGCAACAACATGGCCCTAGAGGATATTATGTTAAGTGAAATAAGTCAGACAGTGAAAGACAAATACCATATGATTTCAATTATATATGGGATCTAAAGAACAGAATAAACAAACAAAACAGAAATAGACTCAGAGATACAGAGAAAAAAACTGATGGCTGCAAGATGAGAAGGGGGTTGGAAGATGAGGGAGAAGGTGAAGGGATTAGAAAGTACACATTGGTAGTCACAAAATAGTCACAGGGATACAGTCACAGGAAATACAGTATGGGGAATATAATCAATAATGTTGTAAATACTATGCAGGGTGTCAGATGGGTAGTAGATTTATCGGAGGGATCACTTCATAGATTATATAAATGCCTAACCATTGTGCTGTACACCTGAAACTAATGTAAAATAATATTGAATGTCAGCTATAATTAAATACATATTTACTATTGTTTTTACTTTTCTCCCTCATTAGACATGTCAGCTTTTAATGAAGAATGAGGGGGTTATGTAAATCAGCTATGACTCATCAGGGACAAGAGAAAGGAACAACTTCTTCCTGCTTTTCTACAGGTGAGTGCTTAGCCCAGTGCTCAGCCATTCTTTTCATCACCATGGTAACACGGTCCCTCCTTCCCAGTCTAAGGCACTCTCTCTGCCTCAGCTGATAGAAGGGCACCACCATATTTGCATCAGAAACCAAATAATACTTTCCATTTATAACCTCAATGACTAATTCATGCACAATAACTGGGGGCACAGGGATCACTGGCAGTGGCTTTGATGGAAAGGAGCAGAATTAGGCCAATGTTTATAACATTCATCAGGAGCATCATTTCACCCGTTAGTAGCATGGGAAATCGATGACTCAGAACTCAGGAAGCTCATATATGAGCAGGGGTTAGTACCAAGTCAGAGAATTCCCTTTTCTCTGAAGAGCTGGAGCTTTTCGCAGCAAGCCTTCCGGGATTTGAGGACTGCTCCCTGCTGAGGCTCTTCAGAACCTGGCCCTACACTGCCTCAGTGCTTGTTCAGTCTCTCTCTCTCTCTCTCTCTCTCTCTCATTCTCTCTCTCTCTCTCTCTTTCTCTCTCTCTCAGTCTCTTCTCTCACATTCATTCTCATTTGTTTGCTACAGTTTCCTTTCAGGTTGATTTGGAGTGACTGCTTGCTGGAATGATTCATCTGTCCTGCTGGAGAGCTTGGTGCCAGGATATCCACGCCCCCCCCACACACATTGTCCCTCCCTCCCAACTTATCACTGGTGGGCACCTCAGAACCTGGAAAAGGGACCTGCTTATTCCTCAATCCCAGCACTTGTTTTCACAGGCTATCCTTGCCCCTCGTCCTTGTCCTATTCTCTACTCCCACACTTCCTTTCTCATTTCTCTCTCTTGCTTTTCCTTTGCGGCTCTTCTCCCCAGCCTATGCCTTACTTAGTGCCCTCACAAGGCAGCCACACATGTTTCACCCCACTGGAGACGCTCAGGGCTATGGCAGCCAGCCAGCCACCAAACTCCATGCCATATAACACAGGCCATAGAATCAACTCTGGCAGCTAGATATCCATAGTCAAATGATGTACATTCTTCCCAGACAGAAGCCATAGGTTACAGAGCCATACTAGTCTGTAGCTACAAATGAAGTCACATTAACTTCAATACCTCGTTTGACTAGATCATTCATATACCCATTTTCCCCTTCTTCTTTACCAAGCAAAACCTAAGTTTACTAAGTGTAGCATGTGTCCGGCTATAAAAAAAAAAAAACAACACTATTTCCCACGTCTTCACAAAGGATGACTTGTGAGATGTGCATGGTCGTGGGTTGGGCCTTCACGGAAAGCCCACTAACGAGTTCTGATCGTACTCTTGCCTTTTCCTCTTTGCTATGAGCTGAATTGTGTCCCCCTCCAAAATTCGTATGGTGAAGCCCTAATGCCTAGAGTGTGACGGCATTTGGACATAAGGCCTCTAAAGCAATAAGTAAGTACAAATTAGGTTGGGGCCCTAATCCACTATGACTGGTGTCTTTATAAGAAGAAGAAAATAGGACGCAGAAAAGAAGGGACAAAATGAAAGACCATGTGAGAACACAGGGAGAAGGCGGCTGTCTACAGGCCAAGGGGTGAGGCCTCGGAAGAAACTAACCCTGCCACTATCCTGATCTCCAACTTCTAGACTCCAGAACCGTGAGAAAATAAATTTCTTTTGTTTAAGCCAACCAGTCTGCGGTACTTTGTAAACTAGTATACCCTTCTTCCATCTTCCCGCAAAGTGGATGTGATAGAAGGAGCTGCAATAGCCATCGTGAAACCATGAAAATCACTGTGCTCCCGTGAAGGATGTGGAGCAGAACACCCAGGCCATGGATGACACTAGGAACATGCTGGCCTATGTTTTTTCAGTCTTTGTCATTTCAGGTCTCTGTATTAACAGCCAAATGCAATTCCTAAGAAATATGCCTGGTTCTGATTTTGCATTGCTTACTCAGACAGGATCTCTAACCTTCCTTGCAAACTCCTCCCTCCACCTCCTCTCTGATTTTCTGGGACTCCTCAAAGGGAACACTCACAGGCAGCATGCTGCTGGCTCCGGGTTCTTCGTCTCCTCTGTCCTCCACTTGTGACACCCTGCCTGGTGTGTCACTTGAAGGATCTCCCCCATTGCCACTGCTAATGCCATCTTTGGGAGATCTCCAAAGCCAACCCCAAATACGCTATCTCCCAAATCTAACTCCGGTGCCCGAGCAGGCTGGCCTCTGCCCCCACCTGGTGCCATCATCTGCCACCAGGCCCTGAAGCACCAGGGCCTCCCAACCCTGACATCGCTCAATAGAGCAGCTCTTCCAGCTTCTACCTTAACCCAGTGCAGAGAGCTGGGCAAGAGCACACACTACACTACCCCATCCTCTCTGGTCTTGTGTTCTGCTCTTCAATAACTTCAACTACAAAGTCGAGTCATATTTATTCACTTTATACTTTCCTTAAAAGTTTGCACCAGCAAAAACATTCATGGAAATCAATTGCACTTAAGTCAAAATTATCCCCCAAGCCCTCTTAAATTCCCAATTCCGAGAGTTCTACTTTAATATTCAGGAGAGCGCCCCATTGTGAAAAGATCAGACGAAGTTGACATTGAGCTAGTACTGCTAATGAATGTAGTAACTCTAGTGGAAAGGCTATACCTATGAGAGCCTGTAAAGGTTTTGGAGCAATCTCACAGCTTACACTGTCCTCTGATTTTCAGAAGTGATTATATCAGAGCAAGGGTAGAAAGCATTAAGAGATTTCCCAGCCAGTTCACCTTCCTCTCTTTGATTTTGCATAATCACCTCAGTGATCTAATTATTTTGCAGTGGGATTCTTTTCATCTGGGAAAAAAAAAACCTCTTTTCCAGGCTGGAGGGAAACATACAGTGTAAGGTTTGTGGTGGCTCTTCCGTGGAGGAGGGAGTTTGAATTGTCGTTTCTTCTTTATACTTTCCTGTAATTTCCAAAGTTTCTATAATGAGACTGTATAGGTGTTGTAAATAGAAAAAGATGCTGTTTTCAAAAGAAGAGGAAAATCTGTTTTCCTTTCAGATTTTTCTTTATAAAAACCCAATTCAAACTAGGAGACATTTCTATTATTTCCTTCCTGGATGGAAAAATGGATGTGCCAGCAGCTTGCGTCTTTTCACACCACTGAATGATGATAAGATTCTAAACTTCTTAGTGCAAAAAAGGTTTTTGCCCCATTTTGTGCCCCTGTTAATTGGATTTTCAGAGAATGTGAACATAATCTAAATAATCTAAATCATATAATTAAAAATAAAAATTCTAAGACCAGAAGAAACAGTTGGCAACTATAGTAAGAAAGTAAATCGGAACAGTAGCTCTCACACTGTATCCTGAGAAGCTGAGCATAGAACATGAAACAGACTGTGCTTTTGTAAGACGGCTGAGGCAGTCATGTTTTATTACAAGAGAATTTCTGAAATCAAAAGAAGAAATGTGCTGAAAGCCAGCTGTCTACACACTGCACACCATTCTTAACAACTGATGGGAAATAGCATTTGCCTTTACTTGGGATCATTTTAGAAACATTGTCTAATCTTCCTTCAGATTCTTCTTCTATAAAGTGGGGGTGGTAATAACCAATAGAGGTGTTATGAGAATTAAATGAGATGCTCATCCATTCATTCAAGTAGTAGTAATTTAATTTTGATATGAATAATTGAAGAGTTGATTAAATAGTTTAAATATTTCCTTGCCCTTTTGCTTCTCATTTTTACCTCTTACTGTCTGATTTTGTTAACTTTAATCCCTTCAGCTCCTCCATCTATGTTTGCAGATAAGGGGATAATAGCAGGAAAACCAGTCAGTTTTGCTTCTACTGCACCACGTTCATATTAGGGAGGGCTGTTGAACAAATAAGGACCTTTATGGACCAGCTCTTGGTTTAATTTATCTACACTCGCCTACTCTTTTCACCCTGAAATTCTTTTTATTCAATGCCTTGACCCAGGATATCTGTTGGGGAAAACCACAAGGTCTTGCTAAAGAGGCAGCTCCACTAACTGGACCCCAGAGATGGAGCGGATCTCCATCTCACTGCCACTTGCCTGCTCCAGGGGCTGAATTAAAAGTTACTGGTCTGCCTTTGGCTCCTCCAGGCCAGGGTCCACCTCGGCCTCCAGCCCAGGGCTAAGTCTGATAATAAAGATGACAGCCAGCAGCTACTGATCACCTATAATGTATCTACATCCTATTCGCTTCTCTCTTAAGACCTAATCTACTTGGCTAAATCACATGAAATTGCCATTTCTGTAAACCAAAAATGGTTGAATATTAGCTCTTTCATATGGTTCAACCTAATATTTTTCATTATTACTGTGGTCATTTTATAGATGAGGAAACGTTTCCTGAAACAGCCCTGGATGCTTCCACTCTGGCCTCCTAAGCCCTTTGAAGGGAAGAGCCCTGCCTGGTAGACACTGTCGGATAAGGAGAGAGCCTCTCCAGCCAGCTCTTTTTCTCATCACTCTAACCCTAACCACTGGCCGTTAGTCCTGCTCCCTCCTGCATGCTGCTGGCTTCACAACTTCATCGAAACCTGGAGATGATACTCTTGAATCAACCATGTCAGTCTGTACAAAGGACAACTTCAAAGCATTCTCGTTTGCCTCTCAAAATATTTTTGGTTGGGCCATAGCATACTGGTAAAATAAAGAAATAATTTTTAACAAGTTTATTACAGTCATATTGCCCTTATCTAGAAAAAAAAAAGAATTGGATGGATATAGTGCATGTGTTCATGTATCGGGATTTGCCTAATTCACAAACACATGTATCTATCTGTGTATCTTTTGAGGGGTTCTCATGGCTACCTGATTCATGAACAAAGTATGACTGTTCTATTACTTGTTAAGACAAGCGTAAGTTTGGAAATCTATGTCAAAGCCCATTGTTCTCCTCTCTGAAGTTTTGCAGTAATTATTAGACATCTATTCATTTGTTTATACAACAAACATTTATTGAGCACTGTGACTTTATGTGTCAACTTGGTGAGACTATGGTGCCCAATTGTTTGGTCAGAGACTAGTGTAGATGTTACTGTGAAGGTGGTTGTGGATACAATTTACATTTATAATCAGTTGCCTTTAAGTAAAGCAGATTACCTTGATAAAGTCTCATCCAAATAGCTGAGGGCCTTAAGAGCAAAGACTGAGATTTGCCAAAGTAGCAATTCTGCTTCAAGATTGCAACATGAAAAATCCCTGAGTTTCCAGACTGGTGGCCTGCCCTGTGGATATTGAACACAACAACACATTAGAAACTACTACCTGAATTTCCAGCCTACCAATTTCAGACTTGCCAGCCCCAACAATCATGTGAGCCAATTCTCTCAAATCTATCTATCTATCTATCCATCCATCCTATTGATTCTGTTTCTAGGGAAAGCCCTAATTATATAAGTACCTACTGTGTGCTAGGCACTGTGGTAATCGATGAGGACCCAGATAAACCCACTGCTCCCTTCATTGCAGAGGAAACATTTTAAGAGAGAAATAAAACAACTCAAGATAAAGGCTATTAGAGTGAGAACAATGTGCTGCGTGAATCAAGAAGGAGGTGACTAACTCTGCGTGGGGGAATCGAAGGAGTTATTCTTGCAGTGGTGATATTTGATCTGGTCTCAGAGTATGACTAGGCATTCCCAGGGCTGTTAGGAGAAGACGACGTGTTATCCAGGGGAAGGCATTATAGAAACCACTCACTAAGCCCAGGTCGTATCCTGAAGCCCAAATACTGAGGTGCACAGTATGAAGTGCTGTGAGACCAGGATGGAGAAAGAAGATCGAGACCAAGTGGTGGAGGTGGTATTGAAGCTGAGATGTCGATGTTGAACAATTCTCAGCCAACTTTGGTAGTGAAGTTCATAATTTAGTGCTAGCTGGGGCTTTAAGACAAAAGGCAAAATCAACATTTCAACATAAGAGAAAACTTCACTTTGTAGATAGAAATGAATTAGTCAAGTGAATGTAGTCCTTCATTCAACAAGCATTGAGTGAGTACTTATCCTCAGCCAGAAAACGTTGTAGGAGCTAGAATACAACCAGGTATAAGATAACGTCCTTAGGCTATATAATCTAGGGGGTAGGCAGAGAGGAATTCCGTGTTCCCAGCACACCCCAACCTAGAATTGAATCAAGTGGCTGTCACATTTACAATGCGACCATCTCCTTGCAAAGTCTCCCAGTTATTTCCAGGACCCCTGTGGCATCTATCATTACCCTCATGTTCTACTCTGCTCCCTTCAAATATGTTTGCTGTTGAAGTCTCTGCTGTCAGGGAATCTGCTGCAGGTCACTTGCATTGCACCACCCCACCTCTTCGAGGTTCGTATCTCCAACCTCTATGTTCCAGATGGTGGTTTCACAGATGTATACTGGAAAAAAAAATCATTAAGCTGTTTGTATTTGTTTTCTATGGCAGCCATATAAAATAAAATCACCACGAACAGAAGGAAACTAGACTTAGGGTGGGGAGCACACAATAGAACACACAGATGTTGAATTATAATGTTGTATATCTGAAAATTATATAATGTTATTTACCAATGTCACCCCAATACATTTAGGAAAACAACAACAAACAAAAAATATCACATACAGCAGGTTATTAAGAATTAGAATAATGGACAATAAGTATTGGCAAGGATATGAGAAATGGGAATGGGAACGGTGTTGGTTATGATGGGGTGATTCAGCACATGTTACTCCCAAAATATGGCACCTTGGCATATCGAGTATCTTAAGCTGAAGGAATCTGAGAAACTGGAAAAAACAGGAAGATCACTCTGACCTCCTGCCTTCACCTTTCTTCCCTGAAACAAGTCACAAAACTCCTATGTGAACGGTCCCCCTCCCTGTACCAGCAGGAAGAAAGACATTCTTATCACCAGAGACATGGAATTTGGAGCTGGGAAACCTGCACCATTTACTACTCCTAGACCTACCCTGTTTAGCTTTCCATTCTTCACAAATTTCTTCTTTCTTTGTCTAAAAGGTATAGAGCTTCCTACTCTGGTCACTTCTTCTGGTCTTCATTCTCTTGTGAAGGCTCCCATGTATGTGTAAAAATTCAATAAAATTTGTGTATTTTTTCCTATTAATCTGTCTTTGCCACTTTATTTTTCAGACTCAGCCAGGGACCCTAAGAAGGTCATGGAAAATTTTTTCCTCCCCTACAGCAGGTGACTCCTCTGACTATTCTTGTGGGGGGAGGGGGCAATATGGCAGCAATTAATTAAATTTTAAAAATATATTCCCTAAGTCTCAGCAATCACCCTCCTTGTATTGTATACTATACCAAAGACACTCTCACACAGGTAAATATGAGGCCACATATACAAACATATTCATTGCAATGTTTACGTGGTAAGAGGGGAATTTAAAACCCTACACCTAAAGTGAAAACAACTCTATGCAGCAGTTAAATACAACATGCTAGATATACAGTAACACAGATGTTTTAAAACTTAGTGCTAAGTTTTTAAAAGTTGGGGAAAAAAAATGTCCCTGGCAAAACACCATTTATGTGAATTAAAAAACATGCACACAAAAACACCACATAAGAACATATTCAAATTCAAAGATACATGTTGATACATTAGAATGACTGCTGATTGGAGGAAGAAGGAAATGGGAGTGGAGAATTCATCAATCAAAGGTGGTCTTTCAATAATGAAGTCCGAGTTCTCAGTTGCAAAGAGCAAAAACCAACTCTGGTTGATTAAAACATAAGAGAGAAAAAAATTTAAGACTGTTTCACCTGGAAGGCCCAGAGGTTATGCGATTATAATCACAACCACGAATCACATCACAGAAGTGGCGGGGTGGGGCCACCACAGTTGCTGGTGGACCACACGTACTGCCTGAATGAGAAGAAGCTCAGTGCTGTGGCCACGCTCTCTGCTATCAGACAGAAAGAAGTCTGTTGTCCCTGATCCTCTGCATCACGAGCTATGGATTCAAAGTCTGGAGTACAGTGGTACCTCAGTTTTCGAACATAATCCATTCCAGAAGACCGTTCGAGTCCTGAAACGTTAGAAAACCGAGGCACGGTTTCCCCATAGAAAGTAATGCAAAATGGATTAATCCATTCCAGACCTTTAAAATCAACCCCAAAACTGCAAATTTAGCATGAATTTTACTATCTAATGATACCATAGGTCCATAAAATTTACAGCGTTCGTAAACCGAAATGTTCGTCAACGGAGACATTCGAAAACCGAGGTACCACTGTAGATGTATCAGAAAGACCAAGCCTAAGTCACGGGCACTGCCCTAGCTGCAAAGGAGGCTGGCAATGACTCTACATTTACTTTCCATCAGGAGATGTAGTGTCTGCCTCCTCCAAGATTCACACAGGAGAGAAATCATTCTGCAGAAGAAGACGGTTCTATTTTAGATAACCAAAATGATGACAAAATCCTACTAGTAATGCAAGTGTAGTCAACTGCGATAACTCCTGTACTGAGATCAAATAAGAGTCCATTGAATTTTCCAAGAAGGACGCTGATAGCATTTTCCAGAATAGTTTCAATGGTACACTCAGGGCAGGAGACAGATGGTAGTTAGTAAGTTGGAGAACAAATAGAAGATGACAGAGAGGAGTGTGCACTGCTAAGGAGGCCTACCCAGGAGTGGAAGGATAGAGGGGCTCAGATGTAGAGGAAAATGTGGAATGAATGAAGCGCTTTGGTTTTATGTTTGAGCACAGTTTTAGGCTGAGAAGGAGGAGCTAACAGAGAAAGGTTGCCATGGTTATAAAGAAAAGGACTGATTTGTAAAAACCACAACCTAATCAGAGCCCAGGTGGAAGGATTCTCCTTAAAATGCTGTAGGGAGAGCCGGCTGCTCCCGAGAGAGGAGGAAAGAAGTAAGGATGTATTTGGCTGTGCATAAATGCTTATGTTAGGAAACGCTGGTGGTACCTCAGTGTCTATCAGATAGCGTTTATTGCATCTGTGAAATAGATAAACAAGAACAGCTGAGGGAGGCAGAACAGGGTTGACTTAGAGGCCTGGAGGAAAATAGTGACATTTCCTAACTGCTAGATAAGAGGGGAGCCAACGGTCAGCAGGCAAAGGAACTACTGAAAGATGAGAGCAGTTAAAATTGCAAATTATAAATTTGAAGTCATTCCAACCTGCTTAAGGATTGTTTTTCCTGCAGCAAATCTCTGCTGCCTATCTGGGGAAGCTAATCCATTGGGCTATGGATTAGATAAGGAAGGAAATGTGGCCAGCAGGGGGTAGAGAGAGGGATTCAAGGATTTCAACATTCCCCTCAGGTTGAGGGTTAGGGATTGCAGAAGTGAAAGAGTGAGAGCTGGAAGGAGGGGAGTTTTAGAGTTTTAGATTTTAGAGGTGGAGTTAGTCAGGTCCAACTTGTCACCATTAAAAAGCAATAACCTTTGATATGAGGTCCAGAGGATAGAAACAATTTAGAGAAACACCTGTAGAGAGATAAGCATCTGTCCCTCTGCTTGGAAGCCTGAAATTAAGAGAGAGCGTGACACTCAGGAAGAACTAGTCTAGACAACATGGATGGCCCTAAAGGGTATGATGCTAAGTGAAGTAGGTCAGACAGAGAAAGACAAATTCCACATGATGTCACTTATACATCAAATCTCAAAAACAAAATAAAGGAAGAAACAAAAGGGAAACACACTCATAGATACAGAGAACAAATGGATGGTTGCCAGGGAGGGGGGTTGGGAAGCTGGGTCAAAAAGGTGAAGGGATTAAGAAATTCAAATTGGTAGTTACAAAATAGTCATGGGGATGTAATACAGCACAGGAAATATAGTCAATAATATTGTAAAACTATGTATGGTGTCAGGTGAGTACTAGACTTGTTGGGGGGATCACTTCATAAGTTATATAAATGTCTAACCACTATGCTGTACACCTGAAACTAATATAATATTGACTGTCAACTGTAATTGAAAATTATTTAAAGATATATTTTAAATGCTATACCAAAAAAAAAAAAAAAATAGTCCCTGAGATCATGCATTCCCATCTGGCAGCCATAGGTGGCAGACATGGCCCAAAATGAGGATTCCCTACGAAGTTGGAGAGAAAGGAAAAAAACTGCCATCTGGGAGCCGGATTATAATATAAACAAAGAAAAAAATTCTATCAAAGGTGGGCAAAGTTAAGGTAAAGAGACAGATGACAAGATTCCTGGGCCAGTAAAAGGTGACTGTAACTAGAAGTATTTTTGTTAACACACCTAAAGAGAGAGTATGTCTGTCAGGCTGTGTTTGGGTTGGTAAGTGAAGCACGAATGAGAGTCACAGACACTGACTTGGTGCCTCTAGCACGTGGCCAGGGCAGTGAGCATCCTGGCCCAGGGGCCAAGCTAGCCTGATGGACCCATATTCCTGCTCTCCCTCATACCTAAATGACATTAGCCATCAAAGTCTAAACACTTCTGGATGCCTTAACAATTGAATTTCAGAGCCTGAAAAGCTAAGTATCACCCCTGGAAACTGGCACAAAATATTACCCCTACATGGAATTGGCTGGAGTGACCACTGGTTTTTTCCAGGTAGTGCTTCTCTGACCCCCTGGCCTCCTACAAATACACCGCTGATTTCTGCCTGCAAACGCAGCAGGAACAACACTCATCTTCTCTTTCTATCTAACCAGAGAGTACAGACGGATAGTTAAACTAATAAAGCTGTGGTGATTTGTTATGTGGTGCCATATAGGGATAAAAATATTATACCTCGGCAAGCGAGCGTGGCATTTGTAAAAGATTATGCCAGGACGAAATAGGAGGGAAACATCCTCTGGTTGTAAAATGATCAGGAAATGAACAGGTTCATTGCCATCCCAGTATGACAAGGTTGACGAGTTGGTAACAAGGCTAGAGCTATGGTCCCCGCCTCCATGACCCATGCTGTACAAGTAAGTCTTCCTAGAACTGTAGCTATTACACCACTGAAACTACGTGCACAGTAGGTCCCTGGTATATAAGAACACTCTCCTTTTACATATACTTGCTGAGGCTTGTTCTTCCTCTTCCGCTGGATAAAAACTGAAACAGTCCCTATGGCTTTTCTCAGGTCAATTTTTAATATATTCGTTTTATGTAATAGCTCAAACTTTGAGCTTCATGTTAAGCTGGGCTCTCCTTCCATTGTCCCAGCTCTGGCTTATTGCCAGGTGTTATCAGCTTCTCTCTGTCGCCCACTTTGGGCTTTTACTATTCCACCTCTGTTCCCAGGAAAATTATTACTTGCATGGCTATGATGAACTAGTTAGCACTCTTTGGAACTGACAGATTAATTAAAGTTTTATCTTTCTCTGGTGGGTACACTTGTGAGGTCCTTGGAGACCCGTCACTAGTCGAGGTCCTAGCAGAAAATAGCATTTGCCCCAGGTGGTTCAAACAGAGAGACTCTAACGAAGGGTCGGCTTATAGATGTGTGCACAGGGTTAATGGAATACAGACAGGATGATGTCACATACAGATCTGTAACAGTGGAAAGCCATTACCACCCAAGCGTGAGAGGGTAAGGAAAGGGAGCAGTAGACCAGAGCCCAGGAAGGGCTGAGATTGTGAAAGAGGAGCTGTCTGGCCATACTGTAATCCTGGAAGGATGAAAATGCTGCCAAAGACACAATACCAAGGCAGGGAGGGAGCAGGAAGAAATCATTCAGTGATTTTCTGCCAGTGCCTCATATTGGCCAAATCCAACTGGTAGCTAGCCAGCAAGGGAGCTCAAGTAATAGCGTTCTCAGGCGATGGCCTCCTGGGAGGAGTAATGCATCTAGGCGGACAAACAGAATAACCAGTACACCCTCCATCACTGGGGATCTCTCACTTCCACGTCCCCTGATGAAGGCAAGTGCATCTCTGTTATGACAAGTTAATTACTCTTTCCTAACCCTCTGCGAATTAATCCTGCCATGTTGTCTCTTTCCTATGTAAAGGGTCACAGAAAACACTCAAACATGCTTTTCTTATATTTACTATTTTATGTTCAACATATAATATTTAGCATCCTATGACATAGAATATTTACTACATTCATTGAGCGGCTTGGAGCCAGGTGTTGTGCTAAGGTGCCCTGAATGTGTTCTCTTTAAACTTTGAAACAGCTCAGTGAACAAGATATTATATTTAACTAAAGAGAATGACTGGGAGAGAGAGAGGCCAGTCCAGAGTGATCAGGTAACGTAAGCCACTGAACTTACTGTATCAAGTTGCCTCTCGGAAGAGCAAAAACAATGCTTCTTGATTTATCATCATTTGTTTTGCTTCTGCCTCATTCTTGACATTGGTATCCGTACATTTAGCTTGGACATTGCAAACAACTGAGCGAGGCTCTGAGATCTGAGATTTCCACTGGGAATTGCTTTGTGTGCGTCAAGCTGGTTAAAGAAACCAGATCCCATGTGCCCTCCTTAATTGCCGGCTCACACTTTTAGCTCATTGGATGTTTTATTTGGAGTCTTTGAAGGAACAACTACCCTTCCCATTCTCCCCTGAGCGAGAGGGCTTTCATGTGTTAAGACACAATTTAAAGTGCATCTCCCAAGGGGTGTGGACAACATTTGGTGTGGTCATTTTGTTCTGGTAAATTCTGAAATGGTAATGTTCAGCTATTGCCAAGAGATTGGTTTTCTTCACAAGCTGTCTTCTTTTCTGATCAGATCTTTAGAGAAGCTAAACCTGGGCCTGTGTTCAGCCTTAGGGGAGCCCCCTTGGGCCAGCCCAGGACTGAACACAGCCTGTGTTTCCACTTACAAGTATGCTCTCTTAGGATTATTCCAAGTGTGAAGTAAAGATACCTGGCAACCCTCTTCTAACGTATTAATTTAACAAAGACACACTCTGTAGGAGCAAGACAAGCTTGCCTTGACTGAATAAGTAACAGGTCTATGTTTCTTTCAGTGCTAACATAACTTTTTTTTTAAAGTTTATTTTTCAATTATAGATGACATATATTAGTTTCAGGTGTACAACATAGTGATCAGACATTTATATATCTTACAAAGTGATCACCACAATAATTTTAGTACCCATCTGGCACCATACATAGTTAATTACAAAATAACTGACTATATTCCCTGTGGTGTACCTCACATCCCCGTGATGTAAGGGACAGAGAACCACAAAAATAACCAAAAAACAGTTAATAAAATGGCAATAACTATATACCTATCAATAATTACTTTACATGTAAATGTACTAAATGCTCCAATCAAAAGACTTAGGGTGGCTGAATGGATTTAAAAAAAAAAAAACAACAAGTCCCCTAACAGGCCTATTCTGATATGTGGTTAAACTTAGTTGATCAGTTCCCAGTTGCCTTTATTTAAGGAGCATCTTTGTAAGTCTCTTTTCTTTCTAGTAAGTCTTAGTTTCACTCTGAGTATTATTAAACACAAATTGAAGGCTTTTTTTTTCTTTTTGAGAACAGCTATTGGTGCTTCATTTGATTTAATAAGTAAATAAAATTGCTTCTCTCTGTAAAGGCAGTATTTCTTCTTAAAAATTAGTTTTACTGAGACATAATTTAGATAAAATAAAATTGCAAGCATATTTTAAAATATATAGTTTAAGTTTTCATAAATGTAGACAGTCCTATAATCAAGACCCCAATCAAAATATAGAATATCCCATCGCTCTCAAAATTGTCCTCATGCTAGTTTGCAGTCATTCTCTTTCCCTGGTCCCCAGGCCCAGGCAACCACTGAGCTGTTTTCTATCATGATGGTTTTAGAAAAAGAAATTCTTCTTTCATTAACACGATGCTTTTAAGATTCATTAATATCTTTGTGTGTATCAGCAGTATGTTCATCTTATTGATGAGTAGTGTTCCATTTTATGGAATGGAATTGTTTTTTATAATTTTTCAGTATCACAATTTGTTTATCCATTCATCAGTTGGTGGTCATTTGGATTATTTCCAGTTTTTGGTTATTGTGAATAAAGCTGGAATAAAACTCTTTCCTTTTATCTGAAAGAGTTTATGTAAGATTGGTATTATTTCCTCTTTAAATTTTTGATAGAATTTACAAGTAAAATCATCAGCATCTGAGTTTTCGTCTTGAGAAGACTTTTAAAATTATGAATTCAATTTTGTTAGCATGTATAGGGCTATACAAACTTTCTATTTCTTTTTGTATCAGTTTTGGTAAGTTAGGTTTTTTCCCCAAGAATTTGTATGTTTTATCTGCACAGGTGTCAAATTTATTGGCATAAAGCTCATCATATTTCCTTATTATACTTCTTTTAGTAGGATTTGTAGTGTTATTCCCTTTTTGTTCTTGTATTTGCAATTTGCCTCTTCTCTGTTTTTGTTTGTTTGTTTTTTGTTTTCTTTATTAGTCCTCCTTATAATGACATGTTGCTGGGGTCTACTGTTGTCTATGACAGCAGAAAAATCAAGATGTGTTGTCATCTCTTAAAGAATAAGAATTGTGTACAAAAACTTTACATAAATTAAAAGGATGAATAAATTTACAGGGATAAATGCAAACCATTTTCCAATTCAAGGCAAATAACAACACAGCTAAGAAAAGAAAATGGGTCCTAAAACTCAGACCTTCCCAACACTGTCAGACTGGCAGGACAGAAATAACAACTGGTTCAGGGCTCTTGTCAGCCTCTAGAGAAATCCTGCAATAAGCAGCTCTTAGCAAATTAATGCTTTGCACAGATCAAGAAATGCATGGCCTTGCAGATTCTCATCAAGCCATTAGATTTCTCTTGCATAAACATGTTGTCACATCAGCCACCGAGTGACTAAGCTACATGTCCTAGGGGTTTAAATCAAAGATAAGTACAGGGTATTAAATATGTATCAAGGGAACAGTGAACTTGAATACAAGGTCAAAATCAGCAACCAAGTCTACAATCTGGTGCTGATATCAGATACAAGCTTCAAGGACAAATTTCTTTTCAAAGGCTTATTCTAGTTTCCATGCGGCTAGCATGAGGTATATACAGTCACCAGGGCAAATTTATACTTCTGATGAACTCATGCAGCAAACACTGCGCATCTGCTCACAGTTGGTTTAGAAGCATTTGCGGTGGACCGTGGAGGGGCAGACTCGTCATACTGCTGCTTGAGGATTGCATCTGCCGGAGGGTGGAGAGTGAGGCCAGGACGGAGCCCCATCGACACCGAGTACCTGGACTCTGGCGGGGCAATGATCTGGACCTTCATTGTCCTGAGGGCCAGGGCCATCTCCTTCTGCATCCTATTGGCCATGCCTGGGTACATGGTAGTCCCACCAGACAGAACCGTGTTGGCGCACAGGTCCTTCTGGAAGTCAACATGACACTCCATAATTGAGTTGAATGTGGTCTCGTGGATGCAGCAGGCTTACCCAGGAAGGAGGGCTGGAAAAGCGCCTTTGGACACCGGAAGCACTTGTTGCCAGTGATGATCACCTGTCCATCCTGCAGCTCGTAGCTCTTCTCCAAGGAGGAGGAGGACGCATCGGTGTCCATTTCCTGCTTGCAGTCCAGACAGAGTGACATAGCAGAGCTTCTCCTTGATGTCACACAAGATTTCCCACTCGGCCACGGTGGTGAAGCTGTAGCCACGCTCTGTGAGGATCTTCATAAGATAGTCAGTCAGGCCCTGGCCAGCCAGGTCCAGACCTAGGATGGCGTGGCGGAGGGCGTACCCCTCGTACATGGGCACGGTGTGGGTGACCCCGTTCCCAGAGTCCGTAACAATACCAGGGGTGCTGCCAGAGGCACACAGGGACAGCACGGCCTGGACGGCCACATACATACATAGCTGCAATGTTGAAGGTCTGGAACGTGACCTGAGTCATCTTCTGTCAGCTGGCCTTGGGGTTCAGGGGGCCTCAGTCAGCAGCACAGGGCGCTCCTCAGGGGCCACATGCAGCTCGTTGTAGAATGTGTGGTGCCAGATCTTCTCCATGGCGTCCCAGTCGGTGACGACACCGTGCTCGATGCAGTACTTCAGGTCAGGATGCAGCTATTGCTCTGGGACTCATCACACACGTAGCGGTCCTGCCCCGAGAACACCATGACGCCCCGGTGTCAGGGGCACCTGACGATGGATGGGAACATGGCCCCGGGGCATCATCCCCAGCAAAGCCAGCTGTACACGTGCCAGAGCCATTGTCGATGACGAGCATAGCGATTTTTTTTCTTCCTCTGTGATGCGGAGAGGCTGCGATGGGTCGCTGAGGGCGAAGGAGCGGTGGGAGGAGCTGACAGCAGAGCAGCGAGCGATAGGGGTGGGAGGCAGCTGCAGCGAGTGAGCCCCCCTCCGATTTTTTTTTAAAGAAAGCGTTCCTTTACTCTTTCCTTCTTAATCCATAAATATGAAATATAAATCCTATTGTAAAAAATATTAAAATGTTGAGCTTAAGCTAAGCTTAATAAGAAATAAATTCTCTGATCATTCATTTAAAGCAAGGGGAGATCTCCTTCGCAAAGAAATAACACTCATCTTGATCCAGGAAATGGGTAAGATTTTGTATTAAGAGAACAGTTCTCCTCCTCCACACCCCACATGGAATGTATGGAGGGTGGGAGAGAGAGCCAGTTCCAGACTCCACAGTGACTGAGCCTACAAACCCTCTCGACTCAACCACCCTGAAGGTCCAGTGCATCTATCTAAGCTGGGAAGAGGAAGCCTATTGCCAAATTCCAAAAGAGGTGAGAAACTTCTCAGGTGGCGTTAAACAGATAGTACACAGTGTGGGTGAGGAGGGTGACAACAGTTAAAGGACGTCCAGCCTCTGGGAACATTGGTTATCTGTAAAGATTCAGTTATTAGGGAAAATTAGAACCACATCCCCAAACGTAGTCAACCCAAATCTTTTGTGACTTAATTCCTCGTGTGTCCATGCTGATCACTGGGGATACGTGTCTGGGCATCTTTCTGTGGGATCGCACTCGGATCCCAGCTGTCTGGATCTAGATGCCCACAGGGGAAGGTGTGTGTGATTTCTTCTGTTTTACAGCACTTGATAAAGTTATATTGTCCCACTCCAAATTACCTCCATGGGAGAATACACGCTCAATTCGATAATAATATTATTGCTGAAGTAGTTTGAAATTTCTACAATAGAGCTAACTGCCTTCAAAAGTTTGTCATTTTATCTGTAATGATCCTTTTTATTTTTTGAAGATTTTTATGTATTTGGAATAAGCTAAAAATTATTAAGAGCCAAGTCTGGAGGGAAAAAAAAAAATCAATGACCAAGCTGGGTGATTCAGTTTAGGTCAAAAATGAAAATGCAACTATAATAAACTCTATCTTATGGGAGACAAGGAAGGCACAGATAGTTTAATTAGTCAGGTTTTATACAGTCAGGAAGTGTCCAAGCTAAGGATCTCAGACCTGCACTCTTAACCACTATGTTCTATTGCTTTCTACGATGTGACTGCCTATCTAACTTATAAAGCATGATGCCAAGCAGATTGTCACAAAAATGTTATGTATTATTACTAACAGAAGTTGATTCAATGTTTACATTTAGGAAATTCCTTTTGCTTAGGAAATACAAAATCTTTGCATAGCAAAAGCAACACAAACTCAGGCAGAAGAAGGGAAAGGACTTTAGAAAGCATAGCTTGCTATTGGTTCCAAGTTTTTGCAGTCTCAATGACTAGACCCCTGTCCAACATGAGCAGCCATATAGGCTAGTGACTGGGTAAGAAATGGGTTTTGGAATCGGGCACATCTGAATTCAAGTCCTGCCCTCACCACTTACTCCTGGGGTAACTCTGTACAGGTTATGAATTTTCTCTAGAATTTAGTTTCATCATCTCTGAAACAGAGATTAATAATAGCACTTAGTTCCTAGGATTGTTCAGAAGATTTAATATACCAGCATATTGTCTAAGACCTAGAAACACTTGATAAGTGATAGTTTCTGCTTTCAGTGAATTAATGTACTTTTTGTGGAACCCAGTCCTTTTCCTTAGGTTTTACCCCCACCCATCTATGCCACACAAACAAAAATCCCCACTTACATAATGGTGTCTATGTGTGTCGCAAAGTTGTAGAGAGTAATAGGATTTTGTTCTGTGTTAGTGATTGCAATGCTGTTATAGTGATGCTATCAGCTAGGAATGCCTCGCCACTCGCCTGGGCCCGTACGACTTGTGGCAGCCCCACAGATACTTCCCCACCAGAGCCAATGTTATGGCTGGACTTCCCCTTGTGCTTCTTTTTGCAAGGTGCACTTAAGTAAAAATTCATCAGGGAACTTTGAAGAACAAGATTTATTACTCACAGGCCTTGGAAGGTACACAGCACACCACAGGGCCACACAGCAAGGCTGTGGAGAAGAGAGAAGGAGTGAGTCCAGATCTAGGGTCAAGGGTGTGGTACCTAGAGTTTCATGTGTTCACTCTTTATTGAAGAATTTAAAACATAAAAGCAGGGGGTGGCCGGTTGGCTCAGTTGGTTAGAGCGCAGTGCTCATAATACCAAGGTCGCCGGTTCGATCCCCACATGGGCCAGTGAACTGCGCCCTCCACAACTAGATTGAAAACAAAGACTTGACTTGGAGCTGCTGGGTCCTGGAAAAACATACTCTTCCCAATATTGCCCAATAAAAATTTAAAAACAACAACAAAAATATATATAAAAGTGGGAATTAGAGTACAAGAAGAAAAAAGTAGGGTCACTCAAGTGGTCAGTAATCTAGGTTATCCCAGGCTTTCTAAAAGGAGACCTTCATGGGTTTGGGTGGCCTGATTTCTTATACTTGTTTCACTAGTCAAACAGCTGGCAATATGTTTATTTGAGATGAATGTCTTTGCGATAGATGCCTCGGCAATCAAAAGCTTAATGGTAGGCACTTAACACTACAAATTTCCAACACAGAAACTTAACACTTTAAGAAGGAATATTATATACGCCCCATTCTTAAAAAGATCCTTCTACAATTTCAGGGACCTTGAGCTCCAGTCTATCACTAGATTGCAGAGCCCTTTTTCTGCTCTCTTTTATGCCATCTTTCCACCTCCAAATGTCTGTCTGTTTCTAGTGCGCAAAAGTTTAAGCCTCACTTTCTATCCATAAATGTCTTTTCCAATACAAAAACCACTTTTCTCCCAACAGGATTTTTTTTTCTGTTGATATAATAACTTTTTTTCACACCCAGTTAGTTACATTTGGTTTATATTTTGCAGTTCTAAATAAGAATTGCATTTGAAAAAATTATTTTCACTACTGAAAATGGGGGAGAAAGTTTCAAAATAACTTTGATGGACCAATCCTAAAAGATGGTAAGGTACATTATGCCTGGGACACTGTATAGGCAAGTTCAAAGTTTCCTTGAGAATGCCAGACCATCCTGATGTGTTACTCAATTCTGTTTTGTTGAATCATATATCACATGAACAAATTAGCAAAGGAATCAAAAAGAACACCAAGAATCCGGCTTATCTTTGCAGAGCCTAACAAAATGTGGTACCAGTTTACAGACCAAAATAAAGTTCTCTATAGCAGAAGTGACCTCTCATTGCCTCAAAGGCTGTGAAACCAGAGGCATGACATTTTTAGAGCGATAAAACAGCTTTGCTGTCAGCTAATTCAACCCTCTCACTTCACAGATGAGAAAACTAGGCCACCAACTAATTAATAACAGCTGAGCCCAGAGTTGAGGTTTCCTGACTCCAGTGCTTTCCACTTCCCATGACATCATGGTTGTCATAGAGTCAGTATCAAGACAGGTGCCAGGGAGCATGGAACGAGACCCAAAAACATCTAGAGAGTGCTATGAAGGGGAAATATGAGCACGGTGGCCAGAGAGAACTTTGTTCAAGCACCTATGCCTTCTGCTATGGTCTGAATGTTTGTGTCCCCCTAAAATTCATTATGTTGGAACCTAACCCCCAAGGTGATGGTATTAGGAGGTGGGACCTATGGGAAATGATTAGGTCATGAGAGCAGAGCCCTTATAAATGCGATTAGTGTCCCTATAAAAGAAGCCTCAGAGAGAAAGTTCCTTTGCCCCTTTTGCCATGTGAAGTTACAGCAAAACAATGGCTGTCTAGAAAGTGGGCCCTTACCCAGTTTCTGCCAGTACCACGATCTGCCAGCACCACGTTCTTGGACTTCCCAGCCTCTAGAACTGTGTTTTAGAAATAAATGTTTATGGTTTATAAGCCACCCACTCTGTGCTATTTTGTTACAGCAGCCCAAATGGACTAAGGTACCTTCCTTGGCTTCCTTGAGATAAATTAACTCATCTATAAAAAGGGGTCTAATCCTTCTCTCAAAGGGCTATTTTGAAGATATTTTTTTAAATGTAAAAATACACATGAGAGTTCTTATCACCTGAGAAGTTAGTAGGCACAAAATGAAAGCTAGCGTCCTCCCTTTTCTCAGTCACACCAGCATACAAGTTGGAGTTCAGGTCAAATAACATCAAGTAGGAAAAAGAACAAGTACCAATATGAGAAACAATGAGACATGTGAGCATTTCTGTGGGTACACTTTGTTGGGATTAAGGCAGACGGGGCCTGCCCTTCATAGTGTCAGCTGGCCAGTGAGCACAGAGAAATGCGTATGAGTAAAGAAGAATCTGTTCCAAGTTCTTCACGGAGGAATGGTACATGCCAGGCCCAGCCTGGTTTCCAGCCTGCACCACCCTTTCTACTGGCTCCACACTCATTTCCCAAGGGCAGGATTAGTCCTCTTTCAGTTCCCAGAGCCAGTCTTGACCTGGGGCCAGATGTACTCACATGACGCCAACTCCACACTTGCCTGTCAGACTAATCCGGACCTATTGCCCAAGTCTGGATGGCTGGGCTTCTGCTGGCTGTCCTGATTGCCTGCCCCACTGGCCTGCTTTCTACTTTTCCTTGGCTTTGTTGTCATTCTGCTGCACACACCTGACAGAAAGCCCCCTACTGTGTCACCTTGGCCCTTCTTATAGTCAAACATTACAATGGCTTCCTAGTACATAATGTTTTCTCAAAAAGCCAGACTTATGTTTCGCATCCTGTCATTTAACTGTGCCTGAATGGTGCAAGGCAAGAAACTGCAGTCCTATCAGGTTCCTTCCTGGGATCTTTGAAAACTTGATGAGAGACAGAAAGTGGTAAGAGCTGAGTCACCTCTGCAATGTTCAGAAGAGAAGCCCACAAGCTCTTCCTGTTCTGAAGGTCTGACCCTGTGACCACCCTCCCTGAGACTTGGCTGTCTCTCTGCATTCTGTAGTGAGCTTCCACAATACATCTCATTTTTGCTTAGGTGATAGCTCTGCATTCAGCTCTGCATTCTGTAGTGAGCTTCCACAATACATCTCATTTTTGCTTAGGTGATAGCTCTGCTTCTGGTGCTTGCGCCCATATATGAACCTTATTCAGTACAGATCTCAACTGCTGACTACTTACCTGAACTCAGTGTGCCTGGCTCTCAGCCCAGGACCTCTCTTTCAGCCTACTCACCCCGCTAGGCCAAATCTTAAATCGTAACAATGCACACTAGTACTTAACATTGATATTTGTCTCAGGTTCTCCATAGGATCGCAATTTTGGAACTTACTCCAGTAGGAGCAATTTGTTTGGTCATATTTGTTTATTCATCCATACATCCTTCCATATTTAGCATCTATGGCACACTAGACATGGCCCATGGTCCTAGGGTTACAAAAACTTACCAGATAGCATCTCTGCTTTTCAACCTTATAGACCAATGAAGGTAATTGCTTTATCAATAAATAGTCAGTACAAAGGGGCTAAGCGCTATAAGGGAGGCACAAATATGGGTCATTGAGAGCACAGCGGTGGGAACAAATGACTATCTTCAGAAAGGGAACCAGGAGGTCTTCACTAGGTAGCTAATGTTTAAAATGAGTATTGGAGAATGAGAATGAGCTCACTGGGAGAATAAGGGTAGTACCGCTTTAAGAAAACACTGCAAGCATGGCAAATTTCTTGAGTATTCAACCTTGCAACCCCATCTCTGGGATTTCTCCTACACACCTAACAAATGACTTATGCATAAGATTAACCACTGCAGCACTGGCAAGAGTAAGGGATGGAAAACAACCCACATGTAAATTAGCACCGGTTAGATAAAAATGATGTATCATCTTAATGGAAGACCATGAAACTATAACAAAGAATGAGGAAGCTTATTTATCAGTATGAAAGATCTTTAAGATACATTGCTAAGTTTAAAAAAAGCAACTTTAGAATAATACTGCCTTTTGTTTTAAATGGGATAAAATGAGAATACATATTCATATTTGTTCACATTTATATTAAAAAGCTAGTTATATACATCTTACCATGGTGAGAACTGAAAAGACAGTGAAAGTAGTGAAGAGTGGACCTTCCGCTGAACACTTATATCTTGTGTTTTTTAATTAAAATATTATCTATTCAAAAATATAAATAGGATTTCAAAGAATACATTGCAAGGAAACAGCAATTTAGGGGACTCAGAAGACAACACATTGTTTTTTTTTTAACTGCTCTGAGTCAGAAATTTTCTGTCAAAAGAAAATAAGGAGAGAATGTTTCGGTTCACCTCCCTCTTATGTAATAGCTAACTGCTCACAGCAATTTCAAAATATGAGAATAGGCACCTTTAAAAACACAGACGTGGTGAACACATATGTAATATATAGCTGATGTATTACAGAATTGTACACTTGAAACCTATGTAACTTTACCAACCATTGTCACCCCAATATATTTTAATTTAAAAAAAAAGCACAGACATGAGTGGTGATTCATGGCTAGTACAAAAGCAAAATAGTGTTGGCAGGGAAATCTAACATACAGATTTGGAAGCAGAATATTTTATTCCTTCTCATATGGGTCTCTTCATTCAATTTAAACATTCCTTCAGCCTTATTTTTGAAAGGATGCAGAGGCTTTTCATTTAAAACACTAGAAAAATAAAACAAATAAAACTGAATGTCATCTTAAATAAAACCCTTATGTCATCTTAAAAATAAAAAAATATTACTGTAATTTAGAACTTGTGAAGAATATAAGATACAAGACTGAAAAGTCTGGACTTTCCCCAGGTAATGGGCCAGTGAATGTCATTAGACAGGAATTTTACGTTTTTGGGGTTTTTTCCCCCATCCTTCCATGCTTCAGTGTACTGTTCTTTAAAAAAACAATAGTCTCCTTTCAGACATTCCATGCCATCTGATTATTATAAAATCCATTCACTCAAATGAAAGGAGATATAACTAAATAAAATCAGTCTCATTATTCAAATGAGTGTTCTTGGACATTTACCATTACCCGAGAGTTCAGTCCTCAGTGGAATAGTTTAAAAACTTTGTTTTCAATTCACCAAAGGATGACCAGATTTTGGGAGGGGGTTGGGGGGACTGGGTCATTCTACCAAAACTCAGAAGAATCTTGTTTTCTGTAGACAGCTGTTATTTCTGTCTGCCCATTACCACCTTCCTTCCTTTGGGGAACTGTTCTTCTCTCATCCACTCGCAGGCTCTGCTGCTGATTCTGATGGAGCTGGCTGTCAATCACTGTAACTAATCATGTGGCCACAGGGTGATCTAGATCTAGCCAAACACAGTACCTATTCTTCTCGTCCCATTCATTGGTTCAAAGGAATAGGACACTAATGGGCATGTGTTCCCAGCTGGGTTAATCATCCTTTTGGTTGTTGCTACTTGGAGCCAGATGAAAAGGAGTTGTGCCTCTCAGATCACAAAAGCTGAAAAGACATGAATATGAGACAGCTAGCAGCCCTAGAAATTACATGTGCATATTAAAAAGTTTGGAAGGCTACTCAAAATGTTTTTAAAATCATTTTATGCTGTTGGCATTATGAGTGATTATAAAAAAATCACTGTAATTTAGTGCTATCGTTTTGATTTTCAACTTCAAACAAACAAACAAACAAATGTAGACCGACTAAACTTTAGAGGTAGTCAAGTCTACAGGACAACTTTGGCCAGAAGCGTACAGAGTGGAGTGGGAAACACTTCATAAAACTGAGGGATGTTAGTTGAACCTTGAATGATCTGGATGAACAGAGAAATACAGTGACCACATTTTGTACAGAAAAGCAAGCAGGCAAGGTCAACTTGTCCCGAGCAAGGGAGAAGTGTCAGCCAACAGTTACCAGGGCCAAAAACATTCTTATCTGAGAGTCTTGAGACAGACGGAGGAGAGGGACCAGCACTAAGCTGAGGTAAAGTGTACTAGAAAAGGAGCCCCCCTGAGATAGAGAAGGGGACAGGAGGAGGACGAGTGAGGGAGCCTTGCAGCACAGGTAGGTGCACTAGACATATACATGCCTCACTGCCTTCTGTCTACGTAAACAAACTCTGTGTGAGCCCCTACACCCTGCAGCAGCTCATCTCCACAGCCACAACTGGTTAGACCAACAGTGGAGATAGGACAGGGCCATTTGAACGTTAACGAATGGCCTAGCATGGCCCGGTATACAGGACTTTTCCCAAACAGGGAAAACTGGGTCAATCCTCTCCACTCTTTTTCTGCCTCTGGCTTTTGCTCTTTCTCAGTAGCTCCAAAGGGAAGTTTCTTGTAGCTCCACGAACTGATCTGAAAGGTTATAAAGTAGATTGTAGTTCAGGGTTGCAAAATAAAATACAGGACAGTTAAATTTGAATTTCAGATAAATGACAACAACATTATTTAGTATAAGTATGTCCTAGGTAGTGCATGAGATAGACTTCTAAGAAAAAGTTATTTGTTCATTATTTATTTCTGAAATTCAGTTTTGACTGGATGGTCCTGTGCTTTTCATTTGCTACATCTGGCAACCCTATCAGGAGCCCTTCTGCTGCAGCATGAGCATATGAAGTCTGTGAGGCCAAGCAGTGCAGGCCTCTCCTTTTCTGCCCCTGGTTCTGCAGGTGTGTCTCCTGTCCTTTCTTTGCTGGAGCCCCATTAAGCAACTGGAAAGCACTGTTCCTCCCCGCGTATCTCTGCTACTTCATCTTCCCTGAGCAGAACATACTGTACTGTGAATGAGGTCCAGACGTTTATTGCCACAGGGTCAGGCTGAAACTATGTTGGACTTTATTCTACTACACACCAGAGAAAGCCTTCCAGACTGTCTCCAAAGGAAGGAGTATAATTATGTCAACCTCCTTCTTCAACCCTTCTCCAGCCAACGTAGCCTCTCTTTGAAGCCTCGGGTCAGCTGGCCCCATGCCACCCACTTCCTTAGGAACTCCCTGCCCTCCCTGTAGGAAGAAGACATGCTCCCCCTGTGTCATTTGCAGGGACTTGCAAATATGAGCACTGGAAAGGCTGTACTTTGCTTAGTTACAGCTGACTTTGGGAGAGTGGGTAATCCCTAGTATTAGATGCACTTGACATTTTCACATATGTACCTAAAAAGCAAGGCATACCCTCCAAGGTGAGTAGGTTATTCTCAGCTACAATGTCTAATTACATACAAGGAAAGAATATTCTTCTTGAAAATGGCATTAATTTGAACAGTTGCAAAAGAGTAATTGTATTAAGAAGGAATTACTTTTCTTTTTCTGGGCCTAGTTTACATGACCAGAGGCACACTTGGCTCTCTTCAGCATCCTAGAGAATGATGCCAGCTCTGATTAGATTCATTGGAAATCTCCTCCCTTCTCAACCTAGCTAGAAGGGGAGATTCCACACACACACACACACACACACACACAATATTTAGCAGTGTACATAAGGAGGCAATGACAACCACCTGACAGAAAGGAAAGGAATAAAATCCAAAAAGTCATGAAAGAAAATATAGTGTTCTTAGTATCAGATCCTATGAACCCTTTGGTTCAAGTTTTGGATGTCCATGAGACTTCTCTGTATCCGTATAGAAGAAAGCATAACAAGCACTTTCATCATTGTCTGGTACTCGGGCCTGGCTAATTAGGACAGGGGACTAGCAGCCCTGAGTGTGACAACCTGATAGAGGAGGTGGTGGGGATGCAGGCTCTGGATTGGTCGGTTTACATTTAAAAGGCGCCTTCAAAGGAGAGTCCCTTACTAGCTCTAGGAATTGGCTAGTCCTGGGAGGGGCAGTCTCTCCAGAGTCAGAAAGGTCCCAGATGTCAAAGTATCAGAAACGCATGGCTAATTCAGTAGTATTGGATGATGACCCAAAGCATAAAATGATACCCATGAGTCCATACTGATATAAATAAAAGATTGAATATTTAAATAGAGAAGAGACAAATCTCCCTATAGAATTCCAAATAATTTTTGTAAGTACTCCTCACTCTAGGAGATGGAGTCTCCTCTCTAGAGTATCAGCTGTGCTTACTTCCAAAGAGGAGAGGGGGGCTTTCCAAGGGGTGATAAGGTAATTGTACCGTGGGAAGGTGATTTTCTTCCAAGATGAGGGTAGAATCTTCTGTCAGAGAGTATTTCATTATCTGATCCCACAGCTTCTAGCCGTCACTCCTTTGATACCACTTCCAGGATGTAGTCCACTTACATTAGTGAACGTGTCTCATAGAGGTACCAGGATAACAAGCACATAAAAGAATGGTTCGCTGCAGAATCTTAGGATGTTGCCAGCCTCAATGCATGGGAGTCAGACAATGTCCTGGTCCAGGCCCCCCGCCCCAAACATGACAGCTTCTCCCACATCTCTCTATGTCCACAGTCCCTGTAACCCAAAGGGGCCAGAACGTTTTCTGATATTTTTCCTCTGTATATGCCAGTAGACTTTCTCACTCTCTTTGCTAATCCAGGATTTAAAACACCTTACAATAAATTTGGCAAGTCCTTGGAGAAAGCTAATTACCTAATTTTTACATATTGGTGGAACTGGGCTGGTGGTGATGGAAGAACAAGGAACAGAAGAGGTTTCCTAAAGCAATTAGTTGGGGGCAGTTTAGAGAATAAAAAGAAAGTCATTATGCAAATATAGATCTATTAACAGTTATTCAACTTTGAAAACGATCATTACTTAGAATGGAAAAGGACACTAGATTCAGGTTTTCCACCTCAGTTGTTAAAATTACTTATAATTAATGTCAGCCCTCTGAATGGTTATAAATATTACTGCTCACTAAATGGTTATTATTATTCTGCCAACTGCCTTTATGACTCAGAGCACTCGAGCTGTCTTTCCTGTTCACACCATTCCCTTTCTGTCCTTCTCTAGTCCTTTCTTTGGCAGAGAGAAACCCCCATGTGGTCCCCTGGCTTCAGGAAGGCAATTCTTCACCTGAACAAGCAATCCTTTGAAGCAGAGAATCTAGGAACAATACCAAGCAAAAGACTTTCTCCTTCTTGTATCTTCAAGGAGTCCCAAACCTTTTTGCTGAGAAGAGCTGTCTAGTTCTTACTATCCTAAAACCTCGCAATGTCTAAGGGGTGGGTGAGGATTGGGCATTTGCCTTACTATCTTCTCACTAGACATGCCAAAGAGAGTTGGCTGTGCCAGCAGCTGTTTCACTGTTGTTCCTGCAGAGCCTTTCTTTGAACCTGGTAGGAATGCCTGCCCCAAAGAGAAGGAAGGAAAGAAAAATCAAGCACATGTGATTGCCACTTAAATTTAGAGTTGCGGTATGCTCCCCCCGTAATTGTGTGTTAAGGGTAAACAACTGAAATATCAATTGACTTCGAATATGGTCACAAGAAGTGTAGCTTTGGCAACTCATTAATAGAAAGTTATGCTCAGTTGAGGTGATGGTTGGATCACAAGAGTATTTATTTTTTAATTTAGAGACTTTTTTTCAGATAAAGTTCACGAGTGCTTTGAAACACAAACAACTCTCAACCAAAAGAATCCTTCGACGGATGATAGATCATTTATATATATATACATACAGAGGGTGCCAAAAAAATGTATACACATTTTAAGAAAGGAAAAAACTATTAAAATTGTAATAATATATACCAATAACAAAAGATGAATACAAGTCACATTTGACTTCCGTAATTACAAGAGGCGCTCAAAGTGGTTACCATCAGCATCCATCCAGACACTTCTGTATGGCGTACTGCTTGAGCATAGATAACATCTCTTAAAATGTGTGTGTGTGTGTGTGTGTGTGTGTGTGTGTGTGTGTCACAAAGGTGAAAGCAAAGGAATGAGTGGACAAAAAAGGAGATAAGTCTGCCTGCTCCTGAGACAGGTTAACATGTTGTTAGGTGACGGGAAGGTCCCTGGTAGAATAAACAAAAGACAGCCATATCCTAAAACTCTAGGTTCTAAAGTAGCTCATTCACTCCAGGACAAAATGTAATGGTGCTTTGAGTTTAATAAGTTATCTCATAAATCCTTTTTGGCCTGGACAAACCAAACAGAACAGATCTGATAGCTAAGAGTGGGTTATTTTCCTGATCCCTTCAGGATGGGCAAACAGAACAAACCTGATAGACGAATTCCATTAAAAGGCACCAGCTCCCTTCTCCAAGCAGGCAAGGAAAGATTTAAAAAAAGAGCCTTTTTGCCCTATGTTGGGCACCCCAATCAGGGACCCCCATCTCGTTCCGAGAGCTGCGACTCTTTGCTTTTAATAAACTATCCTCTCTTACAACTCCTTGCCTCTCCTTGGTCTGTGCTTCCATTCTTCGGTTTTACGAGACACGATCCTGGCACTCACAGAAATTTCCTTCATCACTCCCCCATGTCTCTCTTTGATTATCCATATTTTTCCCAAACAAGGTGGCAACACCTCAAGGCAACAGTGTCCTCAAGTGATGTCTTGGAACTGCTACTCAATGAGACGGGACCAAGAGAGAGTCAAAAACAGATGATCAGAAGAATGAAGATGCTTCTCAATATGAAGAGCCCGTCCTGACCAAGCTCATAGTTCAAAGGAGATTCTTAATGGGTACACTAGCATTTAATGCTGTCAACCAGTCATTTTTGGAAACACTGCTCTTCACGTGTATGAATCTTCGTGCCTCTTTGTTATGATCACACATAAGTCTCGCTGCTACCCCAGCAGACTCTTCTTTCTAAGATGTATCACTGCGCGCTGTGCTGGCTTAAGCTCCAGGTCTTTGCTCCACAGAATTTCCCTGGGTATTGCATCTTCCATGCTCTCTTTTAGGCAACTTTTATGTACTCTGTCCTCGAATTCTGAGAAAGGAGGCCTTGGGGCAGTGATAGAATTACTTTAGAAAACAAAACAAAGTGAAAGAGGTTCACATGTGGGATTACATAAATTGGCTGCTGGATGGATTGCAGAGATACAATAGATCAGAGATCACAAACCGTGGGCTACATGCCACGTGCTTGTGTGTAATGAATACTGTTTTTACATTTTATATGAATTGTTAAAAGATAAACTGAGGCGTATTTAAATGTTTATTTGAGCAAAAACTGATTCCAATCGCACTGTGACAAAACAGAAGTGTCGGGATGCTCCACCACAGGAGCTGGGGAGAAATGTTAACAGAGAAAAGGTGGAAGCAAAGCAAGGACATTATTGATTTGCTATAGCGTAAAGCCTAGTTGGCTGTTTGTGATGGGTTGTCCTTAACACTTTCAGTTCGTAACTTTGAGGCATTTTTACAGGCTTAGATTTGGGTTTGCTTAAGTAGGCTGCCTTGGCATTAGAACCAACTCAGTTTAATGGCCTCCTTGTGTAAGTAATTTAACAAAATTAATTGCCCACATTTAAGATCAAGAGATTTCATGTTAAAAAACAAACAAACAAACAAACAACTAACTGTCTGACTTCTCTGGCAGACAAAGCCTGCATTCCCGCATGGTAGCCAGTATAGCTCTGCAGGCAGACGCTGGTACTCCTGTTTGCCACAGTTCCCACCTGCAGGCCAAGTTTTATCACCTGCTTAGCCTACGTAAGCATCTCAGGTGAGAAAAGAGCTTGTCTCTTTCTTCCTACTCCCCAATTCATAGTCTTTTCTTTGATAAGCAGAGTTGGGAAACCAACAGCCAGATAACACTTCGTAATCTTGGTTTGTGTCACTACTCAGATTCTCTACTGTAAACCTGTCTTGCCACCTCAAATCAGTGGTTGGTTCCAGTATCCACAATTGGGAAATCTTAGGGGGGTTTTCTCCTTCAAGAATCATACAGATTTTCCAGTCAAGATGGCGGAGTAGCTAAGTGCTGTGCTCACCTCCTCTCAGGACCACATCAATTAAAACTAAACCACAGAACAGCCATTACTGAGAATCGCCTGTAACTGAACTGAATCCCTGCAATGATGGACATACTGAAGAAGCCACCTCAAGACTGGTAGGAGGGGCAGAGACGCAGGACAGGCTCGTCCCACACCGAGGTGTGACCATTACAATTGGAAGGGATCTCTCCATTACAGAGGTGCCCCTCTGAGGAGCAAAGGATCCCAACCCCTCCCCCACTCAGGATTTCAGTGCTGGGGAGAGAAGTCCCCATAACTTCTGGCTGTGAAAACTAGCAGAGATTGTAGCTGGGTGAAACAGACAGAGGCTACACTCTCACGCACTCCTCTTAAAGGGCCCGCACATGGACTTACTTGCTGACAGACTCACTTGCCCTGAGCTCCAGCACTGGGGCAGAAGCTCCAAAGGCGCCAGGGACGTACAGGGAGGAATTGAATTGTCTGGCTCATAGTGAGGGTTGGTGGGGCAGCTTTCTCTTTAAAAGGAGGGATGGAGGAGCTGGTGGAAATCATTGTTTCTTTGTTGGGCCCTCCCCACTCCCTGCATGCAGACCCCAGGCAGATGCCGAATCTGAGTCTCCATCAAACTGGCTATCACCTTTTGTCTGCCCTGCCCTAGTGATTCCCTGAGACCATGCCCCACTCAACTTTCGGGCACATCCAAGTCGCTTCCAGTGGCTTTTCCATATAAATGGCCTGCCTTGGCTAATGCTGCAGACTTTCGTAAAGTCTCTCAAAGGTTCACAAAACCCAAACAAGCAGCATCTGGCTTTGTCGTGTCCTGTACCTGTGGCTGAGCAGCCCTAATCCCAACAAAAAGGACCCAGTAATCCTACTTCTTGGTAAGTATCTGAAGAAACCCAAAACGCTACTTTGAGGGTACATGCTGAGTGAAGTATGTCAGAGACCAAAAGACAGATGCAGTGTGATTTCGCTTACAACTGGAATCTAGAGAACTAAATAAACAAACAAAACAGAAACAAACTCATAGATACAGAGAACGTTTTGATGGTTGCCACACAGGAGGGGGGTTGAGAATGGGTGAAAAAGAGGAAGGGATTAAGAAGTACAAATTGGGGACAGCAGGATGGCTCAGTTGGTTAGAGCATGAGCTCTCAACAAGGTTGTTGGTTCAATTCCCACATGGGATGGAGGGCTGAGCCCCCAGCAACTAAAGATTGGAAACAGCGACTGGACTTGGAGCTGAGCTGCACCCTCCACAATTAGATTGAAGGACAACAACTTGGAGCTGATGAGCCCTGGAGAAACACACTGTTCCTCAACATTCCCCAATAAAATAAAATAAAATACAGTACAAATTGGCTGTTACAAAGCAGTTATGGGGATGTAGGGTATAGGGCACGACGCTCTTAACAAGGTTGTTCGTTATCAGTTCGATCCCCACAGGGGCCACTGTGAGCTGCACCCTCCACAACTAGATTGAAACAACTATGTGACTTGGAGCTGATGGGTCCTGGAAAAACACTTAAAATAAATAAAAGTTAAAAAAAAAGAATATAGTCAATAATATTGCAATAACTATGTATGGTGTCAGATGAGTACTATATTTATTGGAGTGATAGATGGGAGGGGGCTGGGGAATAGGGTGAAAAAGGTGAAGGCATTAAGAATTACAAATTTGTAGGTACAAAATAGTCATGGGGATGTAAAGTGAAGCATAGGGAATCTAGCCAATAATATAGTAACAACTATGTACAGTGCCAGGTGGGTACTAGACTCATCAGGGGGATCACTTCTTAAATTATATAAATGTCTAACCACTATGCTGTACACCTGAAATTAACATAAAATAATACTGAATGTCAACTACAATTGAAAAATTAAAAGGTGGGGAGAAAAAGGCGAAGGGGAATAAGAAATTGAAATTTCCAGGTATAAAACAAATACATCATGGGGATATAATATACAGCATGGGGAATATAGTCAATAATATTGTGATAGCATAGTACAGTGTCAGATGGTTGCTAGACTTATGGTGACCACTTCTTTAGGTATATAAATCTTGAATAATTATTGTGTACACCTGAAACTAATGTAATATCGTATGCTAACTATATTTTTTAAATCTTTTAAAAAAAAGAATCATACATAGTACATAGCTCATTCAGAATCATAGGGCCTATACCAATACTGGAACTTTAGAATCTTTCTACCTCCTTTCTCGTGTTGTTTGGCCCTAGTGACAGGTCTAGCAATATTCTCATCTTCTGCCAAGTCTGCCACAGTGCCAGAAGCTGCCTTTGCCATGGCCTTGTTGGAGAGGAAAAACTGCCTCTACCATCTTAGGTTCAGTCAACGGAGGTGTGTGAATTAAACTGACAAAAGATAGATTAGCAAGAGAAAAGACAGATTTTTTTTTTATTCACATATGTATAACATATGGTAGAATTCACAGAAAAATGTGACTAGAGGAGGCAGTTAGAATTTGGGCTTATATACCATCTTAATGGGAAATAGGGACGGGTCAAAGGGAGTTACAGGAAAACAAATGACTTCTTAATAGGGGAGGGGAAGAAAGGCACTTACGGGAAAACAAATAACTTTTGAGAAAGATAAATGGGCCCTTAGGAGACTAGGTGGGAGTTTGGTGACAATGTCTGTTTGGGTGTGTGGCCTACTTGTAGTCAATCTTACCTGGTTTTAGGGAAGAGATTTATGACTACTGACTCTTTTAGGAGGCTCAGCACTTAGGTAGATAAAGGAGTGTAGCGTGGGGGGAAGAAAAGCCTATTCTCAAATGCCTTCAGCTCAAAATAACTTGTATGCTATAGTGGCTATTCTGGCCCCCTTCAGCCTCATTCCAAGGAGTGGCTGCTGAGGATAAGACTCCACTAAGTACTGTGTTGTGATTACTGATGGTACTTACCATGAATCCTTCTTTTTCTACTAATACCTACAATCCTCACCTCTTGAGCTGCTGCTGCTACCCAATGCCACACATCACAGTGAAAACGAACCATCTTCCCCTGCTGTGCTCATTCTGGTCCTGCCCCTAACCACTGCTGCTCAGGAACCATTGTGGTCTCCACTCCTGAAGCCAGAGTTACTAAATCTCCAGATATATGTTAAGAGTTCTTCCCACCAGAAGTGTGGCTTCATTCTCTTGAGTGAGAGCTCCCTCTGTTGAGAGATTTGGACCAAGACTTAAGACCCGGGGAAGATAGTCTTTAGGTTGTGAGATGCCAACTCAAACTAGCTTAAGATAAGAGATAAAAAATTATTGGTTTACAAATGGCAAGTCTAGAGAAGATGAATTCATCCACAATAATTCAAAGTCATGTGACTTCTTTCATTCTCCATCTTTTGCCTTTACTTATTTAAACTCTTGACTTTCTTCTTTCTAACTCGTCCACTGGCTGACACAGGCTAGGTCTAGGGCATATCTTTGGGTCCTCAGAAGGGAGGAAGATTTTCTTGATTTATAAAAGAAAATCCCAGAGGAGGATTCTGATTGGTTCTAGTCTAGTCACTTGCTCATCCTTGAGTAAATTACTGTGGCCAGAGTAGAAAAGGTTCTATGATTGGCAGCCCCAGGAGGATCAAAAGGAGTAAGGAAGGTAAGTTGTAAGAAACAGAATGTTAAGCAAACAAAAACAACAGATATCTCCTACAACAGTGTACTGATAAATACCGAGGCTCCTATAAAAAGACATATAACATTATTTTAAAATGGGCAATGGACTTGAATAGACATTTCTCCAAAGGTATACAAATGGTCAATAAGCACATCAAAAGATGCTCCCTATCATTAATCATCATGGAAATGAAAATCAAAACCACAAGACACCACTTCACACCCACTAGGATAGCTAATGAAAAAGTCAGATAATAACAAGTGTTGGCAAGGATGTGGAGAAATCAGAATCCTCATACAATGCTGGCAGGAGTGTAAAACAGGGCAGCTACTGCAGAAAATAGTCTGGCAGTTCTTCAAATTATTTAACAGAGATATCATGCGACCCAGGAATTTCACTCCTAGATAGATATATAGAAAGATGTCTAGATTAATATAGGTATGTCCAAGGGAAATGAAAATATGTCTGCACAAAAATTATACGAAAATGTTCACAGCAGAATTATTCATAATAGTCAAAAGGTGGAAACTTCTGATGAATGGAAAAACAAAATATGATATATACATATAATGCAATATTATTCGACCATAAAAAGGAATGAAGTACTGATACATACTACAATATGAATAAACACTGAAAATATTATAAGTGAAAGAAGCTAGTCACAAAAAGACCACACATGATTCCATTTACATTAAATGTTCAAAATATCAAATTCTATAGACAGAAAGATTAGTGGTTGGCTAGGGCTGGAGGAGTTGAGAGGGTTGGGAGCGACAACTAAAACGTAAAGGGTTTCCATGGATAGTGGCGAAAATGTTCTCAAATTGATTGTGGTGATGGTTGCACAACTCTAACTATACTAAAAACCACGGAATGAACACTTTAGATGGGAGAAGTATAAATAACCAGGGTGCATTCTGAACATCCTACTTCCCTTGGGGCCTCTGAGCGATGGTATGGAGAAAGCTCAATCTGAAGCTAGACAGCTTCGAGTTCCAATCCTTTTACATCCTAGCACTTAACTCCCTCTTCAACAGCAACAGGGACCCTGGAAAGGTTGTTGTGATTTTTAAATATATATATTACGGTTAATAATGTATAGTGTTTGATACACAGTAGACGCTCAATAAACTCTATTGTGTGCGTACATCAATGCATACGTACATATGCACGCGAACATGGTGGAAAGGTTTTGAAGGAACCGGATCTGGAGGACCGGTTGTGACCCGGTCGGCCGTCGCCCCCCAACGTCTCTCAGACTCCGGAGTAGTGAGGCAGCAGCACAGCCCACGAATTCTGGAGTGAAGGAAAAGCCCCGCACCCCAGGGCTGAGGAAAAGCAAAGGCTCGGACTGAAGGGCGTGGCAAGGCCGCCCCACACAACAGAGAGTGATGCTACGTAACTGGTGGAGCCAAGAACCAAACCCCACCAGCTGCGGTGGAGGGAGATCCGCAAACTATGTTGTCACCAGCGCTGGGAGAAGAGAACAATGCGCTCAGCCTGTACGCGGAGGCTCGAGGTGCCACGCCCGGGGCCGGGCCTGACCCGGGGCCTGCTGGGAAATGTAGTTTCTGAATCTCCGCCTGTGCAGCCCGCTGCTCGGTAGCCGACGCCACGTGCAACTACAAGTCACATCACGCTCCGCGAGGCCTTGATCGTACGGCTTTTGCAGGGAAGGGAGTGGGGCGAACATGGCTGAACGCAGCCGGGGCGACCCAACGTGCAGTGGGGTGGGCAGCCGGCAGGACACGATCCCCAGCAGTGGTGGCTGCAACTTTCCAGAGTACGAGCTTCCCGAGCTAAACACACGCGCTTTCCACGTGGGCGCCTTCGGGGAGCTATGGCGTGGCCGGCTGCGCGGACAAGGGGACTTGTCGCTGAAGGAGCCGCCGGCGTCGGTGCTTCCCGGGTGCGGAGGGGTCGCCGACTCCAGCCGGGAGGATGCCGCGGTGGCCCGGGATGTGGGCTGCAGCCTGGAGGCGGCGGCCGAGCTGAGGGCTGTTTGCGGGTGAGTGTGGGGCTGAGGGACTCTTGCCAGCTTGGGGCCCACCGGGTGCAGCCTTGCTCCTGCGCTCTCCTGAGAGCCATCCTTGGGAGGGCCTGTCGTTTACTCCTGGAGGTAGAAGGGCCGCCCTTTCAAAGCTTTCAACCTGCTGGAGATTTCCTGGAACACCGGGAGAAGACCCGTGATCAAACTGCACAATTTCTACGAGTTGGCGTGAAGGGACGAGAGATTGCATAAACTGCATAAACGATCAGATCAGATTTTCTATTCGCTAATTTTCGAAGTGCTTGTTCATGTAGAAAGGCAATCAGTAACAGCGACGTGTACCTGCCATTGACAGACGCTTTGACAATAGAGGAACCTTAGTAACCGTGAGGCCGGGAGGAGATTTTAACCAGAAAAGTGTTAAAACCTGGATTAACTGTTGTCTCTTTGGGGGACCTACCGAGAATGCTATCACTGAAATTTTCTCCAAAAGTGAAATACAAAAAATAACTTAAAAAAAAATATTTTTCTTTCTCCATTTAACACAGTATTGGCCTCCTTCAGTTAGTCCACCGTATATTCTTTCCTTTATAGAATATCCGCATAGAAGTCATTGCCTTGAATTCTGGCCTCCTCTGAGCCCCTGCTGGATTTTATGACTTCTTAATTATTCGATGATGTATTTAGGATGCAACCCTGACTCCACGGACAAGATGCATGATTGCTTTTCCTTTATGTTTGTGTTTTAGCCTTGATAAACTGAAGTGCCTTGAGGAAGCTGAGGATCCAGAAGTCATTCCAGAGGACACTGACCTAGTGACGTTGGGGTATGGAGGATTTTGCTTTCACTATTTGCTATTAATTTAATTATTTTTTTCAACATTGTATTGCTCAAAAGTTGTATGGTATTGTCATCCCACCCCCTAAATTCAACCATTGTTAACATTTAGCCATGTCTGCTTCAGCTGTATGTTTTTGAGATACCTGCTGTGTGTCTTTTTCTATTGGTGAACCATTCAGAGAGTTGCAGAGAGTATAATACATATTTCTAAATACAGAAGCATATAGATCCTAAAAGTATCACTCTCCTATATAATCAGAGTGGTATTATCACACCTAAGAAAATTAACAGTAAATACATAACTTCTAATAACCATTTCATATTAAAATTTGTGTTTATTTTTTAATGTGTTTACAAAGGTACAGTTAATCTACTTCGATTTCACTTGCAAGCTAAATACTCTGATAGTGCTTCTCAAACTATGTAAATGACCAGTTTTTTGTTTTGTTTTGTCTATAATTTTTGACATATTCATACTTCTGTAAAATAGGATGAAAATGAAGTACTAGAAAAATGGAATTAAAAGACAACAATAAGTGTCTAAAAACTTCAAGTAGGCATTCAGGTCTGCCTTGGTTTGTGGTAACTGCCAAATCCATTTCCTTTCCCTACTGCTAATATTTACATTAGCAACACTTGGAGCACTATGAAAGGGTCCTGTCTTTTGTAGGTCCGCTGTTCTCCTGATTTATCCATCACGCTGTCACCTGAGCTTGCTCATTTGCTAAGAAATGGTCAATGGCTCTATCTCTTTTATCGACAAATTTCAGACTCCTTAGACATTTGAAACCTTCTATGGCAAATGGCCCAAATTTGCCTTTCTAGATTTATTTTCAACCACTTTCTCTTTCAAATGGCTCAGGATGTACATGGACCCTTCCTGTCTGAAACCTACCCCATCTCTGAGACCCTAAGATTCCATTACACATTACTACAACCCATCTCTTTCCCTTAGGGGAGAGATGCACTTGTAATGTCTAGAACTCTTCTAACATTTCTAAAGTCTTTGAAGGCTCATTAAGAATCCAAACTCTTTCAGCTATGTATTGCTCTTAAGCTTATTGTATTGCTTTGCTACAATTGGTGCTCTTTAACTACTGTTGATTGATTGGTTGAGTTTTTCTAAACTGCATATCTGATTGTCTCACTCTTGCTTAAAACCTTTCAGTGGCTCTTAGGCAAAAGTCCTGAGTTCTTAAGTAGCTGACAAGGGCCCCTATAGAATGGACCTTGCTGATCTTTGCAGCTCTGTTTCTGCGGTGCTCCAACCACGCTACACTGTTTTTCAGTTTCTGTAATGTGTTCTCTCATTCCAGGCCTTTGCCTAGAACACTTACTCTTCCTCATCCGTCTGGTCTTGCAGGCTTCTCATCCTTTGTCATAGCAGAAGGATTAAAGACTATTTAGATCCCCGTTTATGCTTATGTAGCCCCCCCCCCCATACTTCTCTGTTGAAATACTCATCACACTTATAATATACCTGTTTAATTTTCTATCTTCTTAGGTAGACTTAAAAGTTCCACAAGTTATACCTGTCACACACACTGCTATACCCCTAGTTCCTAGAACTCTGGCACATAATCAGAGTCAGTAGATATTTGTAGAATGAGTTGAATGAATGAAATTTTCATAAACCTGAGGAAGTGATTTTTAGAGATTGGCTGATGATAATTTTAAACAAAGCAGACTTTTTTATTATAGTTAATAACATACTAATTGGCTTATAATGATTATATTAAGTCATGTTAAATAATAATTTTTGGACTACTTTTCACTTGCTTCCCTAGCTGTTTTCTCTTATTAGATCAACTGGATCTCCTTGGTTGTCTTCTTATCCTTTCTATAGGAAATGTAGGTAGAATTATATGTATAATCTAATGTAAAAGGAGTTGGTACAGCATTCCTCAGTTGGGATTATTTTGATGTACTTTGAAACTATTATATTAAAAATATGACTCATATTAATTTTAACAATGCTGCAAATAAGTTAGACTTGTGCCGAAAGCTAAAATCTGTATCTCTTCACTCTTTTTCTCTAAACCTTCCTTCTCCCCACAAATAACCTTCCTTCTCCCCACAAATAAAAATAGGAATAAAACCTAAGTACATGACCCATTTAATATGGTATAACATAAATAAATTTCTAGAATATACTCTTTTCCTTGTCTAACAAAGGAGCTACTGAACTTATTTTATGCATGTTAGGGGGAAAAGACAGTTGGTAGAGATTTGATTCTCTCTTGATACATGCTGCGCTTCTTAATCCATAGCAACCTAAATAACTTATCTTCAGCACTTTTGAAATTTTTTGACTACTTAAGAGAAGATTTTAATTCCCAGGAGTAGGAAAGATAATTGTTACTACATGGGTGCTACTGAAATGCATCTGTCATCCCAAATGCTTTAGCAACATTACTTTTAATAAAACAGCACTTTCAGTTAGATTAGTCTGCCTATCCCTTTGATTTCTCTGGCCAAGAAAGCACCATTCACTGCACCATTTAAAGGATGGAAAGGGGAAATTTCAGAGTCCTATAAGAAAAAGAGAACCACAAAATTGGAGGACTGTTACCTACCACCAAAACAAACAATAAAAAAATAAACCCCTCTAATATACCAGGGTTTTGTTAGCATGACAGAATAGATAAAATAGCCAACTTTATAAAACAAAACTATAGGAGATGCAAGGAAACAGCTAGAAATGCACTAATAATAAGACACTTTAGGGGCGGCCGGGTAGCTCAGTTGGTTAGAGTGTGAGCTCTGAACAACAGGGTTGCCGGTTCGATTCCCACATGGGCCAATGAGCTGCGCCCTCCACAACTAGATTGAAGGACAATGACTTGGAGCTGATGGGCCCTGGAGAAACACACTGTTCCCCAATATTCCCCCATAATTAAAAAAAAAATTTTAAAAATTTAAAAAGACACTTTAATATACCAATCTCAGCACAAGACAGATCAAATGGTTTAAAAAAAAAGAGAGAGGTAAAAGTTCTAATGAACATAACCAACACGATAGGTCTTGAGGAGATAAATATATATATATGTGTGTATATATATATATATATATATATATATATATATATATATATATATGTATATGTAAGTTTACATTTATGTACGGAGCACATTCACAACAATTGATTATATATTGGGTCACAAGTAAAACATCAGTTGCTTCCATAAAGTACGAATACTACAAACAGCACTGATCACAATGTAATAAAATTAGAATTCACTAACAAAAACTAATGAGCCTATTCCATCTGGAAGTTTTAAAATTTATTAAATAAATGGACGAAAAGGGAATTACTCTGAAATTAGAGAATTTTTAAGAAATAATGACATTGAAAACACCACATATCAGAATATAAGGAATACATTTAAAGCAGTGGTTAGAGGAAAATTTATTGCTGTGACAATGTATTAAAGGAGAAAAAATAAAAATAAATGAATTAAATTTCTAGCTCAGAAATCTAAAAAAAACAAAGTAAACCAAAAGAAACTGTAAGGAAGGAAATAATAGTGATATAAGCAGGAATTAATGAGGAAAAGAACAGAAAAGGGATGGCTCTAATTAATCAAAATCTTGGTTTGTTTTTTGTTTTGTATTTTAAATAATTAACAAAATAGGTAAACTTTAGCTGACTTAAGAAACAAAAATGGAAGAAAGCACAAACATACAAAATGAGGAAGAAATAACCACTGGAACAAATTTTTTTAATTACAGGAGATTGCTCTGCAGGCCTTGGCAAACTATAGCCCACTGACTGGCCACCTGTTTTCTTCACATAAAGGTTTATTGGGACAGCTATGCCCAGTTCTTTTATATACTGTCTGTGGCTGCTTTTGTACTACAGTGACAAGTTGAGTAGTTGTGGAAGAAACCACCCACCATAGGGCTCACAACCTAAAGTATTCACTATGTGGCCCTTTAAGGAAAGGTGTGCTGATCCCTGCTCTACAGAAATAAATTATATGAAGTATCTAGAATAGGCATATTCATAGACACAAAAAGTAGAACAGAGGTTACCAGGGGTTGGTGGAAGGGAGAGTGGGGAGTTATTGTTTAATGGGTATAGAATTTCTTTTTGGGTCCTGCAATGCACACAACTTCCAGTGCTCAGCTTACGTGGTATTCATCAGTCATTAGCACCCATTACCCAGCAGCTTTCCCTACTACTCCACTCCTCTGGACAACTCCCTTCAGCAGCTTTTTCTGGTGCCCTTAAGGGTGGATTTCCAACAGGATTCACTGATGGGGCACCATAGCAACTTCTCTCCCATTTAATGAGTCACAGCTGTGCCCTCTCCGACAAGGTCTGGATCCCAGTCCCAGGGGGAGAAAAGGGAGTCTTCTTGGGCACTCTTTGTCAGAGCAAGGAGGAGGATACTCCTTTATCTACTATTTCTATATTCTGTAGAGTTCTCCTTACTTGCCAATCCCTCTTTACTCCAATCCTCTGTTAAAGTTAACAATTCTTTAGATTAAGCTTTCTCTGTTCAAATAACTGTTTAATTCTTTTCTTCTAATTGAACTCAGATTGATACAGAAAGGACTATAAAAAAAATACACGGGTATCTGCTTCTTTGAACAAAAGAAATGGAAAGGATAAACCAGAGATGTAGAATGTAGGATGAGGGCAGTAGGCCAGTAATAAATGTTGCAGACAAAACTCTGATGAATGCTAAAATTCCTGGGTGAAAGTTTAAGGAGAAACAAGATTTGCATCATTTCAAAGTATCTCCCCCACATATTAATACTTATCAGATACAAAGGAAAAGTATCTTTCCTACTGTAGGAACCTGGCAGACAGGAACTTAACCAAGATAAACATCACCAGTAATAAGACATATTATTAATATCATGGACTTCATCATAACACAATGAGAAGGACAAACTCATTCTTGTGGTATTCTTGCTAAAAATGTTGAGGCTGACTCCAGTTGTGAGGAAATAGCACTCAAACCCAAATTGAAGGACATTCTACAAAACAACTGATTAGAGCTCTTGGGACAGCTATCCCAAGATCATGAAAGACACGGAGAAACTACAGAACTATAAAAGACTGGAGGAAAAAGGAGAAATAAGAAATGCAATGTGGTGTCCTGCATAGGATCCTGGGACAGAAAAAAAAGGCATTCAGTTTAAAAATTTGTGAATATCAAAAAATGTCTATAGTTAAGAAGACTGTATTAATGTTAATTTCCTGGTCTTGATAATTTTACTATGATCATGTAAGATGTTAACAGAGGAGAAACCAGGTGAGAAATACAAGGAAACTCTGTATTATTTTTGCAGCTTTTCTTTAAGTCTGAAATTAATTCAAAATAAAAAATTAAATAGTAAAGATGTTTTTGAAGCCCCAGTAAAGAATGTTGAAGTTTAATTTTTCTTGTATCTATAACAGAGTTAGAAAGAGGCTTTTGGAACATCGGGAAGAAACCATAACGATAGATCGGGTCTGCAGGCAAGAAACATTTGCTTATGAGATGGTAAGAGACTCATCTTTTTTACCTTTGCCCATGAAACAATAAATGGTCACTGGGTGAGTTAGTGATGGCTGTAAGGTGACTTTCTATTGGATATGCTTAGTTGAAAGCAAACGAGAGAAACTTCATTGGGACTGGGAACGAGTAGGAGAAAAAGCCCCTCCGAATTCAAGTGATGGCATATTTTACTCTCAGATCTCTGCCTTTATGTTTGCTATTAGTTCGCTCTCGCTCTGTTAGGCTAATTCATGCCTTTTCACCACCCTATTCCTGGTATTTTTTTTGTTCTGCTCCTGATTTTGGTTTAACCTCATCTTTTTCTTGATCCATTATCTCTTCTGTAAAACCTTCAGAAAAATTTAAGATGATGAGTAATGAAGAGATAAGTGTTAGTACATGTGATGGGTTTATTAGTACATATTCTTGAGAACCTGCTATGTTCCAGACAGTGTTGGGCACTTAATAGTGCATATTGTTTCTCCCACTTTTACGTGTGTTTGGTAAAATTGATGTAACATTTACTCTTTTAACCACTTTTAAATATTCACTTAAGTGGCATATACAATCATAATGCCTTGTAACAATCACCACTATTTCCAGAACTTTTCATCATCCTAAACAGAAATTCCATACCCATTAAACGATAACTCCCCATTTTCCCTTCCCCCAGCCCCTCTGTTCTACTTTTTGTCTCTATGAATTTGCCTATTGTAGATATTTCATGTAAGTGAAACCATGCAATATTTGTCCTTCTGTGTCTGGCCTTTTTAGTTAATATCATGCTTTAAAGGTTCATCTGTGCTGTAGCATATATCAGAACTTCATTCCTTTTTATACCTGAATAATATTCCATTGTGTGGTTATACCAAATTTTGTTTATCTATTCATCTGTTGATGAATATTTGGGATTTTTCTACCTTTTGGATATTGTAAATAATGCTGTTGTATGCATTAATGTACAAGTATCTGTTTGAATCTGTTTTCATGCTTTTCAGTTTATACGTAGGAGTAGAATTGGTTGGTCATATGGTAATTCTATTTTAACTTTTGAGGAACCACCAAACTTTTCCACAGCGGCTGCATCATTTCACATTCCCACCAGCAATGCAGAAAGATTCCAGTTTCTCCACATCCTCTCAACACTTGTTGTTTTCTGGTTTTTGATAATAGTCATCTTAGTAGATGTGAAGTGGTATCTTGTTATGGTTTTGATTGTTATTTCCCTAATGCTTAGCGATGTTGGGCATCTTTTCATGTGCTTACTGGTTGTTTGTATATTTTCTTTGGTGAAATATCTATTCAAATTCTTTGCCAGTTTTTAAATTGGGGTAGTTGTCTCTTTGTTGTTGAGTTGTAAGAGTTCTGTGTATATTCTGGATACTAGACCTTTACCATATGTATAATTTAAAAATATTTTCTCCCATTCTAAGGGTTGTCTTTTGACTTTCTTAATAGTGTTCTTTCAGGTACAAATGTTTGAAAATAATCTGTTTTTTTTCTTTTATGATCTGTGCAATTGGTGTCATACTTAAGAAACCATTGCCATATACAAAGTCATGAAGATTTTCCCCTATATTTTCTTTTAAGAGTTTTATGGTTGTTGCTGTTAGTTAAAGCCTTTGATCCATTTTGAGTTAATTTTTATATATGGTGTAAGGTGAAAGTTCAGCTTAATTCTGTTGCATTTGGATATCCAGTTTTCCCCAAACTGAAGAGGGTCCTTTCCTTATTGAATGGTTTTGGCACCTTTGTTGAAAGTCAGTTGTACACAAGTTTTATTTCTGAGTTCTCTATTCCACTGGTCTACGTGTCTGTCCTTACCAGATACCACATTGTTTTGATTATTGTAGCTTTGTGGTCATTTTTGAAATTTGGAAATATTAGTCTTCCAATATTGTTCTTTTACAAGATTGTTTTCACTATTCATTGTCTTTTGAAATTCCATCCGAATTTTAGGATGGGTTTTTCTATTTCTGCAAAAAAAAAAAAAAAAAAAGCCATTGAGGTTTGGATAGGGATTGCATCAGATCTGTATATTGTTTCGGTAGTATTGTCATTTCAATAATGTTAAGTCTTCCAATTCATGAACAAGAGATGTCTTTCAATTTATTGAGGTTGTCTTTAATCTCATTCAGCAGTTTTGTAGTTGTTTTGTATATAAGTTTTTTATCTCCATTAAATTTATTATTAAGTATTTTATTTCATCAGACGCTATTTTAAATGGAATTGTTTCTTAATATCATTTTAGAAGATTGTTCATGGCTACTGTGTAGAAGTACAACTGAATTTTGTGTGTTGGTTTTATGTCCTGCAACTTTACTAAATTTGTTTATTAGCTCTAATGGTTTTTTTTGTGTTTGTGGATTCTTTAGGATTTTGTACATAGAAGATCATGCACAGAGCTAACTTTTTCTCTTCCTTTCTAATTTGGTTGCCCAATAGCTCTGTCTTCTTTCCTTCTTTTTTTTCTTCCTTTTTTTTTCCTTGCCTAATTGCTCTGGTTAGAATTTCTAGTACTGTGTTGAACAGAAGTGGCAAAAATGCACATCCTCATCAGTCTTTCATCATTGAGTATGATTTTCATATATGGCCTGTATCGTGTTGAGGATGTCCCCTTCTATTCCTAGTTTATTTCCTGTTCTTATCATCAAAAAGTGTTGAATTTTGTAAAATGCTTTTTTTTATCAGTTGAGATGATGATGTGGTTTTTTTCCCATCATTCTATTAGTGCAGTGTATTACATTGATTAATTTGCATGTTTTGAACTTATCTTTGCATCCTGAGGATAAGTTCCACTTGGTTGTGGTATATAATCTTTTTAATAAGCTGTTGAACTCAGTTTGCTAGTATTTTTTTGAGGAGTTTGACATTTATATTTATAAAGTATATAGGCCTGTAGTTTTCTTGTAGTATCTTTGTTTGGCTTTGGTATCAGAATATGCTGATCTCATAGAATTAGTGAGGAAGTATTCCTTCAACTCTTGAGATTTTTTGGAAGACTTTGAGAAGATTGGAGTTACTAACTTCCTTTGCTCTTTGGTAGAATTCGCCAGTGAAGCCATTGAGTCCAGGGCTTTACTTCTTAGGAGGTTTTTTGTTTTGGGGGGTTTTTTAAATAATTTGTTTTATTTTTCAATTACAGTTGACAAACAATATTATATTAGTTTCAGGTGTACAACGTAATGATTAGACATTTATGTAACTTACGAAGTAATCACCCCGGTAACTCTAGTACCCATCTGATACCACACAGTTATTACAATATTATTGACTATATTCCCTATGCTGTACTTTACATCCCCATGACTGTTTTTAGAACTGGCAGTTTACGCATCTTATCCCTGTCCCTTTTTCACCCATCCCCCAACCCCTCTCCTACCTGGCAACCATCAAAATGTCCTTTTATCTATGAGTTTGTTTCTGTTTTGTTTGTTCATTTATTTTGTGTTTTATATTCCACATATAAGTGAAATCATATGGTATTTGTCTTTCTTTGACTTATTTTACTTGGCTTAATATCCCGTAGGTCCAACTACATTGTCATAAATGGCAAGATTTCATTCTTTCTTATGGCCAAGAAATATTCCATTGTATATATGGTTTCTGGTGAGAAACTGGCTGTTAATCTTATTGAGGAACCTGATATCCTTTAGTCTCTGTCTGTTATTCTCTTTAGGTCATTGAATACATTTAAGACCATTGATTTAACATGATTTCAACACCTGGGCTTCCTCAACGGTTGTTTCCATCAAATTTCTTTTGTGTCTTGTGAATGAGCCATATTTTCCTGTTTGTGTGTTTTATGTTTTAGTTGCGAACTGGACATTCTGAGTTTGAGTTTTACTTATTGGGAGTTTGTGACTTTTCCAAACTATCTTTCAAGTGTGTGTATTCCTTGTTGTGTGTGGTCACTGATGTTTCTGTTTCATTATCTCTGGTCAGCCAGTGATCTGACCAAGATTTCCTTAAATGTCTGCCATCACAAATGAGTAAAATGGGTCCTGTCTACTGGGGCTGCTGCTGGGGGAAACTACTGCTATCAAGTGGGCCAAAACCAAGGCAAGTGTCTGCACCAGGCCCTTAGGACATTGCCAGACCAACTAAAACACACAACCCCCAATTTTTGGAGAGCAAGGTTTCCACTGTATATCCTGGCGTCAGCCATCTTTTCCGGGAACACAGGCTGCTTTCTCCACATCTGCGTGCAGGGCTAAGGAATGGGGGAATGGTAGTTGGTTTACACCCTCTGCTTACGTATGAAAAATCAGCACCTTGTCCCTCCATCAAGCACTCCCCTGGTTGCTATAAGTTCCAGAGTTCCAAAATAGTTGATTCCAATCTCTCTTCCCATCTTATTGGTTGCTTCGGTAGAGGGACTCAAGTTATTGCTTATGGGTGTTGTTCCACACTGCCCCTTATCTGATTCACAGTGTCTGATTTTAAGGTCTCTGATTAATTTGCTTTCCTCCTTCAGGAGTCACACGCCATAGGGAAAAAGCCTGAAAATCCAGCAGACATGATTGAAGAAGGGGAGCTTATCCTATCTGTGAATATCTTGTACCCTGTTATATTTCATAAGGTCAGTAGTAAAATCTTTTGGGTTTTACAGATAATATGAGTGACTTTTGTCAAAAGGTTTAATTATTTAAAGAGTCACATTTCCTAGGGTTTAAAGTAAATGCAAGCATATACTATTTTATCTGGTATCCTGTCTATATTCTTGGATTCTTTGTTTTTTGTTTTGTTTTTTTAATTTAAATTTATTGGGGTGACAGTTGTTAGTAAAATTACTAATAGATTTCAGGCGTACAATTCTGTATTACATCATCTATAAATCCCATTGTGTGTTCACCACCCAGAGTCAGTTCTCCTTCCATCACCATATATTTGATCTTTTTTTGTTTGTTTTTAAACTTTTATTTAAGTGTGTTTTTCCAGGACCCGTCAGCCCCAAGTCAAATAGTTGTTTCAATCGAGTTGTGAGGGCGCAGCTCACAGTGGCCCATGTGGGGATTGAACTGGCAACTTTGTTAAGAGCACCACACTCTAACCTGGGGTTCTTTGTTTTAATGAGGAATATTGCAAATAAGGTCAAATTACAAATACCGTATTTTGCCGTGTATAGTGCATACCTTTTTGCCCAAATTTGTGAGGGCAAAGTAAGGATGCGCATTGTACATGGGTAGTACTAATTCCGTATTTATATAAATGTTTTTAATTCTTTTATTTATGCTTATGAGTTAAAAGTATAACTCTAGAAATCAATAACAATATCCATATGCAAAATAATACCCTGGTATACAATAATTTATTTTGCTGAACTTAAGACAAACTTGTAACGACGAAGAGTTCTTGGCCTTTTATGATGCGTAAATATTGGAAATTTGTTACTGGTACATAAAATTTCTTGTAGTTTGTATTTGTACTTGTGTTTGTAATTATTTGTTACATAAAATTTCTCATACCATAATATGTTAAAAAGTAAATGCTAACTGAAATTCCTTTATAATACAAAAAACAAGTACCTAAATGTAAACAAATAGAAATTTGAATTAAAAAATTAAAACCAAAGATTTTTTTTCCCTTGAAAGTTCAGGGCCAAAAACGTGGATGTGCATTATACACGGAAGCACATTTTATATGGCAAAATATGGTACTTTCTTGATTAATAGGATTACAGTTTCAGTGTTGGAATGCATACCCTGGTCTCTGTACTGGAAGCAACTGAAAGTATAAAGAAAGCCACAATGATTCTAATTATATGAATTCTTGAAGGTTTTTTTACCCAGAATAGGTGGCTGGTGAAGGAGTGGGGTGACCTTTGTTCACCAGTTCACCAGTTTAGAATACTTGGAAAGTTATGGAACTAACAACTAAAGACAGCTCTTCTTTAATAAAAATGCAGAAAGGGGGTATCTAGGAATTCCTTAGGAGTCTAATAAAAAGAACTATCCCAACCCACAGGGTACGTATTCTCGATTCCCTAAACAGATATGTCATAAACTTTTGATAAGGTTTAATTGAAATATTACTATACATAAATTGCACTTGTGAATAAATAGGCTTTTATAAAGCATCTGGGTTGTAGTCAGTACTAATTACATTGTTTGATGAAGATTTCAAATTACCAATCAAGCAAAGCAAAGTCAGTAATAACTGAACCTCTGGGTTTATAACATTAAGGTGGTGAATAGATTGCTTGACTTCAGTGAGACAACTTCCAGGAAATTTTAAAAGACAGTGGTACTAGATGAAGTTATAGTCCAAAGGCTCTTCATGCTAATGTCAATTTAGAAGCATCTTGATTATAAACTTGAACTTAAAATTAAAAGTTCTATTGCCAAGTGTCTTGGTCCATTCCAGCTACTGTAACAAAATACCACAGGCTGGGTGGCTTATAAACAACAGAAACTTGTTTCTCACAGTTCTGGAGGCTGGAAGGCCAGGATCAGGTGCCCGTGTGGTCAGGTGGGGGCCCGTCTGGGTTGCAAACATGGCAGAAGGGGCTAGGGAGCTCTGTGGGAGGTCTGTCACAAGGGCACTAATCCCATTCATGAGAGTGCAACTCCCATGGCCTAAGCACCTCCTAAAGGCCCCACTCCTAACACTGTCATTTTGGGGGTTAGGATTCCAACATGTGAATTTTGGGTGGACACAAACATTCATTCAGGCCATAGCACCGAGTATCTCAATCGTATCCATGGTTTTTAATTTATGGAGGTGACTGAGTGACAACGCTAGAGGCCAGTGCCATTGAGAGAAGATTTTTGTTACTTACATTTCCTGAGAGAAGTGGGGTACATGCTATGCCGGGCCACAGGGGGATGCACCACTGTCAGTCAGGAGGCAGAAAGGAGGGGAGGACCCCCCTGGAGGGGAGGCATAGGCCACAGCCTTTGTTAGGGTTTCCACAGGAAAGGCACAGCAGGGCAGGGTAAACAGTGTAGGGTTGGCTAGTTTGAATAATTCTGGTGGGCTCTGGGGCATGGGGGTTGTCCCTAGTTGTCTGGTACCTGGCTCTTGATTTAGGATAGTGGAAATGTTGGCTTGGTGTGTGTGAGTTAGATAAAGGAGGCGGTTTCAGAGTATAGGCTCTGGATCACGGGGGAGATAGAAACAACGTTGGCCATTGGCTTGGACCTGTAATTTATGGATGCCAATTGGACAAATACAGGATTTAAGAAAACAACACCAAGTTATGGGAATCACTTAAAACAACCAGTAACTTAATTTAGATCTGGTCACGACAGGATTTATAGTTTAATGGCTTGTCTCTGAGTGGACACTTACTTACTGTTTGCCTTTTAGCACAAAGAACACAAACCATACCAGACGATGCTAGTACTGGGCAGTCAAAAGCTCACGGAACTAAGGGATTCGATTTGCTGTGTCAGTGACCTCCAGATCGGTGGGGAATTCAGCAGCACCCCCGACCAAGCCCCTGAGCACGTCAGCAGAGTAAGGTGATTTAGTTTTTACCCCATAAGGCCAGAATAAATACTACTACTAATAATAATGATAATAATAATAAGCTAAGGAAGTAATGATTAGCAAGATTATAAATATTGCAGTAAGTGCTTTCTTTTTCTAAGCCATTTTCTCAAGCCTGTCTCTTCCCTGTTCTTTATCATCAACACCTTTTCAAAGATTAGGCCAGGGGTGTCCAAACTTTTTTCAACGTTTTTCACCAAGGGCCATATATGATAAAAGACACAAACAGCCGGGCCACTCACTCGAGGTGAAGTACATATTGCCTCACCTGGTTTATCTAAGTAAACTAAATATATTTTTGGAATTTGCTGCGGGCCAATTAAAAATGGATTGCGGACCACAGTTGGCCGGTGGGCCGCAGTTTGGACACCCCTGGATTAGGCTATACTCAGTTTTGATTTCCTCATCTCACATTTATTGCTCAACCATTCTTTGCACACTCTTCCTTCTAAGGTCTTAGTGACCACCTAATTGTTGAACCAGTTGATCTCTTTTTCATGTTCATACAACTTGAGCTTACGATAGCATTTGGGTTGACTATTCACTCTCTCCTCTTTCAAACTCTGGGTGAGTTAGTTTGTCGTAACTGCCCCTAGCAAAGGGTTGGAGTTTAGTCAGAAGTCTCACTGCTGGTCAGAGGACATGGTCAGCCCAGTGAGCAGTACCCGTCGGGACAGCATCTGGTGTTGGCTGTCGCTGCTGTTTCCCAGGGCGGTACTCTCAAAAGGACAGAAACCCCGGCATACCCACTGCATAAGGCGAGAAAGGAGCAAAATGGTAGACTGGCCACCCCCAAAGTTTTCAGAAGGGATTGCTTGCCCAGTAAAGTAGTAGGGCCTTGATCCTGAATTTAATCCTAGGGCAAGCTTGAACTATTGTTATCTGCCTCAACTCAGCAGAGGAACTCAGATTTACTGGCCCTCGTAAGAGAGGCACTATCTCTTGTAGACCAGTAAAAAGATACTTGGATCGACTAGAATAGAGTTTGGACAAGAACCATCACAATCTATTTTTGCTGCTTCCTGTGCCACCAACCACATGTTATAATTTAGGTTTCATCTTAGTTCTTATTTTAAATTCTTTTCCTAATCCTTCCCCCAGTTTTCATGGTTTTAAGTGTACTCCAGCCTTTGTTAATCTCTCTGTAACTACATTCTCTCTCCTGGTTTCCAAACCATTATTTTGAGTGCCTACTGAACATTGCCACTTAGCCTCAGTAAGAAGTCAACTTCTGTGATTAATCTCATGTAACCGTAAGAGTCCACTGTTACTATTTCCATTTTATAAACAAAGTTAACATAATACTTGTCACATAGGGGGTTCCCATTAAGTATTAAACAAATTAATGAGCTGAGCATATTCTATGAAGTTGTTAAACAGATTAGTATGATTTTATGACATACAAATTTTGAATTAATACTTGAGCAATTTCATAATTGTTAATAACGGGCTTTGAATACCATCTGTTTTCTTGCAGGACTTGTACAAATCAGCCTTCTTTTATTTTGAAGGAACATTTTACAATGATAAAAGATACCCTGAGTGCAGAGATTTGAGCAGGTATAGTTTCCAAAAATCTTTTAAGTCTTTCCTATTTCTAGTTCTCAAAATGGTATTATCTCCACAAATCCTATTATTGGTCAGTTAAAGCTCTTTGCCTAGCAATTGTTTATCTGGGGGTTAAAAATTATCTCTCTTTTTAAAAATATTTTCAAAATTTATTTCATCTCGTGAGTCTAGGTACAATAAGTTAATCAAAATTTTTAGTCCAAGAAGAAAATTTTCCTACCAAAAACATATGTAGACCTTTTCAAGATCTTTGCCAGCTGTCTAGAATTTTTTTTAAAATGTATTACCTACTATTTTAGAAGTTATAGTAAATCTTGTATTGAGCCTTAGATACATGTAAAAAAACCCCTAAATCTCAAACACTTTATTAAGTATGTTGTTCATATTAGGTGATAGCAGGAAATTCTATCAATATTTTTTGCTTGTCCAGTATATACTATTGTTTGCCTTATGTAATATGTACGGTTGCTATATATATACATATATATATATATATATATATATATATATATATATATATATATATATATATATATAACATGAAAAATCTGTACCTGATATCATGTTAATGAAACCATACTTTTATTATCAGTGTCCTAGCAACTAGAGTATATATGTATATTTTTTGTTTATATAAAGTCTTTTATGATAGCCATTTGTATCTATATTCTAATATAGTTTTCAAATTGGTTGGGCTTAGCACTCCTTTATACTGTAAATAATTGAAGACTCCAAAGAGTTTTTGTTTATGTGGGTTTTAGCTGTCAGTATTTGTCGTATTAGCAATTGAAACTAAGAAATATTTCAAATATTAACTAATTTAAATAATCCCATTACATGTTAACATTAATAACATTTTTGTAAAAAAATAACTGTTTTCCAAAAGAAAAGAAAATAGAAGAGTGGCATTGTTATACATTTCCCACTCAATCTAAAGTGATAATACATCATGTAGCCTCCTAAAAATTGACCGTTTATGAGAAAATAAGAGTTGAAAGGGCAAATCACATTTTATGATTAAAGATAAATTTGACCTCATGAATCCCTGTGGGGTCTCAAGAACCATACTTGGAGAACTGCTGCTCCGATGGATGAAGAAAAATTTAGAATTTCTAATTCCAACAGGTATGGGCCACTATGATTTTCATCAGGATGGCAACTGTCCAGTTAAGTGGGTGAGCCGGGTTTTGTGAAATACTGCCATCACAAACTGTTTTCCTTCATTTTTAAGTTTTTGTGGAGCAATGATATATTCTTTCCTTTTTCCCCCCTCAGAACAATTATTGAGTGGTCAGAGTCCCATGATAGAGGCTACGGAAAGTTTCACACTGCTAAAATGGAAGACTTCACTTTCAATGACTTGTATATTAAACTGGGTTTTCCCTACTTATACTGTCACCAGGGAGACTGTGAACATGTTGTTGTCATTACTGATATAAGGTGAGTGGCAGCCGTCGTAACATTTGATTTGTTGTTTTCCTTTTTTTATTTCATAGTATAAGAGCATAGGTAAGTTTTGTTTTTTTTAATAGAAATAAAAGTAATTTCCCTGTTTCCCCGAAAATAAGACCTACCCAGACAATCAGTTCTAATGCGTCTTTTGGAGCAAAAATTAGTATAAGGCCCAGTCTTACAGTAAAATAAGTATAGTAAAATAAGACCGGGTCTTAATATTAATTTTTGCTCCAAAAGACACATTAGAGCTGACTATCCGGCTAGGTCTTATTTTCGGGGAAACATGGTATCACTGCAGCTTGGCTTGGAAAGAGCAGAAATAAGTGTTTGCTTTCCGTGCAGTGACCAACTTTGCATCCTCTATTGTTCATGTTTTGGAAAATCTATAACAAGTACGTACTTTACTGTTTATTAGAGGGTTAAAAATCTGTAAATACTTTTAAAAATAAGTATCTCCATTTGTATTTTATAATAATTCAGGTAGTAGTCATCCACTTTGTGTATCATATAGGCCCTTTGCAAATTTGCAGCTGTATTTCTAGGTTTCTTATCTTTTATCGAAATTTGAAGGAGACAGAGGAACTGGGGGAAGGAGAAGAGTAATTCTAGTATTTGACAAATGTGAAGTCTTTTAGTGTCTTTTAGTGTTACACAGTAACAGAAACCTATTATGTAGTTTAGGTGCTCGTAACGTTAAATCATAATTTAAACATTAAATATCTGTGTAACAGTTACAGTAGTTCTTTACAGTAGTCTCTTATAGGGAGGCTGAGGAGCTAAATTTAAAAAAAGAAACAGTTGAGAATGTAAAACAGTTGCCCCTATGGAAGAATTTCTGAAGAGCTGGGATAGCTCATAAACCTCAGAGATTTATGAGTTTCAAAATTATATCCGTTTATTTCTTTGGTTATATGTTCTTTAAATTTTACATATAAGCTATTCTGCTTGCTCTTCCTCTCAAATGATGGGGAATGTGCCTCAGAATCAGCATAAGATGGAAGATAATACACTTTCCTCTGGTGATCTTACTGTCTTTACATTTCTTACATTGTGGTTATATTGCTGCAGTGTCATTCCTTAACCTCAAGGCAACTTGAAATATACTTTATTAAGACTTCAAGTCATTTTTGTTTCACAGGTGGATTTTATCATTCAGTGCCATTCCAGTTTAATAGTTGGTAAACTGTAAAAGTTTACTAATCATTTTCTAATGTGAAGTTGATATATTGCTACCCTTACTAAATATACATATATATATATATACATACACACACACACACACACATATATATATATATATATGTATGTATGTATATATGTATATATATGTATATATGTATACGTATGTATATATATTTTAGAATTTAGAATTATCAGGGACAAGGGACCTTAAGAGTACTCTACGAAGTCCCTTCAGTTTCCAGGTGAAGAATCTGCGGTCCAGCATGGTTAAGGGATTTACCCAGACTCCCTCAGCTGATTGGTGGCATAGCGGAGATTGGCTTCCACTTACGATTTCTTAAGTCTGATACCTAAAACTAAAAGTCCTACCAATTCACATTATACCAGGAACCTGATTTGGATTTTAAATAAAGGGGACAGTAAACAAGAGCCATGTATTAACACAGAACTGGTTAATCTAGATAGGATAGCCAGATAAAATACTTAGTTGCTCAAACTATGTTCCATAAAAGGTATTACGTGTTAAGCAAGGATTCTTTGATGGAATACATTCAAGAAATGTTGCATACAGTATCTCCTTCATACAGTGCACATTACCATGAACAGACTTGGGAAGTTTCATAGGAAAAGAAAACATTGTTAGATCCAAATGCTCTTCTGGAGTGTTCTGTGGAACACAATTTGGTCAAACCTGGTGTCAGATTATGCCTAAATCTTTTGTAAGCAAAAAACTGAAAAATATATCTACTATGTTGTTAATGGTGAGGTACAGATGTATTTCATTCTTTACCTGTAACAAAAATTTGCACTTTAATTATCTTCATTTCCTCATGTACAAAGGCTTGTGCATCGTGATGACTGCTTGGATAGGACACTTTATCCCCTTCTTATCAAGAAGCATTGGCTATGGACCAGAAAATGTTTTGTTTGTAAAATGTACACAGCCAGGTAAGTGATATGTGTATTTTTTTGAGAAGTACTGGTTTTTTCAAGTCAAGCACTTTTGATTTTTGGTATTTTAGTTCTTTTCTATTTTTGAATCTGAGGACTTCTACATTGGGGTATACATAGTATAAGATAAAGTTTTATCTAGTAGGGAAGTGAGACAGATCAGTTTAGTAGGTTACAACTGCATTTTTAAAGAATAAGGAAATGAAGCATCATGTATAGTGGGAAGTCCAAGGGTAGGTCAGACTAATTTGATTGACACAATGCTTGATGTCATCAGGGACCCACGTTCTTTCTGCTTCTTGTCTGCAGTTTACATAATCAGCTTCATTTCCAGCTTCTCCTCAGTGAAAAAAATAATACAGCATCTCGTATATGAGGTCAAAATATGATTTTATATATTTTTCCTTTATGTGATTATGCATGTTTAGATTGTTTCACTGTGGATCAGTTAAAAAACTATTCTTATCAGTTTGTTTTGGGTTCCCCACCACAATATGCTTTTCTAAATGAATAGGAAAACATAAATCGAGTTATCAGATCAAAATGGAAATCAGGGAATGTTACAACATACCGTGAGATGCAGAATTCAGATAAACTGAACAACAGCGTTTTCATCTGTATCTAGTAACATCTCTGGTCAGAAAACCAAATCTCAGTTGATTAATGTTGCCCATGTTTCCCATTTGTATATACTCTGTAACATTTTTATCCTGAACTCTAAGTAAAATAGCTGGAGTTTTCAAATTAATCAGTACACATTAAAATTAGAAAGACAACCAAAAATTTATCAGGTCTGGAAGAGCATATAATTTATTACGGTTTTTCAAGATGGCCTATTAGAAGAAAATGATTATGTTCATATTGAGTTACTTGGAGGGTGGGTATATCATGGCAAGTGTGTGATGCTTTCAAGTATGGATTTGTATTCTTTTCTCCTTAGTCTTTTAGAGAAATGGCATTGTGCAATGTTTCTGTTAGCTGCTCTTTTGCACTGTATTGACAGTGATGTGTATCTATGTATACAGAATCATATGAAGGATTATAACGTATGAATAAGATTGAATGAGAAGGCAGTAGTGAAAATGTTGTTTACAACTTACAACATGTTAAAGCGTAAGAAAATAATTAATGGTAATGATGTTTTTTATTTTTAACAACAGATGGGTGACGAACAATGACAGTTTTGCACCAGAGGACCCATGTTTCTTTTGTGACGTTTGCTTCCGAATGCTCCACTATGATTCAGAAGGCAACAAACTGGGGGAATTTCTCGCTTATCCTTATGTTGATCCTGGAACCTTTAATTAATAACCAACAACAGAAGTGTACCCTTGTGAAATAAAAGGTTCTCTTGGATGGTTCCTTTATTTCCAAGAAATGCCAGAGGAACAGGATCAACCTGAAATAATCATGTAAAGTTACCCCCATCTGCCCCCAAAGAAATTTCAAATCACAGATTTTCTTATAATTTGTATTTACATGCTTAGAAATATATTGGTATTTATTTTGAAGGATAGTTATTTAGTGCTTTTTGCCCATTTTTAAATGTCGTTTATCTTACTGAGTTGTAGGAGTGCTTGTATGTATTCTGAATACAAATCCTGTCAGGCACATGTATTCTGGTTTTCTACCAGTCTGTGACTTGCCTAATCATTGTGTCCAGAATGCTTTGTGCTAATCATTAGCACAATTCAGTAAATGATACATCAAGTGGTGGAAGTATTTTGGAAATTCTTTGAAGAATGTGAGAGCTACACCGTGTACCATGAGGCTTCCAAGGTAAAGATCTTTCAAATATCTGTAATAAAAATGAGGGAGAATAAAAGATTATTTAACACAATATTAAAAGTTATTGTGTAATTTAATCTCACAGTGAGCACTTTTGTAATGCTGTTTTGGTAAAAACGAGGTATACTGAACATTTTAATGAGACTCACTGCGTGAATAATGAGTAAGACCTTGATTATATAGTTATAGCTTCACAGAAGTTAACAAACTGAAGCTTCATTTGACAACTTTTTGTGAATCAAATGCTGAGCTTAAAATGTCAGTTTTTATTTAAATAGATTTTTGTGTAATATGACCACTGGGACATGGGAAATCAAGATTTTACAGATTGCTAGCTCTGGCTCACTTATTCTTGGGGCAATGATACCCAGTATTCTGTATGCAAAAAAAAAAAAACACGTTTTTCTGGCCCAACTCTTCATTCTTTTGGCCCCCTTACTATGATAATCCTATTTCTCTTCTCTCGTTCTGGGCCAAAGCACAACTATGAAAATCCGTAGGTCTAGATCATCAGAGAAAATTGTAGCTTATCTACACAGGGTGCCAAAAAAATTATATACATTTTAAGGAAAAAAAAACCAAAAAACCTGTATTAAAATTGTTATATAGCAGTAACAAAAGATAAATACAAGTCATGTGTATACCTTTTTTTGGCACACACACACACCCCCCCCCCCCCGCCCGCCCCAGGTATATTGAAATGATTTCTGGAAACTTTTTGGTGGAAAATTTAATTAAGACTTTTAGAAATGCTGTAAGATGGTTCATTTTAAAATGTCATTTAAATTTCACTTTCTTCCAGGTTATATTTAAATTCAACTGAATTCCACATGCCCTGGATGGTTAAGAACATTTACCATATAAATCAAGCCTATAATGGACTTAAATGCAGGACTCAGTTAAGTCAACTGGCATGTGTGTGGGTGACAAGCAAGTGTTTAGTACGTCTGGTGGTGGCCTCACTGATGGAGGCAATACATCGGAGGAGCAATGTAAAGAACTAAGAGATCCCTCCATGGCTGCTTTATTTATTCCTAAATTTTTACTTTCGTGTTTCCAATGATGCTAAATAGAACTGATTTAAAGTTCTGCTGGAAAACCATAGATTTATTCCAATTCTTCACAGTTCCACAGGTAAAAATAAATTTTTGCTGTATTTTTAAACTGCATTCCTTACAGATCTTACATTAGTACAGAAAGGTCTTTTTACTTTTATTCATTTTCATCATTTCATATTCTCAAAACAGAAAATTCTAGAATTATCATAACAGAAGCAGTAATCCATGTGTGGTGCCAATCAGTTCATTTTAGTGGATAAAGAATACTGCAACAGAAATTCTTGTTTTATCATTTATTGAGAATATTATCCTGATGAATAATATTAACTTTTTCACCAGCTATTTTACAAAGGCTCGGATATCTATTATTTCCTGGTGTAACCTAGAGTGGAAACGCGAACCAGGTTACTCCCAGAATTTGCCAATGTGTTGTGTCGGTTATACAGGTCTCCCACTGAAAGAAACTCCTTTCAAATAGGCATAAAAGATGGATTTTTACAGCTGCAAAATTCAATGGTAAACATCACATGACTTAAATTATGTATTCTACCTAATGAAAAGCAGGTATCAAAATGATGTCGTGAACTTACCCATCACCATCCTGTGTATTTAAAACAAATTAGATTTTGATATAACAGTGGATGGAAATGCATAAAATCACTACCTAGAAAAGCAATACCTATTTCCTTGAACATCTTTTCTCGAGTTCAGTACCCTTTAAGGACAACTGACCTCTCCCCCAATCACATCACGATGTCTTTATCATCTCCAAGGCTGGAGAATTACATAGCACAAATAATGAACACATTTCTGCCTATATGGCAGCTTCATTTCTTAAGGTGTAATTATGGGTTTGCTATTTCCAATAGATGATCCTTTCTCTGGCCAATGGGACTAAGTTGTTAGTGAAGCCCACACAGAGCCCTGTAAAAGCCTTGCTCTTGTATAGGCCACCTCATCTTAACCTGACACATTCAACCAGGTAAGTGTGTGTGGGTACACTACAATCAATGTATCATCCTACTATTTGAAACCACAGGCTATAATAGCAATTACAGGCTTTTAAAGTACTCCAGTCAAGCTGTTTACACATTATAAAGTCTAATTTAGGTTTCCTGATTCAGATGGTACTTCTGAACTGTCTCCAAAGCAGCTGAGAAAACCTTCAACAATTGATTCTGCTTCATCATGCATAACTCACTCTTTTTAAATGTTATCCATATGTGTTGTTTATACATCCCCAAAAAATGTGGGGCTTGGGGTTTTTTTATGGGGGGGTGGGGTAACGCCAGCTATTTCATTTAAATTATTTCTTCTTAGTGACTTGTTCAGCTGTGGCGTTTTGACCAAATAACACAATTTAAATTGAGCCAGTGCTCCTAGAAATTCTTGATAATTGACTTTTTTAAGAGTTGTGAGACTGGTAGTTATCTGTAAATCACTGACAAAGAGAAAAATTTATTGAAATGAGGGTTAAGATAGAGAAGGCAACTGTTTTAATACCACATAAATCAACTGGTTAGAGCAAGGTCAGCCCATACAAGCAGACAGATAATCAGAATGCTGCTATATGTATCTCCAGAAGTTGAATATTCTGTGGTTCTTGGTAAAACTATACAAATCTGTTGGGTCATGGGGAAAAAGGGAAGGTCAACAACAAAAAAATAACACATCCTACATTTTTTGTCATTTTGAGCTTACTAGTTTCCCAGTCTCCCCAAACAATACAATCTCTATGACAAAGTTAACTAAGAAATTACTCCTTTGGAAGCGAATCCAGAATTCCAACACACTTGTAAAATAGCAAAGAAGTAATTTACTAGTAGTTTGATAGAAAAATTCTTTAATCAAAACAAGTTTACATGTTGACACTTATGGCTTAACTAGAATAAATCTGTCCAAATTTTAATTGTACTAAGACTTCCCTCAGAACAATGGGTCCTAGGTTCACTGTTAAGACCTCTCAAAAGCAAAGCTCGCATTATTGAAATAATTCAAACTTTTCATCTAGATGAAAATAATTATCTGAGGTCACAACATACATGTCACATGCAAACACTGACATATTAAAAGCCTTTTTCCCATATTTAGTTTCAAAACACAAAGTGACTTTTAGCTACTAAAAACCAACTGACCTAATCAAAAATCTTAGAAATGCTGTTGTTACCCTTAAATTTTGTGTTAACCTTGGTTCACCTTTATTTAGCCCATAAACATGAATATACAGACCATCAAAAAATATTCCTTTACTTTTTCTACTGCCTCAGAGCACTGTTTCCACTTTCTGCAATCTTGTCACATGTATCATACAGAAATAAAAACTTCCTTCTGATATAGCCATGTTTTCAAATAGGTTAGTTTCCTTATATTGTATTTATTTTATTTACTGCATAAGCATCAGATTGTTTTCCAATTAAAAAAATACCCCTTAGTGACTTCCTTAATGAGTGTGACTTATTAAAAAATTCAGAAATGTCTCAAAAATAAACTTTTATCATTTAGTTTTCAGTTTCAGCTACTAGTGCCTGTAATGGATCTTAGATGGCTGAACCCTAAAGACAGATCATTCCTATATTACACCCATTCTGTTCTCTGCAAGAAAGCCATGTGACCACTGAATTCCCAACCACAAAATTAAATTACCTTCAAAAGTTAACATGAGTTTTGTACCTTGTAGAATTGTCAGTTGGATATCTAATTGTCATACAAAAAGGCGTACAGACCACACATTGTACAAAGCAGCAGGATAATGTAGCACAATGTAGACAGTGAGGTTAACTTGAGATAGAAGCAGGGAGTGGTATAGAAGTAACATTTTATCTACCATAAAAATGCATAACTTCTACAAAACCCACAAACAGTGAAAAGACGGTCGGTAAATCCAAGATTTGTAAAAACGATGCACAAAACCCACAGTTTTTGGGAAAATAGGAAAGGTTTATACAAGTAGTTTTAAAAATGTAACTTTTCCTACTATCAATTACACATTAACACACACATACTAACTGAAAATATGCTACAACCAATGTCTGGAAAAGCAGTTCAACATTTCCTAAATGGGTTTTCCCTCACTTTCACTGATAATGTAGCTGTTAATACTGCACAAGTACAATTAAGCAATGTTTAATTACTTTCAAACAAAGATAAAGGGATTTTCTCCCTCAAAACAAGTTTTAAACACCAAACCTATGTTTATAAAAATTTAAAACTTTCGGCAGTCTAAATATTTCAAATGAAAACCATTACAAACTTCTCAAATGTTCTTTATATTCCAGGTATGTCAACCTAGTTATCTAGCGTAGAATCCTTCAGAGATATTTCAGTCTCTCTCTCTTCACTGGATGGCCTAAAGAAAGTGGGGGGAAAAAGGTGTGACAACTAGGATTAGGGGACATTTTTCCTCAGGAGAAAAAAAGACATTAAATCTGTGCATTATGTTTTTTAAATCACCAAGATTTTAAAAAATTTTTCAACTTATTTTTGGTCGAAAATTTTATTTTACTATGTTGTGCCTTCTTCCCAAAGTAATATGCATATCGAGCAAAATAACTCAGGGAAGAAGCATCCTGGCCCAGGCTCTTTCCATCATATCCTGCTTTAAAATGAATTCTCTACAAACCTTAATGAAAAGGGGGTATGATAATATACAGAGACAGTAAGATTTCTCTGAATTCCAGAATTAGAAGGGATGCTTGATTCCAAGTCCTAATATACAATGTAACAAACCAAGACCTGGATAACTACAGTTCCATATCTAGTTAGTGGGAACTATAACACAAAATCGCCTGTTATTCTAGATCTAATTTTTTATTCTGTCACAATTCAAGTAAGTATGAACATAAATCATTATTAAGGGTGTATCAGTAAAAGAAGTCCAATAGTTTTGTTTTTTTCCTAAGCTGGATTCCTGCTAGCTCTATTCCCTTGATTGGTTAGACATAGTAGAGTAAATAAAGGTTTTGTTTTCTCCTTTATTTGCCTCTTGCTAACCTAATTCAAGAACTGAGATCAAAATATAATCCCTTACACAAGTAACCTTCAAAAGGCAATGTGATTTAACAATTAAAAACACATTACAACCCATTAAAACATGTCCTCACTTTTTCTTACTGCTGGCCTCGTCTTTGCTTTCTTCACTGCTGTCTCCGTTATGCTGTGGTTGATTACTATCTTGAGCATCAGATCCTCCATTTAGAGTCTTTGAACCTTTAGAAAGATTCCAATGGAAAACTGTTAGAGCATCTCATGCTTTAAGATGTCTGCTAAAGATCCAAAATCAAAACCAAAACATGGCTGAAATTTCTAATACTTAACATGTTTTATTTGAAATTACCCTGTAATCCTTAGGGTAGCTGAGACATTGTAAGAACTTGTAGAAAAAAACAATGTGAATCAGTAGAATCTCGTATTTATCATTGGTATTGTAGAACAAAAAATGTCAAGTAGTATTTCCTAATTAACATGATTTTGTGCCTTACTACTAAGTAAACAATGAGGGCTTTCATATAAACCTTATTTCATTAACAAATCTCTAAGGAAAACTGTATCATTCCCTAATATAATAAATTATGAGTACAATATCCAGCTCCTTTTAAATGTTGGTTCCTGCAATTCAGCAGCTGCTGCTAAGACATTAATAACATGGAATTGGGGGAACTAATAATACTGATTCTGTTTTAAGAGTACATCACAGATACATCCTGAAATTTTTATGGCATATCTAGAATTTGCTTCAAAATAATCTTCAGGGGTGTCACGGAAAAATCTTGATGGGGGTATTAAAGAGCAATGATCACGCACTGATAACTGCTGAAGCTGGGCAGTGGGGGACGTGGAAAGTTCATTTCTCTCTACTTTGTGTAGGTTAGAAATTTTTCCTAATTTAAATGAAAACAGAGTAACTGCTAGTAATACAGTTGACCCTTGAACAACATGGATTTGAACTGCACGGGTACAGTTATACATGTATATTTTTAAATAAAAAATGTCCTTATGATTTTAGTAACGTTTTCTTTTTTCTAGCTTACTTTATTATAATATAGTATATAATACATATACAAAACAGGTACTATGTTAAGGTGTCCAGTCAACAGTAGGCTACTAGTAGTTATGTTTTGGGGGAGTCAGTTGTATGTGAATTTGACTGAAAAGGGTGTTGGCACCCCTAACCCTCATATTGTTCAAGAGTCAACTATAGCAGTAAATACTAGTAGTATTTAATTACAACTAATTTAGACTTAAATGGAAGCTAAGGTTGGCTACGTTACATTCTGTTAAGTGCTTTATGAGACCTTTTCGTAATTTAATGTAGAGAGGTATTAATGATATATATCAAAATCATTTTTTATAAATAGTCCTAGAAAACAGTTTATTACCACATACCTGTTTGTTCTTTTTCTAGCTTTTTGCTTGGCCCTTTTTTCCCTTGATCTTTGGCTTTATTTGCTTCTTCATGCTGTCTTTGTTCAGCAAGAGATTTATTCAGCACTTGTGTGATTACAGAATCTCCTTCACCAACCAGAAACATGTTCTTAAACTTGTTATACAACATTGTAGACTTTTCCATGATAATCTGACTCACTTTGAATCGCCGTATCTGAGAAAACAAAATATACATTCATGATTATTTTCCTAATTCATTTTTTAAATGTTACTTTTTAATGAAGTGGTTTTAAGGAAATTTTAAAAATCGGTATGACTCAAGATCACTTACTTTTTTCAGTGTTGTAATCATCTCTGTGTGTTTCTGAGCTTGTTGCATTGTGACCTGAAGTGAAGCAAGTTCATCCAAGGCCTCAATACATCTGTTCACATCCTTCATGACAAAACAGTAATTTCATGACTGTTAATTACCAAGCCCATATAATCTATTTCTAAAGATTACTTTTAAAATCTCAAATTAACAAGGTAGTACAAAATAACCAGTAATAGTCCCTTTTATCTTAAATCCACATACTTTTAAAATTATGAGAACATAAGCTATAAAAGCAACACTTTTTAAATGAGGTATTAAACACTTACAAGATTATCAATTTTGAGTGAGTTTTTTATTTCAGCATGTATCCTTTGAAGTCGAGAATCCATTGATGTTTCTATAAATTAAAATGTGAAACAGTAAATAGTTTTTCTAAAACCCATGTTTCCGTATAAGCAAAGTACAATGGAAAGCTTGGTAAATTTTAAAAATGTTCTTAGTAGTCTCTCTACATCACTAAGAAGTTTTCTGCCATTTTTAGTATTTTCTTTAGGAAAGCAGCATTCATTATATAAGAAAAAAAAAAAATCACCATCTTAGCTGCATTATTCTAAAATAAGCAGTCAGCATCCAATAATATACTTATCGATTCTAGCCTTTAAACACCTGCTTCACCTTACACATTTAACAAATACAAAATCTGTCTCAAACCAGATTTGTCAAAAATGGGAAAACATCTGGCTTTTGGCAATGTTAGAAAATTTTGACTTAATCAGGTGAGCATTAAAATAATGAACTCCTTAGCCAGTTTACCTGATTATAATACAATGCAATGTATATACAATCCATTAGGATTTGGAAAAAAGTATTTGCAGAATTTAAGAACACAAAGAACAAATTTCAAAACCTATACATAAAAAAATTAAGTGTCTGTATAACTTCCTATGTATAATTTTATTCTTCTTAAAAAGTAAAATAACTAACCTCTCTTCTTCTCCACTTTCTTAACTTCTGGCTTCTTTCCTTCATCTTTATTCTGCCTATCAAATGTTAACACAGATATTTCAAAACATTGGAACTTGGTGACTGATTACCAAATGCTCATAATCCCTTATGTAAAAGTTAAAATCTTTCTTTTTTAAATAGTAAGTCAGTAGCCTAGATCACAAGGAGTTGACTAATTCTTAGAAGTCTGCAATGCCACATTAGTATTAATTACTATAAATATAAGCAAAGCTCAAAACTTGTAGAACCATGCTAAAATAAGTAGTCTAACAGTCTCATTTTTTCAGTGGCATCACAAATAAAATAATTTTAAATTTCATGGTGTAATTTTTTCCCAACAATAGTGTGTTGTCACAAGACATATCAGTCAGTGGACAAACAAGCCATAGTGAGAAGAGAATGCCTATAAATGTTTAATAAATTCTACAGTATACGTATTTTAAAAAATAACACCTCAAAATAGGCTGATTTAATTGTTCCCATATCTCCAAAGGGTAGATAATTTGAAGGGTTTGAACTTCGTTTCAACATTAAATAGGCTGTTTAAAGATAATACTATTACATAAAAATGTTTTTGCCAGTATGTCAAACTTAAATAATATTCACTAACATTTACATACCATTTCACAAATAAAAAGGTACCATGGTACTGTAGATCACAAAAATAAATTCTTACTAATTTCTAATACCTTGGCTTGGAGTTTCAGCCTTATTATAAACCAATTCAAATAGACAAGAACAAAAAAAAATACCTAAAAATCAGGTTTTTTTTAAAAAAACTTTATTTTAAAATTTTGGTTACAGTTTCATTTTTGTTTTCTTAACAAGGCTATGTTTAATCTCTCAGGATAAAAAAAACAATTAAGATTCTAAAGAATTAAACAACAAAGGAATGTCAAGGGAAGGGCACAACTGCCCCATTCTCTGGGGTATAATAGCTATTCCAGTTTAACACCTAACTTCAAAACAAAATTAACTTTTATATTTTCTAAATGAAATAATGTACAACCACCATCTTCATCTGAGCTTATTCTAATTTTCAAACACAAGGCTTCATTTTAAGCTTGGAAAAAAACTTAACAAGAATGATGGCCGACCTTAGTATGTAGTGTGTACCTTACAGGAAATTTTTTTTAACAATCATAACACAGTAATAATGCCATTAATGAAGTCCTCAATTTAGAATCTGGAACATTCTTCCATCAAAGGGGGGGAGGGGGGTATTCAGTCCAATGAGTCTGTCTCAAGATCTTCATCTCTTGTTTGCTCCACTTGTATTTTCTTTTCAGTAACTGGATTAATGCTTTGAGCCCAAAATGAGATATATTTTTTATTACTGTAGATTACATGTTGTTTGGCTGGGAATACAATACAATAAACTTTATTTTGCATAATGCATTTCACACAAGTGCATCTGAAATGCTTTACAGAGCAAAACTGTCCAAGTACAAAGTTTTGTAATAACAGGAGAAGGAAAGAAAACACAAATATTAGAATTTGAGAAAGTTACATTCGGAGGACATTCAAAAAGAAATTGAAACACATAAAGATAACTTTGGATTACTAAAGAAAGGTTGGGCTAGATTTACTAAGCAGTGGCTACTTTTATGTCAATTTGGAGAGCACAATAAAGTTAAAAACAACAAACAGTCCAACAGCTTTTCAGTGAAAGGATCGAAAAGGACAGTAAGAAAAAATTAATATTTACAGAAATGGTCAGTCTACCGCATTAGAGGGAGTTAACATTTCTGAGCTTCAGACCAGTTTTTAAATTACTCCCTCAAGCAGCTGAAACTGCTTTTATATATATATATATATAATCCTCCAAACTAAGAAAGCAGATAGTCAAATGCTACACTTGTAAAGAAAGACTTTTTTGGCTTACAAATGTGTTATATAATAAAGTACAAAATTAAGAATTGTGCTGCTTATCATTGAGTCTATTTTAGTGACCTAGAGCATGTTTTTAAAATGACCTCCTCACTAAAACAAAAAAAGCTTAGTCAGAACAATTCAAGATGCTTCACAAAGAAACGTTTTACAAGGAACGAACTCAGAAGTGAGTCTAAGTTAACTAGGAAAACAAATGCAAAACACATGAAGTCTAATCATCATTGCCATTGCTGTTTTCCTTCCAATAAAATTCTTTTATTGAATAAAAGGGGAAAGACATTCCCCACGGTTAAGTATATACTGTTTGCAAGTATCAAAACTTAAGAGAAATCAGTTTTGAACTTTATTTATATTGCACACATCTAATGCAAACCCAGTCAGCCTTTAAGATTTACTGGCTTCTTGGGTTTCCAACTGTGCTTTTGTTCTTTTTGCTGGTCTTTTGGGGAAGGCCTGCTGGTAGTATAACAAATAAGGATATTTCTTTTACTCTTTCTCCATCAATATTTTATCACCACTCTTTCTGTATTTAATACTACACAAATAAATAATAGAGGATGAGGACATTTTCTACAAAGCCACTAACAGTTAAACCTTATCTGTACTTTCAGTTTAAATTAAAAATAGTTCACAGGGTGATTACCCTCAGTGAATTTCATCCTCTTACTCAGAAAAGAATGGAGCCTGAAACATGATTATCATCATATACTGAAGATTTTTTTTTCCTAACACATGGGAAAAATCACATCTTTAAAGTCTTTGTAAGGTCTGGAAAATGAGATTCCATTGTTTATAAAAATTTCATGCTAGCTTAAAAATGAATATTTAGAATAAGTAAATACTTACTGCTCAGTTTCCATTTGTTCCTCCTGCTTGCGTTTTCTATCTGCTGCTTCTTTCTCATGTTGGCCTTTCAGCATATTCCTTCTGTGAGCTGACTGAAAGTTTCTCCCACCTTTTCTCTTCTGTTTTGAGAATTAGGATGGATTTAGTTAACTATCAAGTCAGTGACTAGTGTTCTATGATTACAATATTGGGAGGAGGAAAAAACAACTAGTACTTAAATTACTAAATTTTTTAAATCTCACAATTAACACGTCGCTATCTAAATTTAACTTTTCCTTGATGATACTGAGAATTGAAATCTATTTTCTGCTCTGCTGTAAGAGTGATGTCCTTTGCTTAAAATGATGTATGCCAAGCTATTAACCTCTACACTATGATTTTGACTTCAGTATCTCTTCACTGACAAGTACACTGCTCAACCCATCCAGTTTAAAAATTTTGCTTTCTAAAGTATTAAGTAATCACATAAAAGAAAGATCTACACGACCTGGATTAGAGATTTCTAAGGCTATACACAGAAAAGGATGCAAAGCTTTAATGAAATTCCTAAACAACTGTGGCACCCAAATAAAATACCACTGATAAAATGTATACTACATAGGCCTGAAGAGTAGTGAGAATTTATTGAGGCAAATAATAAAAACCTATACACAAATGCACTTCTCTTTTACATGTCCACACTGGTTACAGCCTATTTGGCTTAATCTCTATTTTCCTACCTTTTCTACATAGGTAGGGTTATTGGAAGTTTATTACATAATATTTAAAAATCCGTATCATAATTGTGAAAAGAAATTTAGAATATACAATAAAGTTTAAAGTATGCCTTTTAACAGCTAATTCAAGTTTATTCAGAAAGGTACATTCATTTTAACTTTTCATCACGTTTATGGATTTTCAGAGATAGTGGATGTTTAGTAAGATTAAGAACGACACATTAACTAAAAGTAGAATATCTGATTTGATATGTAAACATTCTACCTTTTCGCCTTCTTGATCATCTTCATCTTCAGAATCAGAGGTTGATGTAACCCCTGTTTTAGCTAAATTTTTCCTTTTTGATTCAACTTCTTTCTTCCCCTCTTTTTTGTCTGGCTCTTTTCTTGGCTTTTCTTCTTCCTTCTGGCCTTCTTCATCCTTTTTAAGCTGCTTTTTAGGTTGTTTTTCCTCTTGCCCCTTTTTCTTACTTTTGTCTTCCTCAGTTACCCTATTTTAGAGTGCAACAATGGAAAAGGAACTTTTATGTCTCAATACTTGTCATTCAACCATACTCCCAGTCACCCAAATAAGAATTTTAGGAACAATAAGCTATAATATATATCTTTTATTTAAGATATCTTTAAAATACTAACGGAGTATCTTTACCATCCAATCATAAACGGAAAAGAACATCCTTTTCAGAGAAAAAACATGTTAACTATTATCTTACTTGCCAAGGTACTATTTTCTTGACTCTAGGGATATAGGAATTGTAGATGGGTGAGATCCCTGGACCTCATGGAGTTTATAGTCTACATATTTGTAAGAATAAATATTTGTTTAAAAAATAGACTGGGACAAATACAATTGCAAAAATGAGTTGCATATGATCAAATATTGTCATTTTAGAACTCAAATATTCTCTGCAAGGTAAAGGGCTCCCAAGTTACACATATAAAATACATGGCCAATTAAGCTGAGTACGAAGCAGCACTTAACTCCCTAGCATGTCCGCAATCCCATCAGGCTGGATTGCAGGGACATCACTAAAACAAGTCAAACTGCTGAAACTGCTCAGTAATCCTAACACTACCAGTGGATGGTATTTATGCTAATTACTACAGCAAAAATAAATGAGTTATTTATGCTAACAGGCTTTAGAAAAATCAAATGGTGTCAATGCTAACCACATAATTACTTTTAGGGTACACATATATATATTTATACACACACACACACACACACACACACAGGGTATATATATGTATATATATATTCAACTAAACACAAAGAAATACAACTTGAAACTTGGACGAGCTGTTTAAAAATTAACCTTTTTGAGGTTATAGTCTTTTCTAGCCTGACCTCCTGCAGCTCAAACACGCCAAATAAATTCTAATAGACCCAAAAAAAAAAAAAAAATTAACCTTTTTACTCAAGGTATTTCACAGAAATTTCACAAATTTTACAATTACTTGAAAAGATTTGAGAGCTGAAAGGTACTTCACATCATATAGTCCAACCCATTCCATTTGACAAATCAGAAAATGGTGCAAAAGGTCAGTAATTAACCCAATATTTCAACTCCAAATCTACTGACCTCCTACCAGACAACTGCTTCCTTGAACCCTTAAGAGATTTTTAAATTAGAATAAAAATTCATTTTTTCTCTCTATAGAACTTTTTTGTCATATAACTATCATTGGTTATTCTTATTTTCAAATGTCATATGGGTTTCATCCTTTTAACTGATGGAAGAAAAAGCATGAAAAATCATTTAACTTCAGTATTTCCACAAATATACTTATTTTGATAATCAATTTCACTGAGATGGGACTAGAGTCAAACATAAAAAGTATTTCCATGGCTCGCAACAGATAATGACCAATTGCTTCCCCCAAAATGTTACGCCCCTATGGAAGGAAGCAGATATTAAAAATACAAATACACTTTGAGCCAGCAAATCTACTTCTAACAATGTACTCTAATATATTTACACATGTACAAAATAGGGAAATGTTTTTTAAAAGGATGTATCTGTAAGTGGGATAGATCTTAATTATGATATTAATACCAGTGGAATACTATACTGCTGTTTAAAAGAAAAAAGATTAAAAGGTATATCATAAAGTCATTCGGGGAGGCTGGACGGCTCGGCTCGGTTGGTTAGAGCGTGAGCTCTCAACAACAAGGTTGCCGGTTCAATTCCCACATGGGATGGTGGGCTGCGCCCCCTGCAACTCAAGATTGAAAACGGCAACTGAAGAGTTGCGCTACGCCCTCCACAACTAGATTGAAGGACAACGACTTGGAGCTGATGGGCCCTGTTGAGAAATACACTACTCCCCAATAAAAAAAATTTTAAAAAACAAAACAAAACACTGTTAATCCATCCCTAAATGACATATTCACACTTGAGCGCTCTCTAAAAAAAGTTTTAAACACAATAGCTACAAAAAGTTTTGCCTTCTTTGTCTAAATATATATTCCTTCTGGTGAAGTTTCTACCCAGAAAAGCCAACAGAGGGAAAAGACCTGATTGTTTTGTTGATAAGTAAGTAGTTATCATTCCAAAATACTTTAAAATTGACACTACAAAAACAATTTTAGCATTATTTTAAAATATAACAAAAGTTATTCGGGAGTAGCTAAAAAAGGTTTGTGGAAATTGCTTCAAAAATACTTTGTAGAAAACTTCTTCAAATGTACTATCTTGCCTAATTTCCCTATTACAGATTTTACCCTGCATTATCTAAATATCTTTATATTCTGGTACACCAAGAAAACATCTTGGATCAATGGCATGATAATCATGTAAGATTTTTGTGATTCTCTACCAATTTTTACTTTTCTACCTAATAAAAAATTAGAGTAAATTTTCCCATCATTTTTTAGAAATACAGATGAGTAATAAATATTCTGTAAAATAAAACTGGTAAAAATGCAGAGATTTATACTTATTGCAAGTCAAGTCTCATTTATTGCATAACTAATTATACATTAAAAATGAACTCACATGTCACTCTCTGAAGGACAGGTCTGTTTTACCATTTTGGGTCTGCCTCTTGGTTTTGGAATCTTGACTTCCGAAGCTAAGATTCACAGGGGGAAAAAAAAAATCTGTAATTACCAGCTTTCCTTTCAAGATGCCAATCTCAAATATAAAGATTACAAATGATATACCGTGTTTCTCAGAAAATAAGACCTAGCCGGACAATCAGCTCTAATATTTCTTTTGGAGCAAAAATTAATGTTATGTTATGATGTGATGTATTACATTATAAGACCCGTCTTATAATAAAATAAGATGGGGTCTTATATAATTTTTTGCTACAAAAGACCCATTAGAGCTGATTGTCTGACTAGGTCTTATTTTGGGGGAAACACAGTATAATATTAGTTAGTGGCTTATTAGAGGTATCATTATTTTAAGTTTTAAAGATAATATACCTCTCTTCCCCCTCCCCAACCCCGGGGCCATCAATGGTTCAAACGAACAGCAGAAAATTTGAAAAGGTAGATCAACAGTAAGTTTCAATTTGTCCTTAGAATGGCTACAAGGGCTTAAAAGAACATCCATCTTTCATTGTTGTTTTGATAGAAATATCACAAAATTATGATAGCACTTATATTCAATATTCATATACATATTAGAATATTATTATATGTAGATGTACATTCACATCCTTGAAAATTTGTATCAGAATTCACTGAGTTTTCTAACACCGTTAAATTTCAAAAAAAAACTTACGTAAAATTCTCCCCTGCCACTTTCTGAATAGTACTCATTTTACCCCCTTCTCAGTAAGAATCCCATTATGAAACAGAAAAAAATACGCTCAATTTTGGTTAATTTTGTTTTACTTTATATTAGAAGCAGATTCTTGCAAACTAAGTCCAATTTGCCAAATTAAGAAAATACTTTAAATGGGCAATGCTGATGATAGCTGCATATTGTAAAGGTCCTAAATAAAGAATGCAATAACTTAAAATATTAACAGCTTTAATTACTCAAATGCTGTTTCCTCTTGCTTTCATTATAACTCCATTTGGAAAGCTTATGCTTTGTAAATTGAGAAATAAAATAAACCCATCATTCATGTAATTCATGTAATTTAAACCTCACACAGCCTCATTTGCTGCTATTAAGGGAAAATCCAATAGGGATAAAACAGAAAATGAAAAGTCCCAAGCAATTATTTCAAATTTAAATACTTCATCACATAGCAGACCAAGTTGTCTACTTTGAAATTTGTATATTATACATAACCCATTGCCTACCCAACTATTCTGAAGTATCTGAAACACACTTAAATGGATTAGAATACTGATCATAAGCCAGAGATTTAAACATCAATAATCCTACCTGCAGGTCGTCCTCTTTTAGGACTCACTTTTACATTAACAGATGCTGCTGCTGTTGTCACCACTCCTGCCTCCTCGGTTTCAACTTGCTTTTCTGCCTGAATCACAAAAATTTGATTCATTTATTTAGTAAGTGGTTAAAAAAAAAGTTAATGGTAAAATTATGCCTCTAAGATAAATTCAAGTATCAGCATGATCTTTATTATTTTTCAACAGTCAATGCATCAAAGTAACATCCTCAAACTTAGCTTATAATCCTAGTTAACAACTCTAAGAAACAAATAAAAACTTCAATTTTTAGATAATTCTCAACCTAAGTCATTTAAAAAAGAGGTAATATTCTCAATGCAAATGGTAACCAAAGTACGAAGTATAATGTAATTAACACTGTAACCCACACATTGCTTATAAATGTACAGTAATTATCTAAAAATGCTAACACTTTACATTGTGTGCTTACAAAAACTAAGTTAATATTCTTGTATCAGAAAAGGTAAAAAATTAAGTTACTGTATTTATTTTTTTTAACTTTGTTAATATGTACACGTTTTATTTTTGAACTGACTGAGATCTGATGTTCTTCCCTAGGAGTTATTCTTATTTTTCATGAAGAGATTTACTACCGTATAGAGAATAAGACATCCCAATGACCCTTTGCAAACTGTAATACCCCCTGAAGGGATAACAGCCCCAAATGAGAATCAGTTGAATTGATTCAAGTATTAGAGCAGAACAAAGGTTAAGAACCACTTATTAGAAAGGAAATACAATGCTGATCATAATGGAAAAGGAGGAAAGAAACAGTGAATAGGACCACTATGAGATATTTCCCCAACCCCAATTATTTAGAATTCAGCACTAATTAGGACCAACAAAAAAAGGGCAATAAAGCATGCAAAAACATGCATAATCCAATCTTATTGATTAAAAAAAAACTGAAAATCTTTTAATCAACAATCTCATTTGCAAACATTTAAGAGATAAACCTAGTATTAGTAAGGATGGGGGGAATCATTCATATATTGATTACTTATGACCAATAAGTAATAATCAATAAACTGGTAACACCTTTCTGAAAGAGTATCTTTATGAATGAATAGTGGCAATAAACATACAAATCTGACTCAGCAATCCCACTTCTAAGAACTTATCCCTTTTTTTGGTTAGTTTTTTCAACATTATTTTTGCTTTTGTAATTGGAATATAATAATGCATGTTCAAAGCATTATTAAAAGCAAACTCATCTATGGTAACCCCTGAATTGTTCTCAAGGAAATTGCTCCCTAAACATTAGCTCAGGTTGTATATCCAGAATTTTAAGAGTTTACGGACCACCTACCCCCTACCCAAATCCTGATTCTACTTCTACCCCAATCTTGATTCAATACCTCTGGGGTAAGGGAGCCAGACAGCTGTGTTTTTATTACCAAGCTCTCCAGGTACCAAAGATTGAGAACCCAAGACTGTATGAGAGCTCTTTCCCTATTGGGCCGTTAAGAGGGCAAAAGTTTTCTAAAATTCAAACTCTCAAGTTCAAACTGATGAACTCTTCAGTGCAAAATAAAACCTCTTAACTTACACTTTCTACTTTTGCAAATAAATCAGAACATCACATAAGAATTACAGGTAGAATGGATCTTCTGAGGAGATACCAGTAAGAGGCAACAAGTTCATCAATAACAAATACTGTAACAAAAATATATATTAACACTAATACTAAGCAAAAAACCAGTCCTACCTACCATGTATACGTTTTCTTGACTTATGGCAAAATCATTCAAGTCAAAGCCATTCCTCTTAAAATAAAATCAAAGAATAAGAAATATTTCATCCAGAGAAAAGACTATCATTTCAAATACTATACATGTATTTAGATACCTTAAATGCAAATATTCTCACTGTAAATTAATTTCTTCCATATTTTACTTGATCTAACTGAAACTCTAAGCCTGTGACACATTTTCTCCCTATTTATTACCCCACTTTCTAGTTCTACTCCCCTTCATGATCTTACCTAAAGCCCTACATACACACACACAAACCCCTCACAAGACGTATTTCTATGTGTTCTCAAGCCCTGTGCGTTGTTTTGCTCCACCTGTCCCACAAATCTCCAACAAAGGATTACTATAAAATTCTACCTTCCCTGCTCTATTAGACCCTGCTGCTGAGTCCTGCTGAAAAAATTATACCAACATGCATTCATTTTATGTAATCTCAGGTGGGATCTCAAAGCCACCCATTAATCCTTTACCGTGTCTTTGGTCATACCCTCTTCTTCCCTCACTAACATGAACTTTGAACCCTTTCTTCCTGCCTTCTACCATACATGCAGTATTGCTTTGAACTGAGTACAAAAGGGAAAGAATGAAACCAGCAGGAAAAAATTCCCTTAACTACCAAGTCTCCCTAGAAAATTTTAATAGCCTCCTCCCACTTTTCCCTCAAATGTTAAAAAGAATGAAATGTCCACCTCCTTCTTCCTGGTAAGTCAATTCCTTCAAATGTGCCCTCCCTTCTCCCTCATCCACATGTCCTTACATACAATAATTTATAGTATTTCCACATCTTCCACCTTTCCTAGATTTGCAAAGAAAAAATGTTAACTACTGTAGTTTTTCCACTTTAAATACTCTCCTTTAACCATGCAAATCCCTGTTTCTGCATCCTTTCTCCTTCCCTTCAAAGATTTCAAAAATACAGTGTAACTTCAACATTAAACGTTATATTCTCCAACACACTTCATCAGTCCTTACCATCTGAACTTAAAGTACCCTGGGGAAGCCTACCTGTCCCGTATCCGACTGGAACCCCTCTATATCAGGGCACTCCTGACCACTCCCTCATTCTTAAAAGTTCTCTCCTCCTTTTCTATATTCTCTCTTAGATTTTCTCCTTACAGTTCATCCTCAGCAGTAATTTTACAAAGCAAGCTTTCATCTCCATTACATTCCCTCAGGATTCTCCTTTCTGCATTCTTCCCTGTAAACTTCCTCCCATGACTAACTCGTCTATTATTCTACCTTTATATCAGGTACAGCATCTTTAACATTTCCCTTTGCCCCCCTTGGTGTCAGAACAACCTATTATCCCTGGATCTCCAGTCTACTTTCCACAGTTGTTTCACTTCCTCCTCCCAGGCTTCTGCTCCCAAGCCAACATCTCTGGCATCCTCAGTATCTAATCCATCACCCAGGCCAACACCATACTCATCCTGTCCTCTTCCCCAATCCCTTCAAACCCGCTTCCAATCAACTGGGGGCTTTAGCTCCTAAGGAGCTCTTAAATCCCAACTCTCATTTACACTAAAAAAATAAAAATAAAAAACCTGCCATAAAGTTCCTCTTGCTCTTTCAATCTCACGCTAACACCTTAGAAAGGCCTTTCATAACGCAGTTACCAAGTCACTATTGTAACTCCTCACTTACACTCTCTTATGTATTTACTGTCTGTCTCCACAGAAATATAAGTTCAATGAGAACCGAGAGCTTATCTTCCTTATTCACTGATCAGTTCTCTGCCTGGGCCAGTGTAGTAAAAAATTCTGAATGAATTAATCAATGAACTGGTCTCACCACCCCAGTCCAATCCCCATCATTCACACTGCTTTAAAAGAGGAGGCCCCTAAAATTTAAAGTGATTCCATGGCTTCGCATCAGTTCTCTAAGTTTAAGCTGTTCAGGATAACGCTGACGTTTTTTTGTACCCCTTTTCCCTGTTAACTTTATGGTCTGGTAATACTGAAACGCAACACCTGAAATGAAATTTCTTCTACGCCCCTGTATATACTATTCAAATTGCCTCACATGTCCTTCCTCTCCATCTGCCCGACAAAATTCTGCCTATCTTTTAAAACCTTGTTCAAATTATCATAGCCCCTTCCACACATACCCCACAGGGGGGAAAACGCCACTGTAATTATTTGTTTTCCTAGTTTACTCCCTCATGAGGTACTGAACTCTTAGTTTTCTTTGTATCTTTGGCATATAACAACAGTCTGAGACATAAATAGGCCAGAAAAAGATGTGATGAATAAAATTTCATATAGGGAAGAAGAAACTCACATTAATTAAAAGCATACAGTTTTCCTAGTCCTAAACTATCACTTATTCTCATTTCATGCAACAATGTTGTAGATAATATCAACATAATAATGGACAACACTTACATACCACTTACTACGTATGTACCAGAATTTATTATGAATGTTACATGTGTTAATTCATTTAATCCTCTCAACAACCTTATCAGTGTGTGTATAACATTATCCATTTCATAGAGATAAAATTGAGGCATCATTAAAAGAAATGAAAATTGGTGCATTTTACTTCCTTTACCATCCAACTTAAGGGTGCTATATAAGAAACACATAGTTTTATTAAGTAAATATAACCTACCCTTTAAAACACTGACGAGTTTAGAACAAAAGGCCAAGTTTAAATTAAAAGGTAAGGTTTTATTATCTCTACTTTTCCTTAATCCACCTAAAAATTATTTTAAGATACCTTTGGTTAAAAGTAAAATTACCTTTCTCTTTCTCCCTCTTCTGGCAGCTTTTGGAGTGTTTATGTCAATTGCTTTAGTCACATCCTAGGAAAAAAATACAGATGAAATTTAATAAATTATGCCGAGACGGAAAGAAAATTTCTTAAACTAGAAGTCACAAGCATGTTTCTCTACAACTAGTGAAATGTGTTTTGCTTCTCTGACCTTTTAAATTACAAACATTAAAAGCCTTAACATGGGGCAGCCGGATGGCTCAGTTGGTTAGAGCGCCAGCTCTCAACAACAAGGTTGCCAGTTCAATTTCCACATGGGATGGTGGGCTGCACCCCCAGCAACTAAAGATTGAAAACGGCGACTGGACTTGGAGCTGAGTTGTGCCCTCCACAACCAGATTGAAGGACGATGACTTGGGGCTGATGGGCCCTGGAGAACACACACTGTTCCCCGATATTCCCCAATGTAAAAATAAAGTATTAACATTATCGTTATAAGGTGAAATAGCCCCAGTATCTTCATAAAAAGAAAAGGTTTTCCTCTGTCAGATCAAATATAAAAGTCACACTTGCTACTATACCACGAAGTTTATATATTTAAATTTGTGAAACCACTTTTTTATTGTCGAGTCCTGAATTGTAAGAGGTGGCTGGCTGGGGCTTGGGAGATCACCTCACAACCATTCCAGGAGGCCTAGAAGAGCTAAAGTGAGTCTCCCCACTCACAGATCAGCAAATACAGAGTTGGAAATAAATCTAGGTTTTTAAAAATTCAGTTCCATACCCTTTCCAGTACATCCACTCCAAAATACCTTGCTTTAAAATTATTCCTAGCAGTAACCCATTCTCCTACAGTTGGACCAATTTTGCAAAGCAAAATAACTTCAAATAAAAACATCCATGCATCTTAAATAAGCAAAAATAATTTTCTCATTCATTACTCAACTACTTTATTACTTTCTACTTTGCAATCCTTGCAACAAAATGAGTTTAGAATGCAAGAGAAATTAAACACACCTCATTGCTGGCTTTTTCTTCATGGTCAGTATCTTCCTTTGAAACACTAGTTTCTTTTTCTTCAACTTCAACATCAGATGATGCATTTGATTGTTTAGCTGATGCCTATGAATAATTGAGTCTATTAATTTCACAAAGTAAGATTTCACCAACTTAAAATTTTTTTAACCAATGAAAAATCAAGAGCCTGTTTGCAAGAAAATTAGAAAAGTACCCTCATCTCTATCCACAGGACACTTGTCATAAATACAATTTTAAAATAGTTTTACATGCTACTATTTGCTTTAGAAAAGTCCTCCTATAAGGGATTGTATTCCTACAGCTGAATGTAGAGGATAAAATAGTGAGGCTGAAATGGAAGTAGTTACAAAGAATACTATCTTAATGTTTCTAACCAACAAATGTGCAACAAGATATAATGTTTAAGTTGATTCAAAATAGCATAGACCTACACTATATTCAAATACTGAAAAGATTCTGGCGAGAAGCTTATCTATGTACCCAAGACAAACAGCCTTAGCACAGGATAGAATATATATCACAGCTTTAAAGACTTTACCCAAACTTAAGTGATTCTAATTTAACAGGTACTGAATGGGAGCCCATTAATCATTATTAAACTTTAAAAGTACTTAAGCATGTAGTCTAGATCTAGAGGCTCTAGACTTTCGTAACACCAACCAAAAAAAGTGAGTAACAGAAGCAACGCAGTACACATTGGTAGGTGAGGGTCTGCACAGATCTACAAGATAGCATTACATTCCAAACTGGGCCCCTTTCTAGCTGTTTACTCTGGCAAGTTTTTTAAATGGTAAACCCATTTCCTCTTTTGAAAAAAAAAAAAGAACGCAATGCTGACAAACCACAAAATTATAAAATTATAACCAAAAGAATACAAAAATGCCCCCCAAATTACTTACAGCACTATAGAAATTTTTACAAATTATGATGGCCAATTTTTTGCTTGTTTTGTAAAAGTTTGGGCATGACTGCTTTCCCCAAATTCTAGGAATGTGCCACTGGGAATGTGTCTGGGCCGGGAACAGAGTACATCACATTAGTACAATCATTCATCCTTTTGTTAAAGACAAAAATATTGTTGGGTTTTGTGCACACAACCTACCAAAATTTCATTGTGAAATGGGAAATTCCAAGTATATGGTGAAAACTACTTGGAGATAACGTAGGTACATAAGAACAGAGGATAGGGTGACCATGCTTGGCAACTGGTGTATGAAAAAGACTCTGAAGGCACAATCACAGGATTCAACTGAAGCTATAAGATGTTAGTTTCAGGAAATAATCAATTCAATCTCTTTAGACTCCCTTTACACAGTCGAGGCAATAATGATGGGAAACCATCCATTCTTACATTCATGCAACAAATATTTAGTGACTACCTATTCTGCCCACACATGTTAACAATGCCAGGCACATAGGATATACAACTCCTTTGTTCATGGAGCTAATAGACTGTGGCAGTTAAGACAAGTACAGCAGCATTTACAATGTGGTATGATGAGTACTGTAACAAGTAAGTTTTGAACGGCAATGAAGGCACTTAGGACCATTTAATGCAGAGCTGGAGGGCGCATCAATGAAAGATTTAAATGTTCCAGATAGAACAGCATCTGAAAAGTTCTCATATATGGGAAAAACCATGGCACATAAAGAACTAAAAAAATAGATTTAGAATTAGAAAGTTGCAAAATTTTCCGTTTGTTGCTATCTTTCTTTAGGCTTACTCATATTCTTCCTAGTGCTTACTATCTCAAGTCTAATAAAAATGAACAAAAGCTCGGGACACACAAAAACAGAATAAAAAGGGGGTTTTCAAGGCTAATCTTCTAGACATCAAAAACATTAAGTATAATTTTCATAGTGCGTTAAGTACTTCTGTCACATATTTAATTTAACCCATGTGAGGATCACATTCTAATTTTATCAATATAGAAATTAAAACGAGTCAGAAAACAAACCCTTCAAGTTATAAACTTGAATTTAAGAACAGTACACATGGCTTTAAATTCAATGATGTATAAAATAAACTCTCAATTAGAAGGAATTCAATTAAGTGAATATATCACAGTTCTGAGATGTTTAACCATGCAGATATTTTTATCAGTTCATCTAGATATGAAAGGTCAACGATCAACCTCACAAATAAGAACAATTTAGTCTGAAACTCACGAGGCTCTTAAATCAATATTTTCCTACAGTTAGAAGTGATTATTCCCCAAATACATAATACTAAACTAAATATTATGTAACATGACGCACCTGTTGACTTGAAAATTTCACTTTCGGATTGTTATCTATCTCCCATAAACCTTCATTAAAGCCTTTTCGTTTATTTGGTTTTCCGTACTTTTCCTTATTTTCTGAGTAAGGAAATATATCCTTTGGGCCTAAAAAAGCACTAAAAAAGGAGAGGGGGGGAAAAATGTGAGTGCAAAGCAATCCCGAATATAAGAAGTTATTCAATAGTTCTATGCTATCTATGATGCAGTTATCAAGAATTCTTAATGTAAAATGCATTAAAAATCTTACACAAAAAGGGTAGACACAAATAATTGTATTTAATTCGAAATACTTTTAAGTTCACAGGCTCCTAGATCCATAATCCTATTTAAAAAAAACACACAAGTTGCCTAATGCGAATGCACTTAATGCCACTGAACTGTACTCTCAGAAATGGTTAAAATGGTCAATTTAATGTATATTTTACAATATAAAAATGCACAAAAATGAAAATAAAAACTGACACGATTACATTAACCAATACATTTAAATGCACTGCAAATACAATTTATTTCAAAGTATTGGTATGTTACACAATTCATAAAACACTGTCAAAAACGTATATTACTATATGTATATGTTGTTGTATGTTTGTATATATACAAGTCAATTTTTAAAATAAAATGTGTCAAGAATTTTACTTTATTCAATGAGGTAATCAGATGTTATAACTGGTTTGTTCATTCATATAGGCACACACACATACACACTCAATAATCAATTCTTGTGTTTGTGGTGATTACGTCTATAAAGCCATCACAAATACTGAATTAGTGAATACCACACAAATGCCGCAGGCAAAATACAACATAGGTTCCTGTGAGCCTCTGGTCACATTTTTGTCAACCAATCAATACATAATCTATTTTACGTGTTTCTGTTTAAAGACACCTAATTTACTATATATTGGTAATTCACTAACATTGCACTCACCTCCAACAGTTTATATAACACATACTTTCTCCGTGAGAAGACAGCGTGGCACACTTTCACTTAGGAACACTAAACATCACTTCAGCACTACATTTGAAGGTCATTATAAACAGCAAAATGACCAACAAAATGCAAAAACCATGACACTACATAAACTGCACATTAGGCCCTGTGTGTATAGTGTAAGAGCTGAAATAAGACGGCAGAGCACTGCCCAGTGCAGCCGCAGCTGGGAACGCGCGCATCAAGTTACTCACACGTTCTGACACTTTGCACAGACGTGACCATCAAGACACCACAAGTGTGGATTTGGGATTACATATACATTTTAGTGAGCAGGCGAATTCACACGTGTGGAATCCACCAGAGATTCAACTCTGTGTGTGTGTGTGTGTGTGTGTGTGTGTGTGTATACATACATATGTATTTAGACTATTTTCTCCAAAACAGACCCCTTGTATCTCCCTTTGTCAGTCAGTTCTGCAGAAGTCTTTCAATTCTACAAAAGTAGATGCACGGTATGTACAAGATTTTGCTATGGTGGTTGTTATACTTGTATACATATTCTCCAAAGAAGAAAACCAATTTACTACTCATTTCCTCTAAAATGTGCTATGGTTTAAGATCATTAATTACTAATTCAGTATTTATCACAAATTCCTTTTCTGCTGAAATTCTTTAAGAATTGGAGACCTAATGACTATAATTAACATTCCAGTTAGAACATTTTAAAAGGTTTTAAGATAAAGTTTCAATTGAAGAGACTTAGAGCTCTATTTAAATATAATCGTGCATATACAAGTCAGCTTTATTATTTAAATTCTGTAATTGAGGAATACTCATTGGACCCATGTATTTTAACTGCACATCAGTTAAGGCACACTTAAATCATCTCTTTTAATCCAGAAATTCAGACTTTCACCAGGCAACATTCATTCCTACCCCGTCTCAAAATAGAAAAATTAACACATTTAGTTGAAACAGTAAAAGAATTCCTCCTACATAATCAGTTCCAATTCTAAGTAAATGACTTGAGTTATACCTCCATCAAAAATAAAATACACTTTTAGTTAGAACAAAGGATTTAACACAAATTCTCTCCCCAAAACCCTACAAAAACAACAACTAAGGCCAAAGACTACAGAGACAATGTCAACAGAGATTTGAAGCTGGAAAGAAGCCTGAAACAGTTGAATTAAGCAGCAACTTAGAAAATCAGACACCACCCTCATTAATAGTTCAAAATTCCCAAAGGGCTCAAAATTGTTGGCATCAGGAAATTCAAGAAGTGGAAGGTACTTTAAATACTTAATAAAATTACAGAAAAATGTTTTAAATCCTCATACATGGGGCATTTTTAGATTATGATTCTAAACCTAAAAGCTATTCAAAAGATTGTACCACGATGTTATTTAGTGCATATAGGTTTGACACCTTAAATTTACATGGATTTTTCTTTTCTCAAAACAGGCAGTCCTCACTTTGCATGACAGTATGAGACCATAAAAATGACCATGCAAGGCAATCTTAATAAACAATGGGAAAAATTATGATTGTTCCATAATCTTTAAATATTGTCAAACTTTAAACACTCTATTACTGACAGTGTACAAGGAAACAGTAAAACTAAAACTCACTTAGTAGACTGTAATTTAAAGTATTAGACATACTGAGATTTAAAGTGTTTCAGTTGAACAGTGCTTGCCGCCTTCTGATCACATAACCTAAGATACAGAGTGAGTGTATTTTCTGTGCCGAAGTCAACTGTCATACTCCCTTCCAAGTCTGATCAGCTTCCAACATTTTATCCTTTGCACTACCTTCAGTGTTGTGAAATACCTTCCATGTTTTTTGTTGGCATCACTTCATCTAAGGCATCTTCACGTTATGTATAGAAGGTTAAAAAAATATTCACACATGAAAAGATGCTCAATACCATTAGCTGTCAGTAAAATGTAAATCAAAACCACAATAAGACACTACCTTCACACCCACTCGGATTAGCTATAATAAAAAAGGACAGACAACAACAAGCCTTGGCAAAGACATGGAGAAACTGGAATCCTCACACATTGTTGATAGGAATGTAAAATGGTGTCAGCTCATTTGAAAACAGTCTGGCAATTCCTCAAAAGATTAAACATGGAGTTACCAAATGACCCAGGAATCCCACTCCTACAAAAATGCAAACATATCCACATAAAAACGTACACAAATGTTCACAGCAGCATTATCTGTAATAGCCAAAAGTAAAACAATCCAAAAGTCTATCAACTAATGAATGGATAAATATGGTAGATCAATTCAAGGCAATATTTGGCAATAAAAAGAAATGAAGTACTATCACATGCTACAATATAGATGAACCTTGGAAACATGCTAAGTGAAAAAAGCCTGTCCTTAAAGACCACATGTTGCATAGTTCCATTCACCTGAAATGCCCAAAAAAGGCAAATAGATTAGCGGTTGTCTAGGGCAAGACAGGAGGGAGAATTGCGAAGGAATGAGGAGTATCTGTTAATGGGTACAGGGATATTGTTTGGGGTGATGAAAATGTCCTAATTGTGCAAATGGCTATCCTACTATCTGGATATACCAAGGTCTATTGAATTGTACACTTTAAATGAATTGTTTGGCATACGAATTACATCTCAATAAAGCTGTTAAAATATTTTTTCAGTGAATACCACATTCTAGCAAGGAAAAAATGATCCATAATTTTACCAACTATAGATAGCCACTATTTTTCACCACTTTTTAGTTGTGTACTTGTATATACACATAAATATAATGTTAATGTATGATACATACTCATCCAGAAATAATTTTTCAAATGAAAATGAACATCTTTTCATGTCTACAATTACTTAACAGCTACATTCTATTTCACTGCATGGCTATCCCAAAATTAATTTGTCTATTGTTGGACCATTTTCTACATCAATTATAAAGTATGTATTAGGTTGGTGCAAAAGTAATTGCGGTTTGAAAGGTTAAAAACTGCAAAAACCACAATTACTTTTGCACCAACCTAATACTATAAAATAATGCAACTGTATGAAACATTGCACAATTTTCATAAATTCTAAGTAGAACAGGTGGGTCAAAGGATCTAAGTAGAATAGGTGGGTCTAAGTAGAACAGGTGGGTCAAAGAGCCCCTTCATGAGACAAAAAATCATGATGGATAAAAAAAGACTCCTCCTCTGTGCTCACCACAAAATAGAAACAACAATTATGGGACATGATGGAGGCGTAACACTATGGTGGTGATTACACTGCAACATGTAAATGTATCCAATTGTGATGGTAATAATATTGGAATATATTAATACTTATACAATAGTGTATGTCTACTACATCTTAATAAAATAAGTAAGTAACCACACACGGAATACTCCTTGGAGATACAATCCCACAGGATTGGCGAGCAGGGCCCAGATTAGTTTTCAGACAACCATCACTAGTCTCAAGGGCACAACCTTATGTGGCTGTGGCTGATTCACTTGTCCAAGCACTCCATTTTAAAATCTCAAAGAAAATATAACAAAAAAATTAACATGTCTCTAAAAAAAAAGGAGTAAAAATGAGAACACTCCTTTATGTTGTTTTAAAAGTTAACAACAAATAGATACACATTAATTCCAAGTAGGCTACCCACCAAATTCCAGAGCTGAAAGGAACTTTAAGGTTTACCAAAATCCTCTTTTCAAAGATTAGAAAACTGACGGCCAGAAAGATGAACTGACTCACGCAAGGTTATCCAGCTATTAAGCAGCAGAGCCTCAACTCTGTACATTCCTTAGAAAGGTTGCAGGATTTCCTTCATCCACTATAACAGTCTTTGAAACATCGACTAATAAAATATTGATGCCATCTCCATAGGTAGGTATATATGAAACTCAGACTTCAAATACCAATGTCAAAGCCCTAAGAATCAAGGCTAATGTAAAATACCCTAACAAAATAGCAAATCATGAACAATGGTACAATTACATTTCTCTTACATGGCATAGTCCTATAGGCTCTGTGTTCCTGTATATCCCAATTTTTACAGAATATAAGTACACAGAAAAGCACCTATTTCTCTAAATTAACTTTTTTGAAAACTGTGTATACCCACAAGTATACATATATCCCTCACAAAAGCTCAGTTATCCACACACCTAAAATTCTTCCTTTAAAGCAAATCAGAAGTCACATATAAAAAATGGGAAAGCTTATCAGAGCTGAAGATACAAAACTCAAAACTCATTTAACTTGCTAAATAATATTACCAAACAGAAAGTCCTATTCTTTAAAAACACTGATTCTACCTTGCTGGTTATGTTCTCCATTATTAAATCACAAAATATGAAATATACTTTTATAAACAGATTTTATATTTTACAACAGCGTGCATTCCTTTATAATGGAAAGTGATTCAACAGACAATTGAATATAGATCTACTATGTGCCACGAACCTGCTGGAATAGAGATGAACAAACAGTTCCTCTCATTATGAGGTATTAGGTTTATGAAAAACGATACAAATCTCACACCAACACATGCAGCTTTGGCTAGAGTACAGAAGTCATACAGAAGAACCAATGCAGAATAAAATAAAATCCTACCCTGTGATTCATTCCTTTATTCCGTTCTGATAGACAGGTCATACAAAAACAACAACAACAACAACCGCCCCCCCAGTACTTCCCTTCACCTTCACTCCTGAAACTGTACATTAAGCAGGTTTTAAAACAGCCTGTGATGCATGGTTTTAAAGTTCGTAGAACTGAGTATCCAAAGTGAGAGCAGTAAGGAGATAAAAGCAGCAAAACCATCTTCATTTAAATTTTCTCAACTTTAGAGAAATAGATAGGCCTAAGTGAAAAAATTCCCTCCATTAGCAATGGTGGTAATTAGCAAAACTAACTGCATGTATAAAGCAATTTAATAACTCTATTAGTCTTGGAAAAAATAATATGCAACATTATCTTTAATTAATAATAGCTGACATTTATTTAGTGTTTAATACATGCCAATCACTGTTATAAGCATTTGTCATGTAATATCCTATTTGCACACCAAAATTCTGAGATGGAATATTATTCCCGTTTTACATATAAGGAAGAAAAGGACACAATGCTAAGTAACTTGCAGAAGGTTATACAGCAGGTAAATGGCAGTCATGATTTAAAAACAGCCTTCTGGGGGAGCAGCTGGTTAGCTCAATGTGCTCTTAGCAACAAGGTTGCCGGTTGGCTCCCCACATGGACCACTGTGAGCCACGCCCTCCACAACTAGATTGAAACAACTGTGTGACTTGGAGCTGATGGGTCCTGGAAAAACACACTTAAATAAAAACTAAAAAAAACTGGGGAAAAAAAAAAAGCCTTCTGATCTAGTTGGCTTAAACACTATATAAATGTTAGTTAATAGAAAGCAAATTCACAATCAACAAATAATTTTATCTAGGTTATAGAACCTTCAATCTATCACCAAATATTTATTTAACAGCTACTATGTGCCAGGCACTTAAGTAAATGACAACAAACAAGAAAAACAAGGTCCCTGCTCTCCAAGCTCTTCACTTGTGGGTGAAGGGGAAAAAAAAAAATTCAATCATCATTACAATAGAGAAAATACGCAATAAAAGGAGGTTGTGAATTAAAATTTAGACCTTAAAAGTCTAAAGGCATTTCCCAAGGGAAACAAGCAAGGAGGACCTGAGACAAAATAAAGTATATTTATGTAACAGGGCAAAACTATGAGGTGGAAAAGCAATAAGCATAGGCTAGTTCAAATAGGGTCTTATAAACAGCATTTGAGGACAAAATTTGAGGGTTTTGGTTGTAGGTAATATTAATAAGGGAGCCACTGGATAGGGAAATGACAAGATCTGACTGGAATATCTGTATCACTTTAACTATGTATGAAGAATGGAAATGGAGACCAAGATAGGGTTAAAACACTACTTGCAAGAGTAGTTGTGGTATGGACTTGAGTTGTACGTAGCAGAGGAGATGGAGAAGCGTGGACAGATCAGAATGCACTTTAAAGGAAAAGAACAACACTTGCTGGCTGACTGGATGTGGAAGGAAGGGTAAAGACTAACATGTAAACAAAGAGAATGCCAAGACTTGGGCTCCAGAAAAACACTAGGTCCATGTCAGTCTCATTTACTAAGAATCTGCTTTGAAGATGTTCGTTTTAACATACCTACTAGTATATGCTCACAGTTGTTTACCTTTATTGTCTAATATTCAAAACTTGATTGCTGGGTGAATTTACTGTGAATGTCAAAATACGCTAAGAAAATCCAGATGTTTTCATAAAAAAGTTGGGCTGGCCCGGTGGCAGTTGGGGCACCATGCTCCTCATGCCGAGGTTGCCAATTCGATTCCCACATGAGCCAGTGAGCTGCGCCCTCTACAGCTAAGATTGTGAACAACAGCTCTCTCTGGAGCTGGGCGGCCATGAGCAGCCGGAGGTTGGCGTAAGCTGCACGAGTGCTGCCATGTGCGGCTGGTGGCCAAAGCGAGCGGTGAGCGGCCAGCAGCAGGCGAGAACTGCCGACAACTGCCGACAACTGCCGACAACTGCCGTGAGCTGCTGAGCGGCCTACCAAAGAGTGGTGACTGACTGCCTGGGGGGGTGGGGGGGGAGCGCAAGGCTCATCATACCAGCATGGGTCAGGGAGCTGTGTCCTACACAACCAGAGTGAGAAACAACGGCTTGAACCGGAGTGGTGGTGGTGGGCGGGGAGGAAGTGGAAGAGGGGGGAAAAAAATTACACAAGAATTCTGCTCTAAATACACAATAAATATATCTTTGTAAATCAGTTATGAATAAGCAGTTTTCTAAGTTGCCATTTTATGTTTTAAACTACATATGTTAATTACATCTCCTTAACTACAGGCTCTTTAAGAATAAACTCCCATTTATGCAAAATCCAAACTGAAAGGTTCAAATAACCACCCTCCCAACTTTTGAGGAAGAAAAAGCAAATCAGCAAACATCTATTTCTAAAAACTAACCTTAAGTACAAAAAAAAGTTAAGTCACCAGACTAATAGACACAGCAGCACTGCCCTTCCAAAGGTAAATGGTACACTGATGAGAACACTAAGGCACAAAACATTACAAGTGCATTTTGCAATAAAAGTGTAATATTAGCTTAATATTAAAGTTACATTCTAATTCCTTGAATATATTCTAATTTCTTGATATTAGTAATTGTCTTCATTAACCCCTTAATACCACTGCTTTGTTACTAACCCAACAAAGATTATGAAGGTTTAGATATCTGGTGGATGATTTAAAATTTACAGACACAATGTAAAAATCCTCATTTTTAAATGTTGGGGAAGGTATGATCATTCATCTAAATTTAACATAAGAATGAACTATGTGTTCTATAAAATAAGGAGATACATATATATTCTGTCACATTGCAGAAAAATCAAGTTTAAAAAATTCTGAACTTGTAAAACAGAAAAATTCTAAGATATATCTACTCGAATTATTCTAATACAGTAAATTTCACATGCATCAGAATCATCTAGAAGGCTTGTTAGATTGCTGGGCCCCCACACCTCAGTTTCTGATCAGTAGATCAAAGGTAGGACCTAAGAATTTCCATGTCTAACTGAAGTTTCCAGGGGATGCTGGTGCAGTCTGACCTGGTACCAGACTCTGACAACTTATTCCAATACACAGCACACAAATACTCTATTAGGATACCTTCCCCTAATAAATTTATGGAAGTTTTTGAAATGGTAGTTATCCCATGAAATGAGAAATTCATCATTCCTTACAAAATTAATTCTTATATATAGGATATACCTAAACCCAACTCAGAGTAATTATGGTGAAGGTCAGTCCCATTTTTCTCCCCTTTTTCCGCCTCCCCACCCCCCAACTCCGGTTCAAGCTGTTGTTTCTCAGTCTGGTTGTGTAGGACACAGCTCCCTGGCCCATGCTGGTATTATGAGCCTTGCACTCCCCCTGGCTGAAGCAGTCGGTTGCTGGTCAGCCCACAGCTGCTCACAGCAGCCCAGCTCCAAGGAGAGCCGTTATTCACAATCAGAGCGGTAGAGGGCGCAGCTCACTGGCCCATGTGGGAATCAAACCAGCCACCTCGGCATTAGGAGTATGGCGCTCCAACCACCCGGTGGGCCGGCCCCACAAAACTATATTTTAAAAATAATTATGTGGCATTTCATGATACCATTAATATGAAATGTCCAGAATTGGCAAATCCAGCAGACAGTAAACTAGTGGTTGTCTAGGGCTGGGGAGGAGGAAATGGACAATGACCGCTAAACAGTATGGAAGTAAATATACTAAGATCCACTGAATTACACACTTTTAACAAGTGAACTTCGTGACATAAATTACATCTCAATAAAACTGTAAAAAGAAATTATAGGCAAGTTCATATAGTAGCTATGCAACATTAAAACAATGTTGCCATTGTAGACTCTTAGGAATACATAATTATAATTAGAATACTAACAGCTTTGTTTCTCTCAGTCCCAGGTAAACAAGCTGACCTTACCAAAATTACTGTAAACTCTAAACTTCAAGTCCAAAAATCGGAGACAGTAAGGCTATTAAAGTATGTAGGATATTATTTTCCAAAATGAATGAGATAGCCCGTAGAGTAATCCTATGCACTTAGAAGTAATAATTCAATACTCAGCTGCAATTCTTGAAAAATTAATTTGTTTCATCAAATCAGGTTCTCTGCCCACATATCCACCAGGGGCAGCAGAGCAGTCACAGTGGCTCTCAAAACTATATAAATACAGAGGGAACTAGGCAGATTTCTTTTCATCTTTCCCACAATATATCACTTACTATAACAAAGCCTAAAATAAGATGCCAGAGGTTGTCCTTATGAAAAAGCACTTATACTAAAGATGAATACTACATGACTTAAAATTTTCCTTAACATACTTTTATCCATCAGTCATTCTAGTTGCTGAGAGGATCCTTACGTATCTTTCTTTTATGACTAAGGAAATATCTCTTCCAATAAAAGTTAAACCTACAGTGTCTAATTTTTCTACCCTAAAACATTTAAAAAGGTAGACAGACTTTTTCCAAAATTCAAAGATGATTTTAAAGTTTCCTATTACTTTACTATTTTCCCTTTGAATTGATCTCTACTTGATTTTCATTTTATGCTCAATGACCCTGTTAAATTAACTCTGATTTGCCTTTAGCGCTAAAAGGACTTACGTCTCGTGAGTTCCAAAAAAGAAAATGGGTAGTTTGTTTGTGGGTGGCTTTACAGCTCCATCAGGAACTTCATCTACCTAAAAGAAAGATCAGAAAAATTAAAATCTTTTAAATCATACATACCTCATTACAACAGAATAAACTGGGAACAAGACATCCAAAAGGGATCTGATATAAAGCGGACCAGTATTACAGTCCATAATCCTTTATCTCTAGCTCTGAAACCCAAGAAATTCTAAAAAACAAGACATTTCTGAAAACTCATTTGGTGGCAAAACCTGGTCCGACAGTGAAGTTATTCCATCATTTCTTTTATCTACTAGTTTTTCTAGTATAAAAATGCTTGTCTGCAAAAATACTGTGTTAGTTTATCACGTACCAACTCAGGCCCGATCAGGAACAAAACATATGCCCTACGTACCATCATTACCTTTCTAAAATCCCCTAACTCTGAATTTTTAAACACATGACCTTAAGTATTTCAGATAAGGAAGTCTAAACCTGTTCAAAAATCCAAAATTATATTTCTGCAGGGAGGCTATACAAATATTGGAGTAATGTAAAAATAGACATTAGCAAAAGCTTAAAGCAGTATTCCCGTCTGAAATACATATTCTGAAAAGATCGTGTAACTACATGGCTGAATCACATGAGGTTACCTGTTGTTCCTTTTTATTTCTCTTTCAATCCTTCTAATTAAGTAAGGAAAAAAACATCAGGTGCTATTATGTGTAACACATCTGTAATATTTGTTACTTTCGCTTATCAATAAAGGGAAAGCAGACCTCAGAGTTAAAGTCATCAGGAAGTAGTGTCTTGCCAGGATTTGATAACATTTTTATTTCATTACTGTTTAAACTTCATAATAACATTTATTTTCATTACTTCAAAGACACTTTAATTGAAAAATCAGTTGAGTTTGTTAAGAACGGAGCAGACCATCAGAGGACCCACTTAAATGGGTCCTCTGCATTTATTACCATATTGAAGAAAAGACCACGGGGGTGATCTGACTGGTTGGCAGTGTGAAGATTTCAGGCATCAGTTGAATCATTACCACCCAACACCCTCAGGGACTTTAATTTCCTCACCTCTCCAATGACTACTTCACCTGTCATTTCAACTTTGTGAGAAGGTGCCAAGAATTGTGAAAATCCTTAGAGGCTTTAAGATAAGGGATATATTCTGTCAACCCAGTTCATATGCTTCTTTATGTTAGCAAACAGCTATAAAAGTTTGTGCAAATGTCTAGCACCTACAATTTAATAAATGTTAGGAAATTTTTTAAAGTTGACATTAAAAATGATTAATACTGGTACAGAATTATATGATATGTGCAAGACTTAAAAATTACTCAAGTTTGGGATATTTAGACATAAAATGTTAAAATCAAAACAGGAACAATGGTTGTAACCTTCACAACTGCGATCTTAAATACATACGCTAAACTCTCTAGAACAAAGACTTAAAATTTGTGAGATTGGAGACAGAAGAAAGCAATTCTTGAACATAGATAATATATCAAAATCAAATTAAATCAATTATAAGAAATGAGGAAAGGAAAGAGACAAAATATCCCATTCCAATACAAATGAACTTATTAAATATAGAACTTGTTAAAAAAGGAAAATACTCTGGCTCTTCTAAGACTCCTTTATTTTGCTTTTATCAGCACGAACTCTTAGTCACCTAACATACTGAAGTATGTGGGGAGGATGATTTGGAAAAAAAGTAGGTAATTTTTAAAACATTTTCATTTGGCTTTTAACTGCATTGTGGCACAGAAATCTGAATATATAGATGTATCTCATTACTTCAGATTTTATAACACTTCAAAATAAATAAGGGTGCTAAAACCATGAGAAAAGTATCTTGGAGGGGCCCTAAACCTGCCAAGTTTTCCTATCTCTAAACACGAACTAGTGTTTTGTAAGTGTATGACTCCGTACTAAGGACTGTGGGGGGAATATAAAGAAATTCAGTTTGTTTACTGCCCTCAAGATCCTTACAATCTATTCGAAGTCAAGGCATGAACATGAGTTAAAATAAAAGGTTATCATAAAGGAAATATATTAGAGGATCAAATATATAGACAAGAATTATGATTAAGGATTGTTCCAGTTAAGACTCTACTAAAAAGGTATCCTTGACAGACTGTGGGGAAAATTTTTTCCACATTGGGGAAGGAAACCTATAAACCTGAGTCTGTAAAGAGCTGAATGGGAAGTCAAGAAACACTGAACATTTTATATTTGGATAGCACTCAGCAACTTACTCTAGGATTCTCTGTACCCAATAGGTATATTTCCTCCAGCTAACATAATTTTAATTATCTTTAAGAAATACACTCCTCAAAGAAGAATAAATTAGTGGGAATTACAACTTTAGAATACCACATGTTTATATTTAAGGATTTTGAGCTAGTATACTAATCTAATGGATCTCAACTTTTTTTTTTAAGTTCCATCACTATCTTAGACTCTAAGTCCTACCATAAACTAATGAAAAGATCTTTTCCTGAAAATGGCGCTAGATATTTAGAGACACAATTCCTAAATGTTACAAAAAATCCCGAGTTCTTAATCACCTCTCTGTAGCACTAGACAGGCAACCAGGAATCTGCGTCTACTCCTTTTGCCCACTGGAAACAAAAAAAGAGGTAAAACAACTTCTTCAAGGTCATAAGGCAAACTTCACGGATAAAATCGTGAAAATAAATTTTCTAGACTTTCCTTGATGCTAACTTAATGTACAACTTTCATGACTATCTAGTCCTAAATCTATTAATCAAGCAAATCCAGGCCTCTCAACTGCAAATTATGAAAAAATATTATACCTACAAATCCAATTTAATCACCTATCTCCACCTCTTTAACATCCAAGAGTTTGCACAGATTTCATTGATACTATCTATTTTACTCAACATTAAAATGTCAATGTTACATTAATTTTTAAACAAAATCCATACTGATTTTTTTCCCCTACAATGAAACATTAACTGGCATCTCATTAAAATATTTTGTTAAGAAAACCTACCGGAGACTGTCAAAAACAAACTGTAGGGACATACCTAAGTATGCAGAAACACCTGGATTTTTCCAATTACATGGGAAAACGAGGGGGAGAAAGGACACGAGAAAAAAAAATTAAGAAAAGGAGTAGGATGGAGGCCTTTAAGGAAGGTAGCACCGCTACATGCGATGGCTAAAAATCACTTACTCGAGCTGGCCAATGGGGATAACCTTTCATCTTGGCGAAGATGAGGTCTCCAGGTTTGAAATCGCGAGTCATGTTTCGCTAGGGGCGATGCCGGGGGTACGAAGCCCAGGGAGGAGGTGCGGCGGTAGGAATGAAGGCGGACAAACAGGAGCTGAGGCTCTGGGGGCGGGCAGCAGCAACCGGAGGATGCCTCGGGGTGTCCCGAAGCGCCTGCGAGGGAGAGCACGGAGGACTGTTAAAGCTAAGAAACCCGAAGGGAGGGGCCTACGGGGAGGAACGGGGGAGGGGGAGGACCGCGGAGGGGAGGACGAGAGGGGTGGGGGTGGGAGAGTGAGGGGAGAGCAGCCTCCCGCTCCTCCCCCGCGAGTGCGCGGCCTCCGCAGCCCCAGAGCTACACCTCCAGGCTTCAGCAGGTCCACGGCTCTACCACCGAAAAGACGCCACCACCTGAGGCAGAGATGCTTCTCAGCCCCGAATTCCCTTTCTCCCGCCCCATCTTTCCTCTGGCTTTTTCCCCCGGGCTTAAGCCCCCAGAGGGAGGAGGTCTGGAGGAGAGAAAAAAGGATGGCAAAAGAAAGGGGAACGTTCCCCCTCCATCCACCCACGACCTCTCTCCCCCCAACCTGCTTCTCGATGGTTGCAGCCCCAGGCTGCCACTCGGCTCCCGGGCGGGCCGCAGCCACTTCCCCGCTACAGCCAGGAGCGAGGCCACCGAGGGGGGGCGGGGCGAGTCAACGCCGCCCGCTCACCTGCCGGGGCAGCGGGCGCTGAGGCTGCAGTGGCGGGCCGGCCGCCTCTGCCCGCGTCCACGCAAGCCACCTGCGCCACCAGCTGCCGCAGAGGCGTCTCAACGGCTCCAAATCGCAACCGCCGCCGCCGCTGCCGCCGCCGCCGCTGCTGCGCTGCTCCCGCGCGGCTCCCGCTCGGCGCCCGCTAGCCCTAGGGCGAGACCAACTGCTCGCCGAGGAAGGGGGCACAACGCAGCACCCGCGTAAGGTGTGTGGCACCAAAGCAGAACTACAGAAGACCCCAGAGCCTCCAGTTCGCTTTTGCCTAATAGTTACTGCCAGATGGAGGGAGAGACGGATAGGAAGGAAAAAGGGGGTTGCGAAAATAGATACTATTGCTGCAGCTCCCCCCTGCGGCTTGCGGAGTGGTGGAGCCCGGCCCGCCCCGCTGGCAGCTCTTCGTGTGTGTATTTTGTATGTGTACTGTATGTAAAAGGCGGGGAGGGAGGAAACGATTGTTGTGCACGGGGTTTGGGGGCGGGTATCCTGGCCTCCAGCCCTTGGTTGTATGTTAGGGAGAACCTGGCAGCCTAAGCTGCATGTTCTTGCATCGTTTCCCAGGGTGGGGAGGCTTTAATGCTGCACTTGCGCTGTTTGCACCATCCAAAAAAGAACTGTACAAAAACCCATAGATGAAATCGGAGCATGAGGCGGTTGCAGGGTGTGCAGCTTGTAGGCCTGTTACACTTCGCTGAATGGGCCTTGCAGGCAACTTTTCCTTGAAATTGTAATATGAGAGAGCCCGTTTCTTTTCTTTTGAATTTAAAGCACAAGAACTGTTAAGAAAATGCAATCCTAACGAATGCAAAATGTGATGGGTAGAAAACAATGACAGGAAAGCATAGCCCTTTAGATAGGATGTGGGTTTGGGCCCTAAGTAAATTTTAGCTGCCATCTAAATTTTATTTCCCTACTATTTCCCTACTAGAATGGCAGCTGGTAAGTGGTAGTGTAGAAATGTTACTGAACCAAAAATGTCTTATTTATTTAAATACCCTTCAAGGGATTTCTAAAGTCATTTTATTTTTTGGTCCTTTAGCTGATACGTTTTTTTATTATGTTGACAGTAATAGGCCAAGCCTTCTGGTGTGAATTGATATTTTAATATTTTTATTGCACCAGAACTACATCACCAGAATTGTCTAATTTTAACCATTAACATTCACCCAAGTTGCCAATAAATGTAGTAAATAAGGTATTTTGAAAATTGATAAAAATTAATCTTAAGTTTTGTTTCATCCTTCATTGAACTCTCCCAAAAAAGTAGCTACTCTGAGTCAGGCACTCAGGTGCTGGGCATACAACCATGAATAGCAAGCATTTAAAAGAGAATGAAAATACGAAAAAAGCATAAGAATATAAAAATATAAATAGTATGTAGCTCATACTCCTTTATATGAAGGACTCATAACTAGGAATAAATGAGGAAAAGCTTTAAGTAGGTAAACATTGAGAATAATTTTTTGAAGGAGATACACATGCCTTTAAAAGGAAAGACATTCCCAATGCATATTGTCCTGCAAGGAGTTCCAAAGAGTAAATCATACCTCAGCAACATGCAGAGGATTCCAAGTGGTGCAAAAAGAGAAACTGACTGGCAAGGGAGAGGGAAAGGTTGGAGAAATGTTTTGAAACTTCTCATCCTGACTTTGAGTTTGATAAAAGGTATATTTGGGAGCTACTATAGTTGCTGAGCAAGTAAGCGGTAAACATGATTCTTTTAAAAGTTACTGTTTGCTACAAAGTAGATGACAGTAGAAAGAGCCTGTAGGTTATGATTGTACGCCCTGCATGACCCACTTCTGGATGAGACTGGTGACTGAAAAGGCAAGGAAGAGCACAGCTAAGTACACAAAGAAATAACTGTCAGGTGTTTGTCATAAATCGTGCCCAGGAAAAAGTGGAGAAAGATGTATTGACGAAAATTCCCAGACACTGAGTAGGAGAGACGAAGGCATCAATCATCCAGCAACCATTTCTTGTGCACCTCCTTTGTTCTAAGCCATGTAAGGCTTTGTAACCTCAAGCGTGGTCCAGGGCCCAGCAACACCAGCTTCACCTGGGAGCTTGTTAGAAGAAACTCAGCCCTCCCCAGACCTGCTAAGTCAGAATCTACATTTTAACAAGATCCCCAGGTGATTCTTATGCATATTTAATTTTGAGAAACTACAGATACCGAGGCTACTACAGAACTACTATAGGAACTTAAAATCAAGTAGGGAAGACAGACAAAATAGGTAAATTATAAATTACAATTAATATTAAAAGGTAACTATTAGTGTTAAATAATAGTACCAGTAAGGACAGATGGAGTGATGATTGTGATGGGGGCGGTCCTCAGAAAAGAAATGAGAAGTGGAGGTAAGATGGAAAAGTATTGATGTTTTAGTATTTTTTTAAAAAGGTACAAACTTAGCTCTTGCTATCTTTAAGTTTTGGCAATTTCAATTTGATAGTCTGTAGACAATGGTTGATACCCTGTAAACAATAAGTTAGGGCAAAACAGGTGGTAGTTTAATCCTCCAGAGAACAAAAGCCCAGGATCCCTGGGAGCAGCAGTTGCAAATGGAAGGGGAGGAGGAGGAGAGGAAGGAGGATTGGGCTCATCAAAGCCACTTGGATTGCTTTTCTGAACTAGTGAAAGGCTGTGCTCCTCTCTAGCTGTGTTTGATTCACCCCTCCCCCATAGTCAGCCTTCCTAGTGGGGACGCCAGCAGAAGTATGACAAGATAGGGATTAAAGGAGCAATGAGAAAGTTGTAAGAAGAATACAATTTTCAAAACAACTGAAGCAAGAGGGAAGGGGCAAGGAGATCTAAATGAATTGAGGCAGGAGCTTGATTTACATTCTTTCATTTAATCTGGGTGTTACTATCCCCATTTTACAGATGAGAAAGGCTTAAAGTTCAGCAGCTTGCCTAGAATCACAGATCCAGTCAAGCAGTCAAGGCAGCATTCCAGCTAGTCTGTTCTCCAGTCCCCTTTTGTGTGATGCCACACCACCTCTAGGTGGAGCAGGGGGCCAAAAGCGCAGCAGGCAGAACAGCTTATAATTAGAAAAAGATGCTGGAAGTAAAAGCAGCCCAGCACTCTTCTACCTTCTGTCTTTGGACTTGAAAGTATTCCCAGCTTCAAATTTCCTAACAACCTCCCTTTACCCCACCCCATTCCCCAGCTTGTCCCCACCACCAGCCCATTCTGTTTAACTCCTTCTAGTCCTAAAAGACTCAACCCAAAAATCTCCTCTTGGAAAAGCTTCTGTCCTCATCTTACTGTGGCATAATTTCTTATCTACAATCTTACTGACAGTCTTTAAACTACTTAGAAGCAGGCACTGTTTCTGTGATCAGTTCCTAGCGTTTAGCAGGATGCAGTGAAATTTTTCTCAATAAATATTTGTTGAATGAATGAGAGCACTGGGAGGTTGAAGCAGATAAGACACTTGAGGGTATTTATATTTGTTTTGACTTTGTGGATTTTTCATGTATGTAACCCTTTAAAAAACACTGACATTTTTCATTAACTACAAATACATTCGTTGTAACCATTTTAATGGAAATCATTCTCAATGAGATCTGATATTTATCCCCCAACTTCAGCAATGCTAATCCATTCCTTCACATCTTTTACATATAATATACATCAATCCGCACTGGAACACACCTTCAAATTATTGGTGTTAACAGCAATTATTGAACGTTTTCTCATGAGTGATATTTTAAGCCTCATGATGGGAATGTTAACAAGAATATGGGGAAGAAAAAAAAACGCATTAATCAAAGAGCTAATTCAGTCACCTGTGTCATAAATCTGGTCTAGGCCTAGCTCCCCCAGAAATTAATAATCATTTGGAACTTTGGCCCTTAGGAGGGGAAAAATTGAGATGTACTAGTTTGGGAGGCAGCAATTTGAGACACTGCTGAGCTGGTTTACCATTGAGGAGAGCTGTTCTCAGACATGACGGATAAGAGAAGCATTGATGAGGCTTGCCTGGTCATCAGAACAGCTGGAAAGAAGCTGGGCCAGGACGTGATTTGACAGTTGCCTTCCCTGTGGGCTGTTCCAGTGGGATTTTTTTTAACATCACAGCACTACTTCCCTGTAATTACTTCTCGTCTCAGACACTTGATTGGCTTCTTTCTTACATCTCCACGTTCGGTCTCAGTTAAAGCTTCTCTTACCCCACGTTTGTGAGCCACGCTGCTCTTTACTCTTCTGACTGGCTTTTGGGGGGGGGTGGGGGTGCGCGCGCGCCTTTTTTCTTTCCTCATCATCTTCATATTCTGCCTTGTACGTTCTGTCTCATTATCCTGCGTGTTCTCACTTCCTGAGTTAGGTGCCTGAAAGGTGTGGCTTGGAAAATGCAATGAATGATCCCTTGTTCTGGTGAATAAGCCTGCTAATAACGATAATTTCTTTAATTATTTTTGTGCCTTTGGTTCTTCCAGGGGTGGAGAAATGACTAATGATTGCCAAGGGTTAGAAATTGTAAAATGGAGGGGGATGGGATGAGGATAAAGTGGTAGCACTAGGGAGATATTCATGGTGATGGGGTAGTTCTGTATCTTGATTGTGATAGAGATTGCAGGAATCTGCACATGTGATAAAAATAGCAGGGAACTATACATATACAAGTACAATGTCAATTTCCTAGTTTCATCATTGTATTATAGTTAGTTAAGATGTAACCACTGGGGAAAATGGGTGAAGGGTACACAGGAATGTTAGGTATTATTTTTTCAGCTTTCTGTGAATCTGCACTTATTTCAAAATAAAAAGTGAAAAAAATATTTATATATTGAAGAATCAAGGGACGGGAATTGCTTAAGGCAAGGAAAATCTGCTGTGTTTATAGTTATTAGCAAGTTATTAGGAAACAGTCTACCAGAGACAGAGAAATACAATATTATGTAGTGTTTTCTCGTGTGTGTGTGTGTGTGTGTGTGTATTTTAACACGTGGCCTCTACAATGTTTTCATTTCTTCATCTTCATCACCATGACTATCTATCTCTCTAGTGCTACCAACTTTATAGTCAGTTCATCCCCCTCCACCTTACAATTCCTGACGCTTGGTAATCACTAATCATTCTCCATCCCTAAAATTTTGTCGTTTCATTCCATTATATATGGAATCATATAGTATGTGACCTTTTCAGATAGGCTTTTTCCACTCACCTTAATAATGCTTTTGAAATCCATCCAAGTTGTTCCCTATATCAATAGTGCATTTCTTTTTATATCTGACTAGATTCCATGGTATAGATTGACACCATTTGTTTAACCATTAACCTGTTGAAGGATATTTTGGGTGTTTTCAGATTTTTGCTATTACAAATAATACTTCCATGAACATTCATGTACAATTTTTGTGTAGCTGTAAGTTTTCATGCCTCTGAGATACATACCCAGGAATGCAATTAGCAATTACTGGGTCATGTGGTAGTTGCATACTTAGTTTTTCAAGAAACTGCAAACTGTGTTCCGAGTGGCTGTACCATTTTATATTCCCATCAACAATGAATGTATTAGAGATCTAGTTATTTTCACACCTTCACCACCATTTGTAATTACCACTATGTTTTCTGTTCACTGTTCTAGTAGATGTGATATTAAACATCCTTTCATGTGCTTATTTACTATCTGTATGTCATCTTTTGGTGAAATGTCTCTTCGTGTCCTTTGCTCATCTTCTAAATGGATCACGGTTTTTTTTACCATTCAGTTTTTAGCATTCTCTGCATATTTTAGATAAGAATCTTTTGTCGGGTATGATTTGTGAATATTTTCTCCCAATCTATAGCTTGTCTTGTCATCTTCTTGACATGATCTTTCACAGACTAAAAGTTGATAATTGTGATGAAGTCCAATTTATTTTTCTTTTCTAGATTATGTGTTTGTTGTCATGTCTAAGAATCTTTCACTGAGCCCTAGGTTCCAAAGCGTTTTTTCTCCTATGTTTTCTTCTAAAAGTCATGTATAGTTTAACATCTTATATTTAAATCTATGATCCATTTTGAGGTTTGTTTGTTTGTTTGTTTGTTTGTCTTAAATAAGGTATGGAGTTTAGATGGAGGTTCATTTTTTTTGCCTATAGCACCTTTGCTGAAAAAACTATCCTTATTTCATTGAATTGCTTTTTTATCTTTGTCAAAAATCACTTTGCTGTACTTGTGTGGACTTATTTATCTATGTTGTTCAATTGACCATTGTGTCTTTCTTTCTGGGCCACAGTCTTGATTACTGAAGTACTACCACACTGTCTTGATTAATGAAGCTCTGTAGTAAATTATAAAACTAAGTAGAGTGATTCCTTCCACTTCATTCTTGTTTTTCAATAAATTTCTGGCTGTTCTAGTTTCTTGCTTTTCCATAACATTTTAGAATAAGCTTGTCTATATATGTTTTTAAAATCTTCCTGAGATTTATATAGGAATTATGTCAAACTTACATATTAATTTGGGGAGAATTGATATCTTTACTAGGTTGCATCTTCTAATCTATGAACACAGTATGTCTCTCCACTAATTCAGAGCATCTTTAATTTCTTTCATTACCATTTTGTAGTTTTCAGCATACAAGCCCATATATGGTTTGTTAGATATATAACTAAGTATCTAATTTTTTGGAACTATTGTAATTTTAATGTCAATGTCCAGGTGTTCGTTGCTAATATATGAATTGATTTTTGTATGTTTATCTTGTATTTTGAGACCTCGCTGAACTCACTTACTAGTTTTATGGAGGTTTCTTGTTTTTTGTTTTTTAATAGGTTTCTTTAGGATTTTCTACATAAACAATCACGTTATCTGCAAATAGGGTCAAAGCACACACTTTATATGATTTCAGTTATTTTATAGTTTTTTGAGGATTATTTTCTGGCCCTGGATGTGGTCCATCTTGTATATGTTCTATGGGTGCTTGAAAAGACTTTATGTTCTGCTTTTGTTGGGTGGAATATTTAATAAATGTCAATAATATCTTGCTGGTTGATGGTACTATTGAGTTCTTCTATATCCTTCATTATTTTTCTGCCTAGTTGTCCTATCAATTGTTGAGAGAGATATTGCAATCTCCAACTATAGTTGTTGTTTTATCTATTTTTTTCTTTCAGTTCTATCAATTTTTGCTTCATATATTTTGTACCTCTTTGTTTGGTGTCTATACATTTAGGATTGCTATGGTTTCCTAATGAATGGACCCTTTTATCATTATTTAATGTTTGTCTCTGGTAATCTGTCTTGCTTGGAAATCTAGTTTACCGATGCGGCCAATTAACTCAGTTGGTTAGAGCATTATGTTAATAATACCAATGGTTGCAGGTTCGATCCCCACATGGGCCACAGTGAGCTGCGCCCTCCTTAAAAAGAAAAAAAAATCTAGTTCACCTGTTTAATATAGCTATTCATTTTTCTTTTAATATATGTTTTCATGATATTACTTTTTGCCTCTTTTTACTAATGTGTTTTTATATTTGAAGTATGTTTCTTGTAGACAGCAGATAGTTGGGTCATATTTTTAATTCATGCTGCCAATCTCTGTCTTTTAATTGGTGTATTTAAACCATTTACATTAATGTAATTATTGATATGTTAGGGCTTAATTCTGGCATTTGATTTTTTTGGGTTTTTTTCCTTTGTTTCCTTTTCTCTACATTCATGTATATTATTTGAACTTCTGTTAGAATTCCCTTTTGATTTATCCATAGTGTTTTTGAGTGTATTACTTTGTATAAAATTTTTCAGTTGTTGCTTTAGTTATTACATCATACATACATAACTTATCATAGCCTACTTCTGTTGACATATTACCAGTTTGAGTGAAGTGTAGAAACCTTACCTCCCTTTAAGTCCCTTAACCTCCACCATTTATAATATGATTGTCTTAAATATTTCCCTTACAGTGAGAACCACATTAGACAGGGTTATCATTTTTGCTTCAGCCATCAAACATAATTTAGAATACTAAAGGGAAGAAGTAAAGTCTATTATTCACCCATATTTTTACTCTTTTGACTGTTCTTTCTTCCCTCCTGAAGTTCCAAGTTTCCTTCTTTTGTCATGGAGTTAGGACCACAATTTTTTCCATGGTGTTTGGTTAAAGTAGGGTAGTAATTGTCTAAAACTTTTCTGTCTTGCTAGGCTGCCCCTCTCCTTCTTCACTGGCTAGAGAGAGCAGACTTGTGTTTTCTTGTGTTTGTGTCTGTTGTTATTTCCAGTTGTTGGCTTCTCCAGCACCCAACACAACATGTGTGAGGCCAGAAGAAAACCCAGCAGGAAACTCACCACTGTATCATTCCTTATAGGCTAACCAGATCCATCTCTTTTTGATTAGAAAACAATGCTGTTCCCAAAGTCACACCCAGCAGGCTTCCTATTTTTGTCTCACTGGACCAGACTTCTGTTACCTATGAGTATCCACTCCTACCTGGAAAGTACAAATGAGAAAGGGGTTGTGAATAGCAATTCAGTTAGCCAAATAATGATGTCTGCCACACATATGCATAATAGCCATGTAATCCATTTGGGTAAATCTTACGTCTCCCTAATTAGTTTGGAAGATCTTTGACAGCAGGTATCTAATGAGAGTCATTTCATACTTCACACCAGATGATTGTTAGAGTCCTCTTAATTTTATGTATTTCTGCTAAAAGCAACAAATTCTTAAATGGGGACTTTAAGCCAAAAATAATTATTTCAGAATTTTTCAGTCAGCTCAGTCTCTTCTGAAATTGATAACTTTTTCAGTCAGGGAAGCAGAACCACTACAAGTTACGGGAGAAGAATTCCTTCTTTTTCTTTTTTATAGGAAGTAGACCGTACACAATTGTAGTAGGAGCTAGAGAAGTGAAGATCTAAAAGGTGTATTAGAAGATTAGAAAGGTAGTAAGTAACTAATGAGTCAATCTGAGAAACCAAGCATGTCCAGCTGCCAAAATAGGTCTGTACAGGGAAGACTCCTGGGGAGATCGAGGGGAAGTTGTGCCTCCATTCAGCTGCCACCTCTGTGGTTCACCTGCCAAACATCTGGGACTCTTGTTGGTCAACAGGTTCAGGAGTTGGGACGGAAAACCAGCTGTGGATTGGAGAAGAATGAGGACAAAGCTGGACCCTTCTGATCCTCTATCTCTGTCTCTTCCTGCATCTAACCACAGTGAACTTTAGGATAATGGTTGCTGCTTTACAGCCACCTTCCAATCTGTCACAAGTTCTTCTTTTGGCCAACTCTAATTTGGAATCCTCCAGGGAAGTGGATTTGGGGAAATGTAATCCAGCTTAATCAAGTTGACACAGAGTAAACCACCACACTAAGTAAACTATACAGACGGAAGTTGAACCACAGCGTAGTAAAATGATTGTATTCTCTGGAGGGCTGAGACTATGTCTTAGTCCAAATGTATCCCTTTTGTCCTAGCAAATAATGTCATTCTTAGATCACCTGTTGTACTCATTGATCTTACTGTGAAAGTTAGTTTTCCTCTCTCCCTGGTACCTGTCTCCTAGAGGGGAAGAAGAAGTCCCTTTTTTGGATTTAGGCAATAACACCCTGCCTAGGCAGTCTTGTCTTTTGACTTTTACCAGTTTTTGTTTGTTTGTTTGTTTGTTTGTTTGTTTGTTTGTTTTTCCTCTTGGTGCTTATATTTCTGTTGGCATTCTTCTCCTGTTTCTCCATTCTGGGTACAATTGTACATACTCTAGTACATCCAGCTTCTCTCCTAGCCAAACATGTTTATGAACCATTACTTCTAGCTAGTAGCTTATCATTGAGTGATGTAGTTCCCCCATTTTTGCTTTAACTAACCAATAGTCAACTGTAGATGTTTATTGAACATCCAAGATACCGTCCTACCCACCACAGGAGCTCAAAGTACGAAAATATTTATAAAACAAGAGAAGTAAAAAATACCAACATAGCAACAAATAAACAACTTTCAGAATTCAAAGAAGGGTATTGAATTCAGTTTCCCTATGGGACCTTTATTTACCTTTTCCAATCAAGGAATATTGTATAACAGTTCCAGATCTTTATAATATTGCCCAAGTGTTCATGTTATAAGTTAGCTATGAACAGCAAAATTAGTTGTTCTAGTACATAGAATTTAAGCAATATTAAATAACCAATATTGGAAAAAACTATATATATATATATTCGTAAAGGAAAATATAAATCATTTTAAACAATATAAAAATAGAAGAGACACTGATTGTGAAAATATAAACACAGAACTAAGATAACTAAGCTATAATTTTATTTCCACTGACTATTCAGAAATTATTTTCCTTTTTGCAGGGTTTTAGTGACATGGACTTCTGGGGCTTAGAGTTACATTATTTAGTGTTGCATGCGTTCACTCAAGCTTGCTTTTCTCATCATAAAATTTGTAATGCAATGGCATGAGTAAGCAATACTTAATGGTTTTAGATCATTCTATCCATATTCAATAGCACCACTGATGAATGTCAGAACAATTTTTTGAGGACTATGCAGACATAGAATTTTATCTTTTTAATGCAGATATACATTTCCTCTTTGTATAAAAATTAAATACCGTAAACTTCTTAGATTGTAGCTTTAATTTCACACTAGTGTATAGGAATAGAGAAGGGAAATATGACCATGTTCATTATGAAGTTCAAGTGTAGATTTATACATTGTAAAGGTACGATTGTCCAGCCAGTTACATGGGTGAGGAAATGGTCATAAATGTTATGCAGGAGCAATGCTGAGAAGCTGCCATGTGTTTTCTTCGCTGACATTTTAGGTAAAGGGAAAATTAAGATGTAGAATTATTTCTGAAGGATGCAAAACTCAGCTGCTCATTCAGTCTAGTCTCTTCAACTTACTCAAGCCTCTCAAATCCAATTCAGTATCTTTTTATCCATTCCTACTTTTTGCCTCCTGGTTAGGGTAGAACAAAAAGGAGGACAGAAATATACTGAATTTTTATTTTGTATTTTTTCTAATATAAAATTTACCATTTTAGCCATTTTTAAGCATACAGTTCAGTGGCATTAAGTATACTTACATTGTTGTGCAACCATCACCACCATCGATCTCTAGAACTTTTTCCTCATCCTAAAATGAACACTTCTTGTCCTAACTTAATAGTAGGAGAGTAGGGTCATTGGGATAGACCGGAAATTAGAGGAAAAAATAGAAAATTCTGTATGTCAGTCATGTCCCTGATGGAGAGAGAGTGAGTAGGAGAATCTTGACCGTGGTTAATAGTCTGCCTCCAAACCTCACAAAGAAACATGCATAGAGAAGCTAAGATAATGCACAGTGTTCTTTGCTACAGTATATCTTTGATCCCCTAGGTATACGCTTGGATCTGTTGCGCTGAGTTGAATCTCAGGTGATCTCGTAGTAATTTTTCTGATCCCTGTTGTCTCAAACCTCACAACAAACAGGCCAAACTTGACCTTTCCTAGGCACCATGAAAACTTTCCTCTAGAGTGGAGAAGACACTCAGGAAGATAAAGCCAAGGAAAAAGGGGAACAGGGAAAGGAAGCATTTCTCTTGAAAGCATAGAGTCACTGGTCTAAGATATCTCCACGTTTCCTATCTTCTGAATCTTGGGCCCCACTCTGAATTCTCCTTGGTCTTCTAGTTAGGGTAGAGGGTAGGACGATCAGACTCCAGGCCTTCTTACTACACCAGCTACATTGAATGGGATAGAATGAAACAACCCAAAGTAAGAGGATGTTCCAAGAGAAGGAAATTGCCAAACCAAAATAAAACTGAAAAGTCCAAAGGGAATAAAGCAATCAAAAAAGTCTTCCCAAAAGATTCTAAAAGAATTACAACAGTGTAATAAATTATTGAGTACTTACTATGTGTTCACAAAAATTATATGACGAAGGTGAATTTTATTCCCATTTGCTAATAAGGAAACTGTGATACAGAGAAGATTTATTCAACCCATTCATTCCACTAATACTTATCTGCTTGATGAGAAGTGCTAGGGATATTAAACATAATTGATATTGGCCATTCTGCCCTCATGGAATTTACAATCAAGTGGAGAAGACAACACAAACAAAAAGGCAAACAGGTGAATGAATAAAATAACTTCAGATTGGTAGTTATTCAATCAAGTGGTATGAAGGAAACATTACACAGAGAAGAGTGAGTCTGTGATTAATTTAGGCAGGACAGTCAGGGATGACCTTTCTGTGGAGATGAGGTTTGTTTATACAGTCCCTTAAAGGAAGAGAAAGAGCTAGTTATTCAGGGGGTGAGGAAGAATTCCTCGCAAGATGAATAGCATCTTCAAAGAGCTTGGAATGTTTCTGAAACTGAAATAAAACTTTTTTCACTGGAATGTGGAGAGAGGTGTGGGAACAATGCATTAGATAACATTGAAAGACTCTAGATCATGCAGGGTCTGCAGACCACAATAAAGGATTTAGATCTCTCTCTCTCTCTCTGTCTCTCTTCTGTCTCTCTCTCTCTCTTTATCTCTCCTTCTCTCTCTCTCTCTCTCTCTCTCTCTCTCTCTCTGTTTTTCTTTTCTTTTTTTTGTATACAAATATATTGCTTGTCATTAACTCTTGGTAATGGGGTTATAATTGATTTTTTAAATTTTTTCTTCCTTTCTTAAACATGTATTTCTAAATTTTCAAGAGCTAACATGTATTACTTATGTAAAAACAAATAATGAATCTTCTTCTCTTTTAAAAATGAATGTGATATTATGATTCCATTTATATGAAATGTCAATAAATGGCAAATCTACATATGCACAAAGCATACCAGTGATTTCCTAGAGTTGGGTAGGAGGGACTGCAAACAGGCATGAGGGAACCTTCTGGTGATGAAATGTTGTAAAACTAGATTATGGTGATGGTTTTATAAATGTACAGCTCTATAAATTTACAATAAATAAATAAATAAACAAACAACTTAATTGTACACCTACCATGGGTAAATTCTATGGCCTATAAAATTATACCTCAATAAATGTGCTTAAAAAATGGAAGTTAGGACAACTATGGGATGATTTCTAAAATCGGAGACAGAATAAGCCACCTCTAAAAGGCAAAAGAAAAGTTAAGCTGTTCTAGAGCCTGTAAAGGACCTTAAAGCTTTACCCAAATTTGCACACTTCTGCAGAACTGTTGTGCCTGCTGCTTTCAGGTACTTTTGCAGCTTTCTTCTGACATCGGCCCTTAATCTGTAGGAATTGAAATGAGTGGTGCGGTGGGGGTATGGGAGGGATATAAGAATAATACACTTTTAAGAATAAGACAAAAATAATAAAATAAATCATAACAGAAGTAAAAATAAAGCCTTTGGGTGTGACTATCAAACTCTTTTGACTTTGTAGGACAGTTCTTAAGGTTAAAAAACTTTCAGGTACTTATTAGACTCTTGTATGGCTTCTTCAAATGTTGGTGACTCTCCACTGCAGGAGTCTCCTTTGTCAAATTAGAATCTCCAAGCTTATGTTTCCCAGCCTCTTGTTCCTAGACCTGTGACCGAAGTTCCACCAAGCAGAAGCATTTGCACAACCGTGGAGTCAGAAGTTGAGGACACAGGTGGGAAGCAGCCAACTGGCTGGCAGAGCGCTCGCAGAAGCAACGTGTTTACAAGATTGGTGATGTTGGTAACTGTCTTACCATGTCAATTTGTGGTATGGTTTCAGAAGTTTCTTTCCTTCAGGGTTTGGGAGTGTTCTTTGTTTGTTTCTGTTTTTTACTGCTGTATAACAAACTACCTCAAAAATTAGTGGCTTCAAAAAACGACTGTGTTGTTATGTCTTATAATTCTGTGGGTCAGGAAATCTGAAAAGGGCACAGAGAGGATACTTCTAGCTGCTCCATGTGGAGCCTACTGGAGCTGGGCCATCCAAGACAGCTTTTTCACTTCCATGTCTGGTACCTCCATTAGGGTAAATCAAATGGCTGGAGTTCCTCAGGTCTTCATTAGCTAGTCTTGGGCCTCCACCTCTCTGTGTAGTTTCTGCATCAGGTTTATCCCCCAGAGGAGCTGCTGCAGACTACAAGAGCAGCTTGCTCTTACTACTTTTCAGGTCTCTTGGAAAGTATAAAATGAAGAGCCTTGGGTACAGAAGAAGGTGGTTCAAAAAAATCCCCTTCAGTGTTTAAAGTTTTTGAACTCAAAGCACAATTTTCCTCCTTGTTGAATTAAATTATTTAAAAACGTTTTTTCTGGGTAGGGATATTTGTGGATTAATATGAAGCCTAGGTGATATCAGGGCCTGTCTTGAAAGCAGACATCAATTAACCAGGATAACAGATCTCTGTTAAATTGGCTGGTAGCAGTCAGTTTTTGTGCCACAAATTTAATACCAGTTTCAAGGGCCAAGTAATAGTATGTTTTTGGTGTTTACCATAGAGTTGTCAAATGGTATGGTAATGTTTTCATCATTACATATGTTTCCTTGATATCAAGAAATGATATTTGTAATAAAGAGATTACTGGTAGGTAGCTCTAAAGTAAGAGAGCTCAGGGTTAAGTCCACTAGTGTGGCTTCCTTGCAAGATCTATAAAAGTGAAATCGTCTTTGAATATACTCCATCTGTGTTTAAATCCTTTCCAAGCTCTGTTTCCATTGGTTGCAAAGGCTAGCTCCTATAAAAGTTTCCTATAATGAGTTTGTCAAACTGCAGATTCTGAGAGCACAGTCCTCACAAGACTGCCCTCACTTCAGATACCAGCCACATGTTTGGGAGTCTCCAGGGCGACTCTCACATCTAATCAGTTGATTACGAATTCAGGGGTTCCCATGACCACCCTCAGGTTTGATAATTTTCTAAAAAGAACCACAGAACTCAGTAAAAGTGCTATATTTATGGTTACAGTTTTTTTTTTTTTTTGGTTTGTTTGTTTGTTTGTTTTTAAAGATAGGGCTTTTTTTTTTTTTAGATTTTATTGGGGAAGGGGAACAGGACGTACTTCCAGGCCTTTTTTCCAAGTCAAGTTGTTGTCCCTTCAATCTCAGTTGTGGAGGGTGCTGTTCAGCTTCAAGTTGTTGTTCTTTCAGTCTTAGTTGTGGAGGGCGCAGCTCAGCTCCAGGTCCAGTTGCCATTGCTAGTTGCAGGGGGCACAGCCCACCATCCCTTGCGGGCGTCAAACCGGCAACCTTGTGGTTGAGAGGATGTGCTCCAACCAACTGAGCCATCTGGGAGGCAGCTCAGCTCAAGGTGCCATGTTCAACCTTAGTTGCAGGAGCCCACCATCCCTTGCAGGACTCGAGGAGTTGAACTGGCAACCTTGTGGTTGAGAGCCCACTGGCCCATGTGGGAATCGAACCGGCAGCCTTCGGAGTTAGGAGCATGGAGCTCTAACCCCCTGAGCCACCAGGCCGGCCCCTGGTTACAGTTTTATAGCAGCAAAAGGCTACCACTTGAACCAGCCAAAAGAAGAGATGCATAGATAGAGTGACGTCTGAGAGAGTTTGAAACATGAAGCTCCCATCATCCTCAGGGACGTGTTACCCTCCCTGCATCAATGTGTGAAAATGCTCTGAGTACTGCCCACCAGGGAAGCTCATCTGAGATTCACAGTCTAGAGTTTTTATTGAAGTTTGGGTATGGAGGCATGATTGATTGAAGCATTGCCCATGTGATAGAACTCGATCTCCAGGCTTTTTCTTCCCCAGAGGTCAAGCTGATATCACGTGGCTCAAAGCCCCAGTCCTCTAATCACATGGTTGGTTTTCTGGCCTGGGCAGCCCCCACCCAAGTTTCCTCATTAACATAAACTGTCAGATGTGATTTGAGGAGTCCATTATGAATAGCAAAGGTACTCCTATCATTGGGGAAATTATAACAGTTTAGAGATTATCTTCTAGGAACTGAGGACAAAGACCAGCCAAATTATTTCTTACACAGTCCTCAAGTATTGTTTCTTTGGAGGGGAACATGATAGGGGATTTCTGACCATTGTTACTCTCAGAAAAGTCACTTAGTGGTTGAAGCCAATTACCCAGGAAATCAACTGATTTTTTTTTTACAAGAAACCAATATAAAAGGAAAATGAATGATACCCAAAGGAAAGAGAATATAAACCCAAGAGTTGGTTTGATTTTGTATTTTAGCCAAATCACAAGAAAATTCTAACTAAGCGTTGGCCTTTTACCAAGGAGTGACCAGAGATGCAAAAAGCACTATTAAGGATAAGGATCTTATAGTATCATAGTTAACAATCTAAAACCTTAAAGCAACCAAGAGGAAAGAAAATAGCTTTGAAAATAAAGAACAAAAGCATGCTGATTAAAGCATGGTAGCCTGACTCCAATCATTTAGATCTTATTTCATGTGCCCTGGATGGAAAGTATCTACCTCGTGTGGTCATTTGGATCTCAAAGCCTTAGGTGGAAGCTGCCTCCTCCTGATTTTGCAGTTTCTGGTCATTACAGTTTTCCAGTAATTTAAGGGTGACTTAAATATCTTTACTTTTGAGAAGTGGTTCTGAGGATAAACACCCTAAAGTTTTGCTGTAGCGTTTATTGTTTATGGTCACTGATAAGGTCCTTTTCATCGAAGCTCAAGGGTTATTTTTCACTGAGGTCCCTTCTTCAAGATGAGGTCTCTCAGATCATTATCAGAACAAAAGAGAGTAGAATTCTTTCTTGAGGTGTAACATAAAATTAATATATAAGGATGTAGTCATTGATTATCCTAGGAATAGGAACATATTATGAACAGGAAGGCGACGCCAGCACTTTTTGATTTGTATTATACCACAAAGTGTATTATGATGGTCCCTGATTGACAAAGGCATTGGAACTTTATAGCATGGAAATAAAATCTTTTTGGAGACAGTTATTGTACCAGTCTTTGGACATGAACAAAAGTATATTTCTAAGATATTTATGATTTTTTGTGTTTTTTTTTTTTTTAAGGAGGGTGCAGCTCACAGTGGGCCCATGTGGGAATTGAACTGGCAACCTGGTGTTATCAGCACCACGCTCCAACCAACAGCGCTAACCGGCCATCCCTGATTTTTTTTTAAATTAAAAAAAAAAAGCAAGATATTTCTGTCAGGGACCAGTCAGAAACCACATGGGTTTTTTGAACAGGGAATATTTAATATAAAGAATTATTCACTAGTAGGAGGTAGAGATAAAAGGGGACTCTAAGGGATCCAGAATAGCAGTTGTGGAAAAGCAGCTACTACCTCTAAGCTGAGGAAGAACAAGCAATAAAGGAACTAAGGACTAGGAGAAGAGACCTCTCATACCTACCACTCCCCCAAGGTTGAGATTCAGACCTCTTCAGAAAGGACATGCCTGCCACATACACAGCCACACAGCCTGCCAGGGATGAAGAAACTTGCTAGAGGGGTTTTCAGAATGGTCTGCTATTGTAGGCTGGGTCAGTCTGTAAAAGTGGCCAGCTATCTCTACGGGATGTACATGAGCTGGTCAGTTTTGGATTTTTCAAACACCACAGAAATGAGAGGGGCGGCCTGTTAGCTCAGTTGGTTAGAACCTGGTGCTCTTAGCAACAAGGTTGCTGGTTCAGTCCCCACATGGGCCACTGTGAGCTGCACCCTCCACAACTAGATTGAAATAACTACTTGACCTGGAGCTGATGGGTCCTGGAAAAACACACTTAAATAAATAAAAGTTAAAAAAAAAAAAAAAAAGAAAGAAAAATTAGAAAGTGGGAAACCAAAAACTATCTTGTTAATTTTTTCATTGTGCATATATATTATACTATTTTAATACATATATAGTACATATATAATATATTTTTTATATTTCCACACCTTGCTAATCTATAGCTATTCCATATACAAAAAAAGGAGCAAGAGTAATTTGAAACTGTGCTTCGTGATCAATGTTTGTATTTTTTTACATACAAATTGTTTGGGTAACTACCATATTTGTTAATTAATACATTTTAATATAAATGTAAGATCTTAAAATTGACTAAAAATCTGTAAATTACAATTTGAGTTAACCCATTGAGTCCTAATCATATTTGATATTATACGAATCCATAAGATTAAATCCTTTAAAAATGTAATTTCATTTAGCTAAACACCATTTTATGTTTGTAATCTTAAACCATCTTCGGAAATAATAACGTACTGAGCACATAGACTTAATGTAAACATTTAAAGATTTTAGATCATGAGAAACTAAACCCAAGTCTTAGTTTAAAAAATATTGAGCTTATGTTTTTATTTTGTTATAAAGTCAGGGAGAAGACATAAAGGTTTTTTTTTTTTTTTAAAGATTTTATTGGGGAAGGGGAACAGGACTTTATTGGGGAACAGTGTGTACTTCCAGGACTTTTTTTCCAAGTGAAGTTGTTGTCCTTTCAATCGTAGTTGTAGACGGTGCCGTTCAGCTTCAAGTTGTTGTCCTTTCAGTCTTAGTTGTGGAGGGTGCAGCTCAGCTCCCTGTCCAGTTACCGGTGCTAGTTGCAGGGGGCACTGCCCACCGTCCCTTGCGGGACTCGAGGAATTGAACTGGCAACCTTGTGGTTGAGAGCCCACTGGCCCATGTGGGAATTGAACCTGAAGCCTTCGGAGTTAGGCGCATGGAGCTCTAACTGCCTGAGCTACCGGGCTGGCCCCATAAAGTTGTTTTTAAGCTACAGTTGTGTCACCATAATATGTCCAAAGAATCACCTATCTATCAGTAATATTACATGGACTTTTAAAAATTATAAACAAACCTGTGTATTTATAATATGAAATATTTTTATAAAAACTTTTGAAATCATGTCAAAAGCTCTGCGTGTCTAGGGTGGCCAGTTAGCTTAGTTGGTTAGAGTGTAGTGTGAATAACACCAAGGTCACGGGGTTTGATTCCTGCATGGGCCACGGTGAGGTGCGCCCTCAAAAAACAAAAAAGAAAAAAAAGCTCTGCCTGTCTCGCTTTTCTTTTATCTATGGATAAAGGCTATTACCTAAACTCACCTAAGTAGTGCCTCACAGTGAGAAAATCAGGAAAGAGTCTTTTTTATAGGGAGATTTTTTTAAGGTGAGCTTTGCTCACAAGAAACTTGTTGGGATGGTTGGATTGTTGAGCGCAGTGTGGAGGAAGGTCTTGAAGCAAGTCTTAAGGAGAAAGCTGTGAGTCTTGGTAAATAAGCTGTTCACTCCGCAGTGTTACCTTCCAGGAATAGGTGGTTTCTGGAGCAAGTAGGTAAATTATTTTTGCTTGGTGTGAGAATTATTAACATAGGGACATGCTTGGTGCCATGATGGTGTAACACACGGATAGGGATTATGTTGGTTTCAGTTCTCACTTGTGTCCCTTCACTAAGATGTAAGCTCCAAGAGAGCAGAGATTTTTGTATGTGTAGTTCACCTTTATATCCCCAGCACCTACAAGATCCAGCAAATAGTAAGTGCCCAGTAAATATTTATTAATGAATCTTAATTAATAAATGCAGACTAATCAAGAAAATTTCAAAATATGAAGAAAGATGACCTAGCAGTTAAAAAATGTACTACCAAGGTACCATAATGAAAATATTGTAATACTGGAACATAAACAGCTAGATAGATCCATTGAACAGGATAGAAAATCCAGATATACATGCACATATATCCCAAATTTTCACTCCCATTTAAGGGTCATCCTTCTTCAGTATATTTTTTTAAAAGGGGGCGCATTTGTCTCACTGTTGCTTCTGAGTTGACCATCAATTCTCTACTGGTGAGCCCCTCGACATTTCTGTAACCCTTTGGGCTGCTCACTAACTGGAACTCATTTACTGCATGTTCATCCTTCATCAATGTTGGTATCTCCACAAGGATTTCCACAGAGGGCTAAAGAGGGTCATAAAGGGCAGCCCTGGCTTCCCTTCGTGAAGTGGACCTTACTTCCATCTACATCTAGATAAAGTTGTTAATCTCTCCAAGAGTTATAACATTTGAAACTATACATTAAATGTGACTTTTCACAAAGATGGAGACAAAGCTGCCCACTAAGTTATACCTTTCTTAGGGTACCACTATGAACTCACATAGATCTTTTTTTTTCTGCTCTATTTTTTCGGTTTGTTTACAAAAATCTTTATTTGGAAATTATCTCAAGATTTTTAAAATTACAGAAATAAAATAGTACAAAGAACATCTATATACTCTTTTTTTTTTTTTTGCTGTCTCCATCAGTATTTTATTTATTTACTCAATTTTTGTTTTTTCAATTACAGTTGACATACAATATTATATTCATTTCAGGTGTACAGCATAGTGGTTAGGCATTAATGTAACTTACTAAGTGACCCCCTCAATAAGTCTAGTATCCACCTGGCACCTTACATACTTATTACAATATTATTGACTATATTCCCTATGCTATGCTTTACATCCCTGTGACTATTTTGTATTTGTAAATTTGTACTTCTTAATCCCTTCATGTTTTTTTAACCAGCCCTTTAAATCCCCCTTCCATCTGGCAACTATCAGTTTGTTCTCTGTATCTACTAGTCTGTTTTGTATATTTATTTTGTTATTTGGATACCGCATATAAGTGACATATATGATATTTGTCTTTCTCTGTTTGACTTATTTCACTTAATGTAATACCTTCTAGGTCCATGCATTTTGTTACAAATGGTAAGATTTCACTCTGTTTTATGGCTGAGTAATATTCCATTGTATATATATGTACCACTTCTTTTTATCCAGCATCTATAGATGGACACTTAGGTTGCTTCCATATCTTGGCTATTGTAAACAGCACTGCAGTGAGTACAAGGATGCATATATCTTTTAGAATCAGTGTTTAAGATGTCTTTGGATAAATATACAGAAGTGGAATTGCTGAGTCATAAAGTAGTTCTATTTTTAATTTTTTGAGGAATGTCCATACTGTTTTGCATAGTAGCTGCACCAGTTTGCAACCCCACCAACAGTGCATAAGGGTTCCCTTTCTCCACATCCTCTGCAACACTTATTTGTTGATTTATTGATGATAGTCATTCCGACAGAAGTGGTTTTATTTGTGGTTTTAATTTGCATTTCTCTGATGATTAGTGATGTTGAACATCTTTTCATATGTCTATTGGCCATCGATGTGTCTTCTTTGGAGAAATGTCTATTCAGGTCCTCTGCCCTGGATCTTTACTTCTCAGGGACACTCTAATTTCTGCCATAGTGCCTTCTTTTTCCTTTTGGCTAGTTCTAACTTTGAACTACGGAGGACAGTCTAACTGTAGAAGACATTCTCTCCCCCACAAATACAGTTCTCTAAATTTGAATTATTTCATCTAGAACAATAGCTCAGAGCTTCAAAAGTATACGTTGAGCTTTGGGAGACAGAATCATGTCTAGCAGTCCCATGCAGGTTGCTAACAAATCTGGACCTTTTCCAGGTCTGTCCACCAGAGATAAATGCACATACCTACTTTAATTTTTGTGGAACTCTATTGGGTGGGTGCCTATGGGATTAGAAATCTATACATTTATATTACTTAAGGATAAATATTAGAGAATGTTAGTCTAAATTTCCAAGTAGAAAGAAAAACACTTTCCTATTGTCCATAATTTGTAAAAGCATCATTCCTCATGTTGGAGTGATTACTTCACACTGTATACATACCACTTGTATTTCTTTTCTTCCATCATTGCCCTCACTCCCACCCCTTAACATTTCTGCTTTCAATCTGTGCTCTTTAGAGCAGCCAGGAATAATAATAAATAGGCTCAATACTTAACAATATACAGAGGGTACCAAAAAATGTATATGCATTTTAAGAAAGGAAAAAACTATTAAAATTGTAATACTCAATATAAACCCATAGTGAAAGATGAATGCAAGTCACGTGTATACATTTTTTTTGGCACCCCCGGTATATCTCTGAAGAATATACCTTACTTACAGAGATGTGGGTACAGCTTTTTAATTATTCACCATAAGGTTATGAATTAAATTCCTAGACTTGGCAAATTCTCCTCTCTAATTTCTTATGGCTGTGGTGGTGTGTAGTAGTGGTTTCATGCTTTCAGTTACATAAAATAAGAGGCATTTCTGGGTGTTACTAAACTTCATTAATACTCAGGTAAATACAAATTGAAAGACTATTAGAACAATGATGTATCACTTTTTGCCTATCGGTTGGAAAAGTTTAAATATTACAAAAATATCTAGTGCTGGCAAGGGCAGAGGGAAGTAAATACTCTCACAAAATGTTGGTATTTATTTAAATTGATACACTCATCGTGGTGGAAGGTAATCTGGTACTATGTATAAAAATTAAAATATGCTATCAATTGTTGACTCCTCAAAAACACAGCATAAAAACAGTTGATGAAGCAAAAGGTGTTTATTAGCTTTATGAGGCAGGAAGTGTTACCGTGTATCAGGTCTGGCCGCTGGCACACAAAAGCCAAATCTTGAGAGGCAAGGTTGGTGGAAAGAAAAGTAGGTTTTATTCCAAAATGCCAGCATTAAAGGGAAAACAGTGACTCCCTGTCACAAAGACAGCCTTGCTCTCAATATTGCCAAAAGGTTTTATAGACACTCAAGGAAGGACAAAACAAAGGAAGGAGAAGTTGGCTAGGCAAAAAGGTGCTTCCTATAGGCTATTCTGCCCGAGGGTCAGGAGTGAACCCCATACAGATGCAAAAAAAGAAACCCTCCCCAATTACCCAGCGAGGTGTGCACACTGGTCCGAAGTAAACAGAATCATTGAAACTGGGTATGAATAGTCCACACACAGTAAACAGGGTCCTCGAGGCTTGATGGGAGGGGAGGGACAAAGAAAGGGGAAAAAAACTTTCAAAAAGTCCCAAGCCAAACCACTGTTAAATTGAATGATATCAGAGGTCCAAATTTCAAAAATTGAAGCTATAGGGTCACTTCTACATAAGTAAGAACACTACCTTCACTGAGCCGCAATAGTGTCTCAAAATGAAAAATTAGGGCCACTCAGTTTTAAGGTTTTAGGGCTTGGGCTGAATAATTTTAGAGACATTCTTGCAAATCAAGGAAATGATTGGCACTGGGCAATGGCAATAGATTTGTGGGCACAGACAGGCAATCGTTTTGAAACATTTTTGAATAAGTAAACTGTTAGTCTTCATAAGCAAACTGTTTAGTCTTCCCAAAACAAGTTTTAACTGGCAAGCAACCAAGTTATTTTTGCTTGATCCAAGAATTGTTTGAAATAAGTATAGGAAGGTGCGTCTAGTCCTAGTATTATTTAACATAGGGACAGGTAATTATGTTGATTTTGTTTTTTTCAATGCTTATCCTTTTATGTATCCATTTCTATTCTAGGAATGTATACTATGACCTTAAAAAAGACAAATATGCAAAGTATACAAGAACAATATTTTTTATTTTTTAAGTAAAGGAACCAATCAGAAACAACAGTGATGATTAGGTAACTAATTTATGGACATTCATAAAATAGACTACAGGATAGCCATTAAAAAGGTGTATTTTTTCATGTTGACATAAAAATGGCTCTATGTTGTATTGTTAAGTAACAAAAAAGTATATGATTGTAACATATCTGTGAGCATATGTTTGGCTCCTAGCAGTGGTATGCTACAGCTGGCTTGCAAGAGCACAGGGCTCTTGGGAGATGAGTGTACACATTTTTACTTACCTCTGCAGCAGAGATTGCATGATCGTTTCCTGAAATGAGCCATATTGGCAGTATTTAGAGTATTTACATCAAGAAAAATAAGCACACCACTGACTTCAAAAAACATGATTAGATCAGATTTAAACTCTAAGACTATTTATTGTTTAGATCAGAAGTGGTAGGCAGTCCAGGAATGGATCAGTAACTAAATAGTGTCATCAAAAATAAAGGCTCTTTTTATTCTCCCCTTGGTAGATGTGCCCTTACATGTCATTATTCAGAACTGGTTACAATCCTAGCTACAAGAGAGTCTTGGAGAACCAACAGCTGGCAGTACAAAACGGGATGGCGAGATCAAAACATGTCTCGCCTGGAGATCTACCTATTATTGCTGCAAGCAAATTGGGGTTTATCAGCAACGGTTGGCTAGCGAAGGGAAAAGCAACTGTCAGGGTGGGGGAGAACTCCCCTTCTCTAGACTTCTTGAGTTTGTATGGCTGCACTAATAATAAAATTGCCACAAAACAAGATTAACAGAAACAAAATCCAATTTAACATATGCGTACAGGAGAATCAAATGTTGCTCAGAGAAATGGTGAACCAGCCAGTGTTTTATACTTTCAAAGAAATATTAAATGTATGAAGAATTGACAGAACCCCTCCAAAAGTTAGTGCTCATTAGAAAGGAATCTAAACAATGTTTGGGTATTCATTAGTGAAGAATGTATACAATGTTTGGGCTTGAATAGTAAGTTAATAAAAGGCAACAAGGTTTGTTTTACAGGCTCTTTAGCCCTGGATCTCTTAGCTCTAGCAATACAGTGGTCTCTCTCAGCTCTCCTGGAGCAGGAAACCCACCTTGCAAGGGGAGATTTATTTCCTGCATCCAAGGAGACAAGAGATGATCAAGGGACCTTCTGGCACCAAGTGCTTGTCAAGTAACTTTAATTCAATTAAATCAATATGCTATTGTGGGATATTTGCGGGCAGCCTGTCCTGGACCCCAATACAACTAACAATGTCTGCTACTAGTGTATGTGTGTAAATATAAAAATAAATGAATAAACAAATAAATGTGTATTCTTTTAAAATATATTTATTTATGCATCAAAATTATAACACACTCCTGTTTTTATATCTAGGATGAGAAGGTAGGGGTTTAAGGAGACTCTTACTTTTCTACAGTTGCCCCAATTTCTTAAGTGACCATATATTATTGCAGTAAATAATAAAGATATTTGCATTTTTCAAAAAAATTAGAATAAACGTGCAACCACTTAGCATAGTGCTTGGCACATATTGTATGTTCAACATATAATGTATTTGGATTTAAATATTTTATATAAACTTATATATCTTAAAAACCTTAAAACTTTCAATATGCCTTCCTCTTATTACATTCATTCCCAAGTGTTTTGTGTGTTCTTCTTATGCTAAATGTGAATGAGAGGGAAGATTTATTGTGAAAGGACCGCAAGGCTGGAAAGGCAGGTAGGGACAAGACTAGGGACCCTTGATTGATGGGGAAAAAGTTGGGGTTTTATCCAGTAAGGACTGAGGAGCCATTAAAATAAATGACCAAGTGGGTAATGTAATTAGAGTTATGCTTTAAAAGGATCATTTCCGTTGTAGCATACAGTCTAGGGATTGAGAAACAAAGGATCAGAGCTGCTGAGAGCAACAATTATGGTAAGACCTTGAGGTTCCAAGAATTGATACCAAAGTAGCTTAATTATCAAGCACCTGGTGTTTGAACTGTCTGGGGGAGGTTACAGAAGGGTCAAAACGATGGGGCTCATCTGGTGCTTACAAAACCCCGAAGGCTCACAATGAGCACATAACACTTAGCTAGTGTCAGAAAGGTACACATGTGCCTTTAGGCCTGCTCTTGATTTTTTCTACTTTTTGATCCTTCCCTTTTATACTTGCCGGTTTAAAAATGCCATAGATTTTAGTTGTCAACTTGTAACAATGTTGAGAATGCACAGAATGGAGAGATGAGTGAGTTGCATCAGGCCTCAGCAAAGGTCCTGATCACAAGTGTCTGGATATGAAGCAATAAGGAAACAAATGAAGATATTTAGAAGTAGGTGTAGAAAGAAGTCAGGAGACTTAGAGAAAAAGTAAATAGGACATATTGACTGTTCGATTTAAGAATTCAGAATTTGAGAGAGAAGAAAGATTTTTGTTTTCATTTGGGTCTCTAGAGATTAGAAGTTTTGTAACTAGCTGGAGGAGTAGTTTGGGGGGACTCCAGTGAGAAGTTGGGAAAGATAATTAAGTTTTAGATATACTGAACTCATTAAAATGGCACTGTTCAAATGGGAGTTAAAATTGAAAACTAGAGCTCAGTTTATAATAGTATGATATCAGGTGGTCAAAACGAATTGAAAATCGTGGACCTAGAGTTCATACTTACAGGGGTGGATGACATTGCCAAGGAGGCTTATATGGGGAAATGTGAAGGTCCAGGGTAGAAATTGAGAAAATATCACTTTGGGGGGCAAAAGGGGGATAACGGTTCCCTGAGCAGCTGCAAAAAGGTCAGTTGGAGAAACCAAGGGTCTCACCTATGCTGGAGAGAAATCTGAGGAGGTTCAGTATCAGTGATTTCAAGGTATCTGGGATTTGGCAATGAAGTCATTATTGACTTTGGAAGCTGTTTTGGTGGCGTGGTGGGGGTGGATTGAATAACATCTCAAAAGGATGGGCAGAAAAAAGAGAGAAGAATGAGGTGAGTATTGTGATTTTTGAGGCTAAAAGGCCAGTGGGTTAGAGAGCATCGTTACACACCACTTTTCATAAGCAGTAGTAGTAGCATGTTAGACAAACAAGAGACAACACAGAACTGACCTTGTAACTACTAGAAAAACATAGAAAACCTCCGGGTATTTTAAAATAGTCAAATTTATTGTGTACTTATGACTTTTCTGGTTAACTCCCTTCATTAGCTTCATTGCTTAATAAACAAAGTATGGCCTAGAAGGCCCTCTGTGTTCTGGGTTCTGCTTACTTTTTCAGCCTCATATCTTCCTCTCCACTCCCTTTCTCCCCTAGGGCTGCACACACAGCTTCTTCCAGTTTTCCAAATACCTCATGCTGTTTCTTGTGCTGGTGTTTATAGCTTTCGTGTCTTCAATTTCTTCTCAGCTTGGTGAATCTATAACCATCTTTCCAGACTAAGCTCCAAGTTCTCTATAAAGCCTTTTGGGGTGCTCAGGGTTGATATTAACATATACCTCTTCTGATTCTCATGTATCTATATTATATATCTTGTTTTCCTGTCACCTAGTGCCAGGCTGGGTATATAGTCTGGTCTGTATTTGATAAATGTTGAACGGACAAAAAGCGAAGATTTCAAGTCTTTATGTTGCATCCATTTTTCATTAAAAAAGTGTGCAATATAGTATATTTGGCATTTATGTTTGCCACACAATATTCAATTTTGTGATTTTTGTTAAAACATAAATAAGAAATTTCATAAATATTATTTAAGACTTGTAAAGTAAAAAAAGCCCTGATCTCATTAGTCTTATTCTAAGTTTCCATTTTATTTTTAAATGGTAGAATGGGCTATTTTGCTCTTTCCATATGCTCTTTCCTTTGAAGCAATTATTCCTTTTCTGGCAAAATTATTAGGAAGTGGGATGGGCCTCCTCTTTAAATCTAAATGACTAAATTCAAACCAATTAAAGTTTCAGTTCAAGAGATTTCCTGTCATGAAGCCGGAGTAGGTAAACACTGCTTGCATCCTTTCACTGCCACATCAAAATTACAACAAACTACAGAACAACATCATTGAGGATTGCCTGAAGTCTAGCTGAACAGAAGCCATACAACTAAGAATATGTAGAAGAAGGCACATGGAGCTTGGTAAGAGGGGCAGAGATGCAAAATGGGCTGGTCCCACACCCATATGTTAAACATTGGGAGGGATGTCTCACTGTGGAGGACCCTCTGAGGAGAGGTGTACCAGCTTCACACAAGTGCCGGGGAGAGAAGTTCCAACAACTGCTGGCTGTGAAAACCAGTGGAGATTGTGGCTAAGTGAAATAGAAGGCAGCTGGAGGCCCATGCGTTCCTCTTAAAGGGCCCATGCATGGACTTACTTGCTGACAACTCACTCCCGCTGAGCTCCATCACTGTGGAAGCCAGAGACATACAGGGAGAAAATGAATTGTCTGGCTTCAGAGCAAGGACGGGAGGGGGCAGTTTACTCCTAGACAGAAGTGCTGGCAGAAGCCATTGTTTCTTTGTTGAGCCTTCCTCCCTCCCAGCACATAGACACAGGCTGCCACCATATCTGAGCCTCCATCAGTCTGGCTAACAACGTTCACTCCATCCTGGTGATTCCCTGAGACCTCACCACACCCAACTTGTGGGCCCATCCAAGCAGCTTCCAGTGGCGTTTGCATCCAAATGGCCTGTCTTGGCTCATGCTGCAGACTTTCCTAAAGTCTCTCAAACCCTAAACAAGCAGCTACTGGCCTTAGTGTGCCCTGAACCATTTGCTAAGCAATCCCAAGCTTGTTCCTAGCAGCAGCCAGCCTCAGTTCACAGCTTAGCTTCTCTCAGACACCTCCAAGACCAGTGTGGGTGGAAGACATCTGTGGATCACTTTGGGGCTCATGTCAGGTGGCCCCAGGCAGGGCACAGGTGGAGACTGAAATAGGTCTGTGGCAGGGCCCCTCCCAGGAGGCCCTGGGGCAGGCATGCCTGGTGCTCAGATTCTGACCATGCCAGAGCACCACCTGCTAGATTTCAGACAATTCTCAATGATGGTTCTTCACAGATGACACATCCAACAGGCAGACTGGGCAGGCACCAGAGCCCTGCTAAAGTGAATCCTGCTCTGTAGGGTCAGCCCCTGCACCACAGCTCCTCTACTGTAGTCATGGCCAGTCCTCCTAACTGATCAGCCTGAGAGTCAATCCCTCCCACTGACATGCAAACAGCAACCAAGGATCAACAGCAGCAGGAGGGCAGACATGACCCACATAAGGAGAACCCAGCTTAGTTGACCAGGGACACTGTACCACTGGGCCCCTTAGGGTACCTATTACATCAGGCCCCCCCACCAAGACCAGGAGACATAGCAGCTCTACCTAATATATAGAAACAAACACAGGGAGGCAGCCAAAATGAGAAGAAAAAAAAAACATGTCCCGGATGAAAGAACAGAACAAAGCTCCAGAAAAAGAACTAAAAAAATGGAGATAAGCAATCTACTAGACACAGAGTTCAAAACACTGGTTATAAGGATGCTCAGTGATCTTAGGGAGAACTTCAACAAAGAGATTGGAAACATAAAAAATGGAGATGGAAAACATAATGTAGAACCAGTCAGAATTGAGGAGTACAATATTTGAAATAAGGAATACATTAGAGAGAATGAACAATCGAGTAGATGAAGCAGGAGATTGACTCAGTGATTTAAGAGCTAAGGTAGCAGAAACACCCAAATAGAAAAAAGGAAAAAAAATAATAATGAGGATAGTTTAAGGGACTTCTGGGACAACATTAAATGCACCAATATTTGCATCATAGGGGTACCAGAAGGAGAAAAGAGAGAGAAAGGAATTAAAAACCTATTTGAAGAAATAATGATGGATAACTTCCCTAACCTGGTAAAAGAAATACATACAAGCCCAGGAAGCACAGAGTCCCAAACAAGATGAACCCAAAGAGGCCCACACCAAGACACATCATAATAAAAGTGGTAAAGCTTATAGACAAAGACAGATTCTTAAAAGAGAAGACAATTAGTTACCTACAATGGAGCTTCCATAAGACTGTCAGAGGATTTCTCAACAGAAACTTTGCAGGCCAGAAGGGATTGGCACAAAATATTCAAAGTAATGAAAATCAAGGACTTACAACCTAGATTACTCTATCCAGCAAAGCTCTTATTTAAAATTGAAGGAAAAAATAAAGACCTTCCCAGACAAGAAAAAACTAAAGGAGTTCATAACCATCAAACCACTATTACAAGAAATATTAAAGGGACTTCTTGAAGAAGAGGAAGAATGAAGAGAAGGAGAAGGATAAAAAATATGAATAATAAAATGGCAGTAACTACATATCTATCAACGATTACTTTAAATGTAAATTGATTAAATGCTCTAATCACAAGACATAGAGTAGCTAAACAGGTAAGAAACTAAGACCCCTATATACACTGTCTACAAGAGAGTCAAATCAGATTGAAAGATATATGCAGACCGAAAGTAAAGGGATGGAAAAAGATATTTTATGAAAACGGGAAAAAAAAAAAAAAAAAAAAGCTGGGATTTTGGGTGGCTATACTTATACCAGACAAAATAGACTTTAAAACAAAGGCTATAATGAGAGGCAAAGAAGGACCTAGTAATCCGACTTCTGGGTATTTATGCAAAGAAACCCAAACACTACTTCGGGGGGACATGTGCATCCATATGTTCATTGCAGCATTATTTACAGTAGCCAAGATGTGGAGGCAGTCTGGGTGTCCATCAGTGGATAAATAGATAAGGAAGAGTTGGTACAGCTGTACAATGAAATATTACTCAGCCATTACAAAAAATGAAATCTAACAAAAAAAAAAGGAATGAAATCTTGCCATTTGCAACAACATGGATGGATCTAGAGAATATTGTGCTGAATGGAGTGAGACAGAGAAAGACAAATGCCATATGATTACACTTATCTGTGGAATCTAAAGAACAAGATAAAGGAATAAACTAAACAGAAAAAGACTCAGATGCAGAGAACATTTTGATGGTTGTGAGAAGGTGGGGGGTGGGTTGGAGGGTTGGGTGAAAATGTAAAGGGATTAAGAAGTACCCATTGGTAGTTACAAAATAGTCATGGGGATGTAAAGTAAAGCATAGGGAATATAGTCAATGATATGGTAATAACCATGTATGGTGTCAGGTGGATAACAGATTTGTCAGGGTGATTACTTGGTAAGTTACATAAATGTCTAATCAGTATGTTGTACACCTGAAACTAGTATGACATTGTATGACAACTGTAATGGAAAAAATTTTAAAAATATTAAAATACTTTCAGTGCAAGAATCAGAAGGTTTTAATCTTAATCTATATTTATGGTCGCTGGCCCTCCCAAGACAGAGGGGCAAGATGCCGCCCCCCACACACCTGATTGCTGGTTGATTATGATCAATAGGGAATGATTTTAGCATAAAAAGGCTCGTTTTTTAACACCTTTTTCTGTGAGAAGGTGGTGTTGGTGAAAATAAAATCCTTAATCAAAATCCCGTCACTTTGCAATGTTCTTTGGGGAATAGGATTTGAAATACCAAGGAACAAAAGAGGATTTGGTTTTCAATCTCCCTGAGGCGGTAGCCGATTGTGAAGCAGCTACAGGGAGAAACCCAAGTATAAATGATCAAGGGTGTGTGTGTGTGTGTGTGTGTATAAATGATCAAGGGTGTGTGTGTGTGTGTGTGTGTGTGTGTGTGTTGGCCGTGCTGGGAGAAGAGGGGGATAGGAAATGAGGATCCAAGGACTTTTTGCGATGTACCTGGTTATGTAATATTTATAACGAAAGGCGCTGCAACAGCATCAGCGGACTGACCTGCATTTTTCCGTCCCAGTTTACAACCACAAGCTGGGATAATATGGGGTCAGAAGGAGGGGACAAGAACCACCGTGCTCGCGGAGAGCGGTCTAAACAGCGGGAAACCTTCTAATGGTGCAGAAGCGGAGGTCAGAGAAATTCCCGCTGGCTCTTGGCACCAGACCACGGATCCCAAGGGCAGTTCTGGCCCTAAGAATCAGCGGGGGAGCTAGTCTCAAAATGTAGGATCCGGAAGCCGACCTTTTAGATGCTTATTCAGTAGGTGGGGAAAGGTGTTAGGGTTTAGAAATCTGCATTTTCAATCAGCTCTCTGGGGATTCTGACGGTGACCCGGGACCCCACACACACCACACCACACTGGACCCCGGGCCGAAACGTCCTCGCGCCGGGTGGAGGCGCGACTGGCCCCGTACCGCGCGCGGTGGCGAGCGCGCAGCTCCCCAGCAACGGCGCATGCGTGGGCTCGCCTTGCAGTGAAGCCGCGCGGCTCCGCGGGCCCAACTCTTCCAATCCGAGCCTGGCGTTCTCGGAGGGCGCATTCTGGAGGGGCCGGCGGCGGGAGGCGGGAGGAAGGGGCGGGGCGGGGCGGGGCTGGAGGCCTGCGAAAATCAGCTAAGGTCTGCGGGGCGAGTCGAGTCTCCGGAAGCGGCCGTTGTAAACAACTTCTCCACGGGGTTTGCCCCCCTCAGTCCCCCAGTGCTATTTGTTCACCCGCCCTGGGTCCTAGAGTCCGTCCAGTTCCAACAGTTTTTGCTCTGCCCCCGCCGTCCGCTTGGGCTTCTTTCTAGTACTTTCGAGGCTTGAAGCTGCCCCCTGGGGTCTTGGGTGTGCGGTCTGGACCACGGGAACCCCCTGAGGTAACCACGGGGTGTGAGGTCTTCGAGGCAAACGACTTAAGCGCGGGGAGGTGTTAAGCAGGATATGGGGCGGGGTGGAGGGGGCTGCAGTGATGATAATGGGGGACGCCGCGTTAGTTTCGGTTATTGTCATCCATGGGGACACGCCTCCAGCTTCTTGGTAGGGCCTTTCCGCCCACCTGGAGGAAGCTCTCCTTGGAGCATCCTAGGCAGACACTGCTGCTGCAGTACCCAGAGGACGGGGTAGGGACCAGGGGGCTTGGATTTGGAGCTTGTTAGGTTTACAACTCCGGACTTTACCCTGCCGATAATCAGTAAGCCCTTCGAGGACATAAAAAACACACATTAGACGCTCTATAAATGTTTGATAAATGAAAGAATGAGTTGTGCTGGGCTGTTTCTGTAGCTTCTACTGCTTATCCTCCAGGACTCGAAGAGACGTAGAAAAGTCAGCTGTGAGTTTTCCTGAAGCCTGTAAATATTCTGCAGGAGTTGAGCCTCCTTTTGACTGTTCTTTATTTCATTACGATATTTATCCTAGGAAGATACATATTTATTCGATTTAAGCAGATCTCAAATGATACTGCGTTAAGTTTACTTGAGAAGCAATTTCAGTTGGTTTCCAGTTCTGAGTACATTATAAATCGATGTTTTTTAGTTTCATAATTTGGAGAAAAGAACCTACCCTTTTGCCACTTGTTTTATTGAACACTTAGTGCTTCGTTACAACAAAACAATGGTAGAGCAGGAACAAACATTCTTTACCATGAAATGAAGAGGAAACACAGGCAATACAACCTGCTAAGAGGAAAGATGAAGAGTAGTTTTAGTCTGGAGCTTTCTGTATTATCCTGGCTTACCAGACATTTACTAGGTGTGAGACCTCTGGCAAATCACCTAAGCTTCCTAGGCAATAGATTCCTTGTTTGTGAGATAAGGAGGCTGGACTTGGTCTTTCAAGTCTCATACACTTCTACAATTCTTTGATTGTCTCAGCCCCTTTGTCTTGGCCTTGTTTTGATGAAAACCAAACGTCCCCTTAAAGGTGAAATGTACAAGTCGGCAGATAGACACCCCAACACAGATTGTGGTTATTATGGAAGGCAGCTAGCACTGTGTTATGAAAGAGGATGGACTTAAGAGTCAGCCCGATGTGGGTTCGAATTCTAACCCTCCTACTGAATGAATATCTTTACACAAGTTACTCAACCTCTCCAAGCTTCAGTGTTCTTATCTGTAAAATGTGCATAATAATCTCTTAGTGTTATTAGGAAGATTCAGTGAGATCAGATATGCTTAGTGTAGTATCTGGCACATAGTAAAATAGTAATTTTTATCTTTTCATGCTCCATGCTCCTCCTTTTTCCTTTGATCTGTGCAGACATACTGAGAGAGGAGTACATTCTGGATGACCCACTGAACAACTCAGATGTGAGGCAGGAAAACTTTGTACCAGCAGTGGCTCCGGAATCTAAAGTCAAATTGTCTTTCTGGCTGGTATAGTGGTACCTTGGTTTTTGAACGTAATGAGTTCCAGAAGACCATTTGAGGTCTGAAATGTTTGAAAACAGCCGACAGCTAGGCCTCAGGATCTTGCACTCAGCGGAAGCTGCGTGACATGTTCGACTTCCGAGGCGTGTTCAAAAACTGAAGCATTGACTTCCCGGTTTATGGTGTTCGTAAACCGAACTGTTCGTCAATGGAGATGTTCGAAAACCGAGGTACTACTGTACTTCCTCTCAAAATATCCAGATCATTGGTCTCTTGGCTTCAAGTAACCTATTCCCTATTTCCAAAAACTTTTTATTGAATAATGATATATATAACATCCGCTCATCTATTTTAGGAGGAATGGTGAGAATAGTCTTAACTCCAATACCAAGAAGATTAATCTATTAAAACATTAACATTAAATGCTGATTTAAATGTTGTCTTTATTCATCACTGCTGCAGGATGGCCTGGTTTTGGCCCAAGCCTGTGGAAGTGCCATCTGGATTGAGTGAGAATCCACTGGAGGTCTGAGTTATCTTTCATACACGGAGCAGAAGTGCTTTTCTGACAAGTGAAGTCTCATATGTTCCCAGGCTGGGGGTCAGTCATGTCTTCAAGGCCAATAGCAAGGTGCACAGCCGAGCTCTAGAGTCAGCCAATTTGGGTTTGAGTCCTGATTCTGTCACTTATTAGAGATGTGACTTTGGACAAGTAACTGAATACCTTTAAGCCCCAGTTTTCTCAGGTATCATGTGGGGTGTATATTAACAGTATCTTAGTGAAGAAGAGAAAGGCTGACAATTGCATAAGAAATTTTTTATTATTAATATGGATTTGCCAAGTTATTGTTTATCTTGTGGAGTTTAGTAGGGAAGTTTCAAGTAAAGCTAGGGACACATGATATGTCGTTACCTTGCAATTCTTTGACTTAGTTTCCTATTTCATTGACATTTTCATTACTAACATTTTCAGTACCTAGCTACTTTACTTTCATTATCATTCCTTGCCCTCTTTTCACTCTGGTGGAAGGAAAAGATTTTGCTGCATCTTCTCTGTCATATTCAATAGCATGGAAATCCCATTGAAGTCTAAATTCAACCACAGACCTAAGTTTGGCCCTATGTTGATTTAGTCATCCTAAAGCAGAGGTAAGCCTTTGAACCCTAGTGTTATCAAGAGCTGACATCAGAGAGGACGAAGAAAATAATAGTTTTCTAAAGGAGACTTTAGGTAGGATTTTTTTAATGACATATTAAAAAATTGAGGTAGAATTCACATAACCTAAAATTCATCATTTTAAAGTTCACAATTCAATGGTTTTTAGTATATTCTCTATGTTGTATAGCAACCACAACTATGCCTTCTTCATTTTCTTTCAAAATCTTCATTTTCTTTCCAACAGATTTCTGTGCCCTACAGATAGGCACTACATATTCCTTTTCCAGTTCAGGAACAATTTGTCACTATTTCATTATAATAATTTTTCTTTTTATTTGAGAAATGAAAATAATATAATAGTATTGCTTTGTTCTTACAAGAAGGAACATTTTTCTAACATTTTGTCATTTTTGCTTCTAATCTTTTCTTTTTGAACAAAAAACACCTTTATTACATGGATGAAGCTAGGAGGGGGGAGGACTTATTTGCCTTTCTGGGCCTTGATTCTCCTCAGGCAGAACTCTAGCTCCTTGCCCTCCAGCACAGAGCTGCCATCTGCTTGACAACACTGGCCTGGTCTAGAAGCCATGCATGTAAGAAGCTTGCCCTGCTGTGGCTGCTCCTCTGGAAGACTGCTGGTTTTGGCATTCTTTTTCCTTTCATCATATTGCTTCTGAATTTTCTTTGATCCTTCAATGTTTAAAATCTCTTCCTCCTCAGGAGTCAGCTTGGCTCCCTTCTTGCAGCCCAGGGCCGTGCATAGTGGGACTCGTAGCACTGTCAGTCCAGTGTGCTGTCAGCGAGCACCATGCAGTTCTTTAGTAGGGTCTCTGTGTGGACCAGTTCGTTGTTAAATGCGTTGAAGACCACATCAACAGTCCTTGTTTTGTACGTACGACACTCGGAGCCCCAGGAGAAGTTCCCCATGTCCAGCCTCAGTGCACGGTATTCGTTGCCTCCTGGCACATGGACTCTGTGTATGTGGCCGAGGCCAATTTTAGTGTTGACAGCAGGGTGTCCCAGCTCATATTTCCCCTTCTTGTGCGAGGACTTTCTCTTGCGCTGTCTTACAGCGCTTATGCCAGTTGTCCCGAGAGATGCCTGTGGCCCAGCACTGATTGGAAAAGAGGGTTTCTAATCTTTTTTAAAAAGAAAACATTATGGCTTTAAAAAATATAAGTATGTGTTTGTTAGACAATAATTTAAAAATACAAATAAGTCGAATAACAACAGCAAAAAACTCACCCATAGTCTCAGGACTCACATATATAACCACTGTTACATTGTTTACTATTTTAACAGACTTCAGTCCATCTGACCTGTAAGCCACAGACATCTTGGACAATTTCAATCATCAGTAACAAAGTATATCTTTAAGAAACAGTGGAGTATTTTGAAAGAGTTGGAAGACTTACCATGAGTTTAAACCCTTCAAGTAATGCCACTGGTGATAAGCAAAGGTAAGCCTCCAGTCTTTCCCTTTGGTTGAGGATTGCTTCTGGTTGCAGGGAGCAGGAAGAAGTTAGTGATTGGAGGGGCTGATTGTAAGAATTCACATGGTATAGTAAGAGAAGTAGAAATTTCATGGGACTGGAGGAGCAGGAATGAGGCCTCATAGGAACCGGAACTGGATCTGGAGACTTTGTGCTGCTCTCTGTGCTCCTTTGTTATTTGGGTCCACAAACGTCAGAGTGTCTATACTTTTCTTTCTTCCCAGATTCTTGCTTATTCTTTTCCGCTTCTCAAAATCTTTCTTCTCATATTTCTGCTTATTCCCATTTCTGTGTGGTTGTTACTTTCGCTTGCTGTAATTTCTGTTGCTCTCATTCCTTTTCTTTCTAGAATTGCCCCAACTCTAGTTCGCGACTTCTGTTGAAGCATTTAGTTTTAGGTCCTGTTGCTAACTGCTCCTTTACTTGGAGTTTACATTCCAAGAATTACTATTGCTCGTCTTTTTTGTACCATTGATATCTACCTTTGGGTGAGGTTTCTACCTTTGGTTTATTCACTTCTGATATGAATAATGTAAAGCTGAGTCTATAATATAAAACTGAGCCATCTTGGAGGGTGCAACCCTGTCGTGCGGGAGACCCTGCTCACTGCGCCATTTGTCGTGCGCGGAGGCCTGCTCACCGCGCCATTTTTCAGGTGGGGCGGCCTGCAGGTCTCTGCTCCCGCTCCCCACACAAGAATGCAGGATATTGTGAGGCCAAAAAGGAACACCCACGGAGCCATAGGTAGGGGAGTCATACCACTATGGTCTCACTGTAGGCTGGGTTCACCGGACGCGCGACCTGCCGTTCGCCTTTCCGCCAACCGACCGACTGACGACTCTCTTCCACTCTCTCGACTCTGTTTCTCTCCTCTCTTCTGCTCTCCTCGGCTCTCCTCTTCTGCTCTCCTAAGCTCTGCTCGGCTCCTTGGCAATCCTCGGCAGTCCTCGGCTCTCCTCTGTAGCCGCAGCAGTTATACCAGCGGCCAGTCGGCTAACCAGCCACAGCCAACGACCAATCAGCCACAGCCAACGGCCATCCACTACCCGAGCCAGCACCTTTCCACGTGAGGCCGAGAGCCTGTAAACTACTTTCTGGGGCTCTGTCCCTACAAACCCAAAGCGTGATTTACAAAGAAATAAATGCAGAAATTGAAATAAGTATTTAGAAAGTTTTGTAATCATGTAACAGAGTAATTTTCTGTTTGTTGAATCTAATAACAAAACCCTTGGGGTTCTATTTTATCTGTTTTTAAAATTTCTTTTTTAGTTATCCGTTTAAAATATATTTTACAAAAGCATCATGGGTTGGGTGGGAATAGTCTTTGCTCATATTTAGTTTGAGAAGAACTAATCTAGGTGCCTTTTTAGCAAGGATGTGGTAGGGGGGCAAGTGCCATGACTAACATGTACTTTACATGTAAGTAGGGTTTGTTATACAAACATTTTCCACCTATCTTTAGTAGCTACCTAAAATCCTTCTGAAGTAATATAGGTAATAAATGAATAAGATACAAGCTTTTTACTTTGCTAAAATTTCATTTCAAAGAGGACTTTTTCTTTTATCAAATGTTGCAAGGGTCAAGAATGAGGTCTCATCAGCTTGTTCACCACCACTATGGTGAGCAATATGATTTAAAAGCTGGTGAATAGAGGGTATTCAAGGTTCCTTCTTGGTTTGATATTCTACGTTATATATGTATACATACAGACATACACGTATATTTTAATGAAAATAATATATGCATTTTTAGAAAAAAATTTAAAAAATATAAATGAATAAAACAATAAAACCACTTATAATCCTACCACAATATTAATTACTGATAATATTTTGGTATATACTTGCCCAGACCTTTTCTTATGAACATATAAATATATGTTTAAAAATTAGAATTATATTTCACATTATTTATTTATTTATTTTATTTTATTGGGGAAGGGGCACAGGACTTTATTGGGGAACAGTGTGTACTTCCAGGACTTTCTTCCATGTCAAGTTGTTGTCCTTTCAGTCTTAGTTGTGGAGGGCGCAGCTCAGCTCCAGGTCCAGTTGCCGTTGCTAGTTGCAGGGGGCGCAGCCCACCATCCCTTGCAGGAGTCGAACTGGCAACCTTGTGGTTAAGAGGATGCGCTCCAATCAACTGAGCCATTCGGGAGGCAGCTTAGCTCAAGGTGCCATGTTCAATCTTAGTTGCAGGGGGCGCTGCCCACCATCTCTTGTGGGAGTCGAGGAATTGAACTGGCAGCCTTGTGGTTGAGAGCCCACTGGCCCATGTGGGAATCGAACCAGCAACCTTCGGAGTTAGGAGCATAGAGCTCTAACTGCCTGAGCCACTGGGCCGGCCCCATATTTCATGTTATTTAGTATCCTTCCTTTCAATTTCGGGGGGAATATCATAGCACATCAATATACATGTGTTACAATTTTTAATGGCTAAATTACTCTTCAAAATTCTAAAATCTGAATAAATTAAGTTATTTAAACTATCATAGTCTACTTTCTGTTTCTATAGATTTGTGTTTTATGAGCAGTTCATGCAAATGGAATCATACAGTATGAGGTCTTTTATGTCTGGCTTCTTTTGTTAGGCATGTTCTTCAAGTTTATCATGTTATAACATTTATCAGTACTTTCTTTTTAATGCTAAATAGTATCCCATTGTATGGATAGACCACATTTTGGTTACCCATTCACCAGTTGACTGACATTTGGATTGCTTCCACTTTTTGGCTATTATGAATAATGCTGTTATGAACGTTTTGGACAAGTCTTTGTGTGGACATATGATTTCATTTCTTTTGGGTAGATTCTTAGGAGCAGCAGTGCTTCATTGCACAGTAAATTTATGTTAATTTTTTTAAGAAACTGCCAAATTGTATTCTAAAGTGGCTGAACCATTTTACGTTTCTACCAGTAAGGTATGAGGGTTTCAGTTTCTCTATATCCTTGCCAACATTTGCTATTTTTGACTTTTTGATTATAGCCATTGTAGTGAGTATGGAGCGATAATGTCATTGTGATTCTAATTTGTGTTTCCCTAACGAGTAATGATGTTGAGCATTGTTGTGTGTTCTTTTTTGGCCATTTGTATATCTTCATGGTGAAAAGTCTGTTCAGGTCTTTTGCCCATTTTTAAATTGGGTTATTTGTCTTTTTGTTATTGAGCTTTAAGAAGTCTTTATATATTCTGGATACAAGTCTTTCATCAGATATATAATTTGCAAGTATTTTCTCCCATTTGTTGGCTTGACTTTTCATTTTCTTAATATCCTTTGAAGTTTTTAATTTTTATGAAGTCCTATTATTTTCCTTTATGGATTGTGCTGTTGGTTTCATATCTAAGAAATCTTTGCCTAACTTAAGGTCATGAAAATTTTTCTCCTATGTTTTCTACTAGAAATTTGATAATTTTAGTTCTTGCATTTAGGTCTGTGCTCTATTTTAAGTTACTTTTTATGTATAGTGTGAGGTAAATTCATCTTTTTGTATGTAGATAGATATCCAGTTGTTTTAGCATGACTTGTTAGTAAGACTATTCTTTCCCCATTGAATGGCCTTGACACTGTTGTTGAAAATTAATTGACCATATAGTATGTATGGGTTTATTCTAGAGTCTCAATTCTGGTATATTGATCTAGATGTCTATTTTTAATTCAGTTCCACACTGTTTTGATTACTGTAGCTTTATAGTAAGTTTTGAAAAAAAATAGCAGTACTAATTTCCTTGAGATAAATCACTTTCTTGATCTCTAAAACCATCATTTTCAACTTTGTGAGATGATTTTTTTTTTGAGAGACAGCAAGCATTGAGATCATCTGAGATGATTTTTTTTTTTTTTTTTTTTAGATTATATTGGGAAAGGGGTACAGGACTTTATTGGGGAATAGTGTGTACTTCCAGGACTTTTTTTTTCCAAGTCAAGTTGTTGTCCTTTCAATCTTAGTTGTGGAGGGTGCCGTTCAGCTTCAAGTTGTCCTTTCAGTCTTTGTTGTGGAGGGTGCAGCTCAGCTCCAGGTCCAGTTGCCGTTGCTAGTTGCAGGGGGCACAGCCCACCATCCCTTTCAGAAGTCGAACCGGCAACCTTGTGGTTGAGAGGACACGCTCCAACCAACTGAGCCATCCGGGAGCTCAGCGGCAGCTCAGCTCAAGGTGCCGTGTTCATTCTTAGTTGCAGGGGGCGCTGCCCACCATCCCTTGCGGGACTCAAGGAATTGAACTGGCAACCTTGTGGCTGAGAGCTCACTGGCCCATGTGGGAATCGAACCGGCAGCCTTCGGAGTTAGGAGCATGGAGCTCTAACCGCCTGAGCCACCGGGCCGGCCCCTGAGATGATTTTTTAAATCTATCATTTTTAAAACATTTTTTTATATTGCTATTTGGTTTTTCAGGTTCAGCCATTATGTACTGACTTCCTAATATAGATGATCATAATTTGTAGTTTCCATTCATGCTTGTCTCCCTTTTCTGTCCTCTCTATATTAAGTGATATTATAATCTTGGTTAGATTGGTTATTCAATGTTTACCTTATTATAATTATGAAAACTTCCCAGTTGAGCCGTGTAGTAGTACTTAGTAAAAATTTTTTCTCTCTTGTACATTTTGTTTCTCTTGGATTTATTAATTGTCTCACTTATTGTTTAGTTTGCTTAATTTCTATGAACTTATCATGAATTCAATTTCATACTCCAACCAATTTGTATAAATTTCTCAATATGTTTTGATAGTTGAAGTATTCTGTTATTTTCTGTTATCATTTTAAAAAATCATTGCTGGAGGCTTTGGCCAGTCCAGTTAGGACAGATTGCTCTTTGAATGTTTGCTGCTCAATTGTCACTTGGTGTTTTCTTTCATCACCCTCTTGGAAATCCCTTTGCTGTTTTCTTGTCATGAATGCCGTACTTTTGAGATCTCATGTCTTCGTCTTTTCAGTTTAGGTTCTTATTTTGGTGGAGTAAATCTTGCATTAGCCTCTTGAGAAAGTTCATGGGTGGTAAATGTTTTGATGTCCTGTAGATCTGAAACAGTCTTTCTCATACCCTTGTCTTTGAATGGTAACATTTTGGGCATAAAATTCTAAGTAAAAATTATTTTCCCTTGGAATTTTTTCAGGCATCTGGAGATTTTTCTTTTACATTTATTTATTTAGTTTTTCATTTCTTGTTAGTATTTTCAATTTCCAAGAGCTGTTTTTTTTGTTCACCAAGTATTTCATTTATTTTTTTTTATCACATCCAGTTCTTGTTTAATTGATGTTATTTCCTCTCCTATTTTTCTGAGGATATTAACATTAGCATTCTCTCTCACTTTCTCTCAAAGTTATCTTTTCCCAGCATAACTTTAGAGGTTCCCCCCCAAAAAAAAAACCAAAAAAAACACCTAATTTGGTCTCTGTCTTTCATATTAAATGCTTCCTAACTTCTGGTGATCCTTGGCTGTCTGTTCATATTTAAAAGTTGGGACCTAAAAAGGTGATTGGAGACTGTGTTTGTGACATTCTCTCTTTTGCTGGAGAACCCCTAGCAGGATACTTAGGTCTTTTTCACCTTGCTACTTAGCTTTTCCAGGGAAAACTTTCAGTTTCTTCTTGGCTGCCATTATTCTGGCAGATAAGAAGTGTTAGCAGACTGGGGCTCTCATTTGTTGTGTCTTGTTTTTAGTATGGAGCCCTTACTCCATTTGTAGCTGATGTCTCCAATCCAGTCTCCAATCTGTTTTATCCTGTCCAGGGAATAAACCCATAGTGTTCTGCCGGAGTGGGGATGAGATCAGTACAGTAATCAGTTGTATGGTGCATAGGGTAGAAGATTGGAGGATCTCAGTATTTTTTTGGCAGACTTTCAACCAATTCTCCTGTTTTCTGCTCTAGTTTTACCTCCATTTTCAAAGGTGTTGCCAATTAACTGAACTTGTTGGGACTTTGGTATAAATCAGGTTGCTTTCCCCATTTTTAACTTTGAATATAACTCTGTTATGTTACTACTTGTCCACCTGCTTTCCAGCTTCCAGTATTTTATTGTTATTGTCTCATCTTCTGTGCTCTTTCTTCTTGTGTGTTTATACCTTTAAATTCTCTTTGCTGTTATTTTAATTAAAATTTTAAATTTTGAGTGAGAGTAGAATGCTTTAGTCTGCCATTTTAAAACTGGAAATTTGTATTCTCATACATACTTGTCCTTTTTGTAACATGTATTTGATTTGCAATAAGTAAAATATATAATTTAAGAAGGTGAAAAGGAAAGAACTCAATCTCTTCCAAAACTGCCCAGCTTGTGATAGGATCAGCCTTTAAGTACCAATCTTGAACAACGTGGTGGTTTCCGAATAAACAGTGGTTTGTTTCTAATCCTATACTGCTTTGCATTTCTACCTAGCTTTTGCAATTGACATCTTCTACTAGATTGTAAGTTTGTGCAAGGATCATACCATGTTCCCTGTGTTTTTTGAAAAATAAGTTATTTGAAATACCTGAAATGCTGGAAATACACCTAATGAGAATTATGCTTTATTATGATCTCATTTTATAGGTTGAAGAATGCCTCATCTGATGTAAAACAAATGCTTAAAAGTGAAACAGACTTGGATATTACTGCTGATCTCAGAAAGAAACTCCATCGGGCTAAGAAAGAAAAATTAGAAATAACAACTAAGCACAATGCAGAGGTAGAATGTATTTTCGTCTCAAATAATGTTAAAAATAGAGTTTGATTATTTTAGATTCATTTCATATTACAGTTTCCATGTTTAACATTTATCACTATAACATTCTTGTAGTTAAAAAGGGAATTGTAATAAAGGGAGCAGATGGGTTTTTTATATAGTGGAATTGTATAGGAGTGTTAAAGTAAAAATTTAATGAATTATTATGTTTATTTGTATGTTGTCTTAAATTTATTTTAATTAATGGGTTAAACTTGATTAAAAATATTAATTGATGAATGTGTTTGGTGACTAAAGGATTTGTAAATTAGACATTTTTGAAATATTAGTGTAGGTTCCTTATGGTTTCAATCATGGAACAATCTCTTAAACAAGTAGATTTGAGTATGGAATTTTTAATCATAGTGTAATTCATAAATTATTTCAGTTTCTTTTTGTTTTGTTACATCTTTTATTAGTATGTGTATACAGTGATACCTTGGTTTTTGAACGTAATCCATTCCAGAAGACGGTTTGAGTTTTGAAACGTTCGAAAACTGAGACACAGTTTCCCACAGAAAGTAATGCACAATGGGTTAATCTGTTCTAGACCTTTAAAATCAACCCCTAAAACAGCAATTTAGCATGAATTTTACTATCTAATGATATCATAGATCCGTGAAATGATATACAGTGAAAGCAATAAACACAATATACTGTACTGTGAAAGCAATAATAAACACAATGTTCAAACAGTACTGTAGATGATAAAAATGAAAATGTAATTTTTTCTTACCTGCAATGATGATAGCCATGGTTTAGATGGGGGGGTCCCCTTCAATAATCACAATAGGTGACTGTTGTTCAGGTGTTCTGTGATCCTCTTCCATAATCACTGTAGGTGACTCCTCTCCTGCTGTTCCTTCCCTTGATTTTTTTACAACACTGATACCTGGTTTAGACTCACTGGATCTTTTCCTCACTAAAAATTTTTCAATTGACATTTGCTTTTTCCGATGTTTTAAAATTTGTCTAAAGTGAGACATAGCATTATCACTGAAAGTGTTAGTGGCATGACTTACAGCAGCTTTATCAGGGTGATATTTTTCAACAAAAATTTGCACTTCAACCCATTTTGCACACATTTCTTTGATCAGTGCGGTAGAAACTTTGTCTTCCCTCCTCCTCCGAAGACAGTTCCTCAGTTGCCGCCTGTTGCTGCTCCGTCAGAATGTGCTGAAGTTCTCCTGTGGTGAGTTCAGTCTTGTGGTCCTCCACTAACTCCTCCACATCATCACTACTCACTTCCAAGCCCATGGACGTTCCCAGAGACACAATATCCTCAACAATAGGAGCATCCTCTTCAACATCCTCAAATACACGTTTAGGGACAGCGTCCAGCCACAGTTTCTTACACGCTGACTTCACTGTTCTGTGAGACACATCCCTCCATGCTTTGTCTATGAGATGTAAGCAATGTCGGATATTGAAATAATTCTTCCAGAACTTTCTGAGGGTTAAGTTCTGTGTCCGAGATCATCTCAAAGCACCTTTGGAACAGTGCTTTGGTGTAAAGCTTCTTAAAATTAGATATGACCTGCTGGTCCATGGGCTGGTTGAGAGGAGTCGTGTTGGGGGCCAAAAACTTTACGCTGATAAAACTGAACTCTTTCATCAACTCGTCCTCCAAGCCTAGGGGGTGAGCTGGAGCATTGTCCATAACAAACAGGCACTTCATTGGAAGATTTTTGTCTTGGAGGTACTTTTTTACACTTGGCCTGAACACTTCATGAACCCACTCAATAAAAAATTGCCTGGTTACCCAAGCTTTGCTGTTTGCCCTCCACGTCACGTGCAATTTGCTTTTTATGACGTTGTTTTTCTTAAATACCTTGGGTTTTTCAGAATGGCAGACATAGCAAAGGCTTCAACTTAGAATCCTCATTTGCATTCCCACAAAATAGAAGGGTTAGCCTGTCTTTCATGGGCTTGTGTCCTGGCAATGATTTCTCCTTTGTTATGTAGGTTCTCTTTGGCAGTTTCTTTCAAAAGAGGCCTGTCTCATCACAGTTGAAAACTTGTTAGGGAAGGAAGCCCTCTGCCTCTACATAATCTTTAAATTACAAAACAAATTGGTCAGCGTCTTCTTTGTTGGCACTGGCAGCTTCACCATGTCTCACCACATTGTGTATGCCACTTCTCCTCTTAAACTTTTCAAACCACCCTCTACTTGCCTTGAAAATATCACCCTTAGGACTTGTTCCAGGGGTGTTTTTGATGAGGTCAGCATGCAAATATAAAGCTTTTTCACAAATTGTGCTCTCAGCAATGCTGTCACTGGTCAACTATTTTTCATTTATCCATATGAAAAGCAATTTTCCACTTGTTCAAGTGTCTGTGTTCTTTGTCTTGTAAGTGTTTTAACACCTCTTGCAACATTGGCTCATTTAATGGCTTCTTTATTTTTTAAGATGTTTCAAACTGTAGATTCGGCAATACCAAACTGCGTTGCCAGATTACATACACAGACACCACTTTCATGTTTGGAAATAATTTCCTTCTTCACCTCTATTGTTGGTCTGTTAATGATTCTCTTGGCTTTGCAGCTTTTATCCATTTCTCACAGCAAGGGATGATTGGCAGAGGGCTCCTGAGATGACATGAACACAGATTGATTGCACACTGTCACAAAAACAAATTGGTTGCAAGAGTGTTCCTGAGATGAGATGAGCACAGATTGCACACAGTCACCAAATAAACCCAAATATCACCGTGCGTTGTTGCGCGGGTGCTCAGGACTCAACAGCCGACAGCTAGGTCTCAGGATCTTGCACTCAGCGGAAGCTGCGTGACATGTTCGACTTCCGAGGCGTGTTCGAAAACTGAAGCATTTACTTCCGGGTTTATGGCGTTCGTAAACCAAAATGTTCGTCAAGGGAGACGTTCGAAAACCGAGGTACTACTGTATATACATATGTACACATATATATATTTTATATGTATGTGTACATATTGCAAGGTCAGTAGTTATCTTTCACTTTAAGTCATGAATTATATGTTTATGTCTCTTCTGTCTGTTGTGTGTTTTCTTTTTTTTCTGTTTTCTACTTTTTCTCTTTTTAAATCTTACTCATTTTTAAAGCTCAGCATAGGCAGCGTGGTGTAGTGGAAAGAATATTGAGTTACACAGACCGAGACTCATTCTTGGTCCTTCCATTTATAAGATGTGTTACCTTGGACGAGGTATCTATCCTGTACATTACTGTTTTCTCATTGTGACATGCTGGTTCTAAAGGGTGGTTGTAATAATTAAGTGAATTTTATAAAGTGCCTGTGCACTTTATAAATTAGTAGCTCTAATTTACTGATAGGTAAGCATGAACAGTGTGTTTTCTTTACCTTTTTTACTAAATTCCCATGCTGTTCTGTCAGGACCTTTTAAAGTCTCCCTACATAAGACTGATTACTCCTTTCTTTGCTCTTTCACAACATGTTTTTACAGATATTTTAGAGCTGAAACATTTCATGCTTACATGTCCTTCCTTAGTCGGTAAGCTTCTTGAGAGCTGAAAGCAATGAAAGCAATGACCATGCTTTCTCTCTATCTGTCGTATTGCTTAGGCCCTCAGTGGCTGTGTGTTGAATAAATGTTTGAAAAAATGATTTTTTTTTAGAGTATCTAAAGAACAGTGGTTTCTGATTAAAATAAAGCAATAAATATATGACAGTTTTATTTGTATTTTTAATGGACATTGAGGTAATTCAAATTGGTAATTGAAGTAATTGCTTTTATTTACATTGTAATGTTATATACTGAATACAGCAGTACCTCAGTTTTTGAACGTAATCCGTTCTGGAAGACCATTTGAGTTCTGAAATGTTCAAAAACTGAGGCATGGTTTCCCCATTGAAAGTAATGCAAAATGGATTAATCCGTTCCAAACTTTTAAAATCAACCCCTAAAACTGCAAATTTAGCATGAATTTTACTATTTAATGATACTTTGATCCATAAAATTTACGGTGTTTGTAAACTGAAATGTTCGTCAACGGAGATGTTTGAAAACCACGGTACTACTGTATATGTAATATATTTGTCAAATTTATGCTAACTGTTCATAATCTCCAAAGTTATTTTTAAAACCAAATACTGTGTTTCCCCCGAAAATAAGACCTAGCCAGACCATCAGCTCTAAGGCGTCTTTTGGAGCAAAAATTAATATGACTTGGTATTATATTATACCCGGTATTATATTATGTTATGTTATGTTATGTTATATTATATTATATTATATTATACCCGGTCTTATATTAAAATAAGACCGGGTCTTATATTAATTTTTGCTCCGAAAGACGCATTAGAGCTGATGGTCTGGCTAGATCTTATTTTCGGGGAAACAAGGTATTACTACTCTTATTGTTTGAATTATTTGTTTAGATGATTTTACTCCTATTACGTAGTAATTTTTTTTTAGCTATATTATTTCCAAATATGCCCTTTATAAAGTAGGGCAGAGATAAATGAAACTAAAAACTAAGGCCATAAATTTCTCTTATCAGGTACTCCTAATGCTAACACACTTTGTGCTGTGTTATTGTTACAAAATATCTTTAAAATCTAAGTGTCCGTTGGTGGATGAATGGATAAAGAAAATGTAGTATATACATACAATGGAGTATTATTCATCCATTAAAAAAGAATGAAATCTTGCCACTTGTGACAACATGGATGGACATCGTGGGCACTATGCTAAGTGAAATAAGTCAGACAGAGATAGATATCCTATGATCTCATTATGTGTGGAATCTAAAAAACAAACAAAAAAACACTCCAGCTCTTAAATATAGAGGTGGGTGGGGATGGGGATTGGGTAACATGGGTGAAGGGGGTCAAAAGATACAAACTTCCAGTTATGAAATAAATAAGTCGTGGGGATGAAATGTACAGCATGGTGACTATAGCTAAGAGGGTAGATCTTAAAAGTTCTTATCATAAGAAAAACAATTTCATAACTATTTATTGCGACAGATGGGAGAGGACAAAGAAGAACAATATAACTTTCTTTAGCCAAAAGGTACTGGAACCCTGGGACCAATCAGTAGTCTGATTTTTAGGCTTCAGGACCTGAAGATGTTTGATTTAGCCACTCTTCTTAAAAGCAGAGGTTCTTAAGCTGGGGTCCTCAGAAAAAGAGAAATCAGGAAATCCATGTACTTGGATGGGGAAAAATTATATTTTAATTTTTTTAACCTCTAACTCATAGTAAGCATTTCCTTCAGTTATGAAGGGTTTGACCCAGGCAGTCCTCCTTTTAACAACAAGCCGTATTAGTATTAGCAGTACTTTCGAGTTTATCATCGATAGAAATTGTGTAGGTATCACAATTCAATTATTGCAAATATTTTGAAATATTGTTTATATTTGTCATTACTTTGAAATTCCAGTAGTTATTAGATCTAAGAGCTCGTTATTTAATCTTATTAAAGAAGTACATGGATTACAGTATCACAAATTTGTTTTTATATCATATATGTGTTATACTTTGTTTCTCTCTGGTATCCCTTTTTTTTTTTTGTATCTCATATGTTTTATGCCTTTAATTACATTATTCTGAGAAGGCTTTGCCAGATTGCCAGAAAGGGTCATGGTACAAAAATGGTGAAAAACCTTTCTTTTAGAGGCTGAGGCATGCTATGAAAAATATAAAGGAAGATAATGGAGGGTGACAACACGAGGAAGTTCAAGGATACTTGGTTGAGCATAAAGACTTAAAAGAATGCAGATATGTTTTAAAAAGGAAGGAGATAACATTTTGTGGCTGTTGCATGTTTTAGTGCATGTGTTGAACCTTAAGTGAGAAAACAATCTCATGGGCAGAGGATATATTTCTATCAACTATGTGCATAGTTCTGGAAATCAAATAAGGTCCATTCAGGCAAAACGAGGGGCATTCATACAGGGAATTGATTGTACTGGTGATGAAAGACCTAGGAATCCAAACAGGATATGAGGAGGCCACCCAGAGGTTACTAACAGCAGGAAGCCACCACCACCTCTAAACCTGCGGGCCAATGGGAAAAGATGATGTTACCAGAGTCCAGAAGTTGGGGACAAATGGTAGGTGGTAAAGCCATAGTAGTGGCTGTTCAGGCAGTGTTGGAATGTTGGAGGAAAGGGATGGGGAGCTGGAACCTCAAAAGAGATGTAGCTACTGCAGAGACACTGCCAGAAATAGAGCCATTTGGAAATGGAGCATGGGAATTACAGTTCCTATGATGTAATAGAGTAGAGCAAAAGAAGGGGTTAGAGAATGGATCTGAAATTGAAAGGGCAAATGATTGGCAGTTCACGCCTTTTACTCTTGAGCATTTATTATCTAATGGTTAATTGCTACCACTTGACCTTTGCCACTCTGGAAGTCTACTGTTCCAATGGAAACTGGGGAGTCCATCTCAATGGTGACATATCCCACCATTAGCTCCACCACCCACTGTTATCTTTGGCACATAACAGTCATCCACCAAAGCGTTCTAAGGATGCTTGTGCTGCCCACCCTTGTGTAGTTTATACAGAGTTTTAATTTGGAAAAGAATGTCTTTGGTTCTCCAAGAGGATGTAGTCAGGGAAAGGGGAGGTTTGGGTTTGCTCATAATAAAACTCCTCCTGTCTCCTTAAGTCTCCATATTATGCTAGAAAAGTACTGGCATTTTGACCTTATTAAATGATTGTAGGCTGGTGTTAAAATCAATTATAGTCACCCATCCAAGCAAACTGTTCGAGCTAGCTTATTAAATCCAAATCAATCCTATATATGTTCTGCAAGTTCCTGCTAATACAAGATTAGCAAGATCTTGCAATTCTTTTGCTATATAAGCTATTTTCTCCTGGAGCTGACCTTGCATTTCTCCTTCTGCGGCATAGAGAGTTCCGAATCTATATATGGCAACAAAAAGTGGTGGAGGTGGGTCTTGCAGATTCTCTTCCAAGACTGCATTGGCTGTGGCCATTACTAAGGCTTTAAGCAAGGGAAGGCTAATTACTTCAGACAGGCAGCAGAGGCTGATTTGTTGGCAAGGGATGTCCAAGGGGGTACTTGGGAGTTCACTGTTTTCAGGTTTGTGCAATTCTAAAAGCCCTTATCCCATGTCCTTTCTTCCTACCTATTGTCAAACTGATACATACCATCTTAACATTAGAAACTTGATGAGACTCTTTATTCAACTTGTAATTCTGCATTCCCCATAGTTAGATTTTCTGTCTGGTCCTTAGCCTGTCAGCCCTGGGGCTACGAGAAATAAGATTCTTTTCAAGTCAGCATAGAAACACTGTTTTTCTGACTATCTTGAGCTGAGATTCTAAGCCCTGCAATTAGTCATTTTGTTTCTATAAGTTCTCTAGCATAGTAAGATGTAGCCTTCCCCTCCCACAGATCTTGTAGTAAATAAAATGCCATAATGGTCAAGCACAGTTGCTCCTTCATTTCCCAAAGACTTGTCTTCAACTGGCACGTTATTCTAAACAACTGCACATGAGAATTTTAAAAAACTGTGATCCCAGTACGTGCCGTGGATGACCAGTATCCCGTTTCTAACTGCAAAGAGTCTTCATTGTATTTAGGCTCATGTAGGTTCCCCACGCAATATCAGAAACCCATCTTGAGACCATTTCTGATAACAAGAGCAATATTACTCGGTGTCCAGTCAAGAAAATAGAAACCACTGTAGGTCTTTGAACAAAAGGACGTTAGTAGAGGGAATCATTCATTACACAGGTATTAGAAGAGCTGAAAGACAAACAGGGGATGTTAAGCAACTCAGAGGGTAGCAACCTTAGGCAGCTTCTTCAGTCTTACAGCTGATAAAAGCCAGAACCGTTGAGAGAGAGGGCCATGGAGGGAGGGACTACCCAGAAGGATTTGCAGCCACAGGGAAGACAGCTGCTGCTTGGGGTGGACTTAAAGAGTGTGAAACACCCTGCCTGCTTTTCTTCTCCTGGCCTCAAGTATATCACAAATGCCTCTCCTTGGCCAAACCTCCTGAGAAGCCAGTTAGTTGTCAGGAGAGCTTGGGAAATGTAATTCCTGTGATACAGACCATGGCTGGAGAAGGATAGGGAAGGGTCTGAGGGCAAACAGGTAAGTGACTGGCACAACTTGGAATGCCCAAATGTTTAACAACTTTATTCTTATGAGGCGAGGGAGGGAGCGGGCAGGAGGCATGGAGTGATTCTGAAAAACATTGGCGTTATCTTGAATATGTAATTAAGGTGGTTCTAGGATATCTTTCTTTAACTATTAAAATATATTTGTAAATTCTTATTTTGTAAGTCTAAGTGTTTTGAAGACATTTGCTTTTCTAAATTTAAGTTGGAAATTATTTTATTCTTTACATGTGAAAAAGTGTAATTGCTCCTACTTTCTACATTTTAACAGCTACCTATAGTAATTTCTGATGTTGCCCTTCAGAAATCCTTTTGTCTTTTATTTGATAATTGGATCATCTATTTCTAGCCTAGTATAGTAGCGAAATGCTTTCCTAAATGATACTTTTCAAGCATTTTCTCTCATCCACCATCTTTTTCTCTCCCACCAGCAATGACTAATTTTGCTTTTCTTTAAACTATAATATTTTAACTTCTTGTATAAAACTTATGCCATATGCCTTTCTATAGCATCGACTTCCTTGAGATTAGGGGCCCTATAATGTTTGTTTAAGTATATTTCACAGTACTTGACAGATACCAGGTATTTAATATTATTTAAGGAATCATTGATTAGATCATATAATTTTAGAATGGGAAAGAAAGGACTATAAATTATCTAGTTCTAACTCTCTGACCTATCTTCTTTCATGTTACTTCAGGGAAGGATTATAGATGAATCTAGTCTTTAGGTATCAAGATATTAGATAAATGAGATATTAGTTCATTAAAATTCCTGCAAGATTGGCACTTTTATTACTTTATGCTTTATCAGTAATATCATTTAAGGTTAATAATATTGGTAATGTTTACCAAACTATATTTTGATGTAATTTGCTTTTTGATTTTAGGAAATAGTAGGAGAAGAAAAAATGAATTTTTAAGTGCTTACTATGTGTCATGCATTTTTTTCATTTCTCAGGTATGACTATTATCTGATTAAAACGGATTTTCTTTATTTTCATAGGAAGTTCATATAAGATATTTTTTGTTTTTATTTTTTTTCTCTCATGGAGTCTCTAAAATAAGAAAATTATTAGTGTCATTTGGTGAGTAAGACTAGTGCTTCTTTTCCAGTCTTTCACAAAGTATAAATTTATAAATTCTTGTCTTGTAAATATTTATAAATTTTTGTCTCTGAGAAATTTAAATGTTTGGGTGAATGATCTCATAATCTTGGAGACATATTTTAATATTGGTTCATGATATCAGAAATCTGTTTTTAGTTGGCAAGCTATGAGAGCCAGGTTGCCAAGCTACGGTCTGAGGTTGAAAAAGGAGAAGCGTTGCGACAAAGTCTGGAATATGACCTGGCTGTTGCTAGAAAGGAAGCTGGTCTTGGAAGACGGGCTGCTGAAGAAAGGTTGGCTGAGGCACAAAGGATCCAAGAAAAACTGTGTGGTAAGACCGTTTCCATTTCTTCCCTTGTTTAGAATTGTCACCTCTTTGTATATCATTGCTTACTGTTGTGTATTCATTCCATATAGGGTCAGAGGTAGGTTTTTGATTCATTGACTGGCCTTTGATGGACAGACTTTGCTGGGTGTGTATAAAGCCTTCTGGAAATTATGTGAACATTCATCTACTTTATTTTTTTATGTTGTGTATGTATGCAAAACAGGGTTCAAAATGCTGTTAATCACTTTTTTAGGGCACTTATTCTATGAATAATCACAAGAATCACATAGATATTTTTTGAAAAACATATTCTAGGCCTCCTATCACATATAGTCTGAATCAGAATCTCTAGCTTGAGAGACTCTGTAGATGCAGGAGGCACTGCAGGTAATTTTGTTGATTAGTTAAGTATCGAAAAGAAAAAGGCAGGTGATTTAATACTCAAAAATTATCTGTTATGTAGCATATGGCCATCTTTTAAATCTTTTTACATACGTATAATACATGTAAAGAAATATGCCTAGATAAGTGCAAAGTGATAACAAGAACCCACTTCATGGAATAGAAAATTATCAGAAGCCCTTCTACATGGATAAGTACGGTCCTGATTCTTTTTTTTAAATATAATTTTATTAGTTTCAGGTGCACAAGACAAAGCAAAACCGGTCCTGATTTTTAATAGCTAGGATTAATTTTGCCCTTTTTTGGTACTGTATGTGAATTGAATCACATAGTATGTACTCTTTTGTATCTGGCTTCTTTCCTTCAACTGTGTTTGTGAAGTTCAATTTCCTTCAGTTGTGTTTGTCAGTTTATCCATAATCTTCTATGAACTTCATATTGTTGTTTAATATTATATTATGTGAACGTACCACACTTACACTTACCCATTTACTATTGACAGGCATTTGGGTAGTGTCTGGGTTTTGGTTATTGAGAATAGTGTTGCTATGAATATTTTTGTATACAGCAGGTTTTAATTAAGAGTGCAATGATCATTAATTCAGAAGATTTAGATTTAAGTCTGGCTCTACCACTTATTTACTGATATTTGAACCTAAATTGTTTTAAGAATGAAATAAGAAAATGAAAGTGCTTTGTTAACTGCATGGTTAACATATTGCAAAGGATAAGTTACAAATATTGCAAATGTTACGAACCCTAGTCTTGGCCAGCTGTCTTGGTTATTGCCATTGGTCAGAAGTATTTTTGATTACCTCTGTCATCTAATAACCACCACTAACTGGAATTTAGGTATAAAAGAATTTCAAGGCACTAGATATACAAGCTAATGACTTGCATTTAATTGTGAGGAAATTGAAGTTTAGGAAAGATGGGAATTTATTTGCTCAAAGTCAAATAATTTTAAAAACACATTTCAGAGGAAATGGAGGAATGGCCGTTAATCACATGCTTCACCTTGCTTGTCATTAGGGAAATGCAGATTAGAAATCACTGTTACTGTCACTACATACCCATCAGGTGGCTCTAATTGAAAAACTATCAATACCAAATGTTAGTGAGGATGTAGAGCAACTGGAGCTCTTACACATCACTAGTGGGAGAATAAAATGGTACAACTAGTTTGGAAAAACACCTGGCAATTTCTTTCAAAATAAACATACCTTTATCCTATGACCCAACAGTTGCACTGTTTGGTATTTCCCTGTGAGAAACATTTGTCCATGAAAGACTTATATACCAATTTCATAGCAGCCCCTTCATGACAACCTAAAATTGGAAAACCAACCAACCAACCAACCAACCCCAAATGTTCATTGACAAGAGAATGAAGAAACAATTTGTGTTATATTCACACAATGAAATACTACTCAGCAATAAAAATGAACCAACTACTGATACATGCTATAACATGAATGAATCACAAAAACATTATACTGAATGAAGCTTTACACATAAGAGAACATCCTGTATGATTCCATTTATGTGAAGTTCTGGGACAGAAAAGACTAATTGTTGATGAAAAAAAAGTCAGAACAGTGGCCGCCTTTGTGATGGGTTGACTGTGTGGAGTGACTGGAAAAGGTATGAGGAAACTTTTTGGGTTAAAAGAAATGTTCTGTATTTTAAGAGGGGTGTCAGTTACATGAGCATATGCATTTGTCAAACTCTGAATGGTACCTGAGGAGTTGTGCATTTCATTATATGTAAATTTTACCTGTAAAAAGTTAAACTATTTTGAATTCTAGTTAATGATATGAATACTGATTTATTTAGGAGTGAAATGTACTTATATTTGTAACTTGTTTTGAAATGCATGACAAAGTAGGATGATTTGATGGATGGATAAGTGAATGGATGCATAGGTAGATGGATAAATGTGTGATCAAGCAAATATAGCAAAATGTTAACAGTCTTAGAGTCTAGGCGGTGGGTTTATGGTGTTCACTCTACAATACTTTCAACTTTCTGTACTTTTGCAAATTTTTATGATAAAATGTTGAGAGGAGAGTTAAAAACAACGTAATGGAGTTATGGGATATGAAAAAAGATAATCTCATAACAATTGAGAGAATAAGAGGTGTAATAAGAAAGAAAATTGTGGAAGCCGGAAAGCAAATGTATAAGGGATAACTGAATTAGCACACCTGAGACATTAGAATCTTGAACCAGGAGTGGGAAAGTTTGCGTACAGCTTGTTAGAGAGTCAAAAGACTTATGAACTGGAAACACAAGGTACCTTTGGAATTAGGAATTGGAATAGCAGTAGTGGATAAAATAGAGCTAGATAAAGCTATTTGTTCTAGAAGCAATTAGGTTCTTAGATCCCCTTACCAAGAGCATGGTACTCTGGGATTGTTCCCACGTGAGAGGCTTGATTTCTGGAGGTGGTAAAATAGAGGGTTCCCAGACTGGCAAAACCAGGAAGATAGCACACTCAATGCTGAATATTGAGGAACTATTCCTTCCAGCTTTCTTTTTCTATTGGCTTCCTTAAAAGCTATCACCAGATTCCTGTACTCCATGTGGGACCCTGGAAGACTCTTCTATGTGTCATCTGACCAAGCCAAGAGGAAAAACCTAATGATACTGATACTAATGATACTGATAATGGGGTTTCCTAATAAATGGCCCAGCCAGATTTTCCTCCAGTGAAGACCACAGGTGTCAAGCACCACACTCAAGCTCAAAATCTGGGCTGTAGGTGTGTGGGTGGATAAGAGGCGTGTCACCCTTATAGTTACTCTTAATTGAAATCAGACAACCAAAAATTACCAGATACTTAGGGAAAGCCTCTAAAATGGAGCGAGAAAAAAAATTAACTTGAAAGAATCAGAAACTCTGATTTAACAAACAGGTAGCATTAATATCCTCAGAACTGGAATAGAATGTATGCCATCTGTGAGATAAGAATCAGATCCCATAAAGAAAAAAGAAGCTCTTAGAAATTAAAAGTGTGAAAGAAATGAAAGGTGAATAGAAGCAATGGAAAATGAAGATAGAAGAAATCTCCCAGAAATTAGTGTAGAAAGACAGAGGTAGAAATATAGGAGAGAAAAGAAAGGAGGATTTGAGGACCAATCTGAACAATAGGGAATATTAAAAGAAAGAGATGAGAGAAAACAGGGAGGGGAAAGTCATCAGTAAAATTATTTAAGAAAACATCTCAGAACTAAAGGTTATGAATTGCCAGATTGAAAGGGCCCTTTGAATATTCACCACAATGGAAAGAACTACACCCACTTGAAGGCAGACCATTATGAAATTTCAGAAAAGTAGAGACAGAGAAGATCCTGAAGCTTTCGAAGAGAAAAGAAAGGGAAAGGAAAGTAAGCCACATACAGGGGGCCAGCAATCAAAATGGCCTCAAACTTCTTGTTGCAATACAGGGTGCTAGACCGTGGTAATGTGTTGTAGAGAGAGTAGCTGGATAGGAGGGAGACTTTTTGTCCCTTTTATACCTTTGAGTTTGAATCTTTGGAATATATGATGCATTCAAAATACAACTATAATTTAAAAATAATACTACTAAGTGTGGCATTTTTTTGTTTGACAAGTACGTTTGTACGTATTTTCTCATTTTTATCTTCACAAAAACTTAACCAGGAGGCGTTTTATTCTGAGAGTCAGAGAGGTTTAATCAGGTGATAGATGATGGACCCCCACCTGGAAGCTTTTCATTACTTCTTTTCTAGATGCTGAAACATAGCAGCAGCCCTTGTAGAGAGGTGTTGGTTATTGTTGAGATAATAGTAGAATGAGAGGGGATTGAGTCTAATTTGGGGGGAGTAAATAGCTATAGTTTTAAGGTTTGGAGCAGTGGTTGCCCACCTCAATTTGATGAGTCTTACGTGTAAGATTTGTTAAAACTAATTTGTTGCCAAGAGTCAACTATCAAAATTTGTAATCTATCAAGTCTTTTTAAAAATGTAGCCCTATATGTCAGTCTTTTTTTTTTTTTTTTTAAATTTGATTTATTATCTTGAATAGGATAAAAAGGTAGTAGAGTTGCAGCTGGTACGAGAGGCACAGCTAAAGCTGGGCATGACTTTGGGAATGTACCATACCATTTCCTGGTAAAAGCACCTTTGTCTGGAGGGGAAGGAGAGATCGAGAAATGATAGGATAGAGTGGTTCTGGGACGGTGAGCTTTTCAAGAGTTTACTGGTATGCACTGGTTACAGGTTTTGTCCTAAGATCACGCTGTAAATGAAATCAGCTCCAAGGCATAGGCTTTTGAACTCCTAGGGATTTAATTTATGGTTGTAAATATACCTATTATTCTTTTATATTTTTAATAGCTCAGAATACAGAACTTCAAGGAAGGGCAAATGAGATTGAGAAGGTGTATCAGACTTCCCAGCAGAAATGGAAAGAAGAATGCAGAAGATTTGAATGTGATTTGGAGGAAAGAGATAATATAATTCAAAATTGCAATCGAGAATATGATTTACTTATGAAAGAAAAAAGCAGACTAGAGAAAACTCTACAGGTAAAATATTTTTATAAAGGAATTTTACTTTATATACTATTCATTGAGATATGTTATACATTATTTGAAGTTATCCTTGAAAGGAAAATAACTACCAGAAAGCAAGAAATTTTGAGTTCCTTTTTCCCTTCCTCCCTTTCTCCTTTTCTTTTTTCCTTTTTAGTGGCATTTTTGCGGGTCTCTTTTGTAATATGCTTTAGAATATATTAATATGTTACTGTTTCTTTTGTGAAAAAGAGATCTCATAAAAAAAAAAAAAACATGCTTAAATGAACATATTGTAAGAAGATAAGAACCTATAGCCCTTTTGGCCCAGTAGCATGAAAATTTGGAATTTTAGAAATGTGGGTCCTAGATTTGGTCTGAATATACAATAAATATAGAAAAATATTTGCATATCTGATGTACGCCTCATTATCTATATAGAACTCATTCTTTATAGATAATGGTGTGTAAAAAATTTGGTGACCTTTTACTGGAATTGTTGTGAACTATTTATTCTCCCATTTTTTGTTCCTTTTTACTCTCCAAAGTGAAAGTATGGTTTAAGGTTGAGGTTGCCAGCCATTTAGAAGATAGATTTTGAATTGTCTATATTTGCTATGGCAATATAGACAATTATATATATATAATATATATATATATATATATATATATATATATATATATATTATATATTATATATATTATTAGTTTCAGGTGTACAACACAATGTAATAGTTAGACATTTATACCCCTCACAAAGTGATAACCCCACTATATTTGCCATATTTTTGAAGTACCCATTTAAATAAAAAAACACGTTAAAAAGGCTCTACATTTACCACTGCTGTAAATGGTTTTTCAGAATTTGGGAAATAAATCTTCATGAAAAAATAATTTTACACAGCATTTACTAAAAGTAAAAGTTTTGACACAAGGGTTTCCAGACATTGTCAGTAGATCTACTTTTGATTTCCTCCACAGAAGTAGTCCTCATTTGTATCTTGTTTACTTCTATATTCCTAGACCCGAGAACAGTGTCTAGCTTCTGTAAGGGCTCCATTAGTATTTGAATGGGCAAAATTTATGTGGCAAGTGGTACTACAGGTCCCTGAGTGGCCCTATGTAACCTCCCCACATTTATTCGTATAAAGGAAGCGTTGGAAAAACATCAGCAGGAGAAGAATGAGATGGAGTCTCATATCAGGGAGACAGCATTGGAGGAGTTTAGATTACAAGCAGAACAATGGGAAGCAGAAAGAAGAGAGTTACAATTTATAGTACAGGTATTTGAAAAATAATAATACAGTTCCTTGAATATGTCTTTTTAATGCTTATGATATTAAGAATTATATTAGTGAGATACTTGGCTGGATTACTCAAGGAGAATGTAATTCCTACTCTTTGATCTCTGGAAGGCCATGTTTCATTTGTAGTTACATGACCATATGTGCAGCTTGCCCACGAATATCATTAGAGTTGGTTGACTTCCATTGTATAAATTATGTGATTTTTGAGATGGATCTATATATCTATATATCTATATATACATTTTTGGTATTTTATTATTACATGTGGAGAATTACTCTATAATTACTACCATCTTTTGAAAGATAAATTTTGTATTATTTTGTAACTGAAATGTTCAGAGCTCTGTCTCAGTTTCTTGTCCTTTCTATATTAAACAAAGAAAACCGCTTTACCTTTTATAAAATAAGAAACTATATATAAAAATCTATATATAGAAAAAATCTTTTTTAAACAACTTCAGGGATAAATTGAAATTCTCTCTATATTAGCTGTTGATGGGTATAGGTTTTCATCTATTAATTAGGTGTTAGTATCATATAATGTTCTCTTTGTGTAGCTCTCTAAGGAATTCAGTTTTTAAAATAAGTTAAAAAAAGCCAGTGAAACCCCATCTTTAACAGAAAGCTGGTGTAATATTTCTCTCATCTGGGCTTTATAATTCAGACCCACTATAAAAAGAAAAATCTTAATTTTATGCCATGTCCCCTTTCTTTCCCAGCAATTGAAGTGTGAAATAGAAGTGTATATCTCTGGAATATTAATGGAAATTGTTAGTGGACTTACCTCATTTTAAAATAGTATTTCTCATTTTAAAGAAATGGATTACCTCCTTTGACAAAAATAAAAATCCCAAGTCTTTCTTTAGCATTATTTGAAATTTCAGAACAAATCTAAGCCATGGTAATTTTAGAACAAAATATTTATGTTGATCTTGAAAAAGTGTATATATGTTAATTTGTTTCATTTTTATATCTTTATTTAAATTTTTTAGTTACAGCGAACATTTGTTTTGTTTTTATTTATCTTTCTCTTCATTCCTGCAATAACAGTGTGAACTTTGAGGGTGCTTATTTGCATAAGCTTTTCTACTGTAGGCACTGTGGGACATGAAGTGGTAAAGTTTTGTTTGTAAACCGCCATGCCCTTTATCATTTTTCCAGTTCATTTCAATGTATAACTTATCAGTGGGATGGCAAGCTTTCAGAAGATGAATGCATATGTTTTTCGTATTTATTTTGTTTCCAAAATTCTACAACTCAACCATGGAATAAAATGACCCTTTCCTCGTTCATTGACTACGTTTGATTTATGTATCTAGCGATTAAGGGGTGTGAGAGTTTGTGATGGCAAAGAGGGTGGGAAAGAAGATGGAAAATCGTGCCATAAACAGAAGAAAGAGGAGGAAAAGTGGGAAGGATCAGGCTAGGCTTAGGCATCAGTAGACTGTATAATAAGGCAGCAGGTAAGGAGGTAAGGACTGGGGTGCAGCCTGTCAAAGATTGACCTGGTAAGCACTGTGATCTAGGCATAGCTTGGAGGAAGTCACATGCAAAGGAAGTGTTTAAGAAGCTTGCCTTAAATGATCTAGGCAACAAGGAGCATTTCTTTGTAGTTTCTTGGGAAACTGTCCACTGGTGTCCTGTATAAGCAAAGGGCATAGAAAATAGCACTGGAACTGCTTGTTTTTTCCAAACAGGAAATATCTTAATGTTCAATTTATAAAATTACTATATATTGTTATCATTGTAAAAATGCCCCTAATTTAGGGAAATTTAATAGCAGAAAGTGAAGGTCTTGCCCTCTCTCCTTCCAACCCCATTCATCTAAGGGTATAAAAACATGTATTATTGTATTTACATAAATAAACTTCTGTGCCTCAATAATATTTGGTGTCCATCTTTTGATGTCCTTATATTATTCTTGTACTGTTTGCATGGTATTGTTATGTGCAAGATCCTATTATATTTAAGGAATACCTTATGGATGGACATTTTATATTCTTAAAATTTTTCTGCTCTAGTTGTAAATGATTCACTAACATTCTTGTCTATACCTCTGAGCTGTTGTAGAAGTGATTCAGCTGTGTTAATGCCTAGAAGTATTGCTGGGTCTGCAAGCTTATGGATTTATAATTATGATAGGTATTATACAAAGTTAGTACCAGTTTATAATCTACAGCAGCAATCACTATTATTGATTGTAAAACTGTGCTGGCTTTGGGGATTTAGAGAGGATGAGCTTGTTTTGGCTCTTTCAGGAGATATCTATGTACTAGATTAAGGTTGTGACTGGGTATATTGGTATATTTTATAGGCTAGGCTTTCTCTGTTGGTACATTTCTAACTCTACTACTATAATTCTTCAGAACTGAAACCGTATTTTGGAGTCTGAGAAATGTTGTTTATGTGAGTACATATGAAGAATCATACTTTTTGGGATATGTTTCTGGAAGATGTGGAAAGAAAGCAAGTTTATTTTCTGACAGCACAATGTGGTTTCCTGTGATGTTAAATGTCAATTCAAAAACAAGCCTCTTTTAAAAATATTTTAAGTTCAACATCTCCCTCTAGTGGAAAAAAGAAAAACTCCCTCAATTTTCAATGTCCTTAATATGATTTTGTTTCTCTCTCTCTTACCTTTTCACTGTCAAGTTCCAAGTAGCTTTTGCTTTGATTAGAAAATAAACTCTGACAAAATTTTAAAGATTTATTTGGAAGGACACAAATTAATCTTTTTTAAAAAAAGATTTTTATTAAAAAATATGTAACTAACATAGAATATTATATCAGTTTCGGGTATACACCATAGTAATTCATCATTTATATACCTGAAGAACTGATCGCCATGATAACCACCTGACACCGTACCACGCTATCACAATATATTTGACTGTATCCCTATGCTCTATATTATATCCCATGACTTAATTTGTTTTATACCTGGAAATTTGGACTTCTTATTCCACTTCACCTTCCCCCCCTTAAAATTTTTAATTATAGTTGACATTCAGTGTTATTTTATATTAATTTCAGGGATACAGCATAGTGGTTAGACATTTATATAATTTAAGAAGTGATTCCCCTGACTAGTCTAGAACCCACCTGGCACTATACATAGTTATTACCATATTATTGACTATATTCCCTATACTTTACATCCCCATGACTATTTTGTAACTACCAGTTTGTACTTCTTAATCCCTTCACCTTTTTCACCCTGTCCCCCAACTCCCCTCCCATCTATTACCCTGATAAATTTACTACCCATCTGACACCATACATAGTTATTACAATATTATTGACTATATTTCTTATGCTATACCCTACATCCCCATGACTATTGTGTAACAGCTAATTCATACTTCTTAATCCCTTCCCCTTTTTCACCAACCCCCTCAAAACCCTCTCATCTGGCAACCCTCAAAATGTTCTTTGTATCTATGAGTTTGTTTCTGTTTTGTTCGTTTATTTTGTTCTTTAGATTCTACATATAAGTGAGATCATATTGCATTTGTCTTTGCCTGTCTGATATACTCCACTCAGCACAATACCCTCCAGGTCCATCCATGCCACCTCAGATGGTCAGAACCCATTCCCTTCCATGGCCAAGCAATATTCCACTGTATATATGTACCATCTCCTCTTTATTCATTTATCGACAGACACTCAGGCTGCCTCCACATCTTGGACGTTGTAAACAATTCTGCGATGAACATAGGGATGCACAGGTCCCCTTGAAATAGCGTTTTGGGTTTCTTTGGCTAAATACCCAAAAGTGGGGTTACTGAGTCCTTTGTCTCTTGTTATAAAGTCTGTTTTGTCTGGCATAAGTATTGCTACCCCAACTTTTTTTTGTTTTGTTTCCATTTTCATGAAATAACTTTTTCCATCCCTTTGCTTTCAATCTTTGTGTGTTTTTCAATCTGAAACAAGTCTCTTGTAGGCAGCATATGTAAGGATCTTGCTTTCTTATCCATAGCCACCTGATGTTTTTGATTGGAACATTTATTTAAAGTAATTGTGGATAGATATTGCCATTTCATTATTCATATATATATATATATGTATTTACTGTCTTAAAGTAGTCCCTCTAATATTCCTTGTTAATACTGGTTTGGTGGTGATGAACTCCTTTAGCTTTTTCTTGTCTGGAAGCCCTTTATCTGTCTTTTGATTTTAAGTGATAGCTTTGCTGGGTAGAGTACCCTTGGTTGTAGGTCCTTGCTTTTTGTCATTTTGAATATTTTGTGCCAATCCCTTCTGGCCTACAAAGTTTCTGTTGAGAAGTCAGCTGAAATCTTCTGGGAGCTCCCTTGTAAGTTACTAGTTGACTTTCTTTTGCTGTTTTTAAGATTCTCTGTTTGTCTTTAACCTTTGCCATTTTAATTACATGTGCCTTGGTGTAGGCCTCTTTGGGTTCATCTTATTTGGGACTCTATGCACTTCCTGGGCTTGTATGTCTGTTTCCTCTCCAAATTAGGGAAGTTTTCAGTCATTATTTCTTCAAATAACTTTTCAATTACTTGCTTTCTCTCTTCACTCTCCCAATGATGTGAATGTTGGTACACTTGATGATCCAGAGGTCCCTTCAATTCTCCTCATTTTTTTGGATTCTTTTTTCTTTTTGCTGTTCTGATTGGGTGTCTTCTGCTACCTTATCTTCTAAATTGCTTATTTGAACGTCTACTTCACCTAATCTATTGATTCCCTCTAATGTATTCTTCATTTCAGTTATTGTATTCTCCATTTCTGACTGGTTCTTTTTTCTGTTTTCTGTTTCCATTTGTATGTTTCCTATCTCTTTGTTGAAGTTCTCTCTGAGATCATTGATCATCCTTATAACTAGTTATTTGGAACTCTGCGTCTGGTAGATTGCTTGTCTCTATTTTGTTCTTTTTTCTGGAGCCTTGTTCTGTTCTTTCATCTGGGACATACTTCTTTGTCTTCTTATTTTGGCTGCCTCCCTATGTTTGTTTCCATGTATTGGAGAGGGCTATCCTTCCCTGTCTTAGAGTGGCCTTATGTAGTTGGTGTCCTATGTGGCTCAGCGGTGCAGTCTCCTTGGTCACCTGAGCCAGGTATTCCAGGTGTGTCCCTTGTGTGGGTTGTATGTGCCCTCCTATTATAGGTGATCCTTGGTTGCTGTTTGCATGTCAATGGGAGGGATTGACTCTCAGGCTGATTGGTTGTGAGGACTGACCATGACTAGAGTGGAGGTGCTGTTGTGCAGGGTCTGACCCTACAGAGCAGGATTTGCTTTAGTGTTCTGGTGCCTGCCCAATCTACCCTTTGGGTATGTTATCTCTGGAGGCAACAGCATGGTGCTGTGGCTCAAACCAAAGCTGACCACTGGGAGGGGCTCTGCTGAAGGCCAAGTTCAGCCTCTGCCTACGTCCTGCTCAGGAACACCTGGTATGAGTCACAAGGCAATCTGGAGATGGCAGCCTTCTGTTCTGGGCTTGGAGGAGCCCTGAGAGGCGAAGCTGCAAGCCGAGGCTGGCTGCCACTAGTGCAGGGCTTGAGGCTCCTTAGCAAACGGTATGGGGCATGCCGAAGTCAGATGCTGCTTATTTGGTGTTTGTTAACTTTTGAGAGATTTTAGGAAATTCCGCAGCAGGAGTCAAGATAGGCTGTTTGTATGGAAATGCCATTGGAACCTACTTGGGTGGGTCTGAAAGTTGGGTGGGGTTGGGTTGTATGGAATCACCAGGGCAGGGTGAATGGTGTTAGCTAGGTTGATGGAGAGTCAGATGTGGTTTCTGTCTATGTCTGCATGCTGGAAGTGGGGGAAGGTTCAACAAAGGAACAATGGTTATTAACAGTACTTCTGTCTGGGAAAAAGCTGCCCCTCCAGCCCTTGCCCTAAGCTAGATAATTTAGTTCTCTTCATATGTCCCTGGTGCCTTTCAAGCTGCTGCCCCAGTGCTTGTGCTCAGAACGAGTGAGTCCGTCAGTGAGTACGGCCATGTGCAGGCCCTTTAAGAGGAGCTCCTGGGGGTGCAGCTGCCTTCCGTCTCACTTAGCCACAAATTTCACTGGTTTTCACAGCCGGAAGTTGTGGGGTTTCTCTTCCTAGCACTTGAACCCCGGGCTGGAGAGGCTGGTGTGGGTCTGGGACCTGTCAAACCTTAGTGAGGACCTCTGCAGCTGAGCTATCCTTTCTGATTTTTAACCATCGCATGCGGTATGACAACCACTCTCTTCCTTGTCTCTGCCTCTCCTACCAGTCTAGATGTGGGTTCTTCTGTATGATTTTAGTTGTAGGACTTCTGTTCAGCTAGACTTCAGGCAATTCTCAATGATGGTGGTTCTGCAATTTAGTTGTAATTTTGATGGGGTTGTGAGAGGAGGCAAGCAGAGCATTTACCTGCTCTGCCATCTTGACCAGAAATATTCTGGGAATGGAAAAATCTTGATAATATACTAAACTGACAAATCTTGGTACTAAACTGACAAGGATACAAAAAAAGATAATTATAGTTAATCTCACTCATGAATATGGATAGAAAAATATTCTACAATATATTAGCCAACTGAATGTAGCAAAATATAAAAAGCCTTTGTATAATAAATGTCAAGTGAATTTAACATTAGAAAATCAATGTAATTTTAACCTAATATAATCAGTTAACTTGATTTTGTAATGTGTTTCTTGCACATGTGAATAGAATTCTTAAAAATCTCCAATGTTTGCGGAAAGTGGGTGTTTTTCTATACAAACTGTGTGTTTCTATCCATATTCAAGAATGTATAATAATTATCACATAATATTAGTGACTACTTGATCTCTGCATTAAAATTGTGATTGTTAGGTCAGAATTTCATCTACGTGTTAAAAGACCTTTATTTAAAATCTATTTATTTAACATAAGTCAAGTGTCATGTAGTTAAAATGACACCAAAATTAGCATAATAAGCCCTAAATGATTGACCATTGACTTTTCCAGTTTTTTTTTATAGGGTTAAATTCACACTTGCATGGAATGATGGGCATGCACTTTGTTTAAGATAATGGTATTTGGAAATATTGTAGGCTGTCTTTCTATACTATATATCAACAGAGTGGGAATCACAAGTCAAATTTTCTTATAAACAAATCTCATCATACCTCCTGAATAATTTCTTTTACATTGTTCAATAAATATTGTTTGAAATAATTGCTGTAAGTTAGGGTATAAGCATCTTTTGGATATAGACTTTATTTTTTTATTTCAAATTACTAGGTTTACTTTGTGATTAACCTTGTAAATTGCTGTTTATTCATTTTAAAGTATACATAGTACAATAAGTGGATGACTGAAAGTTGGAGACTATTTGTAAATCAAGAAGTCATATAATTTAACTGTGAATTTGCATTAATACTGGTATTGATTGCTTGAAGGAAGAAGATCTATCATGTAGAATAATAATAGTATCTTATGTAGTGCTTACTCGTCTTAAAAGTACTTTCATATATGAAAGTACTCTTGATAAAATTAGATTGCATAAGGCTGTTCACAATGCCATTTGTTCCTAAATCCAGAGTGTCATTATGAAAACCAAGAGTGCTATCTGCTGGTTGTAGGCAGTGTTGGCATACTTTTGCTCTGGTATCTAGCTTTGCTTTTATCTGTGTTTGTTTACAGGTTGAAAAATGTGGAAGTAGATGAGCTTTTGTATATTAGGAAGTTTCTTACTTGAAGAAAATAATTATTATGAGTTCATATGTAGTCAGCTGTAGAATAGTAGTAATCTTATGACACAGAGGGTGTGGAGAGAGGAATTAAATTTTGTTCTTCGTCCTTTGATTGTGGACTATGCTGCTGGGTACTTTCCATACTAGAATCTTTTTATAGAGAATTATATTTGGTGCCTGGAACATTTCTCACTCAGATTCCAACGATACCTTTTGAATGGCTAGGGATACTTGGAAGCACATATAAATGTATGTTCCAGAGTAAGATTATGCTGGTGAGGTAAAGATGGGAAAGAGGGCTTTGTCAAACACCTTAAGTGAGAATGATGAATATAGATTAGTTACTGGGGAAAATTCCTTTGATATGTGCATTAACTTTGTGTTTGAACTTCCATAAAATTCAACTCTGATTTCTGAGTTTAATTGGAAAAGGAGATTGAGAGATTTAAGTAGAAGACTACTTGGTATTATTTTTCTTTCAATAGTATAGAAAAGATTTCAAACTTAAAAACTGAAGAGAAAATGAAACACAGCCATCTAGTTAGTAGGTGCAACTTTAAGATCTATAAGCACAGTTAAATTATCATGAGCTCACATAAAAATCTCTCAAGGGCCAATATTAGGCATTCAAGCCAATCATCCCTTATCACACAGAGGAACAATATACATTTGTATTACTAAGTACATTAAAACTTTCATGAGAGAAGAAAACATTATATATGGCAGTTGAACTATAGCATTATGTAAATATGGTAAGCTATACATATTTCAATTTTAATATGCATTAATCAGATATTTTGAATTGTAAAACTCTAGTAGTGCTTCTTAAATACATGTATATTCTGAAACATTGCTGGAAAATATCTAGGTCTCTCTTCCCTATATAAATTAACCTATTATTCTGGTTGAAGCACAGATTTATTTATCTACTGTCTCCTATAGAATCAATTTTAGTCATTGTTGGCTTATAAACTTTATTGATGCAAAAATGAATTATTTTCCAGGAGCAAGACAATGCTGTACAAAATATGCACAAGAAAGTAGAAAAATTAGAAGCTGAACACATGGAGTGCTCTGACCTTTTACGGAGACAAACAAGTGAACTTGAATTTAGCACTCAGCGAGAGGAATGTCTTAGAAAAGAATTTGAGGTACATTTTCTCATTCTTTTATAACTTATGTATGTTAGCCAGTCAATACTTTAAGGTCAGAGAAAGTTTTGTCATGCAATAAAATATAAAACTAATATTTTGACATTTATTTATATTGAATATTTGGCTCCTTTGAAAACTTTTATATCTAAATAAATTATATTTTGCCCCTAATATTAAAAATCAATTTTTAACAATTCTCATGGAATATTTGGAAAGATTGAGGGTAATTGTTTACACTCTAATGTTTAGGAAGCAATACAGGAAAAGATTATATATATATAATATTAAATTATAGTTTTATAATTTGAATCATATACTAGCTGCATGATTTTGTGGAATGCTTTATAGGTAAGAGTAGATGGCAAAGGAGCATCAGTTTACAAATGAAAAATATGATTTTATGAGTGAATAATAGTGATAATCACTTTAATTAATCTTGAGAGAAATGAAATTTATTTAATTCTTCCTTCCAAAATTTCCTTTTGCTTTGTGGGAAATTAAATATTTTATTAGATAAGAAGTTTGTCCTACATATAACTTATTGTTATTAGGTAAATAGACATTTATATAGAGTATTTAATGGTAAAATTCTAGGAGGACTCTTGTTAAACTCACTGCTATCATTTAACATTGTTTTGGGAATTTTAGCCAAAGAAATATATAAAGGTATGAGCAGCAATAAGAATTATAATTTTTGGAAAGAAGGGGATATGATTCTTATTATTTTCAGATGATATGCTTATAAACATGAATAGTCAAGAAAATCAACTTTAAAATTATTGACAATAGTAATAATCAACTAGGAGGCCCGGAAGAAAATAATATATAACAATTATATTTACAATCTTACATACCAGCAATAATAAGGGAATAAAATATTAAAAAAGTTTTCTTCACCACAGTAACAAAAATAGAAATGCAGTTAACAACAATACATAAAAAATTATGAAATTTAACTGAGAGTCTTAAAAGAAGATGGTGAGACATTTTGGGAACACTTAACGTTGTAAAGACATGAATCCTCCCTAGATTATATTATGAATTATATTATGGGTTAAAAAAGCAATTCCAGTCAAAAATTCAATGGAATTATTTTGGGAAGACAGATTCTAAACTTTATGTGGAAAACTGAAGAGCCCAAATGAGAATATTAAAACATTTTTATAAGAATTACGAGTGGGGTCTTATACCAGAAGTGAATATATACTGTAAAGCTTCAGTAAAGTATCATTTGTGGTTTTTGGTTGTATGCAACAGAAAGCAACTTCGTTTAACTTAAAAAAAGGGAACTTCAGTGGCAGAATATGGAAATTTTTATTCACAGAATCTGGAGGAATGCTGACGAATCAGACTCTGAAAGCATGTGAATCCCAGAGCATCTCCAGAGGTCTTGGGAACAGAAATGATGAAGTTGGGATGAATTGTTATCAATAATTTTCATTTTTTTGGTAACTTTATTCAGGATTCAAATCCCAGGAAGAGAACATTTGATTGAAAGAAGTAATTTTCCCCAAATAAATCCCTCTCAATTCTACTATATTAAAGCCCCCAAAATAATTTCTTATAAAGAAAATCAGGATGCTGGTACCCAAGAAGAGAAAAAGATTGTTGAGTGATCAAAAAGTGTAATAACTCTAAGATCAGACTTTCAGTGGAACAGAGTTGAAAGGCTAGTTGTAGACTTACAAAAAATTTATAAAAATTTAGTATATCATTTTAAATCAGTGAGGATAGGAAAGATTATCCAGTGAATTGTACTGAAATAATCGGTTAACTGGAACAAAATAAAATTTGATTCATATCTTACATTATATTCTAAAATAAATTCCAGTTGGATTAAAAAGAGTGAAATATTAAAAATGATACACTAAGAAGAAGAAAATTTAGATTAATTTTTTTTGTTCTCTGAGTAGTGTGATTTACTACTAATCATAAAAGCAGTTAACAAAATGTACAGCTTTGACTATGAAAAATTAAAGTCATAAGTGAAACCCCTACTTCAAATAAAGTAAAAAAGCAAGTAACCAACTAGTAAAAATATTTACAACAAAAGGTAAATATATCTCTATTTCTGTGTCTCTGTATCTCTGAGCAAACAGTGAGTGGCATTGCCAAATACTCAACTGGCAAAGAATGCAAGTGGAGTAGATTTGGAGAGATCAGGAATATTTGGTTTTAGCTATGTTGTATTTGACATGCCCATTTGACATACAGGTGGAGATACTGAGTAGGCAGTTGAATTTGTGAGTATTAGTCTTAGGGAGGCCTACCAGCAGGATGATAGGAGATGTGCCGAATAATTCATTGGGAAATTTTAAAATGTTACAATCTATGTAGGTCTTTGTGTTTATTTAGTTTCTGCAAAGCAAGCGTGGTCTGCTAGTTTCCTTTTTGGTGGTTATAAAATGGAAGGAGAAAATGGAGGAAGAATCTGGGTATCATACTGTTCAGTATGCAGACTTTCCCCTGGTTTCAGTCTTGTGTACCTCTCTTCCTGCCCCCTCTATGTGTATCCCTATATCCAGACTCTGGTTCAGATTTACATTCCCCACATAATAAACCTCCAGTTTGTGTAGTGGTTAGGGAGGGGTGTTGTTTGGCTACTTGGGGTGCAGATGGATGCCTGGAGGTGAAACTTCTCTTATGCTGATGGTATTTAAAAACAAACAATTTAGTGATATAATTTACATGTTGCATGTTCACTTATTTATAGTGTGCAATTCAGTGGTTTTTAGTATATTTACAGAGTTGTGCAACTATCACTACATCAATTTTAGAATGTTTTCATCGCCTCATTTAGAAACTCCATACCCTCTAGCCGTGACTCTCCTATTCCCCTATCTCTCTCAGCCCTAAGCAACCATTAATCTACTTTCGCCTTTATAGATTTGTCTGTTCTGGATATTTCATATTAATGGAATCCTGCCATTGACTTTTTTCACTTAGTTTGATGTTTTTGGGATTCATCCAGACTGTATCATGTATCAGTACTGCATTCCTTTTTATTTCTGAATAAGATTTCATTGTATTGTATGTCACATTTTGTTTACCCATTCATCAGTTGATGAACATTTGTGTTGTTTCCACCTTTTGGCTATTATGAATAATGCCTCTATGAACATTTGTATACAAACTTTTGTGTGGACATGTTTTTCACTTCTCTTGGGTATATACCTAGGAGTGGAATTATTGCATCACATGGTGACTCTTTGTTTAACTTTTTGAGGAATTGTCAGACTATTTTGCACAGTGGTGGCACCATTTTATATTCCTATCAGCAATGTATGAAAGTTCCAATTTCTCTGGATGCTCACCAACACTTGTTATTATCTGTCTTTTTGATTGCGGGCACTCTAGTGGGTATATAATACTAGTATCTCAATGTGGTTTTTGATTTGCATCTCTCTAATGACTGGTGATTTTGAATATCATTTCATATGCTTATTGACCACTTGTATATTGTTGGAGAAATATCTCTTCAGATCTATTGTCCATTTTTAATGGGTTATTTATACCATATGAATGTAAGATGTTAATAACAGGGGAAGCTGGGTGTGGGGTACACATAAACTTTTAATAACAAATATGAATTTCACAAAGATAAAATCATTCACGTTCTTATCACACATGGTCTAATTTTATGTAAGGTTAGAGAACAAATAAAAATGAGATTATATTCTAAATAATATTTTTAGTTTATTTGTCATTCATGCTGAACATTTTTTCAGGCCAATAGATTCGGGAATGTATCATCATATTTTACATCATCATTTTTTTCTTCTTTTCTTTTTTCTTTTTTATTAGTTTCAGGTGCACAAAACAAAGCAATACCCAGACGTCCATCGTCCACGTCCCTCACACCGTGTCAACCCCCCACCCCCATCCATTATCCCTCTGACATCATCGCACCATCATAATTTTTAATATGTGGTTTGTGGATGGCCTATTAAAAAAGGAATAGAGTTAAAGATCTGAATATACTGTTTCCCCGAAAATAAGACCTAACCGGAAGATAAGCCCTAGCATGATTTTTCAGGATGACATCCCCTGAACATAAGCCCTAATGCGTCTTTTGGAGCAAAAATTAATAATATAAGACCCCGTCTTGTTTTTGGGGAAACACGGTACTTAGAATTAAAAAAAAAAAAATCATTTAGAAGTCACATTAGGATGCCATAAAATCCTATAATTATCACTAAAAACATTTTATTTGCCATACAGGTGTGAAAAAATACTAGATAACTGATTTTGTTGTTGTTGATAAAATTCTTTGTAAGCCAGTTTTAACTTAGTTGAGGAAGTGTCTAATACCTAAACTTTAGGATTTGTTTTTGGATAACTCAGTATTGGTTTTTTTTCTTGTAAAATATTTACTTGCTGCAAGTTATTTTTTATTGATTGATTTTGTAAATATAAAATTGTTTTAAGACTAGTTTTACTGTGCGTGTGTGTGTGTGTGTCTGTGTTTTAGCTATTCTGTAAATACTATTGATAATACTAGGTCTCTGGTTTTGGAGAATTTGTAGCTTTGGGGGTAGTCCAGATAATCTCTATTTTTATTCTATTTATAAAAGTTTTATAAGTGGGCAAGTATAATCCTTTAACTTATCTACAATTTTTCATTTTTAGACATCTTTAAAAATTTGGCTTTGTATTTAAGTTAATATATTTTGTATTGGCCATTTGACCAGATGATGACATAATGAAGGAGAAGTTAAATGTCTAGAGAGTATTTTTGCTAGTTTTACATTCAATTGTGGAGACATTAACTACTAGGACTTCTAGGTACTTAAGTAATTGTCAGTGGTATTAAAAAAAAAAGATTAAGGTGTGATAATAAAGAGGAAAATTGTTAACATTTTAATTTACGAGAAAAGATTATTTAATGTCAGTAATAGCAGATTAAAGCAACTAATATGATAGACATTTAGTCTAATAAATGCTTTAACTTTTTGTGAAGCTTTTTAATAGTTGCATTTCACGAAAAAATGATTTCTTTATGTACCCAGGCAAAATATGTTTTTTTTTATATATATATATATGTATATATATATATATATATATATACACACACACACACACACACACACACTCACACACACACACACACACACACACATATATATATATGTAATTTTTTTTTTAATAAATCTGATAAGCTGTATACCATTGTGTGGCTTAATCATCTTAACGTGGATCAATGGTTTCTTAGATTAAAAAAGCAAACAAACTCCCAATCCAATTTTATAAATTTGGTGCTGGATACTAGAGAACCAAGGGAAAAGTGAACTAGAAAAAGAAATATCCATGGCTTTTATAAACCTCCTTACAACTAGGGGAGTTTTTAAAAAAATTTTTTATCATGGGAAATAAGCTTAACGCAATAAGAAAAAAGAGAAGATGCAAACCTAATTCTGAGAGAACTGAAGAATCTTGCGAAGATTACAGCATAGAAGTCTTTGCAAATAAATTCTGAATTGCTTCAGTCAGTCATATTCTATATTATAGTAACATGAAGGGTATAATGTAGCTTTTTCCTCTACACATACACTACACTCAAGTGAAAAAGGAAAAGAAAAATGAATTTCACTTTTCGTATTGTCCATGAAGGCAACCTCTTATGAGTCATCTTTTTAAAGCCATCAGGTGTTTTTAGGAATTATTTTTAACTCCTATTTGTGTTGATTTGATTATTAACTATCAAGTAGGCAAATGCTGAAATCACCTGCATTGTATGATTGTGCTTATTAGTATTATACATTTTTGTATTTGTGTTCATAATGGATTTTCAAATTGCAAGCTCAGTAAAAAATTTGTTAAATGCTGAATTTTTTGTTGCCAGAAAAGGTAAAGATGATTTTTAAAGATGCTAAATTAATTTACTACCATGCTAATCAGAATTTGTGGTCTACAGATTCTATTCCTGAAATTTCCTGTTTATATTATCTGTGATTTCTTTTATTATACCTAAAACTCCCAAACTGTTTTATAATCTGAATGGTAGACCTCATTATTCATTTGTTCTGAATGAAAAAAAAAGTGTTCTCCAGTTTACTCATGTAGTCATCTTGCTGCCTTCATGTGTCCATTCTGAAACTTTGAAGGCTCTGTTGTTGCATTCCTCAGTGACTCTTTTTTTTTTTAACAAGATTTTATTGGGGAACAGTGTGTACTTCCAGGACTGTTTTTTCCAAGTCAAGTTGTTGTCCTTCTAATCTTAGTTGTGGAGGGTGCCGTTCAGCTTCAAGTTGTTGTCCTTTCAGGATTAGTTGTGGGGGGCGCAGCTCAGCTCCAGGTGCCGTGTTCAATCTTAGTTGCACGGGGCAGAGCCCACCATCCCTTGCTGGAGTCAAGGAGTTGAACCGGCAACCTTGTGGTTGAGAGGCCACTGACCCATGTGGGAATTGAACTGGCAGCCTTCGGAGTTAGGAGCACAGAGCTCCAATCGCCTGAGCCACTGGGCCGGCCCCCCTCAGTGACTAACTTTGAGATTCCTCTCTTCAAACTGCATTTCACCACAATCAAGATGATGCACACGTAGAACTCTGAATATTTGTACATTCGGCTCTTTCTTGAAACTGCTGTGGAATTTTAGAGAGAGGACCATGTTAAGTGAGCCTGTTTATGTAAAATAATCTAGAAGATTCTGGAAAACAAATATGATTTGGCCATTAATAAAACAGTTGCAAATGAATGGTAATCCATAGCAGAGATATGTCAGACGTGTCCCTTACGGGCTGTTGGCATTCTGGAGTAAACTGTACAACTGTTTGGAAATAGTGCTATATAACACACTCCTGAGAAATCTCTAGTTTGTACTTCTGTGACATTTCCTCCCCTATTTTTCTTGATGTCCATTTTAGTGGACTAAATTTTGTGTATCAAAGTTTTACTGCTTGACCAAGGCCTTTAAATTCACATATATCCTCTGACCTGGGTATATTCTATTTGAGGAGGAAAGTATGTAGTAGGAACTATTTTTTGTCGAATCTTTTAGCAAATTCATGATATACTTGTGTTTTCATAACTTTCAGAATAGGCCCATGGAAACCGTGGGAACAAATGTGGCGTGGAGAACAAATGTCTCAGTGTATTCGGTTAGTTCTGCTGCTAATTGGAGCCTGCTGCTCATGCTCTGGGTTATGACAAAACAACATGTACCCAAGGGTTGGATAGTAGACATCAGTCTCTATATTACCTTTTTCAAAGGATGAACACTCACTTTTCTTAAGTGGAGTAGATTATCTAATTGGACTTAATGTGATTTAATGAGGTATAAGTCATAAAATAAAAAAATTAGGTATGGTGAACATATAGTATTTACTGAAATAAAAATCTCTTGGCATTATATTACAGTAGGAAAGGACATGACGATCAGCTAATACATGATAAAATATGTTACCATTTTGTATTACATATAGAATGCTGCTGTGCGTAGTGTTAGGGAATAGACATTGTATAATGTAATACTTTTATTACAGGCAAAGCTGTCTAGTTAAATTGACTTGTATATATTGTGCTGGATTTTGTATTTTAATCTGAATTCTATTATGCTTTCTTTCCCTGTTTTGTTGACTACATTAGGGCTGGATATTAATGAGACAGTTAATGCTTGTTGTACTAGTTCTCTTAGGCAGTATTATTGGAAAAAAATTTTTGTGAACAGCATCTTGATGTTCCTGTAGCACCCTCTGCTGGATATAAGAATTAATTCACCTGACTAAATTAAAAAAGATTTATTAGGAGGGCTTTAATTTAATAATATCTATCAACAAAGTCCACTCTTGGAAGGAGTTTGTTTAATGATTTGAAGATTTTTTTTTTACTGTCCTTACTGATTAATTAATAGTTTTAGTAATAATAAACAATTTATAAACTTGTTTTCTTCTGGAAATTTGATTCAAAGTAGGAAAGTATGAAAATAAAGATGTGATCTCTGGTTTATTATTTCAACCCAACCTCTTCTTGACTTTTGGAGTGAAAATCATATAATTAATGAATATAGCATAACATGTACATAAGAAATGAAAACAAGACTGAATTGTTGATTCTTTTATCATGGAATCACTGAATAGTCTGTATTTTAATAAAATATAAGACTACTATTTTGATACAGAAACTTATGCATATGCTCTTTAAAATCGAAAATAATATTTTAGCATTGTTAGACTGGTTTCTTCCCTCTCTCTGCCCTTTATTAGCTTTTTGCTTGTTCTAATCCTTTATCTCAACGTCTATAAGCTGGTTTCTTGTCACTGGTTAGACTTCTGACTTATAGAAGCTAAAATGAGCATACTGAATACTGAGAAAATCAACTTTAATTCTTTAAGGACAGGAACTTCATCTTGTGAAGTTTACATTAAAAAAAAAAGTACATATTTGCTAAGTGGTATTGGGCCTAGCTAGGGTAATACTCATTTTAATCTGGCTAAACATAAGAATTTCTTTCTGTAGTATGCACCATGCTTTATCCACAACCAATGGGGATCGCTTGTTTGAAGGATTCAAAGTCAGCATTTAGAGGGAACTTTTTTTTTCCCAGAAATCAAGAAGCTTGTCTTAGGTGGCTGTCACTTCTTTGACACTGGTTCTCTTTTTTTTTTTTAATTAAAGTTTATTGGGCTGACAGTTGTTAGTAAAGTTACATAGATTTCAGGTGTACAATTCTGTAACACATTATCTATAGCTCATCTGTAACACATTATCTATAGCTCACATTGTGTGTTCACCAGCACCGTGTATTGAAGAGACTGTCTTTTCTCCATTGTATGTTTTTTGCTTCTTTGTCAAAAATTATCTGTCCAGACACTGGTTCTTACACTCTGGGACTCTTTTGATTTTTTTATTTTATTGAGATATACTTCACATATCATAAAATCCACCCCTTTAGAGTGTGCAGTTCAGTGGTGTTTAATATCTCCCCCAAATTGTGCAGCATCACCACTATCTAATTCCAAAACATTCTCATCATCCCAATAGAAAACTTCATGTCCATTATCCGTCACTGCTCATTCCTCTCTCTGACCCTAGCGATTGGCTAAAACACTTTGTATCTGTATAGATTTACCTGTTCTAGACATTTCATGTAAATGAAATCATCCAATATGTGGTATTTTGTGTCTGGTTTCTTTCACTTAACATATTTTCAAGGTTCATCTATTTGTAGCTTGTATTGGCACTTAATTCCTTTTTAAGGCTGAATAATATTCCATTGTATGGATATACCACATTTGGTTTATCCATTCATCAATTGATGGACATTTGGGTTGTTTCCACTTATGAAAAATGCTATATGAACATTTATGTATAAGTTTTTGTTTACACATGTTTTTATTTCTCTTTGGTATATGCTCAGGAGTAGAGTTGCTGGATTATATGGTAACTGTTTAATTTTTTGAGGAATTATCAAACGGTTTTCCATAGTGGTGGCACTGTGTTACATTGTCACCAGTAATGTATGAGGTTTCCAATTTCTCTACATCCTCACCAATACTTGTTATTTTCCATTTTGAAAATTACAGTCATCCTAGTGGGCACGAAGATATATCTCTTTATGTTGTTTTTATTTTTTTATTTTATGATTTTTATTAAAATGTAGCTAACATAAAATATTATATTAGTTTCAGGTGTACACCATAGTTATTCAACATTTATACACCTAAAGAAGTGATCACCGTAAATCCTGACACTGGGCCATGCTATCACGATATTATTGACTATATCCCTATGCTGTATATTGTATCTCCATGACTTAATTTGTTTTATACCTGGAAATTTGGACCTCTTATTTCCCTTACCTTTCTCCCCCTTTTAAACTTTTTCAATTCCAGTTGACATTCAACATAATCTTATGTTATTTTCAGGGGTACAGTATAGTGGTTAGACATTTATATAATTTAAGAAGTGATCCTCCTGACTAGTCTAGCACCCACCTGGCACTATACATAGTTATTATCACATTATTGAGTGTATCCCCTGTGCTTTACGTCCCCATAACAATTTTTTTTTAAAGATTTTATTGGGGAAGGGAAACAGGACTTTATTGGGGAACAGTGTGTACTTCCATGGCTTTTTTCCAAGTCAAGTTGTTGTCCTTTCAATCTTAGTTGTGGAGAGTGCCGTTCAGCTTCAAGTTGTTGTCCTTTCAGTCTTAGTTGTGGGGGACGCAGCTCAGCTCCAGGTCCAATTGCCGTTGATAGTTGCAGGGGGCGCAGCCCACCATCCCTTGTGGGAGTTGAACTGGCAACCTTGTGGTTGAGAGGACACGCTCCAACCAACTGAGCCATCCAGGAGGCAGCTCGGCTCAAGGTGCCATGTTCAATCTTAGTTGCAGGGGGCGCAGCCCACCATCCCTTGCGGGACTCGAGGAATTGAACTGGCAACCTTGTGGTTGAGAGCCCACTGGCCCATGTGAGAATTAAACTGGCAGCCTTCGGAGTTAGGAGCAAGGAGCTCTAACCGCCTGAGCCACCAGGCTGGCCCCCCATAACTATTTTGTAACTACCAGTTTCTGCCTCTTAATCCCTTCAGACTTTTCACCTAGGCCCTAACCCGCTCCCATCTATCACCCCAACAAATCTAGTACCCATCTGCACCATACATAGTTACTACAATATTATTGACTCTATTCCTTATGCTATACCCTACATCCCCATGACTACTGTGTAACAATCAATTTGTACTTCTTAATCCCTTCCCCTTTTTTCACTCACCCCCAACCCCGCTCCCATCTGGCAAACATTAAAATGTTCTCTGTATCTATGAGTCTGTTTCTGTTTTGTTTGTTTATTTTGTTCTGTAGCTTCCACATATAAGCGAAATCACATTCCATCTGTCTTTCACTGTCTGACATACTCCACTCAGCACAATACCCTCCAAGTCCATGCATGCCATTGCAGATGGCAAGAACCCATTCTCTTCCATGGCTGAGCAATATTCTATTGTATATACGTACCACCTACTCTTTATCCATTTTTCCACTGACAGACACCAAGGCTGCCTCCACATCTTGGCCATTGTAAACAATGCTGCAGTAAACATATGGACGCACATGTCCCCTTAAGTAGCATTTGGGTTGCTTCAGATAAATAGCCTGAAGTGGGATTACTGGGTCCTTTTTTGTCTAGTGTTATAGCCTTTGTTTTAAAATCTGTTTTGTCTGGTATAAGTATTGCTACCCCAGATTTTTTGTTTGTTTTTCTCTATTTTCATGAAATACCTTTTCCATCCCTTTACTTTCCGTCTCTGTGTGTGTCTTTCTATCTGAAGTAAGTCTCTTGTAGGCAGCATATGTAAGGGTTTTGTTTTCTTATCGATTCGGCCCTCCTATATCTTTTGATTGTAGCATTTAATCCATTTACATTGCAAGTAGTTGTTGATAGACATGTAGCTATTACCATTTTATTATTTATGATTTTGATCTTCCCCCCCATCTTAAAGAAGTCCCTCTAACGTTCCTTGTAATACTGCTTTGGTGGTGATGAACTTCTTTAGCTTTTCCTAGGCTGGGAAGCTCTTTATCTGTCCTCCGATTGTAAATGATAGCTTTGCTGGGTAGAGTGATCTTGGTTTAGGTCCTTGCTTTTCATCACTTTGAATATTTTGTGGCAATCTCTTCTGGCCTGCAGTGTTTCTGTTGAGAAATCTGCTGACAATCTTATGGGAGCTCCCTTATATGTTACTAGTTGCCTTTTGCTGCTTTTAGGATTCTCTCTTTGTCTTTAACATTTTCCATTCTAATTATAATATGTCTTGGTGTGGGCCTGTTTTGGTTCTTGTTTGGGAATCTGCGTTTCCTGGATTTGTATGTCTATTTCCTTCGTCATGTTAGGAAAATTTTCAGTCATTATTTCTTCAAATAGGTTCTCAATCACTTGCTTTCTCTCTTCTCCTTCTGGTGTTCCTATGATGCGAATGTTGTTACTGTTGATATTGTCCTGGAGGGCTCTTAAGCTAGCCTCATTTTTGTGTTTTTTTTTTCTGTTTGTTGTTCCAATTGGGTGTTTTCTGCTACTTTGTGTTCCAAATCACTGATTCGATCCTCTGCTTTATCTAGTCTGTTGGTAATTCCTTCTAGTGCATTCTTCATTTCAGTTATTCTTTACTTCTGACTGGTTCTTTTTTATGGCTTCTATGTCCTTTTTTATGCTTGCTATCTCTTTGTTGAAGTTCTCACTAAGTGCTTTGAGCATCCTTTTAACCGGTGTTTTGAACTGTGTATCTGGTAGATTGCTTGCCTCCATTTTGTTTATTTTTTTCCTGGAGTTTTCTCCTGTTTTTCATTTGGGACGTGTTTCTTTGTTTCCTCATTTTGGCTGCTTTTCTGTTTGTTTCTATGTATTAGGTAGATCTGCTATGTCTCCTAGTCTTGGCCAGGTGGCCCTATGTAGTAGGTGCCCTGTGGGGCCCAGTGGCACAGTCTCCTTGGTCACCTGCACTGGGTGTTCCAGGTGCGTCTCTTGTGTGAGTTATGTGTGTTCTCCTGTTATATAATTGAATCTTGATTGCTGTTGGCACATTAGTGCGTGGGATTGACCCTCAGTCTGATTGGCTGTGGGGCTTGGCTGCATCCACAGCTCATAGGCTGCTGTGTGGGGGGCTGACCCCACTGAGTGGGATTTGCTCCAGTGGGCTCTAGTGCCTGTTGAGACTGTCCTTTGGGTGTGCCACTTGTGCGGCTAATTGCGTGGTGCTCTGCTGTAGTCTGAAGCTAACCTCCAAGTATGTTGGTTCTGGGGCCTCTTGTGAGGGGCTCTGGTATAGGTCTAGGTCAGCCACTGCCTGTGACTGGCCAGGCACTACCTGCTAGGAGCTACAAACTGATCTGTGGTTGTTTGCTGCCTGTATTAACCCTGGAGGCATGTAAGAGAGGCCATACTGTGAACTGAGGATGGCTGCCACCAGTACCAGGCCTAGGGTAGCTCTACAAAAAGCCAGGACACTCTGAGGCCTGGTGCCACCTGCCAGCTCCCTTAAGTTTCAGCCCCTGATAAAGCCTCGTGCAGTACCCGAGTTGGGTGAGGCAAGGTTGCAAGGAGTCACTAGAGTGGAAAGAATTGTGGTCAACAGGTTAGTGTAGACTCTTGTGTGGTGCCAGTGCTGAGCCTGGAGCTATTCAGCAAAAGTCTCAGAACACAGGGAGGTCCTGTGGAGTCCAATAGTTTTTAAAGAAATAGTTCAATACGGGTGGGGCTGGCTTCTCTGGGAGAAAGTGCCTCTGAATTTGGGTGAGTTAGGTGGGGCGAGATCCCAGTGAGTCAGCAGAGTGGAGCAGTGGAGCTCATTAGGCCAATCACATTCAGATTTGCTCTATGGGGGAGGGCTGAACACAGGAAAGATGGCACCCTTCTGCTGACAGCACGGAAGGAGGACCCCCACACGGGACATGGCAACTGTCCTCTAGCCCCCATGCCAAGACCACACACCTCAATCTGTCCCTCCTCCCCCCATATACCTTTTGACACTCCTGGAGTTACTGTCCTGTCGCTGGAGCCCAAGGTGAGTTAACTGTGAGTGAAACAGTCTGTGCGCGAGCCACTTAAGAGGATGTCTGAATTTCCCGCAGCCTTCCATTACACCACACCTGGATTGTTGGAATCCCCACTGTTTTTCACAGCCAGGTGTTGTGGGGGCGCCTCTTCCTGACCCCAGTGCTCTGGGCTGGGGCGGCCGGTGTGGGGGCTGTGGTCCCGTGCTTCTCTGGGGGGAAACTCCATGGCTCAGATGTCCCTCCCAGTTCTCAACCGCCATATGGAAGCTTGGGGCTAGCCTGTTTTGCTTCTCCACCCCTTCTACCAGCCTTGACATGGCTTCTTTATAGCTTTAATTATAAAACTTCTGTTTAACCAAACTGCAGGTGGTTCTCCACATTGATTGTTTCATAATTTTGTTGAAATTTTAATGTGTTCATGGAAGGCAGCGGCACAGTGTTTACCCCGCCATCTTGGATCTCTTCATTTCAATCTCTCTGTGGTTTTGATTTACATTTCCCTAATGACTAATAATGTTGAGTATAATTTCATGTACTCACTGCCTATTTGCATGTCTTCTTTGGAGAAATGTCTATTCACTCCCTCTACAAATTTAAAAAATTGAGTTGTTTGTCTTTTTGTTGTAAGAGTTCTTTTTGTATTCTGAATACTAGACCCTTATCAGATACATGATTTGTAAATATTTTCTCCCATTCTCTAGATTGTCTTTTCACTTTCTTGATAATATTCTTTGATGCTCAAAAGTTTAAAATTTTGGTGAAGTCTAATTTATCTTTTTTTTCTTTTGTTGTGCCTTTGGTGTCAGAATCTGAGGTCATGAAGATTTACCTGTGTTTTCTTCTAAGAATTTGATAATTTTAGCTGTTATATTTAGATCATTGATCTCCTTTGTATTTATATATATGATGTGAGGCAGTGGTCCAAATATATTCTTCTGCCTGTGTATATCCAGTTGTCTCAGGACCACTTAATGAAAAAAAATTATTTCTCATTGAATGGTTTTGGCACCTCTGTCAAAAATCAATTGACTATTGATAAATAGATTTATTTCTAGACTTTCAGTTCTTTTCTATGGATATAAATGTCTACCCTCATGCCAGTTCCACATTATTTTGATCACTGTAGATTTGTAGTAGTTTTGAAAGCAAGAAGTGTAATTTAAGTAATGTAAGTCTTCCAACTTTGTTCTTTTTGAGGATTCTCATATTAGCTTTTTGAGAAATCCTTTAGTAAAGAAAATTGTTTGGCTTTAATCCTCTGTTTTTTGGCTTTAATCCTCTGTCTTACATGCTTATAATGATGAAATTTCTTTTTCATATAATAGCTAATAACATCCCATGGGAGTAATATTTAGTGTGATACATGTTTTGAGAAAAGTGGAAGCGAGTATGAAGGGAATATATTTTTGATATATCCTACTATTTCTACAAAATAGTAGGAATTGTTTGATATAAAGTCCTGCCTCAGCTTCAACAATTATCAATTACTAGCTAATACTATTTCATGAATGCCAAACCCGCACTTGTAATCCCCAGCTTGATTATTCTAAAGCAAATCCAGACCATATAGTTTCATCCATGAATACATTAGTATGTATTTTTAAAAGATTGGCGATTTAAAAAAATATTATTTTTAATATTATCACCCCTAAAAATATAATAATTCCTTATTATCAAATATCTAAATTTCTTCCTTTCCAGTTTGAATGTCTTGAGCCTTCAGACTAACACTATGAATATTTACTTGTTTCATCTTTCAGTGGAATGCCTGTAATTTCAAAATTTTCTATTAGTATAGGATATAAATGTCAGATTTTACTTTCAAAGAGATTATACTATACTAACTTAATGATACTTAAAAGTGTCATTTTATCCTTTTGGATTTAAATTATCTTTAGATCCAAAAGTAATGGTATTTGGACTTCTTTATCTGCCCACCGGAGAAAAGTCTTTTCTAGTGTAATAACTTACTAAGAAATATTATTGACAGGGTTGCAAAATCTAAATAAAGCCAATAATTCAGTGTAAAAAATATTTTGTGACTTTTGTGTTTGCGTAACACAGAGTGATTAAATCCACAAGCAGAATTGCTTTTTGACTATGAAGGCAAGTGGTGTCCAGAAAAGCTTCTAGAGAAGAGGGGATATTTGCACTATAACAGACATTATGAAAATATGCTTTGCTCAGAGAGAAGTATAGTCATTTCTTACTTATTCACAAACTGCTTGATAAGTTTGGGTGTTATCCAGTTTTTATTTATGCCTCTTCTCTTTGTATTTCATTGCTGTCTCTAAAGAAAAGGAAATGAAAAAAAAAAAAAGAAGAAGAAGAAAAGGAAATGGTGGGACAAAAGCAGAAAAATCAAATTAATCAAGTTGAGCATTAAAAAAACTTCAGCTTAGATTAAATGATAGAGTTTATAATGAATAGAAACTTATTTCTTGCTCAAATTTTATCTAGGAAAGGAAATCAAATTAGTAATGCCTTTTCCCATCACTATTGAGCTATCTGTGTTTGACCGAAAGAGCTCTAGGCCTGGCTTTTCTCTGCTACTGTTACCTGAGACGTGCAGCTGGGTGTTCCCATAGGGCTACTTGCCCAGCCCCTGACAGGCTTTTGGTCATGACCACTTCCCTCTGTGAAATTAGGAATCCATTGCTTCCCAAGTTTGTGTTTTCTTAACAAAAATGACATTAAAAAATAAAGCTCTTGACTTTTGCTGCTTTTTTTTTTTTTTTTTTTAAAAGATTTTATTGGGGAAGGGGAACAGGACTTCATTGGGGAACAGTGTGCACTTCCCAGGACTTTTTCCAAGGCAAGTTGTTGTCCTTTCTGTCTTAATTGTGGAGGGCACAGCTCAGCTCCAGGTCCAGTTGCCGTTGTTAGTTGCAGGGGGCACAGCACAGCCCACCATCCCTTGTGGGAGTCAAACCAGCAACCTTGTGGTTAAAAAGGACACACTCCAACCCACTGAGCCATCTGGGAGCTCAGCTGCAGCTCAGCTCAAGGTGCCGCGTTCAATCTTAGTTGCAGGGGGTGGAGCCCACCATCCCTTGCGGGATTTGAGGAATTGAACTGGCAAACTTGTGGTTGAGAGCCCACTGGCTCATGTGGGAATCGAACCGGCAGCCTTTGGAGTTAGGAGCATGGAGCTCCAACCGCCTGACCCACCAGGTCGGCCCCGAATTTTGCTTCTCGCCAGAAGCTGATTCCTGCCTGAAAAATTCATAAATTAGGCTTCATCATAATGAAAACTTTTGCTGTATGAAAGACACTGGTAAGAAAATGTAAAGACAAGCTGTAGACTGAGAGTAAATATTTAGAAATCACATATCCAATGAATGACTTGTCTCCAGATTACATAATGAACTCTCAAAACTCAATAATAAGAAAGCAACCCAATTAAAATATGGGGAAAGGATTTGAGCAGATACTTCACCAAAGAAGATATACAGATGGTAAATAAATACATGAAGAAACATGGTCAATATCATTATCATTAGGGAAATGCAATTTGAAACTAAAATGAGATATCATTACATGCCTATTTGAATATCTACCCCGCCCCACCCCCCCCACCCCCAAAAAAATCAGAAACCCAAAATGAAAGAAAAACTACCATGCCAAGTGCTGGTGAGTATGTATAAAATTGGAAACAATTTGGAAAACAGTTTGGCAGTTTCATGAAACATTAAACATACACCTAGGACTTGACTCAGTCATTCTACCCTTCACTATTTACCCCAGTGAAATGGACATGTATGTCCACATGGACTTGGGCACAAATGCTCATAGCAGATTCATTTGTAAAAGCTCAAACTGGAAACAACTCAAATGTCCATCAACAGGTGAACAGATACACCATTTGTGGTGTATCTACACAGTGGAACACTGTAACCATAAAAAGGAATGAACTATTGATACAGGCAAGCACATGGATGAATCTCAAAATGATTATGCTGGGAGAAAGAAGCCAGGTAGTAAAGAGTACACATTGTATGACTCAATTTATATAAAATTCCAAAAAGTACAAACTGATCTCTTATGCCAAAAGGCAGATCAGTGGTTACTTCAGGATACTGATGGGGTGGTGCGGATGAAGGAATTACCAAGGGACACAGGAAATCTTTTAGGGGTAATGGAAATATTTCCTATCTTGATTATGACAATGATTTAGTGTGTGTGTGTGTGTGTGTGTGTATGGATGTATATATATATATATATATATATATATATATACATATATATGACAAAACTTGTCAAATTACATACTGTCAATATGTGTAGTTTGTTATATGTAAATTGTACCTCGATAAAAAAGAGAAAGAAAGCAAACCCTGAAGCATTCTTCCTGAACATGATTTTTACATGATTTTTAACATGACTTTTATATGCTCCTGCAAAGTCAAAAAAAGAGGCTATGGTGATCTAAAGTGGTAATTACAATTCTAGAATATGGTCATCCATATACTCTTTAAATACCGATATTTATGAGTTCAAACATTTATTTTGTTTTTAGGCAACTACTCTAAGAGTGAGGAAATTGGAGGAAAATATTGAAGCAGAAAGAGCTGCACATTTGGAATCAAAATTTAATTCTGAAATTATTCAGGTAAAATGTAAACAGTTTTTTCTTTTGTATGGGTTTTGTTAAGCTGGGAAAAACAGTATTATGCTCAGAGAACTAAGACGTGCATTTGGAATGGGTTGCATATGGTTAACACACTCACTATGCTGTTTACTCTTAAGAATATAGTTGAGGACAGCCTTTACTATATTAGAGGAGTTGGTACAGTACAGCCTACAGGCCAAATCTCACCACTGCCTGTTCTTGGGAATTTATCTCGTCTGTGGCTGCTTTTATGCCACAGAGGCAAAGTGGAGTAGTTGCGACCGACAGCTTAGGGTCTGCAAAGTCCAGAATATTGTATTTTATTACTAGAAATACTACATAGACATAGATATAAAATACATATATAGATAGACAGATATATAAAATACTAAAATAGGATGGGAACATAATAAAGTGAAAGTTTAAATCTGAGAAGAATTAAATGAAGGCATCCTAAGGAAAGTGTCCTTTTCCCTTTATTAGCGAATAAGAAGGAATATTTAAGTGAAGCGATGCATTTTAATTGGGGGTTGGAAAACTACTGCCCGTGGACCAAGTCTGACCCACAAATGCAACCTATGTTATAAATAAAGTTTTTCATAAAGTTCCATGAGTCTCAGTTCCTTAATTTAATTTGATTCTTTTTTAAGACTTAGACTTTTTCCCTACATTAAATTTTATTACTAGAGTTTACAGAATTTCACCTTATTGTTTAAATAGGTCTTACCATGAGATGCAATTGAATTTGTAAGGCGATTATAAATAAAAAAATTTTTTTTACTGTTATCTTTAATCAAATACCCCTCGAGCTATAAGATTCCCAGACCCATGTATTTGAGTGTGTGTGTTAAGCAAACTTGTGTAAGTTAAGCTTTTTCTTTTTTAAAATTATTGAATCACCCAAAATATATCAATAAGCCAATACAGCTGAACTTTTAAATTCATGAAGTATAATTCAAAATGAAGTTTTTCATTGTGCCCATATCACTGGGAATATATCGTTAATAGCTCTAAAAATGAAAATTGTTACATGTATTTTTTTACTCAGTTAAAAATTAATATTTGATATCTAACTGATTGCTATGAGTTAGAAAAAAAGAAAAAGTTTATGTTTGAACCTTGTATCTATAAATATTGACAACTATTTTCAGTGAGGTATACCTAGTAAAATTTAGTTTCAGACTAGATTGAAATAAATGAGACTATCAAATAGTTATAGTCACCATGTTATAAACTGTAGTTAACTATGTTTCAAGTATTTTATTAAATTTGTTTGGATATTGTGTCATAAAAATGAGAAAGTAGAATCAAAAGAGTTGACTTAGAATTGTTCATTTGAAGTTGACTTTTCTTTTAGTTGCATTGGTTTATTATTTGTGATTATGTGGTTATTTTCTGAAAGAAGATAACAATGTAATCAGAAGAAAATGTTTCCTATATTTATTTTACTTATAAACATTGGATTTAGACAAAATTGCAAAGAAAAATAAAGTTTAAATTAAAGACCAAATTTGAAAATTTACAAAGTTGTATCTACATATCCATTTTACTTCCTTAAACTTTAGTATAAACATAAATGCTTCAATTATTCCAAAATATGTTTGCATAATTAGAAATAATATTTCTGGTGATTATTATTTGTATAGATTAATTTAGGAGCCATTTTCCTATTGTCCAGGTGATTTCACTTCTCCTAACTCAGGTTGTCTTTTGCCATCTCTGGGTGGCTTGTCCCATGCACAGTTCACGGCTTTTCTCTGATTACATGGCCCGTGTGCACGCACGCCTCTGTGACAGGAAGCTCGTGCCACATGCTGCTGTAGTGTCTCCTTTCCTAAAGACTGTGAACTCCTCAAGAGCTAAGATTGTATCTTTTCATGATTATTATACACATGTATATCTTGAGCACTAGCACATTTCCTGGAGCATAAGTGCTTAATAAATATTTACCTAAATATTTATGAAATATATTTAATATCTAATATTTCATTAGAGTTTTGTAGCCACCCTCTAAAGTAGGTAGTTTGTATGTTGTTGTTATTGTTATTATTATCATTTGCTGTTTATAGATGAGGAACCTCAGGATTTTGGAATTTTACTAATATGCCCAAGGTCACATAATTTGTTGAGCTGGGATTCAAACCTGAGTCTTATGGTTCTAAAGCCCATTGTCTGTCTAGTGTGAAGCATTTTTCTCCTCTTCCACCCTTTTTCCCCCCCAACCCCGAACTCTCCCTTTTTTTGAACTTTAGCAAACTGTTTTTTATTTTTAATTTCATTTTCTAAAAGGGTAAAATATCCACATAGTTCAAAAATCAAAACAATATTAAACAATAGTGAACTCTTGCTTTCACTCTTCTTCCACCCCATACTCTACCCTCTTGCTTGTTACTTATTCTTATTTTTCACATTTCTTTACCAAAAATATACTATATAGTATGGACTAGGACATTGCTTTTTTCAGTAATGTACTAACATTACATAGAGAACTTCCTTTTTAAAAGTTGTTTTGCCCCCTGTTTACAGCTACAGCTGCATAAGTATTATTCTTTTATGGGCGTGTACTTTGTTTATTCTACTCGTGGTGTACATAAGGACTCTAGTTTTTAAAATGTCATACTATATAAAATTTTAAGTATATGCAAAAATAGAGAGACTAGTAAAATGATCCCAGTGTACCAATCACTTAGCTTGAAGATTTACCTGAGGCCAATTGTGTTGTATCTGTTACCCATCTCCATGCCTCTACCCTCAGATTATTTTGAAGCAACTCCCAGGTATCATATTACTAGGCCCATAAATATTTTAGTCAAATCGTACTATTCGATAATAAAAACTTCACTTTCTGCAGTAAGAAAGCTCCAGGAATAAAAATGTCTGTTAACTTTCTTAGGCTTACAAAAATGTTCATGTAATGATGTTTCTCATAAGAAGGGAAGAATAATTCTCTTTAGTTTTCAAAAACCACTTAATTTATTGTTTTATAAAATAAGTGTCCAAATGAATTAGTAGGTCAAAATTAGGCACTTAGATGGGATAGGTTATGTTATAGCAGCCTACCCCTTCCATAACACAATTGACTCCGTATTCTTCTATTCTTCCTCTCTTCCATTAAACATGTTGAGAAAGGGAATAAATTGTCTTTTGTTTATTTTCCCTTTTAAAACAAAGCAGAAATAAAAAAGTGTTTGGATGAATGATAATCTGTTGTTGATACAGTAGTCTGTTCTTTATCTAGAGCAGATAAAGATGCTAGTTTCCTTGCTTGCTTTAATTGCTTCTCTATCATATGTAGTTACGGATTCGAGACCTTGAAGGAGCTTTGCAGGTAGAAAAGGCCAGCCAAGCAGAAGCTGTTGCTGATTTGGAAATGATCAAGAATGAATTCAAAGAAGTTGAAAGTGCATATGAGCGAGAGAAGCATAATGCCCAAGAGAGCTTTGCAAAGCTAAATTTGTAAGTGTTTTACTGTAAAATTCTCTAAATTACTATAAATAGTTTATGGAACCTATTATATAAGTATGAATGTATACTATCTTTGATATAGCTCCTATTAATGTCAGTGGTAGATTGGAGGTAAAGGACTTCATAAAGCATAAGTACATTTCTTGTACAGGTAAATATGGAAATGCTCTTTTAGATTTTCAAGTATCATGGCTATTCCAAGTAGTCTCAGAGATGCAGTTCTTACACTCAAAAGTAAATATATTGGGCTGGCCCGGTGGCTCAGGCGGTTAGAGCTCCATGCTCCTAACTCCAAAGGCTGCTGGTTCGATTCCCACATGGGCCAGTGGGTCTCAACCACAAGGTTGCCAGTTCAATTCCTTGAGTCCTGCAAGGGATGGTGGGCTCTGTCCCTTGCAACTAAGATTGAACACGGCACCTTCAGCTGAGCTGCCTCCCAGATGGCTCAGTTGTTTGGAGCGCATCCTCTCAACCACAAGGTTGCCGGTTCGACTCCCGCAAGGGATGGTGGGCTGTGCCCCCTGGAACTAGAAACGGCAACTGGACCTGGAGCTGAGCTGCGCCCTCCACAACTAAGACTGAAAGGACAACAACTTGGAGCTGAACAGCACCCTCCACATCTAAGATTGAAAGGACAACAACTTGACTTGGAAAAAAAAGTCCTGGAAGTACACACTGTTCCCCAATAAAGTCCTGTTCCCCTTCCCCAATAAAATCTTAAAAAAAAAAAGTAAATATATTAATGTATTTTATATTATATCTGGTGAGATAGCATAATATCTTTAAAGACCTTGATTTCAGGGCCACCAAAATGGTCTATGTGGAGATGCATAATGTTTGAGATTTTCTCAAACTGCAGAAATAATAGTAGGAGTAATAGTCTACTGGGGGATGCCATGCATTGTGGCTCACTTCATGCCTAGCACTGCATGGTTTTGTTTAATTTATATAACACCCTATGAGGTAGCGACTTTTTAAAAACCTGTTTTACAAATGTGGTCAACAGTTTCATAACAATGAACATCCACGCATGAAATTATTTTAGAATGATATGTATATATTAGATGGAATATTTTTAAAGAGCTCAGCTAAGAATTTGAGACTTTTAACAAGTTTATATATTATATATAATTTTAGACAAAATATATATATTCGATATTTCTGTAATCAAATTTTCTTAGTTATACATTTTTTTTTATGTAAAACTTACAGGATGAAACTAAAGTTTTTCAATAATTTTATTTAAGAGTTTTCAATATGCCAAGTCCTCATCAACTGTAGTAATTGATTGCTGGGCAATGGTAGGAAGAAGGAGATCATCAAATCTAGTTTAAATTTAAATTTAGTTTAAAATAATGCTAGTCAAAGATATGATACTGAATGGATTGAATCTAGATTTATTGCATTGCACTCAATATTTAGGAATTTTTAATTTTTTTCTAGATACGTCACCCAAAAGTATAAAAGAATAACAAAAGTATTATAACTTAGCATTATTATTGTTTACTTTCTTAGTAAAAGATGACTATTTATGAAAACTTTGTGTCGCTGTTGTTAAATTCTTGGCTGAGCTCTTTTGAAAAATTAGAATGGAAATCTAGTAGGAAAACAAGCATCTCTTCTACTTGTACCTTCTCCCTTTCTTTTCTTGCTTAAATCCTGCACCTTTTAACTCCTGACTCTTCTCTATTGAAATTCAAAGAGACAGGGCCTCCCTTTAACCTGCATTATACTCCTCCTGCCTTACTCATTCCCCTGGGGTGGAGCTGTTGGCTGAAGCATAGGAGCCAACTTTTTTGGGTTGTCCTGTTAGCAAGGGATGTTCCCCTTTAGTGGACTCAGTTTGCATTTTAGTTATAAAATAGCGTCAAATAACAGTTGCATTTAGTTTTACATTTGCTAGCAATTTTTATTTAAAAATTTGATTTTAATAAAATGAATACTTGTACATACTCTAAAAAGTAAAATAGTACTGTTAAGCTCATGAAAAATAGCAGTTACGTGCTCATGGCTCTCTACTCCTTTGAGACAATCACTTCTAATTCTTATTGCTGTTTCTTCTGATATTTAACTTAATAATTCTAAACAAAATTTATATTCTGCCATGTTTTCAATTTCTACCTTTAGATATTATCTATTGGCTTTCACTTATTTATCTTGTACCCATCTTCCACATGGCACACACTTATTCATTCCCTCCTCCCAGCTTTTAATAGGGTTATATCTTTGGGTATTTTTTCTACAACTTTTCGTTTGGTAACTCATCTTTGTTTTTCTTTATAACACAATTTTTTATAGTCTGTTTTGTGTGTTGTCTTTCTTCTTATGTGGAGAGAGAGTGTTTTGTTCATTGCTGTCTCCCAATGCCTAGACTAGTGCTTGGCACATAACAGCTGTTCAAATAAAGACTTGCTGAATCATCCAATGAATGAATAGTTAATAATTGCCTCATTTTAAATTGGATTAGTTTATATGCACCAACCACTAAGTTATTCTTAAACTCTCTAGAACTGAGAGTCTCTCATTATGTTCCTACACCTCAGAAATTGTATCATATTTAAGTTTTCTCTAAGATAAAACTTAGACTACTGGAATCCATTCTCTAAGTTGTCCACTGGACAAATTGCTTTATAGGCTCCCTTTTAAGTCATCCTGGGACTTCCGTTCACCATCATCCTGCAATTCCCTCTGCTTCTTTTCTATATCGGATCTCTTGTTTGCTGATTTTGTATCTTCTTCCTTGTTTGGTTTACTTCCCCTTAGAATAGCTTCTTGAGAAATTACACATGAGAAGAAAAATTTTAAAACTTGCATTCTGAAAATGTCTTTTTTGATATTTACCGCCTTTCATAGTTTAGCTGGCTATTTATTCAGTTCTAGTGTCAGAAAGTCTGAAGTGATTTGGTGTATTATCTACAGCAAATTTTAAACTAAAATACTTCCAACCTACTTTTCATGCAAGAATGTAAATACAGTTTAATGCTGGCCTGATAAAAACGTAAATAGGAAAAAAAATTCATGTGTCTTCACAGTGAATCTGAATCATTTTTGACTATTTTTGCTTTTGGATTTTCCGTGCTGTCACTCTAGTTCCACCTAGACATGGACATGCAGGAGTAAAACATTTGTTCCATGTCTAATGCTACACTTTAATTAGAAGATTGTTCGATGGGACTCTTCTGTGTCTTGAGACAGTTTCTGAGCTAATTGAACTGTGGTGAGTGGGTTTTGTGCATCAAAAATAATAGAGAACAAATCAACACTAAATGTATCTTGCTTATAACGTTGGGCATAGTACAAATATCTGCTAACAAAAGGGGGAGGTATTATTTTTTTAGTCTTTCATTTAAGAATGCGCAGCCCTTTTTATTTGAAAAAATGAGAAGTGACCTATAAATGTCTTTGGCTTGAAAACATGTTATATATAGTACATCTGCCACTTGTCTTAGAGGTGTCTAATAGGACTTGATAAAGTCATATTCGAAAAACTTGCTCTCATACTTTAACTTTTCAGATTAGAAAGAGAGTATTTCTCCAAAAACAAGAAACTGAATGAAGAGATTGAGGAACAGAAGAAAGTAATTATAGACCTTTCAAAGAGACTCCAGTATAATGAAAAAAGTTGCAGTGAATTACAGGAAGAACTCGTAATGGTAAGGATAAAAAAGAAAACCCTATGGCAATTATTTTATTGGGTCAAATTTGATGTTTAACAGGTTTTTTTCCTTATAACTTGCCATGCGATTATAATATGAAAGTAATTTTAGTGCCATTGATATAAAATTTCAAAACAGAGGATACTGATTACAACTAAGATGTACATAATAAAACCTTTCTTCTTTGGCATAATTGGGAAAACTAATTGAATTAGTGAAAATTCTGAATTTTAGAATGTTTTCAAATTTATTCAGGGGTTCTTACTTACCTATTTATTTATTCTTAGGTGCATAAAATAATGCGACCTAGGTGGATGGTGGGGAGGTGTCTCAGGATTTATAATGAATAGATCTAATGATTTCATCGACTCCCTTTTGTAATGATTTTGTACCTGATCACGTTGTCTCCGTTCCCCAATAATCTAGCTTTTGCATCATCACCAAATTTGTCTTCCTAAAGTATTGATCTGTTCGTGTCACCTTTTATTCAAACACCATCAACGTCTCCCTCTTGCTTTCAGGATAAAGTCCAGCTTCTTGTCTGAGGCCCTTTTCTTTGGGCTCCATGGTAACTTCGCTGGCTTCTCTTGCTAGTGCCTTGCCTCAGCCCCGTTAGAGTACTATTGGCTTCCCAAACATGTGATGTTTTATCATATCTTCTTGCTTTTGTGCAGGCTGTTCTTCATTTTTTTTTGACCCACATTGACTAAAATGCTCCTGCTCTTCTTTTCCATTAATAAATTCCTGTATGTTCTGTAACACCTCTCTCTGATATCTGTGATCTGTGATGTTTTCTGTGATTCCATCCATCTTTCCCTCCTTTATCACCCACCTAAAGTCAGAATTCTGCTCCTTCCCCACTTTCTGTGTCTTTCGTACTTACTTTAGCATCTTCATCATAACTCCCACCAAAATGTGATGTGTACTATCTGTCCCAAAAGACTGTGAATGCATTGAGATTAACTGGGTTCATTTTACATACCAAGATTCCACTATAGTACTTGCCTCAAGAAATGTTTGTTGGGTGGACTTATTTGGTCGATGCAGCATCCTCCTACTCTGAAGTTTGCTGGAATCCTTAACAGGGAGGGCATAAAGTCTATAGTAATACCCTAGTTCCTCTTTGTCTTCTTCCCCACATACATTATCTTCCTCGGAGACTTGGCTACTTCATTTTCAGTTATATCCCACAACTCTATTGCTATCAGTTACTGAGGGAAATGAGAATTTTTTCTCCTTGTTGAAAAAGGTGGAGACCGGGTTATACTAAGTGGTGGCCAGATCAATGCTGCCCAGATAGGTAATAATGGGATAAAACTGAAAGTATTTTTCATTTTCAAATGAGCCAATATTATGTAGTCTCCACTCAACTCAGGATATTCAATGTGTTCTGATTCAGGGATTGATGTTATTCCTTGCTCTGTGGTTGAATTTGTCGTTTGAGTACTTTGGATGTCAGGTTTTAGGGAGTTTAGAGCTCTCTGGATAGCATACTCTGGTCCCATTCACTGTTATGTGCTACCCTAAATTTAATGGGCTATCCCACCTCTTAACTCCTGGTTCAGGAGGGTGAATCAGTGGTGGAGAGAAGCACATCAGAGTCATTGACCTGAGTCTTGGATTTGGTCTGCTCGCTTCTGAGACACTGTACTCAATAGTTTGGAAAGTGAGGCAGAGGTATAACTGGGAATGCAACAGTTGAACACAGAGTCAGCAATGTAAGTTGCATGCACCCTAATTCTGGCCTTCTAGCACTCCACTAATTAGATACAAAATAAAAGAAGACGGGCTTAATTCACCACTGAGGGTATGGGTGCTTTGTGATTAAAAAATTTTACTTGGTGAATGATCTGAAATGAGGCAAGTTGCAGCTCACTAGCAATCTCCTTTGTGTATTTGGGTCCTTGGCACTCACCATGATGAATGCCCTGAAGATTGTGGATTAATTGTTTCTTCAAAGCTTGATGCATTACTAAAAGCAGTTGCAGATCTGTGAATAGTTCCTTGCTGAGTAGCTAGTGGGATGTTTCAAAAACGTACTCAGATTGCAAGCTAAGTGATTTACATTTCATATGGTTCAACCTAACTCTTTAATCTGTTCCTCTCCATTTTTCCTTCTCTCTTAAGTCCCTGGCTTTATGTCTTATTTTCTTCCACCTTTCTGTTTTCCTTTCTTCCTCTCTTTCTTCCCTTCACTGTTTTTAGCTTTCTTTTTTAACTTGTTCTGTTTTGTGCTTATTAGAACTGTTGCACTCTGTCTTTTTACCTGACTATAATATGAAATTTTAAAATTATTTAATGAAAATTCATTTAATGGAAATATTATTACTATAAATAGTAAGTGCGTTTTTCTTTTTTGTAAAAAAGAAAATTCATCTATCGGTTTTCCTGAATACGGTTTTCTTGCACATATTCCTGTATTGCTTTTTTTTTATTTCAATAGATTAGTGGCCTTTGGGGAGAAGTTTTTAAAATTTTTTCTCTAAAGAGGTATATATTAGAGTAAACATTTTAAACCACAAAAAACTGCAGTTTTTCTAGTTCTGCATCCTCAAAGTCTGGGTGTTATTTTTGCTTTGCATTCATAATTTTTTTCTTTTAAAGGTTTTTTTATTGGGGAAGGGGCACAGGACTTTATTGGGGTACAGTGTATACTTCCAGGACTTTTTCTTTTTTGAAGTCAAGTTGTTGTCCTTTCAATCTTAGTTGTGGAGGGTGCTGTTCAGCTTCAAGTTGTTGTCCTTTCAGTCTTAGTTGTGGAGGGCACAGCTCAGCTCCAGGTCCAGTTGCTGTTGCTAGTTGCAAGGGGCGCAGCTCACCATCCCTTGCAGGAGTCGAACCAGCAATCTTGTGGTTGAGAGGACGCGCTCCAACCAACTGAGCCATCTGGGAGGCAGCTCAGCTCAAGGTTCCGTGTTCAATCTTAGTTGCAGGGGGCCGAGCCCACCATCCCTTGCAGGATTCGAGGAGTTGAACCGGCAACCTTGTGGTTGAGAGCCCGCTGGCCCATGTGGGAATCGAACCAGCAGCCTTCGGAGTTAGGAGCATGAAGCTCCAACCGCCTGAGCCACTGGGCCGGCCCCCATAATTGTTTTTGACTGAAGAGAAAATGACTTGAGGAAGCTTTTACCTTTTGCTATTGGAAATAAAACTTTGTTTTCATGACATTCCATGATCCTGTATAACCTAGTGTGTCTTTCCACAGTTATATTTCTTTTGAACATGGTAGTTTCAGTATTTCATAGAAGTATAAATTACCTACAGGTAATTTTTCTCTCCCATTGAGGTAACAGCTTGTTTTCTAGTTTGGGTCACATTCATGGCCATTATTCAAGTCTTGGTTTTTATCTTCTCTGTTGTATTACAAAAGAAAATTAAAGCCACTTTCCTCTAAGGTTTACTAGAGAGATCAAGTTGTTATTAAAAATATGCAAAGACTTCAGGAAGTTTTGAGACTTAAAAATAACAGTTGTATAATGTGGTATATTATAGCCTTTTAGAATTGGAAGAGGCCTTATAGAGCACCTTGGTCAGGACATGCAAAGTATTAATAAACCAGTTGGAAAGTGATAGTTCCCCTGTATAAAGAGATGTAATAAAAATACAGAATAATTTTGGAAAAGTCCAAAATGTAAACCCAGCCAACTTTAATTGTGTTTTTATATTAATGAAATTCCTCCTATTCAATGAATGGGTTAAAAAATATGATAAGGAGACAAGCAAAATGGCGCAGTAGGTAAACGCTGTGTTTACCTTCTCTCACAACCACATAAAAATTACAACTAATCTACCAAACAACCATTATTGAGAATCACCTAAAATCAAGCTGAACTGAACCCTTTCAACTAAGGACGTGGAGAAGAAGCCACTTTCAGACTGGTAGGAAGGTCAAAGAAGCAGAACGGGTAGTCCAACACCCACGTGACTATTTTGGCTGTCGGGGCTCCCCCCCAATCCCCTAAAGGGTGAGAGATCCCAGCCCCGCCCCAGCCCAGGGTTCCAGTGCTGGGGAGAGAAGTCCCCATAATTTTTGGTTGTGAAAAACAGCAGAGATTGTGACTGAGTGAGACAATGCATCTGCACTCACAGGCGCTCCTCCTAAAGGACTGCGTGCAGACTTACCCACCAATGGAATCACTGGCTCTGAGCTCCAGGGCTGGGGCAGCAGCTGGAAAGATACCAGGGACATATATATGGTGGAGAACTGAGTTGTCTGGCTTGAGACGGGGGCTGGAGAGGTGGCTTTCTCTTGGATGGGGGATCTGGCGGAGGCCATTGTTTCTTAGTTGAGCCCTCCCCCTTCCTGGCCTGTGAACACAAGTGGCTGCCATTTCTGAGTCTCCGCTGTTCATTCACCACACCTTGGTTATTTGAGACCTGGCCTTGCCCAACTTTTGGGCACACCCAGGCTGCTTTCAGTGGCTTTTTCACGCAGACTGCCTGCTTTGGCTTAAGCTGCTCTTTCCTAGGGTCTCTCAAAGCGTTGTGGAACCCAGACATGCAGCATCTGGCTTGAGCGTGTCCTGTACCTCTGGCTGAGCAGCCCTAAACCGGCACTAGTGGCAGGTGGCCTTGGTTTGCGGCTTGGCCTCTCAAGGTGCTTCCAAGCACAGCGTGGGTGGCAGTCATCTGTGGATTTCTTTATAGCTCCTGTTGGGTGGCCATGGGTGGGGCACGGGCTGTGGCTGAACTTGACCTACAGCGGATTCCCTCCAAAGTGGTGCTGCGGCTGGCGCCCCAGTGGCCTGCTTCAAAATGAGCTGGAACATCACCCACCCACCTCCAAATATGACACACCCAAGGGGCGGATTGGGCAGGCACTAGAGTCCTGCTGAGGCAGATCCTGCTCTGTAGAATCAGCCCCTGCACAACAACCCTCTACTGTAGTCAAGGCTAATCCTCACATCCAGTGAGTCCAAGGGTCAGTCCCTCACATTGATGTGCAATTATTAACCAAGGCTCAACTACAAAAGGAGGGCACACACAACCCACACAAGGGACACACCTGGAGTGCATGGCTCAGGTGACCAGAAAGACTGCACCACTGAACCCCACAGCACACCTACTACATAAGACTACTAAGACTGGAAGACATCACAGCCCTACCTAATATGTAGAAACAAACACAGGGAAGCAGCCAAAGTGGGGAGACAAAGAAACTTGTCCCAAATAAAGAACAGAATAAAGCTCCAGAAAAAGAACTAAGCAAAATGGAGATAAGCAATCTATCAGATGCAGAGTTCCAAACACTGGTTATAAGAATGCTCACTGATCTCAGGGAGAACTTTAACAGAGAGATAGAAAGCATAAAAATGGAGATGAAAACCATAAAAAGAACAAGTTAGAAATAAAGGATACAATAACAGAAATGAAGACTGTATTACAGGGAATGAATCAACAGTAGATTAGATGAAGCAGAGGATCCAACCAGCGATGTAGAAGATAAGGTAGCAGAAAACACCCAACCAACAGAAAAAAGAAAAAAGAATCCAAACAATTGAGGAGAGTTTAAGGGGTCAATATCAAGCATACCAACATTCTCATTATAGGGGTACCAGAAGAAGAAGAGAGAAAGCAAGGAATTGAAAACCTATTTGAAGAAATAATGACAGAAAACTTCCCTAGCCTGGTGAAGGAAATAGATATCCACGCCCAGGAAGCACATAGAGTCCCAAAGAAGATGAACCCAAAGAGGCTAACACTGAGACACATCATAATTAAAATGCCAAAGGTTAAATACAAAGAGAGAGTCTTAAAAGCAGCAAGAGAAAAGCAGTTAGTTACCTACAAGGGAGCCCCCATAAGACTGTCAGCTGATTTCTCAACAGAAACTTGGCAGGCATGAAGGGAGTGGCAGGAAATATTCCAAGTGATGAAAAGCAACAACATACAACCAAGATTGATCTACCCAGCAAAGCTGTCATTTAGAATTGAAGGACAGATAAGAACTTCCCAGACAGGAAAAAGCTGAAGCAGTTCATCACCACCAAACCAGTATTACAAGGACTCTTAGAGGGACTTCTTAAGATGGGAGGGGGGTTAAGGATGGGTGAAAGGGGAAAGGATTGAGAAGTGCAAATTGGTTGTTATACAGTAGTCATGGGGATGTAGGGTATAACATAAGGAATATAGTCAATAATATTGTCATAACTAGATATGGTGCTAGATAGGTACCAGATCTATCAGGGTGATAGATGGGAATGAGGTTGGGGAGGGAGGAAAAGGTGAAGGCATTAAGAAATACAAATTTGTAGTTAATACAGTATGGGGAATATAATCAACAATATTATAAAGATCATGTAAGGTGCCAGATGGGCACTGGACTTATCACAGGGATCACATCACAGACTGTGTAGATGTCTGACCAATGTGCTATACACCTGAAGCTGAAGTAGAATAATATTGAATGTCAACTATAACTAAATATATATGGAGTACAACAGAGGGAAGATAGTCGATGGTATTGTAACAGCTATGTAAGATGTCAGAGGGGTAGAGGCTTGAGGTGTGGGTTATCACTTTATGAGAGATTTAAATGTCTATTAACGTTGCTTTGTATACCTGAAACTAATAAAAAAACCCTCTACATGGAATATGAACATATATATATATACACATATAATTTTCTTTATTAATAATGAACTGCATAAAATATGATTAGTAAATGAATAGTATATTATTATTATCTTTAATGTGATAGAATTTATAGACTTTCAACATTAGACATCTAAGGATTTAACAAAATTCGTTTCGTGTTCTTTGTTACACATTATTGAATTTGACTTTAAAAAGTTTTGATTAAAATTGAACTATTAATTTCTAAATCTATGAATTTAATAATGATTTAATTAGCTATTAAATAAAACTAAATTTCCAGTTTAAGCTGCTCAGTGATCATACTTATTAAAATCCATCAGAGGCTTATCAGATCCGATGGGTCTTTTAGTCATTACTATGAATTTTTATATCTGCCTCGCTCCAAGCTGGGGAGCTATCATTTTCAAATTGGTGTTATTAGAACTTGCTTTGTGCTTTCTACAATGAAATTTTTTTAAGTCCATCATTTCTTGAGATTTGTTTTTCTGCCACTCAGTAATATTTACTTACAGCTTTAGGAGAGACCATATATTGGAAAGGGAATTGTAGTTCTCATGAGGTTTTGCTCAAAGAATATTTTATTCTCTAAAGAACTTGTGATTGAAAATAGTCAAGTGTATATTTTTTCCCTATACTTTGGAAACTTGGCTGCTTATATAATAATAACGATTGCTAGTATTAGATAGGATTTTGGAAAGTGCTTTGATTGCTATGCTTTGTGGTAAAGTTAATGTTTCTTGATAATATTTTCCTTCAAATGATCTATTAGGTTTGCTTTAGAAGGATATGTTTCTGATTTTGCAGGAGGCTTTCGAAATTAATGGGCTAAAAATATTCTATTCCGAATTTTACTAAAAAATTGTTGATCACTGTTTTTCACCTGGAATAGGAGTAGTATTTATATATGAGCATTGTTTTTGGTAATATAAAGATCACTTTCTGTCTCTCTTAGTAGCCTTTAAAAATGTAATATTATTACATAGTATTCATCGAATGTGTGTTTGTATTTGTGTGTTTAAATATTTGTTATATGGCTGGCTTTCTAAATTTATAATGTGGGCATAAGCTTTTTGAAATTTATTGTTATACAAATGACTAAGTTTTGAACATTCAAATCTCATTTTTGACCTGTGAAAAAGTAAAATGGTATTCGTGTGTGTGTGTATGTGGTGTGTGTGTGTGTGTGTGTGTGTGTGTGTGTGAGAGAGAGAGAGAGAGGAGAGAGAGATATCAAGACCCATATATAGACTGGAAGGTAGCATTTACTAAACAATAAACTAATTGTAAAGCTACATGAGAGAGGGTGACATTTCATCATATGAAATAAGTAATTGGGATGATAGAATGCTCACATCCATGGAAGCAACATAGGGAAGTAAGGTGAGAAATAGTAAATAGTTTTATGAATAGATATTAGCTATCATTAATATGATACAGGAAAAGCTGCAGCTAGTGATGATTATGAAAGCTAACCAGATCAAATTCAGTTCAGCTGAGCAAGCTCTCCTTGAGTCCTTAAAAATGCACTGAGTATGTAATGGTAACTAGGTGGAAGATATGATAAAAAGGTGAGCGCTGTGAAGCAAAAGTCTGTGATATTTATTATGGGATCTGATGCTCTTGTTGTTACTCAGAATTCCTTCATAATGGCTTAAAATATATGCAAATAAAAAATTAGAAAACTTACTAGAGTTAAAAAATGTTCAGAACTGTCTCAGAAGTTCATTTTAATATTAATTTCATTAAATACTAGTTTCACTAAAAAATGACCTTAGTAACTTCTATGGATTTATTGAATTACAGGGATTTGTTGAATCAACAATTTAACATTTAACCTAGCCTATTTTATTTTTTTCCCCTAAACTTATTCTTTATGTCACCTGGTAAAACATGTTAGTCAAAAATTGGAAACTTAGTATTTTATCTTTGGTTGGCACTTTGTTTGAATCCAAAAGTTTTATTTATTTAGCTGATAGATTTTGTTTTCAATTTACAATTTCCTGCTAGTATAAAGACTATTAACTAAAAGCTTTGGGAAAAAAATTTAAATATAAGGATGTTGTCACGCAGCAGCCTAACCATCTGTCCCCTCATACCCCTAAAGAAAGAAGAATCTGTGAGACTGATCCTTTCAGGCGCTTTGCTTCACCTTGTGCTTATATCTTATGTCTCCTTGTTTGGCCCCAAAGGATGGCTTGTTAGTTAATGACGGGTAAGATTCCTCAAAGGAGGAACAACCTAAGCCAGGCACAGTAGCATGGGGGGGTCATCAGGAGAAGTCACGGGGTTGATAGATGTGGGCACAGCCCCCCACCTTCCCCCGGCTAAGGAGAGCTTCTTCCTCTGTGGCTATATTCCTTCCCACAACCTGCTTGGGAAGTGATTCAATGATGTGATAACATCAGTTCTACATCTACTCTTATCAGTAAGTTTCAATATAAAGGTTTTGTCCCTGGGGAGGTACACTTAACAATTATTAAGACACCATAAGACTTTCGGTTCTGGCTGTTTGCAGGCAAGGGTGATTGGTTTGAATCAGTTTTCTGGTATGATGTATGAGACTCACAGACTGTGGAAAAAACAATGCTACTTCCTTGTTTGTACATCAATAAAAGCCACACAGTGGCCCAATTTGGGGCTCTCAGTCCTCTTTGAGGCTGTGAGACCCTTGACCCCTATTGCATAAATCTCTTGACTTTAGTTTCTTTCTTAACCTTTCGCCGCCCCTTCTCCTTCTCTCACTGCCTGTGTTGCGCTGAACGTGACATCAGTACAATTTACATTAAAAAATACTCCAGGCACTTCTGCTGTATGAAAGAAGAAGAATGGAAGTTTCATTTATAAAACTAAAACAATTTATTAGGAAAAAAATTGTCAACTGTAAAACAAAGTCATTTTTTCTGGTCATTAGCTGGTTCGTAAGTCTAACCATTAAACATAAGTAAAAATTTTATTGGCTATATTATAAGACTCTTAGTCAGATATCTCTGTAGAAAATTATACTACTACTAATTATAAATGTAATAGCCATTTTCAGATGTAGTTAACTCTTCTTAGGTCTTGTCATTGATCAAACCTCTTCTTCAGTCTTTGAAAAATTTTATACTTGTCAATGTTTCCTGGCTAATTTGACATTAATTTGATTTTAAACTGTAGCGGTGTTAAAATTTTAGCTCATCTTTAGTCAGGATTGAGCCCTGTACTTGAAAGAGAATTAGTGTTGAACTAGGAATTTAATTGAATCTTCATATTGAGCTGTCTCCAAGTATGTAATTTGTGTGTTTTTCTACATTTATTTTCTGTAAATTTTTATCCCTTGGTATTGATGGGGTCTTAGCCTCAGTCCGCATGGCATAAGAGAAAGAACATATATTTTGGAGACAGATTGATCTGGGTTTTAATCCTAGTCCTATATCATAATTGTTGTGTGACCCCCAAGTGATCTTATTTCTCTGAATGTGTTTGCTCATTTGTAAAATGATTCTAATAATTTCTACTATGCAGGATTTTTGATGAGCATTAAAGGTAATATATGTGTTGAAATAACAGGGTGTGTGTGTGTGTGTGTGTGTGTGTGTGTGTGTGTGTTTATGTAACTTATGAATATAATGCTGGAGTTTCTCTGGAAAGATAATTATATCATAACACTAGGCAAATACGAAATAAGAAGACCTAGAAAAGATTACTCTAATAAAATTAGGATATTAAAATTTGAGTATGCGGTAGTGAACAAGTTCGGGATTGATGGAGTACGGAGCTTGGTGAACCCTCTAACTAGCAAAGCAAAAATTAAACTGGTGAAAAACTTAGAAAAACATCATTTAAACTCTGGAAATTGTCCCAAGGGCAAAGGAAACAATTTCATTCAAGAAAATTTACTAATCATCAAAATTAAGAAAACCTTTCTGCTTCAAAGAACACCATCAGAAAAATGAAAAGACAACTCATGTAATTGGAGAAAATATTTGCATATCATACAAGGAGTTTTATCTAGAATATATAAATAACTCTTATAATTCAACAATAAAAAGACAAAAACCCAATTGGAAAATGCAGAAAAGATATGGACAGAGACTTCTCTAAAGAAAACGTAGAAATGGCCAGTAAACCATTTGAAAAGGTGCTCAGTATCGTTAGTCATCAGGAAACTACAAATCAAAACCATAATGGATATTGTGTCACACACACTAGGATGAATATAATAAAAAAGATAGGTAATAACAATTGTTAGTGAGGATGTGGAGAAACTGGAATTCTCATATATTGCTGTTGGGAATGTAAAATGGTATCACCACTCTGGAAAACAGTTTGGAAATTCCTCAAAATGTTAAAATTGGACTTATCTTATGACCTAGCCATTATACCTAATACCAATTCTTTACAAATTCTTTAAAAAAAAAAAATACAGAAGAGGAGGTAACGTTTCCAATCTGATTCTGTTAAGTCAGTATTATTCTGATTAAAACAAACAAAAACAACCCCAAAGATAATTACAAGAAAAGAAAACTCAGACCTACATCCTTTTTGAATATAGATGCCAAAATCCTCAACAATATACTAGCAAACCAAATCCAGATAGATATAAAAAGGATTTTATACCATGATCAAATGGGATTTATCCCAAGAATGTAAGACTGGTTTAACATCTGAAAATCAGCTGGTGTAATAGACCTTATTAACAGAATGACAAAACCAAATGATCATTTTAATAGACACAGAAAAACTTTTGATAAAATTCAACATCTTTTCATGATGAAAATGCTCAACAAACTAGGAATAGAAAGGAACTTCCTCAATCTGATAAAGAGAATCTCTGAAAAACTTACAGCTCATATCAAAGTCAATGGCAAAAGGCTAAATTCTTTCTCCCCAAGATCAGGAGCAAGACAAGGATTTATATTCTTACCACATCTAGTCAACATTGTACTGGAGGTTCCAGTCAAGGCAATTAGGCAATTAAAAAAATAAAGGACATCCATTTTGGAAAAGAAGAAGTAAACTATCTATTTACAGATAAGATGATCTTGTATATTAAAAATAATAAGGAACACACACATATTAGACTAATAAATGAGTTTAGCAAGGTTGCAGGATACAAGATCAATACACAAAATCAATTGTATTTCTGTGCACTAGCAATGAACAATCCAAAAATGAAATTAAGGAAACAATTCCATTTATAATATTGTCAAAAATAATAAAATACTTAGGAATAATTATAAAAGAAGTGCAAGAATTACATGCTGAAAACTGCAAATCATCACTGAAAGAAATTAAACAAGACCTAAGTACATGGAAAGACATCCCATGTTCATGGATCATAAGAGTTACTACTGTTACTTGTTAAGATGTCGGTACTCCTCAAATTGATATAGATTCAATATGCTATCAAAATCCCAGCTGGCTTTTTGCAGAAATTGACAAACTGAGCTTAAAATTCAGATGGTAATGTAAGAAATGTAGAAGAGTCAAAATAACCTTGAGAAAGAAGAGTAAAATTGGAGGAGCAACATTTCCCAATTTTAAAGCTTACTAGAAAGCTATAGTGTAGCATTGACTTAATGATAGACATACAGATCAATGGAAAAGAATTGAGAGTATAGAAACAAACCCTTAGAGTTATGTTTAATTGATTTTCAAAAAGGGTGCCAAGTCGATTAAATATCAATAGTATTTTTCAACAAATGGTGTTGAGGGAACTTGGTATCCACTTGCCAAATAATGAATTAGACCCCTACACAAAAGTTAAATGGTTTGTAGACTTAAATATAATAGCAAAAACCACATAATTCTTAGGCATTTGTTTCTTAGGTGCCACACTGAAAAAGTGGCAAAAAATAGATATTTTGGTCTTCACTAAAATTAAAAACTTATATGAGTCAAAGGATACAATAAAGAAAATGAAAATACAACCACAAAAATATAAAATTTTTGCAAGTCAAATGTCTGATAAAGAACTTGTATCCAGAATATATAAATACCTCTTACACCTCAATAATTAAAAAAGAACTCAATTTAAAAATAGGCTAAAGGTTTAATAGACAGCTTTTTAAAGAAGATATAGAGATGGTGAATAAGTATGTAAAAAATTGTTCAAAATTAATAGGGATATGCAAATCAAAACCCTAAGGACAGGCCGGCCTGGTGGCTCAGGTGGTTGGAGTTCCGTGCTCCTAACTCTGAAGGCTGCCAGTTCGATTCTCACATGGGCCAGTGGGCTCTCAACCACAAAGTTGCCAGTTCAACTCCTGGAGTCCCGCAAGGGATGGTGGGCTGCCCCTCCTGCAACTAAGACTGAACATGGCACCTTGAGCTGAGTTGCCACTGAGCTTCTGGATGGCTCAGTTGTTTGGAGCGTGGGCTCTCAACCACAAGGTTGCTTGTTCAACTCCCGCAAGGGATGGTGGGCTGGGCCCCCTGCAACTAGCAATGGCAACTGGACCTGGAGCTGAGCTGCACCCTCCACAACTAAGGCTGAAAGGACAACAACTTGATTTGGAAAAAAGTCCTGGAAGTACACACTGTTCCCCAATAAAGTCCTGTTCCCCTTCCCCAATAAAATCTTAAAAAACAAAACAAAAAAAAAACTAAAAACAAAACAAACACAAGGAGATACCTCTTTATACTCATTAGCATGGCCATAATAAAAAAAGTGGGCAGCCCTAGTTTTGGTGAACATGTAGAGAAATTGAAACCCTCACACATTGCTGGTGGGAATGTAAAATGGTATATAGCCCCTTTAGAAAAACATTTTGCAGTTTTTCAAAAAGTTAAACCTAGCTTGCCCATATGACCCAGCAGTTCCTCTCCTAGGTATATACCCTGGAGAAGTGATAATGTACAACCACACAAAAACCTGTATGTGGATGTTCATCCCAGCATTATTCAGAATAACCAAAATGTGGAAACAAGCCAAATGTTCATCACCTGATGGTGATTAGATAAATAAAATGTGGCTTATTCATAGGATGTAATATTTGGCAATAAAAATTATTGATACATAATATAAAATTGATGAACCTTGAAAACATTATTCTTTGTGAAAGAAGCCGGTTATAAAAGACCACATATTTTATGATTGCATTTATATGAAGTTCCCAGACCAGGAGAATGTATTGAAATAGAAATAAGAATGGTGGTTGCTGAAGGCGTGGGGGTGGTGATGGGAGAGTGGAGAGTGACAGCTACTGGATATGGCGTATCTTTTATTGGGGACAACAATGTTCTAAATTTAGATTGTGGTTACGTGTGGGGACAGAGTGCCATAGAGCAGTTTCCAGGCTCTCGGCCTCAACGTGGAAAGGTGCTGGCTCGGGTAGTAGATGGCCAGCAGCTGTAACTAGTTGGCCATCAGTTGTTACCGGTTAGCCACTAATATAACTGCCGTGGCTACGCTAGGGTTGTTGGTTGGTTTTCAGAGAAGTGGTTGGCAGATTGCGGCCAGCAAGTGTGGTTAGCAAGTGCAGATGGCAGATTGCGGATCATGTGGATCCTACTTCCTGTGTCTTGCCCGGCCGCCAGGGAGACTGGGGTGCAGGAAGACCCCTCGTTGGGGTACTAGTGGATGTTTGGATTTGTGTCTCAACGAGCTGCCATCAAGAATATAGTGGTATGACTCCCCTATCTATGGCTCCGTTGTTGTTCCTTTTTGGCCTCACCATATCCTGCGTTCTTGTGTGGAAAGAGGGAGCTGAGTCCCCACATGACATTGTGGTTGCACTTTTTGAATATGGTAAAAACATTGAATTGTACACTTCAATTAGGTGAGTTGTATGTTATGTCAATTATACCTAAGTAAAATTAAAAAAAATATAAAGCTACCATAATTAAGAGTATGGTACTGACAAAATAGAAAAATCAATGAAACAGAACAGAGAGTTCAAAATGTAGCTATGAATATCCATGGGAATTTCGTATATGGTAAATTTGGTTTGTGAACAGGACTCCTTTGTGTCTCTCTCTACACACAACACTACTCACACAAAACACATCTAGTCATCGAGTATGTGGGGATTTCCCCACATCAAGCAATTATGTCACACCAGCTAGATGTCCTACAATTTAACTCAATTCTGACTCTGTCTACTTGGAGATGGCATCAGATTCTACAGGTTAAGAGTTCTGTCCCACAAGACTGCCTGCTCCCCTTTAGATACCAATCACAAGTCCAGGTAGTTTGTTATCTGTGCTTCTGACCAACAGGCTATAAATTGGAAGTTCCTACGACCACCAGCTCAGGTTAAATTAATTTGCTAGAGCAGTTCACAGAATGCAGTTTATTTACTAGATTCCTGATTTTTTTTTTAATTAAAATTTATTGGGGCAACAATGGTCAACAAAACTAGGTAGGTTTCAAGTGTACAATTCTATACTACATCATCTATGTACTGCATTGTGTGTTTACCAACCAGAGTTAGTTCTCCTTCTATCACCATATATTTGACCCCATTTACCCTCATCTATCACCCCCCGTCCCCCTTACTGTCTGGTAACCACTAAACTATTGTCTGTGTCTATGAGTTTTTGTTTCTTTGTCTTGTTCCTTTGTTGCTTTCAGTTTTATATCCCACATATCAGTGAAGTCATGTGGTTCTTGACTTTTTCTCTCTGACCTGTTTCACTTAGCATAATAATCTCAAGATCCATCCATGTTGTCGCAAATGGCAGTATTTCGTCTTTTCTTATGGCAGAGTAGTATTCCATTGTGTATATATGTACCACATCTTCGTTGTCCAATCATCTGTTGAAGGGACACATTGGTTGTTTCCATGTCTTGGCCACTGTAAACAATGCTTCAATGAACATTGGAATATATATATATATATATATATAATACATATATGATATATTTAATTATAGTTGAAATTCAGTATTATTCTACATCAGCTTCAGGTGTTCAGTGCAGTGGTCAGGCGTCTATACAATCTATGAAGTGATCCTCCTGATAAGTCCAGTATCCATCTGACACACTATATAATCTTTACGACATTATTGATTAAAGTCCCCATACTGTATTTCACATTCCTGTGACTATTTTGTGATTACCAATTTGTACTTTCTAATCCCTTCACCTTCTCCTCTGTCCCCCAACCCTCCCTCAAATATCTTAATTAAATTTTTAAAAATGGATAATAGGTACACACATGATACAAGATTTCAAAGATACAAAAGGTTGTACAAATGAAATCTCTCTTTTCCCAACCCTTGGCCACCCGGATTCTCTTCCCTGGGGCAGCCATAGTTACTACTTTCTTGTAATTCTGTGTAGAGATTGTCTCTGCATTTACAAATATGTGCACCATGTGCGCAGATGTGCATGCACACACACACACATTTTACAGGAATGGTAGCATATTAAACATGCTGTTCTCCCTCCCTCTCCCCCCCCCATACTAACTTGTTTACTATTACAACATTACAAAGCATGTTACTAATGGTATGCTAATGCAGAAAACTTCAAGTCTGTTTTTGTTTGTTTCTTTTTGCATATCAACTCAGAGGACTTTCATTTAGACCATTGATCATTTATTTTATAATGGAACATTCCTTTCCCACCCCCTCTTGTTTTTAACTCAACAGTATTGCTTAGAGATCGCTCTGTATTAGTACCTATGTGAAGAAGAGCTTCCTCCTTCTATTTTAAGTTTGTGTGGATGAATCCTGATTGATTTAACAGTCTTCTGTTGATAGTATGTACTATGATTTAACTATTTAACTCTTATTTTAGATACTTGGTATTGTCTCAGTGCTGGGGATGCACTGGTGAGACAAAACAAAACAATTCTCTGAGCTAGACATTAATAAAAGACTTATTCAAATCAATGTAGAATCATATGTGTGATAAGTGCTGAAAAGAATCTAATAGAGGCAATTGATATAGTTTGGGTAGTGAAGTGATAATTGAACTGATATCTAAAGAAGGAATTATTAGTTTTACATATTTTGATGATGTCATTTTATCCTGTAATATCTATTCTCCCATTTCTTCTGTATCTATAAGCACTATTTCACTAGTGCCTCTGTTTCATCAGCTTTTAAACATGCTTAAGTTTCTCATGTATTAAACTAAACAACAAAAAACCTCTTTTCCAACCTACATTCCTTTCCTACTACTGTCCTTTATCTCTGCTTAGTGCTGTCTCAGCCTCCTGTTTCCATGACATTTCTCTTACTCAGTTAAGACAGAAAAAAGTCAGGGTTACTTCTCTTCAACCTGTTCCAGTCTGGGGTATAACAGATTCCATCAAGGTCACCAGTGACTTTCATGCACAGTGAACACTTTTTAGTGTCCATTTTGCTTGACTGTTCCACGACATTGCACGTAACTGACAACTCTGTCTTTGAAATGTTCTCTTATCTTGATTTTCATGGCACTATACTATTATTATTATTATTATTTTCCTTTTTAAAAATCTTTGCTGGCTTTTTCTTTTTGTTAAATTCTGGAGTTTCTTAAGGCTTTGTCCTAGGCTCTCTTTTTTAATTTTAAAATTTTTTTATTTTATTTTATTTATTTATTTATTTATTTATTTATTTATTTATTTTAGGCTCTCATTTCTTTAGGTGATCTCTATAGATGATTCCTATCTTGACCTATGCTTGGATCTTTCTTCTGAGATTTCCATCATTATGTCCAGATGCCTCCCACATTTTTCTACTTGTTCGTTATTAGTTTAAATATATTTATTTAGGGCCTGTTATTTGCCAGGCATTGTGCTGGTGCTGGGAGTATCAAATGTATCTCCAATGCAATATGATCAAAATAGAATTCATGACTCCTGCTTCCTGCCAAAAACAAACAGTAAACAAACAACAAAAACAGCCAAAATAAGACGTGTTCCACCTCCATTGTTCTCACTCAACTATGGAAATTGGCCCCGTTCTTCTAGCCTGAAACTTTGGGCTAGACTCCTCCTTTTATCTGAGCACTACCCCAGCTGTGTCCAGTCCAGTCCAGTCTAATCCAGTCAACATCACCTAACCCAATACAAGGTTACCAAGTCTGTCCATCCCACCTCTGACTAAGTATCTTTCCAGAGTATGTAGCCTCCACCCCTTTTTCACTGCTAAGACCCTGGCCTAAGCTACCGTCACCTCTTGAGTAGGCTGCGGTGTGTCCTTCTTCTAATGGGACTTACTGCAGTCACTTTAGACCACCATCTGGCAATTTGCCACATGACTGCCAGCATGATCTTTTGCAGTGTTCTGCAATTCCTCTGTGTCTCAGTTTTCATATCTGTAAAATAGGGATAATAATTGCCCTTCCCTTATAGGGTTGTTGTGAGAAAAAAAAGAATCATTGTGTATAAAGTACTTAGAATAGTGTCAGGCGCTAAGGCCTGGGTAAATTGTTATTGAGACCTTATACAATGTTACGTTAAGCCAAGTAAAAGGTATGATTAAGACAGAAAGAGCTTTATTAATAATAGACTTGAATGGAGTAATTACTAGCTCGTTTATACTTATGTGTGCTATATATGTTCACACAAAACGTCTGCAGCTCTTATGTGTGACCTTATTATGTGTCATTTTCTCCTTATGTAAAAGGCAAAGAAGCACCAGGCCTTTCTCGTAGAGACATGTGAAAATAACATGAAAGAATTGGAATCGATCTTGGACAGCTTTACTGTGTCGGGCCAGTGGACATCAGGTTAGTTGAAGGTATAAAATGACAGATGCATCTGTCAGTGTTCCAAAGTCACTACATTTTGGGAATTCTGCAGATGCCTCTTGTAGTCCCTCATCTCAACATGTTTTGATTTGATGACATGATAAGAGCAGTCCGCACAGCAGTCAGTTGGCCTAGCTAGCTGAGAAAAGGTGATGGAATGTGGACCTGCTGTTGTCCTCCCAGAACTTGATTTACAAGTGTCGGGGTCTGTATGATTGGACAGACAAGGGCTCACTTGCTGTGTTCTGAATCCAACTGAGAAAAAAGTCCTTACAGTATACCTGCAAGGGGAGCAGATGTTTCGATCAAACTGAGCCAAATTCTGAGGCAACCTTCAGCAACTTAAAGGTCATGCATTCAAAAGGTTATGTAGGACACAGGCTGTAACATTGCATATTCTACACTGTTGCTTTCTAAGCTGGCTTTCTTCTTCATTCCTCGTTCCCGTTATATATTCTTTCCAGATAAAAATGCTTAGGTAAAATGTTTTGGTTTTAGTATTAGCACACTTAATATGATAAAGATCTACAACAATTGTATATTAGGTAGTTAAATTTTGGGAACTAGCAAAAGCATTAGTTGGCCATGAATACTGTCTATGATTTTTGCTTCCTTAATGTTTTGTGCTTATGCCATGTGTGTGCTGCGGTAGCTTTGACGGAAATACTTTTACTTTTCTACTTCAGTTTTCTTTTGCCATACTGTCAGCCTTGAATAATTTGTTATTCTCTAACTCAATTATATTCTTTAAAAAGCATGTAAAATTAAATTCCATCCACTTTAAAATTGAGCCCCAGGACTCTGTATTATAAAATAATCAAACAGATATTTGGCAAATGAGTTCTTTAGGAAACTCTCAAGTTCAAGAAAGTTTATTGTCCTAGAAAAAGCAGAAGAATATAATCAAGGTCCATTTTTCCTGATGGACCTGCAGATTTCTATTGGTGACTATTAGAAATTTAGTGTGCTTTGCTATTACCTAGTTTTTGGATCTTTTCTCCTTCATATGTTTTAGCAGTAATTTAATGAAATTAATGTGTAACTTTCTTTGTTTTTATTTAAACTTTTTCCAAAAAATTGGTGTTTCATGGTTTGTTACTGTGGAAAAAAATCAAGGTATAGAAAAAGTGACATAAAATGTGGATATCAAGTTTTCAAATACATTTGATAAAGCTTTGGAGGATAAAATTTTCTTTTGCAATGGTACTGTTCTATTACTGAGTTGTACCTTGTTAAATGGTGTTAGGATTTTAAAAAATTATTAAATTATTATAATATCATATTTTATGCCTCAGTGTTATTTAAAATATTTTTTCAGAGTTGAATTAGAAAAACTAAGAATAATGAGGTCATGTCTCTTGAGTTTTAAAATGATTTTTGATAACAAAGCAACTCACAAGCTATTACTAAGGCTACAGAAAAAGAATTGTCTTCTGGTAAAGTTTTAATTTTATTCTTCTAGTAACCATTGTTTTTTAACTTCCTAGTTTGCCATATACTGGGGGTGCCAAAAAATGTATACACATGACTTGTATTCATCTTTTGTTATTGGTATACATTGAGTATTACAATTTTAATATAGTTTTTCCTTTCTTAAAATGTGTATACATTTTTTTGGCACCCTCTGTATATGTGTACTGTATATATTACAGAGAAAGCGTTCCTGGAAAAAGGACTGTGTGCTGAATTCGTGATTTTTGTGATGTTAATAGACTGGTCTTTGTTTCCATATTGAGCTGGTTATTCATGCATTTACCTGCCAAGAATCATTCTTTTCTGGTCTGTTTTTCCTTGTCAAGTTTGACCTCTATCAACTGCATGATCTGGGCTCTTTTGTCCTCTGGCTTCTGGTTGGATTTGGACAGTGGGTAAAGAGGAATCTGGGAGAGCAGATTAAGAGGCAAAAAGGAAAGAAAAGAAAGTCAGGGTGTTATTTCCCCTGCGCCCTCTGGTCCAGTGCATTCCTCCTGGCAGTGGCTTCATTTTTCAGTAGCCACAGCTCCTGTCAGGCGGGTCCTCGTCCACAGCTGTGGATTGTATTGGATTATGGTGACAACATTCCCTCCATTTGACCCTTTAGACTGAGACATGGTATTGATTTTCTACTCGTGCTAGTTCTTGATGCCTCATCATATTTTATTTATTCTCTTAACCTGTCCACATTTCTGTAAATAGTCTCTTCATTAAATTCTCTTCTGATGAACTCTTCTGAGTGTGCCATCTCTCTTCCTGTGGATAACCCTCATTCACATACCTGCTTGGGACCTCATTTCATTCTTGCTCTTGACTCCATGAAATGGCCCCATGTAACTCTAACGGACTTCTTTTCTGCTTACACCAGCTCAGGTTGGGTTTATTTTCACTTCATCAAGAGGGAAATAATAAAGTTTATTGCTCAATATTTTATGGAACCCGGACAATTAAGTTTGCCTACTGCATTAGGCTCGGCTTCAGCTACACAAAGATGACCAAATATTTTGTTCCTCCCAAATGGAGTAATTTAAAAATTTATCCTAGGTTAATTCAAGGGTGTGTGTGTGTGTGTGTGTGTGTGTGTGTGTGTGTACATGTGCATATGTGTACGATATATATAAACATTTATCTCTCTCTGTCTCTCTCTGTCGCTCTCTCTCTGTATATATATATATATGAAAAAGCCTATATTCTTACTAAAAGACATATTCTTACTGTGTGATGATAGCTCAGCCTTAGAATTTGTTACAAAGTTAATTCAGTTATTTTGGGAAGGATTTTCCAGAGAGATCCTCTTTTTTGCCATTATGGCAAGAAGGAAATAGTGCTTTACTCCCTTTTATTACCTCTTCTAACTTTTTTCAGTTTAGTATATAGTCTTTCCCTCTTACCTGCCATTTCAGAAAAACTAATCCGTGGTAGAAAATTAGGGGGATGGTTACAAAATTGTTTGTTTGTTTTTTGACTTGTTTTTTAAAAATGGAATGTAGGACATTATTTTCCTGAATGAGTTTTAGTCCAGAATTGACAGTAGTTGCCAGGTGTTCTGTTCCCCGTCCTCTTCAGCTTTCGTGGTCTTCTGCATTAAGAAACCTTTCTGAAGCAAGAGTAACCCATCAGCTTATCTTCTTGTAGCCAGTAGACAAGGCAAAGATTCAGTTAGTCTAAGACATTAAGCAATTTATTTACGTAGAGGATTTAACTTGATCTCCTCACCAGTAATGAATGTGACAGTTTATATCTTTTTTCCTAATGCTTTCAGCACCTCCTTGCTAACTGGTCTCTCTGCTTCCACCTTGCTCCCCTCTAATCTGTTTTATCTGTAGCCCCCAGAATCATCATTTCAAAACCCAAATCAGAGCATGTCTTCCTTTTCTCTAAACCTTGCTGGGCTCTGCATTTCACTAGGAGTAGAAGCCAAAGCGTGCGCATTGGTGTGCAAGACTCTGTAAGATCTTCCCATCATTATACTCCTTGGACCTCACCTCCTACTATTCTCGTCTCCCTCCCTCTGTTAGGCCACTGTGGCCCACTGTTTCTTCAACACACCAAGGTGCTCTTGCTTTGGTGGCCTTTATGCTGGCCATTCCTTCTACCTGGAAAGTTCTTCACCTTGATCTATCTGCATAGCTCTCTTTGTCATCTTTCTCAAATCTCACCTTATCCATGAGGCTTGCCCACTACCCATTCCCATGCCACTTGCCTCACTACTTCTCTCTCTTTTCTGCTCTCCTTTTCCCCCATAGCACTTACTATGGTCTAACTCACTGTACGGTGCATTTATTATTATGTCTGTATTGTCAGGGTTCTTCAGAGAAACAGACCAAAGAGAGAGAGAGAGAGAGAGAGAGAGAGAGAGAGAGAGAGAGAGAGAGAGAGAGAGAGAGAGAATACATAAATACATACATACACATATACAAGAAAAGATTTGTTACAGGAATTATCCCACACAGTTGTGGAGACTGAGAAATCCATGATATGTCCTCTGCAAGCTGAAGAACCAGGGAAGCTGGGAGTATAATTCAATCTGAGTCCAAAGTCCTGAGAACCCGTGGGTTGCTGGTGTAAGTCATGGAGTCTGAATGCCCAAGATCCAGGAGCTCTGATGTCCAAGGGTAGAAGATGGAAGTCCCAGCTCACACAGAAAGAGAATTTGCTCTTCTTCTATGTTTTTGTTCTATTGGGGCTGGGCTGTTGGGGGAGCAATGGACTGGATAGTGCCCACTCACGTTGATGAGGACAAATCTTCTTTACTCAGTCTGCTGATTCAAATGCTCATCTCTTCCAAAATACCCTCACAGACAAACCCAAAAAACATGTTTTACCAGTTATATTGGCATGCCTTAGCCCAGTTAAGTTGATAGATAAAATTAACTATCATAGGTTAATTTTTATAGAGGAGGGCAAGCATCTTTGTCTCTTTTATTTACTAATGTATTTTAAGCTAAAACAATACTTGGCACAAAGCAGGCACTCAATAAATATTTGTTAAATATGAATAAATAAAAGCATGAATGAGTTAATAATCAGGTTGAAGGTCTACATTACATTTATGTTTAAATTTTTTAGGTGATAAAGGGTAGTCATGGAGTCACTTTCCAAAGTATAGTCGCCCTTTGGGTAGCAATCCATAAGGGCTCACCAGGTTAGCCTTCAGTGGAAAAGAAGAACAATCTTACATGAGTCATTGCTTGCCTACTATCATTAGACAAGATAGCCTCAATTTACTTGATCAGGGACATTATTTCCTATTTCTACTTTCCACTGAAATTGAAATACTTCAGCTGCTTCAAAGCACGCCTATCTCATTTCTTTTTTGGCGGAAATTCTTATAGTAGGGTGTGCATGGGGAGAAATCTTTTCCCACTTTGAACCCATGTAGTCTTTCTGCCTCAAATGTTTCTTCTAATACAGTTTCACTTCTACCTGAGGATGCTAGCAGACATATACAATGTGACTTTTCCTTCATTAGGTTCATGAAAGGAACTTTTTCCTGTGGCTCAATCTTGGATTCTCCTCAGGGTGGTTGATTTTTATTTATTTTATTGGGGAATATTGGGGAACAGTGTGTTTTTCCAGGACCCATCAGCCCCAAATTAAGTCGTTGTCCTTCAGTCTAGTTGTGGAGGGTAGAGCTCAGCTCCAAGTCAAGTAGTTTTCAATCTACATAGTTGTGGAGGGCACAGCTCACTGGCCCATGTGGGAATTGAACTGGCAACCTTGGTGTTACGAGCACTGCGCTTTAACCAATTGAGCCAACTGGCAGCATGGTGTTGATTTTTGTGTTGACTGAGACAGAGCCCTTCAACCTTCTTCATCCTTTCTTTCCTGGAGGAAGTCATTTGTAATATTCCAGAGGTATTCTTTTTCTTTCTACTGGAAAGGCTCAAGGACCCTAGGAAATAATAGTAACAGCATTTGATGCCTTTAGTCGTGTGTTTATCACCCAGAAATTGGGCAATCTCAGGGACTGCTGTTAGGAAAATTGGGACAAAAGAGTGGACTTTTCCTCTTCTTTCTCCTCCTTTAATAAAGGATTATTGCCTAGATCTAGTGTCTTCTTGAGAATTTTAGTTGTTCTTATGAACCTCATGGCTGGGACGTTTTAGCTAGAGATTAATGAATTACTGAGAAGCTGAGGGTGAAGCACACAGGTCTCCTCTGGTATCATTTGCCAACTTCTCTCTTACCTCCCTGCCCCCAATGCACTGAGGTTTACAAACCAAACTTCCTACTTCATCATGCTCATAGTTTCAGTCTGTGAAATCCAAGGGAGTGACTTCACTTGGCATACTAAACATTCTCCAGTGGGATCACTGATTAATCACATGATTATGGTGGCTGAGAAATCCAAGATCTGCAGGTGGCCAATGGAAAGCCAGGAGAGCTGGTGGTTTCGATCCAGCCTGACTTTGAAGGCCTGAGAACCAAGAGAGCTGATGCTTTGAGTTTCAGTCTGAGTCTGAGTCCAAAGGCAGGAGAAGACTGATGTCCAGCTTGACAACAGTCAGAGAGAAATAATTCTTTCTTAGCCTTTTATTCTATTCAGGCCTTCAGTGAATTGGATGAGGCCCATGCATGTTAGAGGGGGCAATCATCTTTACTCAGTTTACTCCATCTCATCCTGAAACGTCCTTGTAGACACACCCAGAAATAATGTTTCACTAAAAATCTGGGCCCATGGCCCAGTCAAGTTATTAAACATCACATCCCCTTTTCTCTCTCCTGCCAGCCTCCGTTAGCGACCATTCTACTTTCTGTTTCTATGAATTTGACTGCTTCAGATAGTGGAATCTATCATGTAGTGGACTCATACAGTATTTGTCTTTTTGTGTTTGGCTTATTTCACTTAGCATAATGTCCTCTTGATTCCTCCATGTTATAGATTGTGACAGGAATTTCTTCTTTATTAAGGCTGAGTAATATTCCATTGTATGTGTATTTCACATTTTGTTTATCCGTTCATCCATTGATGGACTTTTGGGTTGCGTCCACCTCTTGGCTGTTGTGAATAGTGCTGCTAGGAACATGGATGTACAAATATCTCTTCAAGACCCTGCTTTCAATTTTTTTGGGTATGTACCCAGAAGTGGTATTGCTAGTCTATTAACTTTTATCACAGAACATGAGTGTACTGATAGGTGCTCTGCGGGATGTCCTGCATTCTAGACATACTGTTTCTTACAACCAATTTTCCCTTGCTAATCAAGACCAATTGTCCTGGTACAGAAGAGCCTTCTTTGGTTTTTAGTTTCCTGGCATGAGGAGCCCAGAAATAACCAGGTGATGTTCTCAGCTTCCATTTTAATGGGACTGTAGCTGTGTCCTATGGTGGAAGCATTTCTTCTTTGGGAATTAAGATCTAGACCAATAGAGCCCAAAGTTTCTGAGATGAGAAACAGACATTTCACTAGTGGGTCATTAGGTAGAGCAGTGAGATGAGCCACTCCCTTTTCCAACATTTGATTCTAGGATCTGTGAATCCTGGCTGTTGGAGAAACACACCATATATTGATTGCTGACTCAGAGCACGTACTGTATCCTGGAAGGTATTTATTATCCGTGTCCCACAAAGTGTTGCTATCTATCTTTAAAAGGCCATTCTACTATTCTGTATGTTAGCTACTTCAAGAGATGAGAAATATAGGAAGACCAGTGAATTCTATGAAAATGAGCCCATTTCCATACTTCATTTGCTATCCAGTGAGTTCCCTGGTCAGAAGCAATGCTATTTGGAAAGTGTAATGCTGAATAAGGTATTTTGTAAATTCATGGAAGATGATTTCAGCAGAAATATTATGGTTGGGGGAGGAAAATGTATATCCAGAGTAATATCTACCTTAGTAAGGATAAAACATTGCTCATTCCATGATGGAAGTGACATAGTATAATCAACTTGCCACCAGGTGGCTGGCTGGTGCCCCCAGAGAATAGTGCCATTCAGCTGGGATTGTAACCCTGTCAGTCTTGGTGAGTGGAAGTCTATGTTGCTGAGCCCATGTACTTTCCATTCTTGCTGCCATGACTCCTTTGTTATAAGGACAACAAAGGTGGTAAAGACAAAGGTAGCTGGGAAAAGATGCTGGCTGACATCCACTTGTTCTGACTATTAAGATACTGAAATTGATCTGGGCACAGTGACCACTTGAAGAGGTCTCTCCACACATATATTCTTGTGCAGACCACCTTGTTAACTAATTTTCCAGTTCTGTTCTTTTTGATTCCCTGACCATTTAGCAAAACTAATACCCATAAATTGGTGTATATTTGTACCTTTGGTTATCTCTCATTTCAGGCAAAATGACAAATCCATGCCTTGAAGTTCTGCCTACTGGGAGGATTTCACTTCACCACTGTCTTTCAGGATCACCCTTGAGTGGGGCTGTAGTGCTGCAACTGTCTGCTTTCAAGTAGTGTCAGCACATCATACAGAATCCTCTATATATGAAACCTATATTTTCCCCCTTTAGTGAACTGATCATAGGGGCCTTTCCATGGGTCCAGAGTGTGGGACGAGAGAGAGGAAGCATGTAACAAGAACAGGGGCCATGGGAATCTGGACTGTTTACTCATGCAACTTACTTGTGCCTTCAGGAGTTACTTGAACACAGTTTTGTATACATCACTTTCACTTGATGATAGGGTGCTGTAGTGTATGCCCCAATTTATGGCTTGGTGGATCAGACAATAACCATTTTATGATGGGCAACTCCTGGTAAGTTGGTGGCCTTGCATGCAGTATTAGCTGAAGACTAGTAGTAAATCAAGTCTAAAGCTTATTTTCAAGAGGAGAATAGTTATCTCTAGAGAATGACTTGCTTTATTCAAAAATCCTAAAATTTTACACTATGATTCACCTATAAGGACCTGCAAACTTGATCTGCTTGAATTCAAGCAGTCAGAGTGATACCTTGGTAGAGGACTAAGTGAAACAGTGATGTCTTCTGGAGAATTGATCAGGATTTCTACAAACTAGATTATGAGAGGTCTAGAGTCCATATAGCTCTGAGATAAGGCAGTGAAGGTATATTGCTGGCCTTGCCAGCTGAAAGAAACTGTTTTGGTGGTTTTTGCTAAAAGGATAAAAGAAATAGCTTCCTTCCAGTTGCCAGGAAATGTGCTTATTTGCTCCAACAACAAAACTCCATCTTTAACTGCAGCTGAAATCGGAGTCACATGTGGTTATGTTTACAGTAATTCACTGTCATTCTCTAAGATCCATCTGTATTATGCCAGATAGGTGAGTTGAATGCTAATGTGGTTGGAATACCACCTCTTTATCTTTCAAGTCCTTAGCAGAGGCACTAATCTCTGCAATTTCTCAAGGAATGTGGCATTACTTTTGAGTTACTTTGGTAGGTAAAAGTTCTAGTGCTTTTTTTCTGTTAATACTTGGTTTTCCTCTGTAAATCCCTCTCTCCGTGGGTCAGGTAGCTACTATGGACATTGTACCAGTTTCTGCATTTGTCTTTTCTAACTATGCATTCCAAACTGGGGAAATAACTGAGTAAATTCAGATACCTACTGGGCTTACTGGAGATAGACTTTAGCCAAAACTCAGTTAATCACCTGACCTGTATCTCATACCCTAACTAGTGAATTACAATTTCATTTTAGGTCTCCAGGAGTTAGTTCAGATCCAGTGTCCCAGTATCCCTGATAAGAGTGGTTAACTACCCTTCCCCATGGTAAATGGTTGAATGTCTCTTTGAGGAAGGCAAGGAGGAAAATTGACAGTATAATCTTTTGCTAGTATGGTAGGGTTCCTAAAAGGGACCTATCATTTTTATTCAAGGAATACTTGGTCTATGAACTAGTTCAGGTCTGAGAATTGGTTGAGGGCCAACATTCTCTTTCATGTTGATTTAAGTCTTACTTCTACCGTGTTTCTCCAAAAAAAAGACCTAGCCAGACTGTCGCTCTAATGTGTCTTTTGGAGCAAAAATTAATATAATATAATATAATATAATATAATATAATATAATATAATATAATATAATATAATATAATACCGGGTCTTATATTAATTATTGCTCCAAAAGATGCATTAGAGCTTGTGGTCTGGCTAGGTATTATTTTCGAGGAAACATGGTAGTAATCAGACCTAGAGATTTTTTACTTGTGCAAAATCAGGTACCACTTAAGTAGAATTCCTCTTTATTTCAGTCCTAGGAACACCATGATCAGTTAGCCCATGACAGCGATCGCCATGGGTAAAACCATTTTGTTTGTTGCTTTGACTTACTTCCCTGTGGTGACTGTGTCCATTTTGTCTCTGGAAGTTAAGTGCCGCCACTTGGCCTGTGTCACCCAAGATCCCATACTCCTCACTAAATTCAAGGAACGCAGTTTGATGGTATCATTTCCCACTATTATCCATTGTAGCGAAACAGAGCTTATCAAGCTACACAGAGCTCATCAAGGATGATGAGGCCCCCCTCATCAGTACATTTCTCTACCCTTGGTATAGGAAGTGCTTTTTGGACTATCCCAGGGGAAATAGTTAAGGGGTGGGTGAGCAGCACTTACATAATAAACACACTCCAGATGTTAGAAAAATTACGAGCTGTTTTCCTTAAAATCTCCAGAGTGGGCACCAATGTTTGCAAGATGATGAGGATGTTTGTTTATAATCTCAGTGAACAAGGCAAGTTAATACATAGAATGTAGTCTCAGCTTGAAAAGTATGACTGCCCACAAAATGTTTATATGTAGTGCTTTTAGAATGGAAAAAGGGATTTCCCTAGTCATCAGTGTATTAAATGTTTGGATTTTTTCAGGTGAAAATAAAACACATTTGAATGTTATTTTCTGTATTTTACAACACAATTAAAAATCAACATTAGACAAAAAGATTTTTTTTTCCTGTTTGTTCTGAGGATGAACATGACTACTCATATTCTATAACCGCTATCTTAAAAAAAACCCACAAACAACTCAGTCTTTTGTTTTATATTCTTTTTGCATTATTTCTTAATAATTCTCCCCTTTCGGGGTCTTGCAGGAAACTGAAGTAGATAAAACAATGGTTGAGAAGGTGGAGGAGATAGACTACCTTATTCATTGCTGCTTAATGTTTTTAATTATGGAATTATAGGTTACTGAGGTAATAACACCAGCTTGTAAAATAGTGGTTTATTTGAGTCATGTAAAAATACTTAGTATATGACATTGTCTACAGGGAAACATTTAAATAGAGGGCTTGGAACATTTTCTTATGCCCTGCTCCCTCTTGTGGGCTATTAATTCAAAGACAAGATTTGCTAGGGTATACCCAGAGTTGAAATGTACTTAAAAGTGAGAGAGATTGAAACAGGCAGAATGATGTGAAAGCATAGGCTGGCATCCATGTACAGAGACACACACGTAGGGAGAGGGACAAACAGAAGATTTGGAGTTAGTGTTATTGAAATAGTGTTCTGACACATTCTGTTCTTCATTTGGTCTTTGTCCTTTGAAAAACCATTTATGACAACTGTTCAGAATTTTTTTTTATTTTGCTGTTCTTTGTGAGTTTTTAGACTTTTCTCTGATAGGACAGCTTTAATAGGCTGTTTTTTGGGCCATAGTACAATGATTAGTATATTATTAGGTGAAATTAAATCAGTCGATAAGGTTCTGGGTCCTCAGTGACCCTTTCTTTTTATTTGTAAGCATTTTGTCATGTTAAGGGACCAGTAAGTATATCTTTTTAGTGGATGTGAGTTGGACATAAAACATACTTTTACTTTACCTGAACTTTATTGTATAAATATTTTCAGGCAAATAAACTAATCTTTATCATATGTAGAATATAAGAATGTGCATGAGTCAGTAAGGAGAGGGCGTTTGTCCCTTACCCCTCAACACTCATATTAAGATGATTTTATTCTTCCGAATTTCTAAGATGAAGTTTTCTCCCTTATTGTAAAAGCCAGCAGATTTCCCGAGTGTCCTTGAATGATTTATTCATGGCCTACTTGTGTAGTAGCAAAAGAAAGGAATTATACATTACGTTTTTTTATCATGTGCTAGAGAGCAATTTTAAAAAATATATTTGGTAAGACCTTTAATAAAATTTTTAATGAGTTGTCTTTCCAACTCATAGTCATTACAAAGAGTCCTGTCTTCTCCATTATCATGGCTTAGAGCAGTGTGTTTTTTCCCCCCTACCTGGGCTATGTGTGGTTTCCATATTACTTTTTTTAAGTTAAATAGTCTTCTGCTTAAGAAAACCTGAGGTGTACCCATACTTAAGGTAGTGTTTAAATTATACCTTGATGAATGCAATAAATTTATTAACAAAATTTTGTCTAAGATTGAAACACTAAATGTCATCAACACTCAGATGAATACAGTTGGTCTGTCATTAAAATTTTTTTGCCCCTTTTTTCTTTCTTCCTTCTTTCTTTCCTTTGTTACTACCCTCTTCCCCTCCCTCCAAATTTAAGCAATTGAATACTTAAAGAATGGATGAGTGATTTTATATAATTACTCTCTCTCCTCCTCTTTTTAGACAGTAAATTCTGTGAGGACAGAGACTACACCAGTCTTGTTCATTTCCATGTACCTAATGCCTAGGATTGGTACATAGCAGGAATTCAGTAAATTACTTGAATGAATGAATGAATAATAAAACACGCTATGAATGCTTTTAAAAAAATTATCTTTGTTGAAAATATGTTTCTTGTCTATTGAAGTATTTAGATTGTAAAATATGGGGGGAAATTATAATAGGAAAATAAAAATATTTTTAAATAAAAATGTTTTTAAATTTGCTACTTATTTTTTAACAGATGAAGAGTAGTGCAATAAGCAATCAATTTAAAATGGCTTTTGAAACTAAACTTCTGATTATTTTGGATTAATATTTTGAACTACATTTTACCATGTGACCTTGATTAGCTCAACTAACATATGGCCCAACTAAATTAAAATAGTTTGAGGGCATAATACGGAAATACTCATATTTTTACAATGAGTATCAGTTTTAAGGGTTTTAATTGAAACATGATGTGGACCTATGTAGATAATAGAATTTTTCATTATTTATTTCAAATTGTAACTTGAGAATTTTAAGGATTGAAAAATATTTCTAAGCATAACAGAGAATAATGTGCTCTTGGATTCAGAAATTATTATTTAAGCAAAAAGTCCTGACTGATCAGAAACACAGGACCAAAGTAAGTGTATCTAATTCTCCAAGACAATGTTAGTATAGACCATTATTTAATTGTTGTATAACAGGTGTGTACAAACACTTCCACTAGGAGATAGGAAAAAAAAGAAAAGAGGTCATTAGTGACTGCAGCGTGGGCCTTGGTAAGGTACGAAGTAGCCATAAGTTAGAACTTGATATATTAGGGACTAAATTGACCACTGGTTTAGAAAGACTGTTCATATTTGGCTATACAGTAGTGTACTTTGGAGAATAAGATTCTACTCAGTGTTTCATAATGTCTTTTCAGCTTTATCTAATTGTAATAATATCTCTGTTACTATTTGCTTAGCTTTTATCTCCGTGTGACTTTCAGGGTATACTTTCATCCTATATTTTTCTCTAGGCATCCACAAGGACAAAGATAAACCTCCCAGCTTCTCTGTTGTCCTTGAGATTTTGAGGCATACCTTGACAGATTACCAGAACAAGCTGGAAAATGCATCTAATGAGGTAAGTCTTGCGCTGTTTGGCTCCACACATATAGCCTTCGGCCTGCAGCAGTACGTAGCCCTTGCTTGTTACAAAGGCCAGAAAAATTGGGAACACTGAATTGGCAGCTTCACAGATACAAAAAATAATAAATTGTCTGTCACTGTTGTTTTTTTAAGTGTGGCCTAAAGTCGTGTCTCACTTATGTTTTTATAATTTCAGTTACACTATTTTCAAAGTTATAAAGACTCTGTCACTTCTTAGACTTCAAAATTTATTTATTTGATTTAATACAAAATCTATGCAAGTTATTTAAGTTAATATGTGTTATACTTAAATATTAATGTGTTTTTATGAAATTTGGAATAGATAGTGAAAATTTGGGTTTTGTCATTATTTTAGGTTAAGATTTCTACAAATTGTTGAAGTCTGAATAAAAAAGGCATAAGTTAGTTTTCATTCTTTAAAATGTTAGAAGTTTTTAAAAACAAATGTCCGCTTGATGCAGCTTGGAAATTCTTACTTTGCTGATTGAAAAAGCTCATGCTTCTATTTATCATCTCATTTGTATTGTTTAATATGTGAGTTGATAATTTTCTTGGGTATTAAAATATTTTATGCATTCGTGCTTTAAGAAATGAAGAGTTTGCTTAGTTACATCTTGTCAAATTAGAGAATATGAAGTAATTCCATTGAATACAATTAGTTAGCAAAACAAGCAGATGGTTTGAACCCAAACCAAACTACATAGCGTGGAATTTAGTGTTGATCCTTCTGTTTATCTGTTTTTTCATATAATACAAAGGCCATGAAACCATTACATTTGACATTTCAGAAGGGGCTTATTTTACTTTTGTTTAATAAGGTGAACAAAGAAAGAAAAGTGAGTCTTCTTAATACCCTCTGTAATTGTTCAAAAGGCATGAAATAAAGTGACCACCGAAATAATTAAAGAACAAATATTGCTAAGTCTTTCCCAGTGAGACAAGACAACTTGTATTGTTAGTACTTTATGAAACTCTTCTGAGGCCTAAGTCTGGAAACTGCAGGGTAACTAGGAACATATTACCCACAGCGAATTGTTATTTGGGAGGATGAATGTCACATGATCCTCAGCACAGTTGAAAAGTCGACTCAGCAGGCTTTGGCTTAGTAATGCGCTTTGTTGTGAACCAGTGCCAGAGACAGCAGTGGGGAGACCAAGGGGGTGGCTGCAAAGAAAGCAGAAAGAGCAGTCTGACAGAAAGAAGAATGAACTGTCAAAGAAAATAAATCACAAGCGGAGCAGGACCAACTGATGACCTGCCACAAGCCTTCCCAATAGGACTGCATGTGACCGACCCTGAAGTTGTCATATGGAGTGAGAGACCAGTGAATACTCTCATGATGTATAGAAAGAACAGTCTTCTGCTCTGTCCTTTTTTCTTTTCTTATAGATGCCACTGCTTCTGGCATTTTGGTCCGGTAGGATTTTAAGAATAAAGTTATATTTGTGTACAGTAAGAATGAAATGCTTTATCCAGACATAACACCATTGACATTTTAAGCTTGAGTGCTTTTTCTTTTTACCTATATGAACTTGTGACAGAAATTACATAGTTAACCAAAAGAAATTTTTAAGACTCTTAATTACTATCAAAAAATTTATATTAAGTAATTGCATAAAAACATTTAAAGATTAGCTTTCAAGTTACCTATCCTTGAAAAATATAATAAAATTACTTACATTTTTTTTTTATCAGCTAAACAATGTGAATGATGCTAAGGAAAAGGCATCTAATGAGCTTGATTCTACCAAACAGAAGATAGAATTTCACACTAAAAGTATAAAGGTATTATGATTTAAAATAACTTTTTCCTTTTGTATTAAGAAACAAACAATTATTTAGGGAAACTTTTTAAGTAGAGATCTGAAAAATGCATCTTCCTATTTCTTATTAAGTATGTGTGGAGATACAATTTTAATCTTTTATTGTTGATCAAAGTAACAAAAATGTTTTTTCATTAAAAATAAAAAGCTTGACTAGACGTTGTTCTGGTTAATGGAAACAATTATTTCCCAGATTTAATTATAATACCATAGATTCAAAAAATGATTTAAGATTTAATGTCTACTAGTTGATACATAATAACACATTTTACATAAGCACATCAGTATTTGGAGTCAGTTTTCATCTTTTTAGGGTGGAGCCATTATTTTTAGTACATCATGCCTGGTAATGGGCTGAGGCCATACCTGGCTGAGGTCCAGGACAACAGTTTATTTTATTTTCTGTGCTGGTTTTACAGACTACATCTTTGCAATGTTATACTGAATCAAGTCTGCGTTCAGTATTGTTGGAATTTTTTTGTGTTGGTTCATGTTGAGTTTGTCATGGTTATACTTCAGTAGAATTTGTTATGGAATAAATGCTCAGCAGCATTTTATGCCACATCTTTGAGATTTGTGTTAGTATTTGGAATGTCATTGAGAAGTAAATGTTCTTACATTAGATATAAGAGATTTATTTTTAGAATTTTATTTTCATGTTATTTAAAATTTTTTGAGTTACCAAGTTATTTTTTTCATAATGGGTTGAAAGAAAAGAGCATTTTGGGATAAGCTCTTATTAACATTTTACGTTTAAATGTTAAAACAGCTAATTTTCTAATTACTGAACTAAAATATTACACTTAGAAAATATAGTTAATAAAATACCTTAATGTTTAGCTTTGTGAGTCTTTTATGTTGAAGCTTTGGAAGTTCATGATGTGTTTTATATTTGTATCCCCCACCCTTTTACTGACCAGCCATCACACAACCTCTGTTTTTGGTGTCTCTGACAGGACCTTCAGGACAAACTGGCTGATGTCAGTAAAGAGTTAAGTCATTTACGCACTAAGTGTGCCGATAGAGAGGCTCTCATAAGCACTTTAAAAGTGGAACTACAAAATGTGCTGCACTGTTGGGAGAAAGAAAAGGCACGAGCAGTCCAATATGAATGTGAACTGCAGAAACTTTCCCAGGCTTTCCAGAAGGATACCGAGGTATTACCTGAGACAAGAATGTCAGGAAAAGCCTCCCACTAATCTCAGTTTTGTAAATTGACATACATCAAGTAACTATTTTTAGTCTTGTTTGACTTAATTCAAAAAAGTTGTTCAGAGCTGACTGTTTTGAACTATTCACGCCAGCTGTAAAACCAGTCATCCCATTCCTCTTGTGTCATTCTGTTTTGTAAGAGAGGTAATACAGATTAACCCTTCTATCACATGTACAATTGATTGTCTCTATTTAGAACATCCTCCGTCAAGCAGCTATGCTCCTGAGTCCTGTCAAGGTGTGCCTGATAGCCAATGACAAAATTATTATTATTATTGTTATTATTATTATTATTATTATTATATTTGGTGAATTTCTTGATTAACTTTTATTATAACTATTATTTTTTATTTCAGTTTTCAGTTGCTTGACATGGTAGAAAGAATGTTTTTTGGTTTTTTTTTTGTAATCAGATGAAAAACTGGACTTGAATCCTGGTACTTCTGTTTACAAACTATGTGAAAATAGACAAGCCACACAGCTTAGTCTCTCCACATCTGAGTTTCATTATTTTCAAAACAGGAATAATATTTACTTTAATATTAGACAATCTCCTCACTCTTCAGATAAAAATTTAGAAAAATACAAATCCCACAAAATTATAACTTTATTTGGATGCCCTAGAGAGTTGCCTGTCCATTTTTATTTATTAGTGACTTCTTAAAATATGATGACAAAACTTTCATATTCTGTATGAGCCTGTGTGAATGGAATTGTTATCTTGTATTTTCTTTTACCCATGGGATATAGAGCTAGTCTAGCTAGTATAGAACTGGTTTATCTGAGTTGTCCTGCATATTGAGTTCATTACTCCAACAAATATGAACATGAGTGCCAAGAGAGAAAAAAGGAAACATTCTTTCCCCTCTTCTTATAGTCTGGGATTTAAATTGTGTCCACATGAAGGGGCTGGAATTGTTCTACACATCAGATAATGATTAAAGTAAAGGAAACTGGAAGCCTGACTATATTGTAAAGTCAGCATGTCTACAGCATTGTGGTTGGGTTCAACATGTGTGAATTGATTTTGGACCTCGAGACTCTCTTTTCATGCCAAATGGATGATTATCATGCATGGTTTGTCACAGCCCAAGCAAAAAGGACATAATGGCGACACAATGAATTATCCTTGAGGATGAACTCGATGGCAAATGTTGCAGGGGGATGGTTTTAAGTGCCTGAATAGTACATTTGGTTAGTTATATTTAAACAGATTTTTAAACATCTCAGCCCAGTTGAAAATGCAAAAGACGTTTTTAATTGCGTAAAAAAGAAAAAGGCATAGCATGTTTATGAAGACTCTTCTGATATCCTGACTTGTTTATGATTTTAATTACATACTCAATTTTTTGGATTTTCAGTTGTTATATTTGGAAAAAATAAGGTGGCATAGAGGGAGAATTTTTAAAGATACACTTTTGAAATATGTCAGAAAACTTTCCCCACAATTTCTAATTACAAAATGTTAACTATGCTACATTTAGTTTTTATTATCTAGAAGATTAGAATTTCTATTTTTTAAATTTATTGGGGTGACAATTGTTAGTAAAATTACATAGATTTCAGGTGTACAATTCTGTAACACATCATCTATAAATCCCATTGTGTGTTCACCACCCAGGGTCAGTTCTCCTTCCATCACCATATATTTGATCCCCCTTATCCTCATCTCCCACCCCCCACCCCCCTTACCCTCTGGTAACCACTAAACTATTGAGAATTTGTATTTTTTCCCTCTTAAAATTTCTCCTTTAAAAATTTTTCTTTTTCTGCTGATCTGTTAAATCTTGAAGGAACTTATTTTATCTACATAAAATTTTCATTTTGCAGCTTCACAGTTACCTTGTCTTGAGTTCCGTTATTTGGGGCTTTATAAGATGAAACACCTTATAAAGATGGCCATTTGGCATTTAGTAAGTAAATTCTCTTTGTGTGTTCAAGATGAGATCAGCTTTTTACTGAATTCTACAGCACAGTGTTTCTAGGTCATTAAACTGGATAGTTTAGTTATTGCAATGGCAATATAATTTTAAAGAACTTTCTTTTACATATTTCTAATTGGACAGTTTTGAAGGTATGTCTTGGGCATCTATGTCCATTTTTTCCCCTGTTACTTTGTAATATTTAAACACCTACAAATGCCCTGTGTGCCAAACACTATATGAACTTATAGGTGGGTAAAACAAATGAGCCCATCTTCCATATCTTTCATATCACTGTCTGCTTTGCCTAAGGGGCTTGGGATAGATTTCCTATAAGTGGTAAGTAAACCGGAATCTCTGGAGAAAAAAGCTGAGTAATTGTGTACCTGTAAAGTACAGATATTGGTCTAACTTTTTCTTTGACAGAGTTGAGTAATGCTCTTCTCTTTATATGCTCTTTTTTTAAACTTAAAATAACATCTGTTTTAGCAAATATAAATATGAAATTGTAGAATGACCATACTGACTTGCAGTTAGAAGAGCTTAGAAACAACTAGTTCAGGTACCTCATATTACAATTGAGGAAGCTGAGGCCTGAACATGCTCTTACTCAGATCACGTCCTCAGTAGTAGCAGAGTGGGGGTCAGAGCCCCGTTCTTTCGGCTTCTAGATTTCAGATTTTAGTTTTGAATACTAAGTGTAAGCAATTCCCAGTTTCTTTCTGATGCTTCGTTTTGAATTGAAAAAAAAAAAGTGACAATATTCTGAGACTTTTCATTCTGAGTATTTCAATTCCTTTCTAGGTTCTTGAAATAAATTCTTTACCGTGTGTGTTATGTGTTTTACTTCTAAGAATGTTTGTATACTGGAATTAATTTTCTTTTTTTTCCTCTCATAGGAGAAGCTAACTTTCCTTCATACCTTGTATCAGCACTTGGTAGCAGGCTGTACGCTCATAAAACAACCAGAAGGCATGCTGGATAAATTCTCTTGGTCTGAGCTTTGTGCAGTCTTGCAGGAGAATGTTGATGCCCTGATCGCAGACCTCAACAGGGCTAATGAGAAGGTAACTGTCCTCAGGCACCAGATACCTCCATTAAATTCAGTGACATTTGTCCACATCACAGTATCATTAAGAGGGGCTGACATTCATCTTATTTCAAAAAGAATTTGGATGTTAATAATTCAATACCATTAATTATGGCTTGTCTACAACTCAGTTTGATGCCATTGCTGTGGGCATGTAAATGTGACTGAAGTCTCTATGAAGTCTCTAAGCTCCACTTTCTGTGCAGGACATGCTAATACTACTAGCCAGTATTAGCCACAGGGACCTAATTAAAAGAAAATAAATTAATCTTACTGATGAAGCAATTCAAAGAACTTAGTCATTTACATTAATAAACCAACTCTTTATGTTAGCATGAAATAGAAACAAGATACACTTATTCAAAAACACGATCTTAAAATTCTGCGCTTAGGAAATAATGAGGTGTTACTTTAAAAGCACTTACACATTTTAAATTATATGCATGGCATTTCTTAGAATATAACAAACTGTATCTTACCAACCCATTCAGTGCTTTAGATTGTAAGAAGTATATATTGTAGGAGAAAATGTAAGATTTTATAGTCACTTTATCATTCACAAGTCTAGGAATTAAGTCTTTCAAAAAAATTTAAAAGCCTTCTTTTGGTTATAGAAAATTAAAAGAGCTTAGCAGGCTAACATATGCCACCATTAAAGAGTCTTATCTTGGGTTTATTGAACTGGTCAGAACTATGTTTATGTGGTCTAATTTCCAGATCTTAATTGCAATGACATTGGCTCTTAAGGAACACAAAAATAAAAAACTTGTTTCCCAAAGGTTTTCTTTTTGTTTTTAATTTTGGCACAATTTTAGGGTGAGGCAGAGCATTTGACCTTGGTCTGATTGGCACATATAACGATAGGCACTGAAAAGTAGGAGTGAGGAAATGAGAGAATACATCGTGAGAGGCAAAAATGTTGTTCATGATTGTGAATGTGTGTATAACGGGTTTGAAAATTATTGGTAATTAAAATGATTCCATGTTCTCTGAGATGATATTATAGTTTAATAAATTTTTATGGTTTCAAGACATCATGAATTGTCATATTTGTTACATGATTAGGATTTTCTTTCCAGTGTTTTAAATGTGAATAAAATGGTTGGAAAATTCTATTTTATTATATATACAATGTTCGTAGATTTGTAAATCTCATTTAAGTACTTTCTTTCTCTTTTAGCTATCTGACTAGCTTGAGCTTTGGTTCTAGAGGAATATTCTTCTTAATTTTTTTTTTTTTTGTAGAATGAGTAGCTTTATTAGAAAGAGAAGAATAAAAAATTTGTCACCTAAGCATACAAATGGCACCATTTTCTGCTAAAATATGATAATTTGCCCTACTAATCTCTGTTTCATAATTTCTCTATTTTTATTTTAATTTAAAATGTTTATGATCTTAAGGAATAAAATATACTAGAAAATTTTGGATGTTTTTGGAAGATGTGATATAAGGAAATGGTTTTTCAGGATATCTCATTCTCTGTTGCATTTTTTCCATTTAGATATGTCATCTAGAGTACATCTGTAAAAACAAGTCTGATACGATGAGAGAGCTTCAGCAGACCCAGGAAGACACCTTCAACAAAGTGGCAGAGCAGATCAAAGCCCAAGAGAGCTGCTGGCACAAACAAAAGAAGGAACTGGAGCTGCAGTACTCGGAGCTCCTTCTGGAGGTGCAGAAGAGGGCCCAGGTATGCTGCTTCCAGACAGAGCTTTAAAAAATGGCTGCTCATCTTTACCTCAGGTGTTTTCTTTCTGTTCCACTGCCAAGTCCATTTGAAACTTCTTGAGGACTACACAGAACTTGTTAGGCACAAGTAATACATATGCAGACACATACACGTTAATGGATATGTGTTGTGTACGTGTGTGTATTAAGGATTGTCTTTCACTGAAGTTTGAAAATAGATGGGTTTCTGGTTAATATATCTCAGGATGCATTGATCAGTTAAATGCTAAAATTGTATTTCTTTTTTTTAATTAAAGTTTTTGGAGTGATAATTGTTAGCAAAGTTAGATAGATTTAAGGTGTACGATTCTGTAATACATCATCTATATATCACATTGTATGTTTACCACCCAGAGTCAGTTCTCTTTCCATCACCATATATTGGATCCCCTTTACCCTCATCTGCCATCTCCCTCCCCCTTCCCCTCTGATAACCACTAAACTATTGTCTGTGTATTTCTTTTTAAAATAGAAGGTTAAGAGGTTTGGCAAAATATTACCAGTTTTTAGGTAGGTACCCTTTTATCCAGTTTATTCTACTTGTAGGGGTTCCTATGCAAGCCATCATTTTAATTCATTTGGGGTTGAAATTTCCTATAGCTCCTAACATTGTATAAGAACTAGAGTTATAGTTTTAGACCCAGTATCAAAATAATTGACTGTGAGATATGTCATGCCTTCTATGCTGGATTTGATTGGGAACAGAAGTTATGGGTAGTTAACATAACCGTATTTTTCCCTACACAAATTGTCAGTATAATTTATATTGTTGCCCAATCAGGAATAACACAATGGTAGTATATACTTTTTTCATATTAAATTTAATAATAGGTCACTTGTGCTCAAGATAGGATGCTTAGGAACCAGAAGGTTGGATGTTCTTCCCATGTTTGATTCAGCATTTAACCTCTTGTTTGGTCCACTCGTGTGTATACTGGCAAGTATAATTAAAAACAATAACATATATATATATATATATATATATATATATATATATACACACACACACATACATACAAATATATATATATATATATATATATATATACACACACACACACACATATATATATATATATATATATATATATATGTTTTGTTGTTGTCTGTTTGTTTTTGTTTGCCAATAAACAGTTTGGATTGCTTAAAATAGGACCATTTTGTTTTCCTAAGCATAAGGGCCCTATGTGCACTTAGGCCTTTCTCTATGAATTTGAATGAATTAATAGACTCCCTTAGAGTAGCCGTTTGTTCTCTGTATTAGGGTGCCTCGTGATTTGCTCTGCATTATCTACTACTGAAGTAAAAGACCTAAACTATTTATTTTATATTTTTTAGCAGTAACATTGACATATAGTGAACAACTCTTACATGTACACTTTGATGTTTTGGTCAATGCAAACAGCCATGTAACTATCATCCCACTTAAGACTTAAAACATTTTTATTACACTAGAAAGTTCTCATGCCCACCTCCAGTCTGTTTCCACTCTCCATAGACAACCATTGTGTTGATGCCTATTATCATAGATTACGTTCACCTGTTCTTGAATTTCCTCTCAATGTAATCATTCGGTGTATGTCTTTGGTGGTTGACTTATTTCACTTAATATTTTTCATATTCATTCATGTTGTTGGATATATCAGTAGTTAATTCTTTTTTTATGGCCGAGTAGTATTCCATTTTATAATTATACCACAATTTGATAGATTGTGAATTGATAGATATTAGATTGTGAATCGATGGATATTTGTTTTTTTTCCAGTTTTTGGCTATTGTAAATAAAATTGTCACAGAGGTTGTACAAGTGTTTTGTTGACATATGTTTTGATTTTTCTTGGTTAAAAGTACAATTGCTAGGTTATAGGATTGTTGTATATTTATTAAAATCCGTCAAAGTTTTTTTTTAGCAAAATGGTTGTATCACTTTATATTTCTATCCTCAGTGTATTAGAGTTTGCATTGTTTTATATCCTCTGCAACATTTGATATTGTCAGTCTTTTAAATTTTAGCCCTTCTAGTTGTTTTAAAATGGTACTTCATTGTGATTTTAATTTACATTTTCTTGGTGATTGATGACGTTGAGCATTTTTCATGTACTTATTGGCCATTCATACATTTTCTTTTGTGAAGTATCTCTCTAAGTATTTGCCCATTTAAAAATGTGGGTTGTTTGTGTTTTTATTATTGATTTGTAAGAGTTCTTTATATATTCTCGGTGTAAATCCTTTTACATATATATGTATCAGAAATATTTTCTTCCAGTTGCTCATTTGCCTTTTCAGTTTTTAATGTTTCTTTTGATCATAAGTTTTAAAATATTATTGAAATCCAACTTACAAATCTTTTTCCCTTTAGAGAATTTATTTTTATGTGTTAAGTAATCTTTCTGTATCCCAAGGTTGTGAAGATAATCTGTTGTTTCTTTCTTTTTTTTTTTAAAGATTTTATTGGAGAAGGGGAATAGGACTTTATTGGGAAACAGTGTATTTCCAGGACTCTTTTGGGGAACAGTGTGTTTTTTTCCCAGGACCCACCAGCTCCAAGTCAAATTGTCCTTTCAATCTTAGTCGCGGAGCGCGCAGCTCAATTCCAAGTCCAGTTGTCATTTTCAATCTAGTTGTGGGGGTCACAGCCCACCACCTATGTGGGAGTTGAACCAGCAACCTTGTTGTTAAGAGCACGCGCTCCAACCAACTGAGTTATCTGGCCATCCCAATCTGTTGTTTCTTTTAGTTTTATAGTCTTAGTTTTTGTATTTTGGTCTGTGATCCATTTCAAATTAATTTTTGCGTGTGATGATAGGTAGAGGCTGAGGTTCATTTTCCCTTTGCATTTACTTGACTTTCCCACACCACTTGTTCAAGACTTGACTTTCTCATTGCATAGCCTTCCTCTTTTTGTGAAAAACAATTGATCATGTATGGGAACCACAGGTTTGTTGTCCATTCTCATAGTTTTGCCTTTTATGGAGTGTCATATAAAGGGAATCATACAGTGTGTAAAGGAAAACTAGTGAAATTATATAGCATTTTTGATATGACAAAGAAATCTGTGTAAAAGGTATCCATCCTTTATTTTCAGGTTTTTTTCCCCTCCCCAAAATAAGACTGTTTTATGGGAGGATAATTTTTTGAATATTATTTTTGAAATTATACACACTAAGGAACATTTTAGTACTAGGAATGCTTCTGTCCCATTTGAAGGAAATGTTCTTTCTGTTTGCTTTAAAAATATTGGCCTTTAATCACCTTATGCAAAAAACATAGGTTTTTTTTTTTAAGGAAAATTTGCTCTTAAAGCCGTTTCCAGCCTTACCATCAAACAAGCTTTGTTCTTCAGGAATAATTCACAGTAAATAATGCAGTACCTCTGACGGTCCCTGTGGAATATCCGAATAATTTAAAACAGAATTCTGACATGTTGATCAGTTCCAAATTATTTTTGCAAACTATATCTTTTTTTGATTGTATATTTCTTTCTCTTTACATTTAAAAAGCTTTTTATTCAGTGCCTATTATTGGTAAAACACTGTGGTAACCACAAAGGAAAAGTGTATAAAGGATTATTTAATTCATTCAATATTTATTAAATACCTGTGGGGTATAGAGCACGGTGACAGGCGCTGTAGTAAATAATTCCTGGCCTCTAGGAATTACTCTATTGTATTTGAGGGAGAGTAGATATATACACATGATATAAATAAGTAGCAGTGTAGGAATTAAATGCTTGAGTAGTTTAATTATGTTCAGAGATGGTCAAAGTCAGTGTGAGTGAGAATGATAGTAAAGGGAATAGTCTAGTCATGGAATAGATAGATTCTGAAATGGGTTCTGAAGATTACTAGAATTTGAATAACGTTAGGGGAGTGGAGATGGAGAGAACCTAGGGGTGCTAGAGAATGTGGTTAATTTGTGAAAAGTGCTGGTGAGGTTCCTGTCTGGATACTAAAGGAGCAGATGTTTCTCTCCTTTTTCTTCAAGTGGAGGCTATGGGAGAAAGTGAAGCCTTACGTGAGAAGGCATGTGGGGGTGTTGTGACTTGAGTGGAGAACCTTGGGTTAGTAAAGACAAAGGTTAAGCGATAGGATTGGATTGACATAATCTGACATAGCATTGAAATGGGCATGAATTGCTGGTGGTGATGATAGCTGGAACTAGGCTGGTAACAGTGGAGATGAATCAGGATGTATGTTTTTCTTGCTGATGGTTTTGATTTGGGAATGCAGAAAATAGGGTGAAGGAAGGAAGAGTTAAGAGGGACTACAAAATTTTTGACTTGGATGGTTTGGTGAATGTTGGTGCAATTTCCTAATATAAAGAAGACTGTTATGAACCCTTTTAGGACTAAAATCAACAGTACTGGCCTGGATACTTTAGCTTGAGATGGCTGTGAGGCATTTTACTGGAGATGTCTACTAGACAGTCAGATCTGTGATTCTGGATTTCAATGGAGATGCCAGGGATGTAGAAATGTACATCCATTAAGAAATGAACAAAACTCTCAACTCTCATTAAGTCTTAATATTACTGAGGTTTTTTTTTTTTTTGTTAACCTAATTTGTCACTAAGAGCTTTGAAAATTTAATTTCATTGTTTAAAAATCTTTAATTAAAATATCCCACTTTATTAATCCTAGTTATATAGTTGATATTGGCCTGGTTGATATATATTTTTTAATAACCTTTGATACTTGTTATTTGATTATAATTACTTAAACCAAGAATGATTTAAGACAGCAGATGGTTGTTAAACGGTCTTTAGAGGTTATTTATATTTAAACAGACTTCACATGTATTCTTTTTCTTCTTTTAACGATTTTTATTCTTTTAGCAATTGTGAATGGCTTCTCTTTCTTACAAGTCTCATGAAATCATCCATAGTGGTAGTAATTAGTATTAATCTGAACTTTTTAATATATAATCATTATAAATGATCAAAATTTGGGGGCCACGAAATGACATAAAAATCTTCAGAAATTGCCTTGTTACATGCCACTACTTCTGCTAGGTAACCTAAAATGAAAAGTGGCTGTGTAAGGCAGGAATCTCAGTCCTGTTTTTAAAAAATTCTATCATGTTCCTGTTTTTCTTTAGATGGAGAGAAGTGGGGTATTTTTGGTAATGTATTTTAAATTTTTATTTTTTTCTGTCCATGTTTTGATTACCTTCTCATCCTCATCCCAGGACCACCTATTTCTGGCTGCCTCTTTAAAATGCTGTTAGCTTTAACCTGATGGGTTGTGGAAATAGACCAGCTGTACACCGTGGAGGAGTTTGCAATGAATCATGCGCTAAAATGAAACCTTTTCCACGATTGCCTTGCTTTCCTTGTACTCCTCCTTCAGCATTCCATTTGATTTGGACCAATGGGTTTGAATATTATTTTTAAATATTTAAAATATCATTGGCAAATATAACTTTTCACCATTTTTTACTCTAAAACGTAAGTTTTGTTGGAAAAACACTTCTGCCTGAGATTTTGAGATCTGTAAATATGTAAATAGGTGGCCACCTGGAATCTGATTAAATTCATGTTTATTTCTACTACATAGCTATGACCAATGTGCCTCTTTTATATTTTCTACAGTTTTCCTTTTTTTGGCTCTAATTGAGCTGATGGAATTGATTTTGGAGGGAATATGGAATTAACCTTTGTAATTTTCATATACTTCCCTCATTCTATCCCTGTTCCCTGCAACCCTGTTGTTACCCTTGGCAGTCTTTATTTGTATTTCTGATTCTCCACCCATTTACTAAAGCATAGAGACTGTTCCAGGATTTTGTGGCTTTTCATAACTTTTCAGATAAAGTTTAAATTCCTTAGTTTAATCATCTGTTATCTAATTTTATCTTCTAAAATTTTCATCATTCTCCTGTTTTCTTCAGACGTACTGGATTATTTGTACTTCCTTAGAACACATTATCCTGTTTTCTGACTCTTCTGTTTTTACATGCTAGTCTTCCTGCTTTCTCTAGCTACAATTTGAGTGTCAGTCTCTTGAAAGGATGTCTCACCTCTTCCAAGCAGTTCACCTGGCTAGTGCTTCTCACAGTTTCTGGCTTCTTTCAGCTGATACCAGTGGGATCCCACCTCCTTTGCAAGTGTCCTTGTCTGGAGCTCTGGGACACAGTCCCGATGAGAGCGTCCCGCTACCACAGCTTGTCTGCCAGTGGAGATGTGGTTAGGGGCAAGCCACAACTCCTTTATTTCCTCATTCCTTTGTTTCTCACAGAAGTGGCTGGGTCAGACTTTGGAGAAGAGTTAGAGTAAATAAAGGGAATTACAGTATAGAAACATTTAAAACCATGTCTAAAATACAGCTTTTTCCCTGCCCAAGGGCAAGCATTGAAGAAGTTGAATCCTTCAGAGAGTGGCCTTTTGTATATGGCCTTTACTCTTTTGTGCTCAGGATTATACCTCTGAGTGCCTCCTTCTACTTACTGTACACCTTTGGGAACCTGTCCTCCAGACTCAGAATTGCTTTTGGTTCAGAAGTTACTTTCCTTAGCAGTATATTTGTGCAAGTTTGAATTTTTTCGCTACTACCTGTGAACATTGTCAATGGTAGGCTTTGCCACCAAATCTTGCAGAGTAGTCAAGAGTTTGTACGAGGGCAGACAATTAAGTTCGTGAACTCATCCTAGAAAAAGTGCTACATACCGCATTGCTGAATATCACTGTGGTCACCCTCGAAGTACTCCCCTTGGGAAGCTATGCACTGTCACCAGCACCTAGTCCACCTTTCAAAGCAATTTTGGAACTCTTTTTCTGGAATGGCAATCAGAGCTGTAGTCGTATTACACTTGATGTCCTGAATGGCATCAATATGTCTTCCTTTCAATATTCCTTTATCATTGGGTAAACAAAGAAGTCTTGGGGGCAAGATCAGGTGACTATAGAGGGTGTCCCAATAGTTATTTGTTTATTGGCTAAAAACTCCCTCACAGACAGTGCCGTGTGAGCTGGTGCATTGTTGTGGTGCAAGAGCCATGAATTGTTGGCGAAAAGTTTAGGTCATCTAACTTTTTCATGCAGCCTTTTCAGCACTTCCAAATAGTCAACTTGGTTAACTGTTTGTCCAGTTGGTAAAAGTTCATAATGAATAATCCCTCTGATATAAAAAATGGTTAGCAACATCATTGCAACAAGTTCGTGAACTTAATTGTCAGTACTCTGATTTTTCTCCTAGTCTGATGATCACCTTTGAGGTCTTCCTGCCAATGTAAGTTTTAGAAATTCCTTTGACTCTTTTAGTTGTTTTGTGGGTAATTCTTGAATCACAAACACACTATAAGCCTCTCCCAAAGATCAACAGTAAATTTTAGACAGAGTGCAGTCTGAACTAGTAATACAAAGATAAGTATTTTCCTGACTGCCCCCAAAAGGATTCTCTCACAATGAAGACAGCACTTCACTTTATCATATATATATACAAATTCGATTGAACCTACTTATTCAAATTGAACCCCCGTGGCCTACTCGTAAAAAGGAAGAGGTTCATGGCCAAGTCATGGCATCTTGCTTGGCCAAGTAAAGATCCAAATGAAGCCATCAAATCACCATTGATTATACAGATTAGATTAAATTATGTTAGGGTCGCTATGGCCAGCCTCTCTATCGGTGGATTAGGCTTTTTCTTTTTTAAAAAAATTCTTTCTATTACATACTTCAATCCTACTTGTCCTTTGTTGTGACCCTCCAAAAGCCTGTTAATGTCATGACAATGATGTGTTTGTACCTCTGGCGATCATGCATAGCTCTATCATAGCATTATACCACAATAATTGATTTACTTGTCTGTTTTCCTAGCACATGCAATTTAGTGAGTAATCGATAAATGTTTATTGAATGATAAATGCATCTGTAAAGGAAATTGGGATCTGATATCTTCTAAAATTTACTCTACCTCAGCAATTCCTAAATGATTAGACATAAGATTTCATAGAGAGCTAGCTTATTTTCTAATGATTAAAATGTGCTACCTGCAGTTTAAATTTGTTAGTGTTTCAAATTAAGTTTTAGAATCAGAGAGCTGCTGAGGTTCAGCTTACAACTAGTATTTCCTCCTACAACTAGCGCTGTATTTTGTATGTAAGAAAGGAACTGAAATATAAGTATGTTCTGAGAGCCAGTCCCTTCTCTTCTGGTAAATGGCAGACAGTCAAGTGCTATTTGTTGTATCACTGATTTAACCCTTTGTTTATTTTGGTAGAAGTGAAATATTTATATATATATATATATATATATATATATATATATATATATATATATATGAGAACCTCTATTGGTATAATTTCTGTTTAAAAGCAGGAAATAAAAGTTAGTGAGGAATGGAAGAGGAAAACTTATGAGAAATGGAAGAGGGGAAATTATCTATTTCTAAATATGTGTATTTATTTGTAAGTGTGCAGGAAATTCATGAAGTATTTTTAAATTTATGTGTTCTACTTTATAAAAAGCTTCTATGTAAGAGGATTTAAAAATCAATGTGCACATTCAGATCTAAGCTATTTGGCCCACTGTTGTTGTATCATATGTATTTTTTGGATATTTTAGAACATGGATCTTTTGAAGAAGTAGTAGTTTTGTCAGGAAACATTTTTTTCTTTCTATAAAGAGGTATTAATAAAACGCCTATTTGTTTCATGATTAAATATATTATTTGACTTCTCTTCTTATAGAAATTTCAGGAAATTGCTGAAAAAAATATGGAAAAATTGAACCGTATTGAGAAGTCACATGAACAGTTGGTTCTTGAAAATTCACGCGTCAAAAATGTCTTATCACAGACTCAAAAGGAGCAAACATCCTTGCTGGCAGCCTGTGCATTGATGGCTGGTGCCTTATATCCTCTCTATAGCCGATCATGTGCCTTATCTACACAGAGAGATTTTCTCCAGGAGCAAGTTAACACCTTTGAGTTGTTCAAATTGGAAGTAAGAACTCTAGCCCAGGCTTTGTCAACAGTAGAGGAAAAAAAGCAAGAGGAAGCCAAGATGAAGAAAAAACCATTCAAAGGATTGATACGTGTATTCCGGAAAGGTGTTATTGCAATTTTGGCAGCAAACAGACTCAGGGTTTTAGGCCAATCATGTGCCTCTCTTTTTACCTGGATGGAAAGTTTCAAAGAAGGCATAGGCATGTTAGTGTGTACAGGAGAGCCGAAAGACAAACATAAATTTCCAAGTAAGACAAATTGTGCTTTTAAAATTCTAAGTTGAATATAAGTGATGTACAATGTGAATATGTTTTGCCATTACGCAAAAACTTAAAAAAAATCATTTAATATATTAAGTCATATAACATAATCCCATGCGTATATAAATACATGTGTGTATAAATGTATATTTATGTATAAATTAGGTTTTGATTTTTTGTTTTAAACATTAAAGTATAAAGAAAGTAGCAAATATATGTAATTTCAACGTTGTCTGGCTTTATTATATTTGAATGATCTTTTCACAGTAGAGTGAAGAGTTTATAGAGCAATTTTTCAATTAAATTAATCCAGAGACTGCCCTATTTAAAATTAAATATCAGTATAATTTATTTTCACTTTCTATGAATCAGTATAAAATGATCAGAGTTAAAAATCTATTGAAGAACTCAGTGGAAATGAAACAAATATAAATGAGACATATATAACATTTTTTGAATGCTATCCTAAGGAAACAATGATTTCAATTTTTAACATCAAGCTCTTAAGTAATGTAAGTAGAACTAAAGAAAATTTCCTTCTCTCTCTTTTTTGATGTCCAATGACAGTTAACAGTCAAATATATAAATAAATAGTCAATCAAATCTAACATTTCTTGTAGACTTTTCTGCATCAGGCAAAGTTCTGTCTACAACTTTTGATCTATTTCTTAAATAGTTAAACATTACTATGAATTTTAAACATGGATTTTAATAAATTTTTGTAGCATTGCATAATGGATTTTTTTTTCAACTTTTGCAGAACATCAAAAGGAGCAGTTACGTTGTTTGCAAGCGCTCAGTTGGCTCACCAGTTCTGACCTTCTTGCTGCAATAATCACTTCTATGGCTGAGTTACAGGAAGTCATTACTAAAACAGGTATGATTCCCTCTTTTATGTTCTTGCAAAATTCATTTAAAAGTAAATGTCCAGAAAAGCTTTATGGTACAAATTCTAATAAACCATCTAGGAAGAAAATACATTTGTTATCATCTTTCTTTTATTCAGGTGCAGAGACATTGTTAAATCTATATTTAATGATGTAGGGAATTAATGTAAATGTTGATGGGTAATTTTGTCTTTATGGGGAAATTAAATGACATTTCTTGGTGAATATATCCACCTTATTTTTTTTCCCTTTGTGATCTGATTTTCCTATGGAAAGCTCATAATTAGCTTTTTTATTAAGTAAAACTGGTAATGTTCTTTCCAATGTTTTAGTCTTTCTTCATTTCTATTTCTGGCTATAAATTTTAGAACTTTGAGTAATAACTAAGCCAGTAGAAAATTTTCCTCTCTCATTTGGTAATGTGTTTTTATTTTTTCTAATTAATTTTAAGTAGAGTTAACTTGAATTGCCTATTCCTTTCCACCAGGTGTGGAACGACCTATAATTTGTGATTTCGAAAGGTCTAAAATTCAAGTTTATTTTTTCATGACTGAGATAACATGATGTGTTTAGGTGAAAAGTTCAGTGAAAGCTAATTGCTCTATGCTAGGAGAATAACATACTGTTACCTACTGGTTAAGTTATGTCATTGGACTAATAATTATTGTCATTTCAGACACATTAATACCACAAATAATATAATGCACTTGTTAATAGTTGCCTGCTTGATGAAATGTTGTAAGCATTAATGAAATAATTTGGGATGTAATTTAATTATCTAGATAGCTCTGCTTTGTAAATACACGTCATTCAGTGTGATTTCAAGTAGCTAAACCTAAGCTTTTGTAGAAGGAAATTTATGATTCAAAGGTTGTTTTTTGCATTGTGGTCATTGATATTGGTAAGCAATATGCGTGTTTAATGGATTGGCAAAATCTCAACACATTGGTTTAGGAGTCTGAAATAAAAGTCTAAATAAGTGTATTTTAAGAATGGTGGTATTATAACTTCAAAGAAAACTGAACATTTTTGAAAGAACTTATTAAAAGTTTTGGATTTATTTTAATAAACAGATAATTTGTGTTAGCCATATTTTTTGTGGATATGTGGACACTTAAAAGTAGATTGGTTTCTTAAGCTATAATCTTGTTTTAATGTTATTCTATACTATTACTTTGTTGGATGTGTTTTCCTCTTATTTCCATGTTATATATACTTTAGGAGGTAAAAGAAAAATATGTCACTTGGTCTGGCCCTATAGAAAATATGCACAATGGTTATAGAACAAGAATGACAACTCATGAACAATGCTAGGCAAACTGTAGTCAAAGATTGGGTTGGGCAGTATAGGCTTTGAACGTAGGAATCCAAAGAAGATGTATTGCAACATGGGCATATGATTGTTGGGGACGTTTCAGGGGGAGCTGGTAATTTAGTTGGGCCTAGAATGATAATAAATTAGAGAGGAGAGATGGCATTCAGATGAAGGGCAAGGTTTAAGCAGAGATGCGGAGGTGGGAATAAGCACAGAATGGGAAGAAGGGACATGAAAGAGATGAGAATGGAAATCCATGCCTAGCAGACCTGGCTTATAGATGGTGATTCCTAAAATGTAATAACTATATTAGGGATTTGTGGGAGAAAGTTTGGATTATTGGCATGGGATTAGATTGTAGAAGTTTTATAAAAGTAGGCAGTGATCCCTGCCCTCAGCACGTTTTCCAAAAGTGGCCCCTTGTAACATTTTTAAGTTAAAATGTTGACACTATGGTTATTGAAACCCTGATAAAAATAGGTGTAGCTAAGACCTATCAAGTATAAGGTAGACCAAGAGTGGTGTCTCTTAAGTGCTTGCGTATTCTAGGAACACAGCTGCCTTTGATGTTAGAACCTGGTTATGCCTCTAGTAGCTTGAAGAAATAGCAAGTTCAGGGAAACTTACTTTTAGGGGAAGCTTTAAATGTTTGTTACCTAACGAACACTACTTAAGGAAGAGAAAGTAACTTGCTTATAGGGGGAGGGAGAATAATTGGTGCATCAATTTCCTAAAGCGTATTGGAAGGGATGTGGTCTGGGCAGGTAGATAATTGACTATTACTGGACTAGTACAGAAATAATCAGTGTGGACCTCTTCTGCAGGTGACTTAACTAGCTCGGCTTATAGAATAATTCCTTCAACATGATGAGGGGTTAATATATTATCTTTTCCAGGTTGCATGTTTTCATTTTTAAATGTATCCTAGTAGTAGAAATTTCAGATGTTTTAGCATACAGGATGGGAACATAGTTTCAGACAGTTAAAGTATATGAAAGGTTATCAACAGATAATAATGAGGGTAATAAATGTAAAGCCATAGCAGCTTATATAGTCACGTTGAGTTTATAATTTAAGTGTGTGAATAACCTAAGAAGGTAAGCATTATTGTATAGTAGAAAGAGCACTAGCTTTGAACAAGGCAGATTTGATTTTGTGTCTAGCTCTGTTAGTTATTAGTGGTGTGAAATTGGGCAAGTTACTTAACTTTACTGGCCCACAGACTCTATCCATAAATGGAGATGGCGTCATCTTCCTGGTTGTTACGAGGGTTTAATAAGATAATTTTGTTAAAATTTTGTACAGTACCTGACATAGATGGGTGCTAAAAAAATTGTTCCCTACCACGCATCTCACCATGAAAGTAGTACATAACATGAAAGAAGAGACACTAGGTGTCTACCTGTACACATTTTTAGTCTATTCATTATTAATTTTCTATTCTAAAATTGCTCAAGTGCTCTATAGTGGTGGTAACACAGTGTAGGGTTAAGTAAGGATTCTGCCTCACTTTCAATACTGGTTCTGACTAGCTGTGTGACATAGCAAGTTATTTAAATTCTTTATTTTATTTATTTGTTAAATGAGAATATAGTTATCACTTATCTCATAGAGTTGTTTAGAGGACTAAATGACTTAATTTGTAAAGTGCTTAATATAGTCTTTGTTTACTAGTTTGCTTACTTTTCTTAGTTTCTTACTTTTCAAATATTGGTTATTATGAAGATTTATTGCATTAACTGAATAATAAAGAACATTCATAAAAATTTGGATCCAATGAAAATACGTTTACCTTAAAATTTCAAGATAATTTACATATCTCATACAGCTCTAACTTTTTAAAATGTGGTTTTGTTATAAATAAGCATATACAGATCAAGGAGAAATTTCTTCTTCAGAATATAGTGAAGTTATTATGTTTGGGGGCATTGCAGGATTGCTTCCTTTGTAACTAATAGAAGACCCATTTAAAGTAGATGAATTGTATAAAATTTTTTCCTCCCAAATGATAGAAAGTTTGGACATTGGTAGAAATCCAGACTGTGTCTTTCTGCTCTGCCATCCTTAGCATCGTCATGTTTATGCCTCCTCGTTTTAAGCTGGCTACTCTGCTTTCAGGCGTCAACATTGTGTAAGGGCAGGAAGGAAAAGGTAAGGACGTAATGTGAAGGCATTCATACATTGTTGGTGGGAAATGAAAAATGATACGGCTGCCTTGGAAAAGAGTCTAGGAATTCCTCAAAATGTTGAACAGAATTATCATAGGCACCAGCAATACACTCCTAGATATATAGCCAAAAGAAATGAAAACATATATCCATATAAAAACTTGTGCATGACTGTTCATTGTAGCCTTATGCATAATAGCCAAAAAGTGGAAAAACCCAAATGTCCATCAACTGATGAATGGATAAATATCTAAATGATGAAATATTGTTCGGCCATTAAAAGGAATGATGTACTGATACATGCTGCAACATGGATGAACCTTGAAAACACTATGCTAAGTTAAAAAAAAGCTACTCACAAAAGATCACATATTGTATGATTCCATTTTCAGGCATACCTCATTTTAATTGTGCCCCACTTTATTGTACTTGACATTTATTGTGCTTTTTTTTTTTTTTTTTTTTTTTTAACAAATTGAAGGTTTGTGAGAACTCTGCATTGAGCAGTCTATTGGCACCGTTTTTCCAACAGCATTTGCTTACTTTGTGTCTCTGTGTCACGTTTTGGTAATTCTTGCAATATTTCAAACTTTTTCATTCTTATTATATTTATTGTGGTGACTTGTGATCAGTGGTCTTTGCTGTTACTATTGTAATTGTTTTGAGGTGCCACAAACTGTACCCGTGTACGATGGTGAACTTAGTAAATGTTGTGTGTGTTCTCACTGCTCCACTGACCAGCCCTTCCCCAGCTCTCTCCCTCTCCTTGAGCCTCCTTGCTCCCTGAGACACAGCAATTTTGTAATTAGGCCAATTTATAATCCTACAATGGCCTCTAAGTGTTAAAATGAAAGGAAGAGTTGCACGTCTCTCGTTTTAAATCAAAAGCTTAGTGAGGAAGGCAGGTCAAAAGCTGAGATAGACTGAAAGCTAGGATTCTTGGCGTCCAACAGTGAAATTGTGAATGCAAAGGAAAAGTTCCTGAAAGAAATTAAAAGTGGGGAATGGACAATGTGATATATAGATGATGCATTACAGAATTGTACACCTGAAATCCATGTAACTTTACTAACGATTGTCACCCCAATAAACTTTAATTAAAAAAAATTAAAAGTGTTACTCCAGTGAACACAGGAATGACAAGAAAGTGAAACCAGCCTATTGCTGATACAGAGAAAGTTTTACTGGTCTGGATAGAACGTCAAACCAACAACAACATTTCCTTAAGCCAAAACCTAATCCAGAGCAAGGCCCTAACTCTCCTCAATTCTATGAAGGCTGAGAAAGGTGAGGAAACTGCAGAAGTTTGAAGTTAGCAGAGGTTGATTCATGAGGCTTAAGGAGAGAAGACATCTCATAACATAAATGTGCAAAGTGAAGCAGCAAGTGCTGATGGAGAAGCTGCAGCAAGTTATCCAGAAGAGCTAGCTATGATAACCAATGAAGATGGCTACACGAAGCAGCAGCTTTTCAATGTATCTGAAACAGCCTTATACTGGAAGAAGATGCCATCTAGAACTTTCATAGCTAGAGAGGAGAAGTTAATGCCTGGTTTCAAAGGCTTCAAAGGGCAGGCTCACTGTCTTGTTAGATCCTAATGCAGCTGGTGATTTTAAGTGGAAGCCAATGCTTATTTACCATTCCAAAAGTCCTAGGGCCCTTAAGAATTATGCTTAATCTACTCTGCCTGTGCTTCAGAAATGGAACAACAAAGCCTGAATGATAGCACATCTGTTACAGCATGGTTTACTGAATATTTTAAGCCAACTGTTGAGACCTACTGCTCAGAAAAAAAGATTTCTTTCAAAATATTACTGCTCTTGACAATGTACCTGGCTACCCCAGAGCTCTGATGGAGATGTACATAAGATTAATGGTGTTTTCTTTACCTGCTAACACCACATCCATTCTGCAGCCCATGATTCAAGGAGTAATTTCAACTTTCAAAACTTATTATTCAAGAAATACATTTCGTAAAGCTATAGCTGTCATAGTTGTGATTCCTCTGATGGATCTGGGCCAAAGTAAATTGAAAACCTTTTGGAAATGATTCACCATTCTAGATACTATAAAGAACACTCATGATTCGTGGGAAGAAATCAGATGTCAACATTAACAGGAGTTTGGAAGAAGCTGATTCCAACCCTCATGGATGACTTTGAGGGGTTCAAGACTTCAGTGGAGGAAATAACTACAGATTGGAAATAGCAAGAGAACTAGAATTAGAAGTGGAGGCTGAAGATGTGATTAAACTGCTGCAATCCAATGATAAAACGTTAAAAGATGAGGAGTTGCTTCTTATGGATGAGCAAAGAAAGTGGTTTCTTGATATGGAATCTACTCGTGGTGAAGATGTGAAGATTGTTGAACTGGCAACAAAGGATTTAGAATATTACACAAACTTAGTTGATAGAGCAGAAGCAGGGTTCTGCTGTGGGTAAGATGCTATCAGAGAGCATCACATATTGTAGAGAAATCATTCATGAAAGTCACAAGTCAATCAATGCAGCAAACTTCATTGTTGTCTTATTTTTAAAAATGGCCATAGCCACCCCACCATTTGCAACCACTACTCTGATGAGTCAACAGCCATCAACATTGAGGCAAGAGCCACCACCAGCAAAAAGAATATGCCTCATTGAAGGGTCAGATGATGGTTCAAATTTTTAGCAATAAGGTATTTTTAAATTAAGGTATGTTTTTAGACATGATGTTACTGCATAATTAATAGACTACAATATGGTATAAACATAATTTTTATATGCACTGGAATACCAAAAAATTTGTGTGACTCACTTTTTTGGTGATATTTGCTTTATTGAGGTGGTCTTGAACCAAACCCATGTATCTCTAAGGGATGCCTGTATTTAAAATGTGCAGATTAGACAAATCTAGAGACAGAAAGTAGATAAGTGGTTGCCTAAGGCTGGGTAGGTTGTTGGAGGTTATGGGAAGTAACTGCTAATGTATATGGAGTTTCTTTTTGGGGTGACTGAAATGTTATAAAGTTGTGATGATGGTTGCACAACTCTGTGAATATATTAAAAACCATTGATTTGTACACTTTAAGTGGGTGAATTGTATTATATGTGAATTATGTATCAAGAAAGTTGTTAAAAATATGAAGTCATGTGGCTGCTGAATATATCCCTTTGTACCATGAGGCAAAAGCTTTCCCGAAAACATTCCCACCCTCAGAAGGCTTCTGCTATTGTTTCATTGGCCTAAACTGGATCACACACTTATCCTTAACTGGCTGGCTGGAATTGGCAAAAGAGAAGGAAGAGTTTATGGGTGGAATGGATCAGCTAATCAACAATGTCTGCAATAGAGAGGATTCAGATTTCAAAAAACCAATTACCTCCACATCTACTGCCTCAGTTTTAAAAATGGTCAATTCAGAAAACTTGAAAAAAAAAGAATCAGATAACAATAACAAAAATAAAAATAGTTTCCTATCATACAGGCATAGTTAACTATTAAAATGTGTGTAATGTTATTCTAATCTATTTTACCCCTTAATCTCTCTCTGTCTCCCTATCCACCCACTTTTCCTCCCTCCCCCCTTCCTACCGTCCATCCTGCCACCCACGAATCCATCCACTAACAGACTAGCAAATGTTATAAATTATATCATAAGCTACATACTGTTTTATATTTGCATTTAAAAATGATTTTGAAATAACCTTAAACTTGTAGAAAAGTTGCAAGTACACAACAGAGAAGTCCTTTTTTTTCTGAATGATTTGAGATCAAGTTGCTGAAATGATGCCCCATTACTCATATTTTAGTGTGCATTTCTGAGACATCCTTGTACATAATCAGAGTGTACTGGTCAGCATCAGAAAACATTACCCATGTTTCCCCGAAAATAAGACCTAGCCAGACCATTAGCTCTAATGCGTCTTTTGTAGCAAAAATTAATATAAGACTTCGCATTATATTATTATATTGTATTATATTATGTTATATTATATTGTATTATATTACATTATTATATAAGACTGGGTCGTATATTATAGTAAAATAAGACCGGGTCTTATATTAATTTTTGCTCCAAAAGACGCATTAGAGCTGATGGTCCGGCTAGGTCATACTTTCGGGGAAACACGGTACTACCATTCAGACCCCATTCTATTTAACCTAGGTGTCCCAACCATGTCTTTTGTAGTGAAAGCATCTGGTTTAGAAACATGCATTTAGTCATGTTACTTTAGCCTTCCTCTGCATGGAAGAGTTCCTCAGTTTTTCCTTGACTATCATGACCTTGAAGATTACAGGCCAATTATTTGTAGACTATCCCTCAATTTTGACTTCTTGGATGTTTCCTCAAGATTAGGTTCAGCTTAAGCATTTTTGGCAAGAATATCACAGAAGTGATTCTGTGCTTTGCTTATGATATACTATCATGACTTTAGTTTAAAAAAGTCATTGTTGGAGGATTTTTCGCCATTTATATTAGTCTTCTAGAGAATGATTCTTTAATGTCTGGGTAATATTTATCAGTTGTGCATTCCTTAATTTATTTGACTAATTCGCAGTAAGGTGTTTTTATCATACCACAGGTATCTGAGATATCAGTTTAACTTTGATTTGTAATTGATTCATTATCTCTCGAATCATCTAATATTATGAGCAATATCTTGATTCTTTCAACCATGTGTGACACTAAAATGGCAAAATCTTGGGAAAGTCTTTTTAGGAAATCTGAAAATTCTAAAATGAAAGAAAATATTTCTTAGAACTGTTTTGTCTTCTATCGATCTTTCTGTCTTTTTGAAGAACTTGCTGAAAAAACATTTTACATGTCAGGACTACATATTGATAGCATCATTGGCACTTTTTCTTTTTAGCTGCAGGAAAACTGGTACATGTATGCCGATACCAAGTAGTTGTTTTTAATATATTAAATAGTAACTGTATTGCTTGTATTATCTTTGCTTTAAGGTTAAAAACAAAAAGTCAGTAAATTACTCTTTTTAAAAATTAGGTGCTTATATTTTTATAATTCTGAATTATGCACATACTATTAACTATTGAGGAGGGAGAATTTAAAAAGTATGTAGGAGAGAAAGTTAAACATGTTGGATATGTAGAGTATAAATTAAGAATTTTGACTCTAGAGTTGAGTCTGGGTTACATTACTTACTATATGTGTAACATTGGGGAAATTACTTAATTCCTTTCCAGCCTCAATATCTTCGTATGTAAAATTTGGCTAAGAAAATTTCCCTCCCATAGGGTTATTAGGAGTAAATGTAACCTGCTTAACCCTTGTATATGTAATTGTCCAATAAATGTTTGTTGTTTTGTCTCTTTGTGTACTGATGTCTCAAGTGAGCTGGTGTATTACTTTAAACCTTTTCATGAATCTAGAATTTCAATATGGTGGCTTGATTTCACTTCTCAGAAAGTGCTTAAGGTGGTTGTCCCTGCTACCTTCTTAAACTTTGACGGTGTGTTTATAGACAGTGGGCAAAGACCCCAGTTGCCATAATGCCTCTGTAAATGCTGGACAGGTGGCAGCCTTCCTGCTTTCATTAAAGTGTTTGCCCACTTGAGATAAATTACCTCTTCCAGGTATCCAAATGGTGCGCCTGCGAGAGATCATTTACCTCAAACAGGGGAGAATGTTACTTCCACTGAAGGGCTGGGATATCAATCATTATGGGAATGGACTAAAGAACCCTTTCGATAGCTGAATATTTTCAAATGAATGGTCCAGACTGAATTTCTCAAGATAGAAACAAATGTGCCAATCCTATTTGCTTTGCAATATCTCTGAACAAATACAGAAGAAAATGGATACGAGTAGAATGTTAATACATTTTGTCACACATTTAAATTATAATTGAATCTTCATTATCTAAAAGATAGATGACCCAAATATATATACCCCTGCTATTACTACTCAGAACTTTCTTTCATTTGAGCTAACTTTCTAGAGGTCATAGCAACTCTTTTAGGCAAAACTCAGAAATCTAGGTTGTATTCAGCATAACACTGAGTTTTTACTCTTAGAAGTTCAAAGCAGTAAGTAAAGATATTTGTATTAATAAGTAGTTATTGGTATATATTTATAAGCTTTAAGGCCTTATTTAATCCTAACAAATAATAAAAAAGAGCTTTGCTAGTCCAGGTGTGGTGTGTGGAACAACAGTGTTAGCATTAACTGGGAAAGTATTAGAAATGCATAATCTCAGACTCCACTCCAGAGCTACTCAATTAGAATCTGCATTTTAACAAGACCCTCAGATGATTTACATGCACAGTAAAGTTTGAGAAGAAATAACTTGAAGGATTTTGTTATTTATATAAAACTTCATTCATATCTGAAATTGAAATGATACAATCGACCATGTATCATTTCTGGTACTTTAGGTACTAGTGTCTGTTTTGGGGAGCCACATTAATTTATTGAATTTTATTTTGTGATTTTCTTTTTTGTTATTGCATTTGTATTTTAAAATGTTTTTTACTCTTTTATTATGAGAATTTTCAAGCATATAGAAAATTTGAAAGAATTTTACACTGAACACATATTTGGGTTTTTAAATTAAAATTTATTTTCCTATCATAATTTTTAAGAATGATTTTTGAATGGAGAATTTATCCCTGGAACTGTTCATGACTATGTAAAATTCCAATGTCATAGCATAGCATCAGTTTAAAGCATGGATTCACAATCCTTTTTCTTTCTGATATAAATTGTATTAAATATGTTGACCTAGTCAAAGATGAACTCACTGACTTTAGGGCAGAAACTTACCACAGTAGGTTTTGAATTTAAAAGCCTTGTGGAATTCTGGTATTTTTTGAGAGAAGTCTACCTTTACCTTATAAAGTGAACCATAGAAACTTAAATTATATTTGCAGCAGTGCATATATGTAGGTCAGGATTTTTATCACTTTTGAATGGAAAAAAAATTTGATTTCCAACATGACCTATATGATGCCTTCTTGAAGATCACTTTATAGATCAATGTTCTTAGTTTGGCTAAGCAACAACTTTCACCATACTATGTCTTTTAAAAAATTAATTTTAATTAGTATGTATTGTAAATGTATTCTCTTATATTTACTACATTGATAAACTTAAAATGTTTGGTAACTGCATTTCAATAAAATTTGCTTTCTTTGTAATCCTACATATTTTGATTTATGTATTTAAAAGTACTCTGAGAAGGGGGATCCATAGGATCCACCAGACTGCCAAAGAAATCCATAGCACAAAAATGACCAAGAGCCCCTGCTTTAGATAATCATTCCCCCAAATATCATTTGAGTCAAAATATGTTTTTGGAAAAGTCCTATTATTGAGCATTTATATCTATAGTATTATTTATAAATAATACTGATAGAAAAAAGAGCTAATGATTTTTTTAAATTAAAGTTTATTGGGGTGACAATGGTTAGTAAAGTTGCATAGATTTCAAGTGTACAATTCTGTAATACATCATTTATATATCACATTGTGTGTTCACCATCCAGAGTCAGTTCTCCTTCCATCACCATATGTTTCATCCCGTTTACCCTCATCTACCACCCCTCTCGCTCCTTATCCTCTGGTAACCGCTAAACTATTATCTATGTCTATGAGTGTGTGTGTGTTTGTTTGTCCTGCTCCTTTTTTGCTTTCAGTTTTATATGTGCTCCGATGTTCATTGCAACTTTATTTACGGTGGCCAAGACATGGAAACAACCAGTGTCCTTTGATAGATGATTGGATAAAGACGTGGTATATATACGCAATGGAATACTATCCTGCCATAAGAAAAGATGAAATAGTGCCATTTGCGACAGCATGGATGGATCTTGAGATTATTATGCTAAGAGAACTAAATCAGACAGAAAAAGTTGAGAACCATATGATTTCACTGATCTGTGGGATATAAAACTGAAAGCAACAAAAAAGATCTATTGATTCTTAATCATTGTTTTAAGTCCCCATCCCCTTTGTCTAACCCAATGCCTGTATACATATGAGCCACTCTATAGCTAGCAGTTGAATGAATGAATGAGGAAGACAGTGTGTATAGTGCTTTTAAAAATAGTTTTATTATTTCTATAAAAGTGCTATGCTTGGTGTAAGAACTTCACACTGTACAGAAACCTGAACAGAAGGTTTAAAGGAATAAAAATCACCCAAAAGGCCATGCCTAATCATTCTTAACCCTTTAATGATGATTTCCACAAATCTCCCATAAGTGTGTACAAACATGTATACACACAAACACAGGTGTGGGAATAATGCCTCCTTGTAGTTTTATACTACTCAATGGAAAATAAATGTCTTTCCATGTCAATAAAGTAGGTGTACATGATTAGTTGTATTTGGTCACATACTGTTCCAGTGGTTGTGTGTGTCTGTGTGTGCATATATTACCTCATTGCTGAATATCACTACGGTCACCTTCGAAGTACTCACCTTGGGAAACTGCACTGACGCCAGCACCTAGTTCACCCTTCGAAGAAATTTTGGAACTCTTTTTCTGGAATGGCCATTATGGCTGTCATTGTATTACCTTGATGTCCTGAATGTCATCAAAACGTCTTTCTTTCAATATTTCTTTTATCTTCAGGTAAAGAAAGAAGTCATTGGGGGCCAGATCAAGTGAGTAGGGAGGGTGTTCCAATAGAGTTATTTGTTTACTGGCTAAAAACTCCCTCACAGACAATGCCATGTGAGCTGGTGCATTGTCATGATGCAAGAGCCATGAATTGTTGGCAAAAAGTTTAGGTTGTCTAACTTTTTCACTCAGCCTTTTCAGCATTTCCAAATAGTAAACTTGGTTTACTGTTTGTCTAGTTGGTACAAATTCATAATGAATAATCTCTCTGATATCAAAAAAGGTTAGCAACATCGTTGCAACAAGTTTACGAGCTTAATTGTCAGACCTGTGTATATACACACACACACTATAGTTTACTCTGTGAATTCCCAATTGATGGATATTGGTGTTTTTCTTATTTTTTCACTATTTTAAGAAATACTGTAATAAACTATGTGTAATCAACATGTTTGTGCATAAAATTATTTTACACTTGAACAGTTGTTTCCTTGGCTAAAATCCTGAAAATGAGTTTGCATATTTTACATTTGGAAAGTATTGCCAGTCTGCCTTTCATAAAAGTTGATTTACATTACACTCCCATGAACAGTATTAAGAGTTCTGGTTTCTTCATAATTCCTTTGGTACATGAAGTTTTGACAGTCTTTTTTATCTTCATCAATTTTAAAGGCAAAAGAAACTATTATTACTTTATTTTTGATTATTTGGTTGCATATCTTTATTTGTTTTACACCCATTTATATTCTTTTAGAAATTATCTCATTATGTTCATATATGGGGGTGTTTGTTTATTTCTTCTGGAATTAGAAGAACTCCCTGTGTATCATCACCCATATTAACACTTTGCTATATGTAACATAAATGTTTTTCTGGTTTGTATTTTAATTTGTGTATTTTAATTTTTATGTGGAGAAAATTGTTAAACATTTACTTTATGGATTTTCTTTTGATGATGTATTTAGAAAGGCTAGCCTTACCTCAAGGTTGTATTGCTCATATTTTAGTCTAGTATTTTCAATTTGTATATTAAATCTTGGTCTTATATAGAATTATTTTTGGTATAAATAGTGAGAAATGGTTAAGATTTATTTGTGTCCAGATGACCAGCTGGTCTCAATACTTTTCAATTCAATCATTCATTTTTCCCTACTAAATTAAAATATAGCATTTAGTATATATTAAATTAATACATATACTAACATCTGTTTCCTGTCTCTCCAGCCTATTAGTCTCCCTATGTCCTCTATCATACTGATGTTTTCATCAGTATGATGTTTTATCTTAATGTTTTAAAACATATATCTTGATGTTTTAAAATATGGTAAGACAAATTATCTCATTACTTTTCAAATAGGATTTTGGACTATTTTTATAGGATTTATATTTTATTTTTAAAAATTTTAGATGGAACACTACTTTGAAGCAAACGTCTCATCATGATGATTAGGTCCTATGTATGAATACTGATATCTACATTCATATTTCTGAAATTATTAGCTATTTGGAGATACAAGCATTGTTTTTGCTCAGTGGAATGCTTTGAGATTGTGATGTGTTGGTTTCACTTAAAAGGAGTTGCTATAGAAGGGATAATGGTGAAGGATGTTCTTGGAAAACTAAGCAGGGATCAGCTCATGTCGGGTCGTATGAGCATGTTTTAAGGAATTTGAAATTTATTCTTAGAAGTGAAGAGAGTCATTGAGAATTAAAAGCAAGGGTTGTGACAAGATCCTATTTGTGTTTTAGAAGTCACTTTATCTACAGTGGAGGATGGACTGAAGAGGGGAAAGAGTGGAGAAGAGTAGGGAGACTCTTGTAAGAATATAGGTGAGATAAGGCCATGATCACTGAAAACATTGAATAGATGGGAGAAATATTAAGAACAGGATGTAGGGAGATAGATGGTAATGGAAATGTCAGGGATGTTAACATGTTTCCAAGTATGTAGATCTGAATCGGAATTTAATGCAGTCAACATGATTAACATTTCTAACATTGTTAACATTATTAATTATATTACTAATTATTATTAATATTACATTCATGACTAACATCATTAAATTAAATAATTAAACAATCACATATTTACATACATATTAATTAAATAATTGCTCATTTACCCTCTCTTTTCATTAAAGGAGTATTTGTCAATTTTTCAGGGTGTGAAGGCTCCATTTTAATAAGAAAACATTGTAGACTCCTCTCTCCCCATATAATAGTTGTATTTTTAGTAGCAGTGGACTTCTGTAATGTTTTAATGGGCTTTTAATTTTATTACTCACAATATCATGAGCATATATTATTCATACTGTATATGTTTTTTAGGGTTTAATGAAGATAAAAATGGCAATAGCTGTTGTAGTTATAAGTGGTGAAATGCTTGTAATAACTTTTCAGCTTCCCCTCTCATACCCTGAGATCTGTAGCCTGCATGTTTAGATCTACTGGTTGACACAATTCTTTATGAATTTGTTTTAAAGTTTTAATCTTAGATGTAAGATATTGCCCCTTCTGTTGGAAAAAGTAAAGGCAGAACATAGGGTTCTCTTCTTTCTTGAAAGACACGTGCTATTGAATAGGGGAAAGTGATTAACAAATGTTTACATAAACAAGAATTTGTTAAATGTAACAAGTCAACCATTTAGAGTCTAGACAAGTTTTGACACGAAAAACTTTAGTGACCTCTTTTCTTTTTTTCTGTACCACTATACAAATAATTCTACAACTATGTCACTAGAGGAATTTTTTTTCGTTTAATATTGAGTTAATTGTACTCTATACTCTATAATGTGAATTATATTGTAAAACATTTTTTACTCATCAAAGCATAAGTTATTTAGTGTTCTTTTTGTAATTCATGGAGAGTCAGCAGTCAAGGAACTTACATGCCTCTTTCCCACATCTTACAAATTCAGAAGAATACCTTATAGATTTATACTGTCACTTAATTTTACCTTTCAGAGTGGTTAGTGTCTACAAAAACACATTTCTGTGATATAGTAAAAAAATGCACTACTCATTAATATTTCATTGTAGTTGATTTTTGCTTTTACTGGCTCTTTTTGACGATTTAATTATTTTTATATTCCTGAAAATTTCTTAAAACAAGGAGCTTTTATCCTGTTATTTAAAAACAATAACTTTGGACATACCATAAAAGTTAACATTAATTAATTTATCTTGCTATTATTGAATGCATCATAATATTCAGCATTGTTGCAGCTGCTATGGAAGTAAAAAAGAAATATAAATAATCAAACAAACATATAAAAACATATGCTAGGCTGGCACAGTGAAGTTAAAAAGAGTTCACTAAGATGAAAAAAAAAAAAAAAACAGTTAAGGAGTTGCAAACCAGTTGGAGAAACAGGGAATACATATATTAGGCTTTGGAATAATGTGTTATATTGAAAGTTATGGGTAAAGTAAATTTTACTGTTTGTTGATTTCTTCAACAGCAACTTATTAAATGTGTAGTAATTCTTTTAACTCAGTGTTCTGCATTATATGTTGATTGGCATATAAAGCTACTAAATTCTTTTTATTCATTATTTATTTAAGGAATCTGATAATGAAGGATCTGTGTATTTTAATTATACCTGGTCTGTCTTCTGTCCATGGGATTCTCAGAGAGTATGTTTATGAGAGGCATATAGAATTAGACTTATATTACCTGTGTTATATTCTTGGAAGTCAGTGCATCAGTAAGTGATAGAAATCAATTCTAAATGGAAGATACTATGCTTTTGTCCAATTAATTTCTATTTTATGTGTAACTTCTAAGCAATATGATTTTCAAATTGTGACTGCTGCACAAATTTAAAAATTTACCTTTCATTCTTTGAGGAATAAAAGAAATAAAACGAGGCCCAAATTTTTGAACATAGGACTTCTGTGAAATGGTTCTTTACGACAGAAAACACTGTTCGATTGCCTTCTCATTCAATGTTGCACTTTACTTTCAAACCATACGTATTCTTAGAATTATGAAACATTTTTCGGTTGGATGAATCAGACTACATATGTGTTTTTGTGCTTATGATGTAAAGACAAGATTTAAATTAACTTGAAAATCAGAGGATCTTGAAATGTAGAATGGTATACTGCTGAATTTAAATAATCTCTGCATGCTTGTCATTTTACGTGGGTATTATCATAAGACAAGTAATGACAGATGAAGACCTGCCTAGCAGTGGGAAAACTAAATTACACGACTTTTATTAAGGCATAAACAAACCTATTAACTATTATCTGGAATACCAATTAGTAGAAAGAGCACTGACAATTTTATTTATCAACATTAAACACAATTATTAATTACAGACCTGATGAATCTAGCCGTAAGCAAGCCATGTTGGATATGCTGGGACCTTAGGTCCATTATACGAGTATGAGAGGGATGATTACAGAAATCCTGTGGGGAAATAAGTAATTGTAGTTGTAAAATTTTAATTGCCTTGGAATAAGGCAAATTATGTTTTCTTGTCTGAGAATATAAATAGTATGACGCTAAGGTAACAAGCTTTGGTAGTTGTAAATAGAAAATGAATTTATATTATGTTTTAAAACAGAGTGTGATGATCAATTTTTAGTATTGTAGCGTTCAGTGTGAATGACATACGAGATGTACATGCAGATTTCCTTTCAATAATTGTTTAGTAGGTGAACTATTTTCTGCATTCCTTTTTTACAGTGAAAGCTAATGTAGGAGGGGACTTTTTGAATGAATTACTACAGGTAAATGGGAATTATATAATTGAGAAAATACTTTCATTGTGTTGCGATTGGAAGTATTGTTGTGAAACGAATAAGCGACAATTCACACTTTCCTGTCTTTTTTCTTTTTCTTTGAAGATCCAAATTCCAGAATGTGTGGACACTTACTAATAGGTGCTGCCAAGAATTCTTTTGCAAAACTCATGGATAAAATTAGGTTAGCAATGGAGAGTTTACCTTTGCACGGTAGCAGCAGGAGTATTACATATGTAGAAAAAGATTCCCTGGTTCAGAGGCTGGCCCGTGGACTTCATAAAGTAAACACACTGGCCCTGAAATACGGACTGCGTGGTCACGTGCCCATTTTGGTATGTATAAAACTTTATTAAATAGAAACTTTAGGATTTGTGAATTTAATTCTTAATCAGATTTATTTGTAGTTTAAGTTAGTTGTACACGAATGTGTCTATGTTTCCTTTAGGTTTCATGTAATCTTTAATACAATAAATGAAAGCACTTCCAATTGGGTCCAAGTAGCAAAATACGAAAGTTCTGGCATGAGTTTTGAGCTGACCTCTATAAGAATATTGTAACAGAATTGTATGAGACATAAATGATTGTCATTTCTATTTTCTACCCATCTAGATTATTTCTTTTCTTCAGCTGTTCATTTCATGTAATCCAAATTATTGGTCACATAAAATATAAAGTTTTCACCTCTAAATTGTAGCAATAGCTGGTATTCTCTGTATAATGTAAGTTGCATTTAATTGGTGAAATGGTCATCGCTGTTTATTAGTAAGTCTGTAATTACTTCTTGTAAAACTGCTCTTGTTTAACAGAAAAGCACAGCATCATTACAGAAGCAAATATTTGGATTTACACAGAGACTGCACGCAGCAGAAGTGGAGCGCCGTGCTCTGCGCTTAGAGGTCACTGAATTCAAACGAAATGTCAATGAAATGAAAAAGGAGCTTGACAAAGCCCAGGGTCTCCAAATGCAATTAAATGAATTTAAGCACTCTGTAAGTATATGATTTAAAGAACTATGGCTTTGGTGAACTCTCCTCTGAATATTTATGTGTGTGTGTGTGTGTGTGTGTGTGTGTATACACACACACACACACACATATATATATATATATATATATATATATATATATATACCCATATATTAATATATACATATATGTGTGTGTATAGATACGTTTATTTTATTTTTGTTTGTTTTTTTCAAGTAATTCAAAAGTCCCATTAAGAATATTTCTTTTTCATCAGAACACTTCCCTTCTAAAATGCCCCAATAAGTATATATACTTCAAAGTTGCTAAGAAACTAGATCTTAAATGTTCTCACTACAAAAAAGAAATGATAACTATGTGACTCGATACTGGTGTTAGCTAATACTATGGTGGTAATCATATTGTGATACATAAATTTATCACGTTATACATCTTAAACTGCACAATGTTGTATGTTAATTATAGCTCAATTAAAAAAAGTTACGCCCAATGCTTAGGAATACTGATTCTGTGTCAGCACAACTCATAACCCTGTTAAAATGTAAACTGTGACTGATAGTGTAGACAACGATTAAGTTAGGATAGCTTAACTGCTATAGCAAATAAGCCCCCACATGTATAATAATAAATAAAGTGCTCCCAATAGAGCCAGATGTTTGGAGTGGAGGGTGGAATTTCCTCTCTTTTCATTTTATATTGAATATTTTGAGTAAATTAGATTATTTAGTATGAAATCAGGTTGCTTTTCCAAAGAAATGTTCGTTTTGTCTAACTTCCATAAAGGATTTATATGTATTATGCAAGAAAACAGAAGATAGCTGAGAAAGTGAAGGCTATTAGCCAAATAACATTAGATCAAGAATGAAATATATAAATATATGAAGCACCACAAAATACAGATATCCACGTGTTCTATTTGCAGTTGGGTTAGTTATTAACATTGTTCTTAATGTAGATATAGGAATATAGAGTTAATAGGTTACTCTACAACTTCAAAACTGTATACAACTGATGATAGCTAATATACATATGAATATAAAATTTGTTTCTTAAACCTCATGATAAGCTACTTTGAGTACCTCCTTTTTTGGGAAACCTAAATTTTTCGAGTTTTAACTTCAGTTTAAATGTATCTTTTGGTTAATTTGGAATTTGCAGTTTTAACATTTGTTGTAATGGAGATACCAGCAGATAGTAGATTAGCTATTAATCCTATGATAATGTAAATTGCTAATGTTAATTATTATTTCAAATAGCTATACCTTCAAAGGGCGAAGAGTTATAAATTAGGCAGGTCAACTAATCATGAATTATTCTTCTGATCAGAGATAAGTAATAGTTTTCTTTTTGGTGACTATCTAAAGAAAACAGTGTTTTCCTTACTTTCTTTGGTTTTTGCTCAGAGAAGAAAAATTTATGAGCTGCTTCAGCATTTTTTTTACTAGTTTCAGGTGTACAAAACAATGTGATAGTTAGACATTTATACCCCTCACAAAGTAATAACCCCCTCCCCCAGTTTACTACCCTTCTCACATCATGTATAGCTGTTATCAACATTTTTTTCTGATTATAAAGGTATTACATGATAGTCATAAATAAAAATTAAAAAGTATAAAGAAGAAAGTTCAAATTACTTTCATCTTAACCACCCAGAACCAATCACTTTTGAAGTGTGCATGCATTTTGTTCCCTGTGTTTTTCTCTGTGTATATGTGTATATGCACGCCCTTTTGGACAGTTGTAGTTTGGGATGATTTTGCATGGAATGACTTTGCATGTGATATATTCTATCGCATATATATATATTTAGTTAAGGTACTGTTAATGTTTTCTTGTGTCATTTACTATTAATTTCACTTCAGATAAATAAATACTATTCTATCATATGGATGTATTAAAATTTGACTGTTCCTCTATTCATACATGTTTAATTTTTTCCCCAAATCTGTTTTGCCATTATACATAAATCATAAAGAGCTGTTGTGTATACTTTGTGTGTGTGTATGTGTGTGTGTGTGTGTGTGTGTGTGTGTGTGTGTGTACTTTTAAAAGCCAATTCCTTTGGAGTATCTCTCTCTCCTTTTGGTTTGCTTTCAACTGTATATACTAACTAAATTTTGGACATTGAGATGGCCTGCTGAAATGGAAAGAGAGGGCCATTGATGCAATTTGAGATTTAGAATATAGTCAACTATAATGAGGTTTTATCTAATAGTGGGTTTCCTGAAAAACTGGAAGATTCTTTATATACATTACTTCTTGGAATATGTATGAAGAATTCTAGGATTTCCTAGTTCATAGGAAATTCATTAGGAAAACAAGTAAACATCTTATCTTTCATTAGTTTGGAAGTAGCCAGGACTCATTTTCTAGAATCTAGAGGGGTTATAAGAGTTTGAAGAACAGTTGCTGGAAGGTGATAGAATCCTCTTGTAAGGGCTTTGGTTGAATAATTGACTTGCAGCAAACCCTAAGGCTGTGTTTCAGAAAATGTTTAGTGTGAATTACTTCCACTGAAGTGTAGAAATGAAAATTGGATTAATTAAAGTAAAATTGAGGGAATGAGATACATAATTTTTATATTTTGACACACAATTACAAGGTGTAAAGTTATAGAGTGATGATTTCTAATGTTTAGTGACATATTGGCCATGTATCAGGCCCTGACCCTAAGTACTTTAGGATGTTGATTCATTTTGTCCTCTCATATCAATAACAGCTCAATACTATTATTATCTTTATTTTACAGATGAGAAATATGGAGCACAGAGCAGCTAAGTAACTTGCCCAAAGTTGCACAGTTAGTAAGTGGAAATGACAGGATTTGAACCTTGGTAGTCAGGCTCCAAAACTCATACTTTTAACCACTTCACTATAGTGGTCAATGTTCACTGTAGTGGTTTTCACTGTAGTGGTTAACCACTTCACTGACACTGGTTAATGGCTGTATTAATGAAGAATGATTTTATTAAAAACATAATAGATGGAAAAGAAGATGCTATTTTCCTCTAAAACAAATTGGGGTGTGTGCCTTTCACTGGTTCAAGCAAAGTATGTAGGAGGAAAATAAAACAGGTTGTTTAGGTTGGTCTAAAATTGTAACAGAAAAGGAAACATCCAGCCTGCCAAAAGCTATTCAGTTCTTTCATTGTTTTGGAATACCATGTTCATCTACTGACAGTTGTTCTTCAACAGCTAACTCTCATGATCTTATTTTGGTTTATTAGCTCCATACAGCTGCTTTCACACACCATCTCTTTCTTATTTTACATTGCCACACTTGTTTGATCCTATTTGCTTGCGGAAGAGTGAACAGAATGGAGGGAGTCTCTGGGAGGGATAGATGGACAAGAGAGAGGCTAAAATTAGCTAAGTTTTTAAGAAAATGAGAAATTCTGGAGGAGTGGAAAGAGGTTCTGCAAAATGGCAGGGATCTTGATTTATAGAGGTCAAGTAGATTGCCCAGGACAGAATGGTCTGATGGCAAGGAGCGATAATTTAAAACAACCTAACCAATAGAAGGTAGAAGAAGTGCAAAAATATTTGTTCATATGACCCAGAAGAGTGCTGTGGCGTTGGGGAATAGAGGGATATTAAGAAGTTGAAATGGAGCTGGAGTGCCGAGAGGAGGTTGTCATAGTTGATATTTTGAAAGTGAAAGTTGTATTTGTAATAATAGGCAATGTGAAGAGTGAGGCACCTGTTAAGAGGGAGTAAAAAGTGTGTTCCCGAAAGTCTAAGCACTGTACAAGTGTCAGTGATGTGTTAGATACACCTTTACTAGTTGACTCTCAATAAATGAGGCAGCTCTCCTTAGTGCTTTGTGAGCTTTCTCATTACTTTGTATTAACTTAGGTTAATCATTAGGAATCTATTTTTATGCTGCACTGTTGCCTTTTGAAACTTAATCAGTATTGAGTTTCAAAGGTGTATTCCATTATATACACCTTTGAAAGGGCAAATAATAGCAAAAGACAGTTGCTTCCAGGAGGTAGCAGACCAGGTACCTGGTGCCAAAGTAAAACTGAGTACTTACATATTATAATATAGAAAGACCCATGTAATAAATTTGTCCTCAAACTTAGTTCTAGCAAAAGTTTTTTTTTTCTATATGAGCCATATACTTGCTATTATTGGCCCAAGAGGAAATATAACTAAGCACATTTCTATTCTTTTCTCATTTGTCAGAAAACTCAGAGGTAAAGTCTACATTCAACTGTAATAATTTACCATTTTAGATGCCTAGACTCAATAGGTTTTTGGCCTCTCCTGACCCGCTAGATTTTTAAATATTTTAAATCAATTTGCTTTATATTTGTGGTTAATTATATTAATCCACCTCAAATTCTTTTTAACAATGGGGAAATTATCAATCTTAAATAGATATACATATATACACTTACTGTGATTAAGTGAATTGCATGGTTTCCTTTAATTTCCACATACATTTCTCAGGTTACCTTTTGGGAAACCTTCCTGATTTTTGTTCTTCAAGATCAAGATGTCTCTTGTTGTTTGTTGTAACCAATTTTCAGTTGTTTAAATGGTTTGAACAGGATATAAACCAAGTGTGGTCTGCCTTGGGTTCCACACCCCTGAAAGGATGGCCCTTGTCTAGAACTGTCATTAGTTATCCCAGAGCAGAGTGCTTTGCTCTCCAGAGCAGTCACGATATTATAAAAACCATGTTATATGTTATGGTGCACAGTTTTTCTGGCAGATGTTTATATCTGAATATTCTTTCATTCAACAAATATCTCTTGAGAACCTGTTACATGGCAGGCACTCTTCTGTGTATTGGATGAGCCAGCTGAGTGAGGTCCCCACTCAGTGGAGCTCCCATCCTTCAATGGGTGGTGGCAGCCTGCAGACAGGTGATAAAAAACGTGAACAACTATATGAGATGCATTTAGATAATGATAATGACTGTGAAGAAAATAAAAGAAGATTATATGGTAATGAGAGTTGTGGTGGGATTCAGGAGGTATGGTCTGGTAAGGAGTCTCCCAGGAGGGCATGTTGACAAGGGTGGCCTGGATGGTAACATACACTGAACACAGACTTTTAGGGAATCATTGAAAAGCACAGGAACTTGTTAAAAGCTTTCATTGCAAAAACCGCAGTTACTTTTGCACCAAACTAATAGTATTTTTTGTCTTGTATCAGACATTTACAAATGTATGTGTTATGTTCTTCATGTTAACAAATACAGTTCTGAAGATTAAATGATACAAAATGTAGTTAGCTGATCGTTGAACTTTTTCCCCCTTGTTTCAGAAATTGATCACCCATGAGAAGTTTGAAAGTGCCTGTGAAGAACTGAATAATGCATTACTTCGGGAACAGCAGGCACAAATGCTATTGAATGAACAGGCGCAACAACTACAGGAGTTGAATTATAGACTTGAACTACATTCCAGTGAGGAAGCTGACAAAAACCAAACTCTCGGAGAAGCTGTTAAGGTGGGAAAATATTCTTTGCATAATGGTTTGTTTCCTCTAGGTGTGGATCCTTGAGGGAATCATATATATCTCCTGAGTAGGGAACAGATCCCAAGATAGGAAATGTTTATTCTATAACGCTTATAAGGATGGAATGAAATATGGTTCTGGGACCTTGATTCCAAGCAGGATTCGTGTGTATTGAAAATGTATAAGTAGGTTTTACTTGCTATTTGAGAACAAAGTGGAGATATTTTTCAACAATAATTTGCTCCTTTGTTTCATTTATCTTTCTTGTTTCTTTCTCTCTTTAGTGTTTTTTTTCTTTTTCCTTGTTTTGTTCCCTCTGGACCTTGAAATTCCATGTATCTTTTGGATTTTGAAAGGTTTTGCATCTGGATCTCTCTGAATCTTATATAAGTGCGTGTTTGAGGGTGAAGGAGATTTGGTTAGGAGTTGTTCTTCCTGTCATCTATTTGTGGGAAAGGTATTCAGAAGGGAAAACAGAAGTTAAAATAAAATAGTTGTCATTTAGAAGATTTCATTAATGGATTTATGACTATGGTATCTTTTGGAAATGTTGGCTCTAACTCTGAGCCAAGAATTGTAGTTTATGATTATAATGCTTGTGGAGTTTTCACTAGTGAGGTTATACACACTGGAATGGAACAACTAATTCTAGGAAAACCAAAATGATATACCATAGCTTTTATATTGGGTATCAAACCTAAAAGCAGTAAGCAACTCAGAGTTAGTATATAATTTCTTATACAAATAATCTGTATTTATTCTAGTAGCTAAATGTTAATATTACCAATAAAATCGTCAAAATTTATTGAGAGCTTCCTGTTTACCAGGCACTATGCTAAATACTTATAAATAATTATCTCATATAAACCTCACACAAACTCTATGGTATTATTCTCAATGTGTAGATGAGAAAACAGAAATACAAAGAGGTTATGTAACTTTGCACAACCATTAGTAAGTGATAGACCTAGGGAGTCAGATTCACATCTGCCTTCCTAACCACATTATGTATATTATTGATTGGCACTGTGCATATGCCAGGCTCTATGCTGCAGTCTCTAGATGAATTATTTTACATCATTCTTAAATTACCCCTGTGAAATAGGTGCTATTATTGTTCCATTGTTTTTTGATAAATTGAGAGAGTTGAATGGATTTGCTCAGGGTTCCCTGGCCTATAAAATATTGAAACTGGGATTTAGTTTTTAGAAAAATTTATTAAAAATTATTAACCTAATTTCTTTATTATTGTAGACTTAAATTCAGTCCAGTTTCTTTTTCTTTCTTTCTTTTTTTCTGTTTTGCTGTAATAAGTACTTCTAAGATGAGCAACCATGTAGCTAAATCTTTATTTACAAATCTGTGATTATTTCCTTAGGATGAATTCCTAGATGAGAATTACTAGGTCAAAAGCCACATATGTTTTAAAATGTATATATTATCAGTTGGCCTACAGCAAATTTTTACCAGTTACACTCTCACCAAAAATGTATCAGAATTTCACTTTTTACCCAACCTCGCTATTACTATTTAAAAATTTTTTTGGCTAATTTGATCACTATGTCATTGTTACTCTGTATGTCTTTGATTACTAGGTAAGTTGAACATTTTTGCAATTGGTCATTGAACACCATTTTTATGCTTCATTAATAGATAATGTAATTAACCATGCTTTGAAAAAGCAGTTTTTTTCTCTTTGCAATAGCTTGTAGTTTGTGTTTAGTTATAGTATCTTCCAGCAGATAAAAAGCTGTTTGTATTAATTTCTTTAAAATGCCAGTAGTTTAAATATTGTCAGGAGCGGAGAATTGTTTAATTACTACCTCTTAATTAGAACTAGCAGGTGGTAATGTGAAAATGCTCTCTTGTGGGAGGCAGTATGATTCAGTAGAAAAAGCACTGGCCTTGGAACAAGTATTTCTGAATGCAAATCCCAGTTCTGTCACTTGGGCAAATAACTTAACCTTTCGGAGCCTCAGTTTCCTCTGCTGCAAAATTAGGGATGATGATCCTTAAGTTACAGAATTTTTATGAGATTTAATTAAGGTACTGTTGGAAAAGCAAGCATATTGTTTTGTTTTTCAATAATACTTAAAGAAATAATTTTTTAATGTGTTCTGTGCATAACTTCTTTTAAAAAAATAAAGTGTGTTGCTTCTTCTTTATAAAAACAAATAAGATCATGAATAGAAGATAGGGAAATACAGAAGAGAAAACAAATTACCATCTGAAAACAACCACTGTTAACATTTGGGGTTTGTTTTTAATCATTTTTCTATAGGCAATGGTTTTTTATAAATCATACTTTGGACTTGATACACAGAATGAATGGCCTTCCTTTACGATACAGCTAGATTTTGGATAAGACACTTCCTGTATTGTAGCAGTGCATTAAAGTGTAAAGGAAATGTATATAGATGATTACAGAATTGTATACCTGAAACCGATGTGACTTTACTAATGATTGTCACCCCAATAAACTTTAATTAAAAAAAAAAAAGAAAAGGTAATAAAAGAAAACAAAAAAGAGGAAGGAAATCTCACAGAACAAACACCACCGACCAGCTCCAACAAGTGGAAATCAAAGTTAGCACCGTGAACACATGCTGGGCTTACCCTGTAGGCAAACACCAAATCCAGTGCAGGAAGTGGGAGGCTAAGCTTTGGGCTCCACCAAGCACATCAGGCCTTGAACCTGAGCTGCACTTATTAAGGAATTGCCTAGTAACCTGAATGGGATAATCTCAGGTCAGTAATGTCTAGACAGAAGCTAATGTAAAATTTTCTCTGGAAGAAAGCTTGCCTAATTTAGTTCCTTCAGGAGCCTTCACAGCCTAAGATCAGCCAAGTAACTGGCACATGAATAAATAGACAGATACATTAATCTCATATTCATCCGCATTGCTAAACTCTTACCAATTCAAGTAATACTTTATCTGTACTTTGTAGGGTTTTCTAATTAGACCTTCATATTATTGAGTTTTGCCTCTCCTTTTCAAATCTTAATACTTTAATTTTTTTTTCCTTCCTTAATATACTGACAAAGATACAATGTTAAGTAGAAGTAGAAACAGTAGGTAGGCATCCTTATTTTGTTCCCAGTCTTAGAGAATCTTTCTAACATTTCTACATTAAGGAGGAAGTTTGCTACAGGTTTTTAGTTGATATATCATCTTTATTGGGTTAAGGGAGTTATCATCCTAGATTCTGCATTATTTTAAAAAAATCATGAATGAATGTTAGATATTATCAAATACATTTTATGCATATATTGAGATAATTTTATGGTTTTTTTTTCTTTTATTCTGTTAGAATGTTGAATTATATCAGGGATTGGCAAACTATGGCCCACAACCTGTATTTGGCCAGTGAGCTAAGAATGGTTTTCACGTGTTTAAAGGACCATACGTAACAAACAAACAAAAAAAATGAATCAAAGAAATCAAAGAATATGTGACCGAGGTGGCACACAAAGTATTTCCTATCTAAAGTTTGCTGACCCTGCATTACATTATTCTGTATTCTAATCTTAAGTCAGTCTTGCATTCCTGAAATAAACCCCACTTAGTTGTGATGATTTTTAAAAATACATTGCTGCCCTCAGATTATTAATTTTTCACTTAAGATTTTAAAATGTATGTCCATAGTCATGATTGACATAATTTATCTCAACTGTCCTTGTCAGTTTTCGATTATTAAAATTTTGCAAACTTTCCATCTCACTGTAAACACATGGAGTGGAACTAGATAAAATATTACAGGTGCATTGTGGGGTATTTAGCCAAGCTAAAAACAAAGCGAACACAATGCTCAGGTACGAGAAATAAGAAGGTACTCAAAACCGAATGGTGAGAGGCAGCGAAGTCTAAGTAGCTCACTGAGGTGTGCGAACCTAGCTGGAGGCTAGAGTTTATAATCATAACACTTAGGGACATCTAGGCATCAACCCCCATGGGCTAGTAAAGAGCTACCTGTTAAGCTGAGAGATATTTTATATTGTTAATCTGCTCTGTAATATCTTTAGTACTGTTGGACCTCTGAGGCAGTTTTGTTAGGCAAGTTTTTGTTTTTTAAAATTGTATGTGGTGTACAGTAGTTCATACAAAAGCCACAAATCCAATGTATCTTATTTTTTTCTTGACTTCAAGTTTGGACTTAAATTTGGTAACTATTTATACTAACCGTTTTATCTTGGATCGTGCCTTACATATTTTTATGCTTTATAGACTTCAGATTGGTGATGGACACTGCATGTTAATGGAGTAACTGAAGAATGATTAAAATAAACACAATTATTTTTATTTTTTCATTTTTTTAAAAAGATTTTATTGGGGCAGGGGAGCAGGACTTTATTGGGGGAACAGTGTGTACTTCCAGGACTTTTTTTTTTCCAAGTCAAGTTGTTGTCCTTTCAGTCTTAGTTGTGGAGGGCGCAGCTCAGCTCCAGGTCCAGTTGCCGTTGCTAGTTGCAGGGGGCACAGCCTACCATCCTTTGTGGGAGTCGAACCAGCAACCTTGTGGTTGAGAGGACACGCTCCCAACCAACTGAGCCATCTGGGAGCTCAGCGGCAGCTCAGCTCAAGGTGCTGTGTTCAATCTTAGTTGCAGGGAGCGGGGCCCACCATCCCTTGCGGGACTCGAGGAATTGAACTGGCAACCTTGTGGTTGAGAGCCCACTGGCCCATGTGGGAATCGAACCGGCAGCCTTCGGAGTTAGGAGCATGGGGCTCTAACCGCCTAATCCACCGGGCCGGCCCCTAAGCACAATTATTTTAATGAGGGAGTCAACCTGTGGGTAAAATACTTGTGGGAAATAATACAGAAATTTGTATCTTAAAATAGGTTACTGCTGTAACCAATACCTAAAGCCTGAGGCAGTGGCTTAGTAATCAGGCAGTTCGTGGTGAGGAAACATCAGAGGTGGAAAGATGGAAATTCATGTTAAGCTGTGGCAAAATATTTGATAAAACTGTACTTGTGATAATTTAGGACTGCTGATCCTATAGATCTAGGGGAAGTAGTTAGAAAGAATTGGTGGTAATATATGTTGGCGTTGATACTTTGTTTTGGAAAAGGTATTACAAGAAAGAGATGAAGTCAGGAAAGAATTAGTTCGTTTGTGAACATAAATAAAAGGGAAGAGGGAGAGAGAATCTAGAAATCTGGGGCCTAGAAGGAGCCCATTAAGTCTCAGTCCCGGAGCAAAGAACAAATTAGGGGTGTAGCTCTCTTATTCTAGCCAGTTATCTTAGATGGCCTCAAGGTAACCACCATTAAGCGCAATGCCTGCGTGTACACATGGGTATATGGAAAAAGGGAAATCAATAATGCGGGTAATCTCCAAGAAAGAATCTTGGTATATTTATTGGCATGTGGCACTGACTAGAAGAAAAGAGATTAAAACCTACCAACTTTGAGACAGTTGTGTTGTCCAAGAAACCACAAGTCTGGATTAAAATAGCCTATACTCTTTGAGCCTTACATGCGCCTTACTTGATCTATTTATCATTTTAATTAATGTACAGAACTCCATAATGTAAATGACATTGTTTATTTAGTTATTCATCTTCTGATGGGCATTAGATTTGTGTTACTTTTTTTTTTAAATTCAGTAATATAATTTAATATATATATAATCCATGTTCAAACTCCCCAATTGTCCTCAGAATGTCTTTTTTTGTTTGTTTTCCTAAATGACATTTCTAATGTGTTTGTGACATTCTTCTAAGTTATGTCAGATTCTTTAACTTAAAGCAAACTTCCATATGTTATCTTTTCTTTCCTTCTTTTAAAAAAATTAGTTTCAGGTGTACAAAACAATGTAATAGACATTTATCATTTATATCCCTCACTGTGTTACTTTTTAAAATATTTTAGAGTAAGGAGAAACTGAATGACTTTCCTGAATGACATTGCTTATATGAAAAGATATGTATATACACACACACACACATACACACGTGTGTGTGTGTATGTGTGTGTGTGTGTATTTATATTTTATTTTGCCCTCTAGTAAGTTTGACATTAAGAATGACTGAATTGGGACAGGCCCGGTGGCTCAGGCAGTTGGAGCTCCATGCTCCTAATGCCGAAGGCTGCTGGTTCGATTCCCACATGGGCCAGTGGGCTCTCAACCATAAGGTTGCCGGTTCGACACCTGCAAGGGATGGTGGGCTGCGCCCCCTGCAACTAACAACAACAACGGGACCTGGAACTGAGCTGCACCCTCCACAACTAAGATTGAAAGGACAACAACTTAACTTGGAAAGAGTCCTGGAAGTACACACTTCCCCAATAAAGTCCTGTTCCCCTTCCCTAATAAAATCTTTAAAAAAAAAAAAAAAAAAAGAATGACTGAATCATTTAGGTTTAGAATAAAGCTATAGTTACTCCTTATTTTTCCTAGGAAAAGTTAGGTATGTGTTAAATTCTGATAACTCTACATCTGAAATGTACTTGGTGTGTTGATTATTTATAGAAAATTTAAAAATATTTTTATATTTGTAGGATCATTTTAAACCAAAGAATCATTCTGTAAAGGTGAAAAAATCACCACTTGATTCATCTTTCTTGAAAAATAAATTTTGGTCATCTAATTAATATACATATTTGAGCCTTCACTGTGTGGAAAGTGCAGTACTTGATTTTGTGGAGAACATATTGAATTTAATTAAAAAGAATACCTATATCTTAGTGGTTGGTGAGATTTTTGATATAACAATGATGGGAGCTTCTGAAAGTATTATAAAATCTTAAATTATCTGAATTGTCACAATTTTATAATTCTGTCCATGAAAATTCCTAGACATTGGTTTAGAGAAAATAGCTTATAGAAAAAAATAAAAGATTTATTCATAGCAGGCCTGCCAAATAGTTCCTTTGTCTAACTCTGATGCAACTCTTATTCACATGCCCTTTTTCATCATCATTTTCTGTCATCTGCGTACTTCTCTCTTATACTCCATCCCATCAAGCTGTAGTAGCCTCACAGGGTCTCAGAGACTCCTGCCTCCTCCCAGCTCCCTGTGTCATTCCTCATCTTCTTGCAGCTGCTTTAGCTTTTTCTTGCTTATATCTCAATTGTAATAGAAAACGAACTCTGTGCTTTACTATTTTCCACTCTCAAAACTTAATTACACTTAGATTAAAGATGGGAAAGAAGAAGCAAGAAGAAAAAGGAGTATGTTTTTCAAATTTCAAATGGAATAATTTGCAAAGATTTTTTGGGATTTGTAGTAATACTGGTAAAGGATCACATTTTATGAATATTTATCTTCTTTTTATTAAAAAAAAGTCCTAACCTTTATAATCTTAATAAAATTATTTGCTATACTCTGAGGGTATAGAATGTAAATGAAGTCATTTATTTATTAATTTTTTTATATATAGCCATATTTTCTCTAGTAAACTTTTAAATGAGAGAGCCCCCAAAATTAATTTACTTTAAAAAATTTAAACATTTTTTAGTTGATAAACCCTGATTATAATAATTAAAATCTATCACATAACCCATTTTCATAAAGTAGGATTATTAACGTCATTACTTAATTTAAAAGTCTTATCATTTTTTACTTTAATCCCATATATTTTTTATCTTCCTAATGACTTATACCATTGAGACCTATGAAGTAGTCCATTATATTTCAAGGTCAGAGAAAAAAAAATTAAGAAAGAAACAGCTCTCAGGTCATTTAAACAAAATTAGCAGAGAAGATTCAAGCTAGAAGCTAAGAATTTCATAAAAAATGTTATTCCCCTTTTTGGTAGACTGAACAACAGAAAAATACATAATAAAAGAAAAAATCCCTTTTCTGTTTAAACTCATTATGACATAATTTCTTTTTTTCAAAGTGTATGTTCTCATATATAATTTTAAAATAGCTTTTTCCATGTTTAAACTTGTCCTCAATGAGTAGTAATTTAAGATTAGAATTATCATGTTTCTTAATTGAATACTAACTTTTGGTTATACCATATTTTAAATACTACTTAAAATATTTTGAATCATACAGTTCAACTCTGTATAATTTTTTTTATAAGCATTCCCTTAATTTTGCTCTTTTTATTGATTAAACATGCTCACAGTAAGAAAACCTTTAAAAACATACCTCTTCCAAAGTGTATGTAACCCCATTCTCACCCATATATAAACATTATTAATATTTTGGCAAATATAACAAAGTATGCTGTATATAGTTTTGCATCCTGTTTTTTTGGGTAGAGTGGCATTATTTACATTTACATTTACATCATTCTAGCATCTGTTAGAATGTAGGTATGCAAAAGTGGAAACAGAGTCACCAGTCAGAGGCTAACAATATAATTTAGAACAGAGATGGTGGTGGCTTAGAACAGGGTAGTAGGCGTAAACAGTGGTGAGATTTTGGATATATTTACATTTTGAAGATAAAATTTAAGGAGTTTCAAATGGATTAGAAGTGAAGTGTGAAAGAGATGATTCAAGGATAATCTTCAGCAACCAGGTGAATGGGATTGACATTCATTAAGATTATTTAAAAACCTTATTTTAATGAGCCATATAATATTCCATCTTATGAATGTGCTGAAATATATTTAACTATTTTCCCGTTGTTGGAAATTCAAATTTTGTTCATTTTTCACTGTTAAAATTAAGATGGGCATCTTATGATTGTCTTTGACTACATAGCTCTTTGTATTCTCAGGATAGGGCTCAAGAAGCAGATGTACTGGTTCAAAAATATAGATACTTTAAAGTGATGTGTGTATGTGTTTTTAAGGCTATGAATTTTTTTTAGATTGGTGTTTACATCTGCTGTGTACTTTTTTTTGTACTTTTATTTTTTATTTATTTTTTAATTAAAGTTTATTGGGGTGACAATGGTTAGTAAAGTTACACAGGTTTCAGGTGGACAATTCCGTAATACATCATCTGTATATCACATTGTGTGTTCACCCAGAGGCAGTTCTCCTTCCATCACCATGTATTTGACCTGTTTACCCTCCTCTATCACCTCCTTCCCCCTTACCATCTGGTAACCACTAAACTATTGTCTGTGTCTAGAAGTTTTGTTTCTTTGTTTGTTTGTCTTGTTCCTTTGTTGCTTTCAGTATTATATCCCTCATATCAATGAAATCATATGGTTCTCTTTTTCTGTCTGATTTTTTCGCTTAGCATAATAATCTTAAGATCCATCCATGTTGTCGCAAATGGCACTATTTCATCTTTTCTTATGGCAGAATAGTGTTCCATATATACCACAACTTCTTTATTCAGTCATCTATCGAAGGACATTTTGGTTGTTTCCATGTCTTGGCCACTGTAAATAAAGCTGCAATGAACATTGAAACACATATGTCTTTATGGATAAATGTTTTCAGATTTTTTGGGTAGATACCCAGGAGAGGGATTGCTGGGTCATACAGTAATTCTATTCGTAATTTTTTGAGGAACCTCCACACTGCCTTCCATAGCAGCCGCACCAGTCTGCATTCCCACCAACAGTGTATGAGGGTTCCTTTTTCTCCACAGCCTCTCCAACACTTGTTATTTGTCTTGATGATGATAACCATTCTAACTGGGGTGAGGTGATACCTCATTGTGTTTTTTATTTGCTTTTCTCTGATGATGAGTGATGTTGAGCATCTTTTCATGTGTCTGTTGGCCATCTCTATGTCCTCTTTGGAGAAACTCCTGAAAGTGTGTTTAAGAGCACCTGCTGAGCCCCATCCTCATCAGCATTGGATACCATTAGGCGTTATCAATAAAATACCAATGTTAGCAATTGATACCCAAGAACATTTGTCAGTGTAACAGATAAGGAGAGTTATATTGTTTTGTTTTGCACTGAGCATAAAAAGGAACAATGAATTTCCCCCCACACAGGTGTTTTTTATTCAAATAATTTTATGTAAAGTTAATTTGCTATGTGTAGTGTAGTTTTAGAAAAGAGGGAGCATTAACATATCTGAGTGTACACTTTGGTTAGACACATTTTAAGGCATTTCATATTATTTTATTTAACAGTTACAACATTTTAAGAGATAAGTATTATTGCTTACATTGTATAGATTAAGAAACAAAAATAATTGCAAAGAACTTGACAATGTACATGATCAAGATGCTTTATATATAAAAGCCAAATACATTTATTAGTATTGCTTAAAGACTTTTCTTTGGGCCCTTAATAGCTTTAAAGAGTGTTATTGTTGAAAAATTGTAGTATTAATATGTCACAGAAATAAATTTTTATATTTTATATTTAAGAAAAATAAAATGCTTCATACCTATTTAAAGTTGATAAGAGCTGTATGTTTTCTTTGTGTATAAATATTTTCATGACAGAATAAAACATTATTTGCCTTTTAACAAAATCATTCTTAGGTTTTAGAACAGATATTATTGCTTCTAGACTTGAAAATATGCATATTCCTATTACCTGCCATATGTTGCCCACTTCAAGAACTCAATAGCGATGAATCAGATTTTCCTCTGTCAAGCCACTTAGTCATATTCTGAATTAGTGAGCTACACAGTAGAGAAAATTCTTTTATGAGCTTTACAAAAAGAAACTGTATAATTTATTATTAAAATTTTTATTTTTTTAAATAAAAAATGACATACTGACCTTCCAGTTTTCAATCATATTCATATGTATACAGCAGGTCCTTGAATAATATCATTTTGTTTAACGTTTAGTTATAATGTTGATGAGGTGGCATAGGAACTTAACTCTTATTTATATCAATTAGCCTGTGGTAAAATTTGTTTCATTATGTGTTGTTTCGTGTAAAGAAACAGAACCTATGGATGACATTAAATGAGGACTTACTGTATACACAGGTATTCATTCACATATAGGCACACTCAATTTATTTTATTATATGTTTACATATAAAATAATACAACTTACATATAACATAATGTTAAATACTATTATATTTCTACTTATATATTTTATATGTAAATATATAAACTATACGCGTGTATATCTGAATGTATGTATGTATTTATGTTGTAATGTATACCCTTGGAAACCGATTTTTATGACATGTTTTGGGTGTGGTCTTTGTCATTTGCATGTTCAGTCTTCTATTGGCTCTTTGCCCTTAGGTCACTTCCAGCAGCTAGTGGTATGCTGCCCCCAGGTGGTGGCAAATACTTTGAGTCACATAATGTTATGGTCTGAATTGACAAAGCCTGTGCTTTAGCTAAGGTCTAGATTAGAATTGAGAATTTGACAGGATTTTCGTTTATTTGTAATTAATAAAAATCTTTTATTAAAATAGCTGAACAGAACTAAGTTCATGCAGGAAACTGGCTGATTTCTATTCTGTAAACTCTTTTAAGAAGCAAGTATCTGTGTACAATTTGATATCTTTCTTACCAATCCTTTACTGTCGTCTATCCCTAATTCATTATTGTACTTTGATGAGAATGGTGCCTTCTAATTTTACTTTGGCCTCTCGTAGTCAAATCATTGCCTGAATTCCAACATGGCTCACAGTATTTTCATGAGCTGGTCAACATCTACATGGCTTTGGGACTTTAGGCCATCTGCTGTGAAAGTGTTTCCTTTCCTCTTGGATTCTCAGACTTGGATGGTGGTAACCATTTATTACACATAGAGAATAATATTAATTAAAGAGATGGAAGGTGTTTTACTTTTCTTCTGCTTTGTCACAAGTCTTCCCTCTCATTGTATGGAAGAAGAAAATACAGAGAATTACCCCAGCTTTTCTTCTTCTTCCTTCTGTGACTCAATGTCAGGTGAGAATACCAGCTCTGTACTATTAGAAGTAGAAGCTATTGATTTGCCTCTGTTTGTGGAATTCAGATTGCTACAGCCTCCTGCCTTAAGAACACCACTCACATAATTGGTAACCAAAAATACAGGCAGGGAATAGATGAGACCAGGCAATGGGTAGATCAGTCGTCCTAGCCTTTAGTTCAGAGAATGTTTCTTTGATGATATAGGCAGAGTGGGGATGTGGCCATCACACTTGTGGATTCTCATGAGGATCTTGAATCATGCCAGTAATGTAACCATTATGGGTTAGATGCTTTACACACATTTTCTGTAATCCTCACAATTACCTGGAAAGATAACATATAATAATACATAAATGTAAATTATAAACGCATCATAAATTAAGGATCAGAGTTACTAATAAATTTTCTTAAAGTCACATATTTGTAGGTTTTGGAGTTAGAATTTGAACTTAGGATCTGCGCGACTTCATTGGGCATTCTATTTCCATTAGATCAGGCCATTCTATTTCCAATACAGCATTTTCTTTCAGAGTTTGGGGCATTTTATTTTCTCTCTATGAGAGGCTTTTTAAAAAAGATAATTGGTTAAAATATCTAGACATGGAAATTGGAATAATTCCATAAATGTCTTACCCTGCAGCTATTTAGATTTCAAATGCTTTTCGTCAAGTGAGTACTTGTAATTTAGACTACTTGAAGTTCAGTTCAGTGTTGGTGGCAGAAGAGTTCCAAAGTGAGGAAGATGGTAAGCCTGGGGTGGATGAACATTTTTACTTTGTGAAATAATACTCGATAGATGCTTCAGAATTCAATCTCATATCCTCCTGTTTTATTTCTTTCTCCTCCTTTTGAGAAGTTGAATAACCCTGCTTGATGCTGTATGGGCCTTACATTTTCTCTTATGTTTTCTATCCTTTTGCTTTAGAGTCTGGTAAAGCCTGTATGTTTCTCTTCATTTGTCTATTTAAATATTTTATATTGGTACTCATTTTTTTAAAAAAGGTTTTAACACTACTGTTTATTTTAAAAACTTTCAAGAAATTAATTTACTTAGTGGTGGAAAAATAGTTTATTGTCTTAAAATTTCATATTTAATCCAAATAGTCTTGTGTGTGGGGGCCTTAAGTTATTAAAATTATTATTGTATGTCAAAATGGCCACTATAGTGGCAATTTTATATGCCTCCACCTAAGAAACTTATTACTTTTCTTTTTTTTTTTAAGTTATTGTGACCAGTAGAATTGAGTGTGTATTATGGTTCTTAAAGTAATCAAGGAGAGGTCATCTTTATGGCTCAGTCATCAATATTCTTTTTTTTTTTTTAGTTTCAGGTACACAAGACAAAGTAATACTTAGACGTTTATCATTTATATCCCTCACACTGTGTGAACCCCCCTCCCCCCATCCACTATCCCTCTGACATCGCACAGAGCCATTACATTTCCACTGTCTCTATTCCTAATGCTGTACTCCGCTTCCTGTAACCATATACATACATATATACATATATGTATGTATATATACATATACATATACATATACATATACATATACATATACATATACATATACATATACATATACATATATAAAATAAATTTTATATATATATAAAATAAATTTTATATATATATAAAATTATAGTTGGCATTCATTATTGTTCAGCTTCAGGTGTACAGTGCAGTGATCAGGCATCTACATCATCCCTGAGGTCGTCTCCGAAATGGGACAAGTGTCCATCGGATACCCTACAAAATCTATACAACATTATTGATTACATTCCCCAAATTAATTTTCAAAACCCCGTGGCCATATTGTGGTTACCAACTGTTTTCTAATCCCCTCACCTTCCTCCTTATCCCCACCCCCCACCCATCTAGCAACCCTCAGTTTTTCTTCTATGTCTCCAAAACTGTTTCTGATTAGTTCATTCACTTATTCTTTTCTTTAGATTCCACATATAAGTGAGATCATATGGTATTTGTCTTTCTCTGTCTGACTTATTTCACTTAACATAATATTCTATAGGTCCATCCATGTTGTTGCAAATGGTAAGATTTCTTTCTTCTTTGTGGCTGCGTAATACTCCATTGTATAAATGTACCACAGTTTCTTAATCCAGTCATCTACCGATGGGCATTTCAGTTGTTTCCATGTCTTGGCTATTGTGTATAGTGTTTCAATAAATATAGGAGTGCATAAAGATTTTTGAATTAGAGTTTTGGATTTCTCCGGATGGATACCTAGGAGTGGAATTGCTGGATCATAAGGTAGTTCCATTTTCAGATTTTTGAGATACCTCCATACTGTTTTCCATAGTGGCTGCACCAATCTGCAATCCCACTAACAGTGCACAAGCGTTCCCTTTTCTCCACATCCGTGCCAGCACTTGTTGTTTGTTGATTTATTGATGATAGCCATTTTGACTGGGGTGAGGTGGTATCTCGTTGTTGTTTTTATTTGCATTTCTCTGATAGTTAGTGAGGTTGAGAATTTCTTCATAGGTCTGTTTGCCATCTGTATGTCCTTTTTAGAAAAATGTCTCTTCATGTTCTCTGCCCATTTTTTAATTGGGTTGTTTGTTTTTTTGGAGTTGAGTTGAGTGAGGTTTTTATAAATTTGTGATATTAACCGCTTATTAGATATATCATTGGCAAATATCTTTTCCCATTCAGTAGAAACCCTTTTTGTTTTATTGATGGTTTCCTTTGCTGTGAAAAAACTTTTTAGTTTGATGTAATCCCACATGTTTATTTTTTCTCTTACTTCCCTCGCGTGAGGGGATATATCAGTAAAAATCTTACTCTGGGTAATGTCTGTGAAGTTTCTTCCTATATTTTCTTCTAGGAATTTTATGGTTTCAGATGCTACATTTAAGTCTTTAAGCCATTTTGAATTTATTTTTGTATATGGTGTAAGGAGGTGGTCCAGCTTCATTTTTTCGCATGTGTCTGTCCAGGTTTCCCAGCACCATTTATTGAATAGACTGTCTTTACCCCACCGTATACTCTTGCTTCCATTGTCGTAGATTAAATGGCCATATAGGCATGGATTTATTTCTGGACTCTATTCTCTTCCATTGATCTATGTGTCTGTTTTTATGCCAGTACCATGCTGTTTTGATTACTGTAGCCATGTAGTATAATTTGATTTCAGGTATTGTTATACCTCCCACTTTGTTCTTATTTCTCAAGATTGCTGAGGCTATCCGGGGTCTTTTATGGTCCCATATAAATGTTAAGATTATACGTTCTATTTAGGTGAAAAACGTTGTTGGTAGTTAGAAAAGAATTGTGTTGAATATGTATATTGCCTTAGGCAGTATGGACATTTTAACTATATTAATTCTTCCTGTCCATGAACATGGTATGTGTTACCATCTATTTGTATCTTCTTTCATTTCTTTCTTCAGTGTCTTATAATTTTCTGAGTACAGATCTTTTACTTCTTTGGTTAAATTTATTCCCAGGTATTTTATAGACTTTGGAGCAATTGTAAATGGGGTTGTTTTGTTAATTTCTCCTTGTGATGTTTTATTATTGGTATATACAAATGCAGCTGATTTCTGAATATTAGTTTTGTGTCCTGCTACTTTACTAAATTCATCTATCAGCTCTAATGGTTTCTTGATGGAGTCTTTAGGATTCTCTATGTATAGTATCATGTCATCTGCATATAATGACAATTTTACTTCCTCCTTACAGATTTGGATGCCTTTTATTTATTTTTCTTGTCTGATTGCTGTGGCTAGAACTTCCAACACTATGTTGAATAGAAGTGGAGAAAGTGGGCAATCTTGCCTTGTTCCTGATCTTAAGGGGAATGGTTTTAGCTTTTCCCCATTGAGTATGATGTTAGCTGTGGGTTTATCATATATGGCCTTTATTTTGCTGAGATATGCTCCTTCTATTCCCACTTTCTTAAGGGTTTTTATCGTAAATGGCTGCTGGATTTTATCAAATGCTTTTTCTGCATCTATCAATATGATCATGTGATTTTTATTTTTCATTTTGTTAATGTGGTGTATCACATTAATTGATTTGCGGATGTTGAACCACCCTTGCATACCAGGGATGAATCCCACTTGATCATGGTGTGTGATCTTTTTAATGTATTGCTGAATTCTGTTCGCTAATATTTTGTTGAGGATTTTTGCATCTGTATTCATTAGAGATATTGGCCTGTAGTTTTCTTTTTTTGTGGTGCCTTTGTCTGATATTGGGATCAGGGTGATAGTGGCTTCATAAAAAGTGTTTGGGAGTCTTCCCTTCTTCTGGATTTTTTGGAAGAGCTTCAGGAGAATAGGTGATAATTCTTTTTTGAAAGTTTTGTAAAATTCACCTGAAAGCCATCTGGTCCAGGGCTTTTGTTTGTTGGGAGACTGTTGATTACTGATTCAATTTCCCTGGTGGTAATCAGTCTATTCAGGTTTTCTGTTTCTTCTTGAGTTAGCCTTGGAAGGTTGTATGTCTCTAGAAAATTCTCCATTTCTTCCAGATTGTCAAATTTGTTGGCATATAGTTGCTCATAGTAATTTCTTAAAATTTTTTGTATTTCTGCAGTGTCTGTTGTCACTTCTCCTCTTTCATTTCTGATTTTATTAATTTGGGTCCTCTCTCTCTTTTTTTAAGTGAGTCTGGCTAAAGGTTTGTCGATTTTGTTTATCTTCTCTAAGAACCAACTCTTGGATTCATTGATATTTTGTATTGTTTTTCTGGTTTCTATTTCATTTATTTCCACTCTGATCTTTATTATCTCCTTCCTTGTACAGCCTTTGGGCTTATTTTGCTGTTCTGTTTCCAGATCCCTTAAGTGTGAAGATAATCTGTTGATTAGTGATGTTTCTTGTTTCTTTAGGTAGGCCTGCAATGCTATAAATTTCCCTCTTAGGACTGCTTTCATGGCATCCCATAGATTTTGGGTCGTCGTGTTTTCATTTTCGTTTGTCTTGAGATATCTTTTGATTTGTTCCTTGATCTCCTGGTTGACCCATTCATTATTTAGTAACATGTTATTCAGCCTCCATGAATTGGTGTGTCTTCCAGTGTTTTTCCTGTAGTTCATTTCTAATTTCATAGCACTGTGGCCAGAGAAGACAATTGATGATTTCAATTTTCTTAAATTTATCAAGACTTGTTTTGTGGCCTAACATATGGTCTATCTTGGAAAATGTTCCATGTGCACTTGAGAAGAACTTGTATTCTGCAGCTTTGGGGTGAAATGCTCTGAAAATATCGATTAAATCCAAGTGGTCCAATGTGTCATTTAAGGCTGTTGTTCCCATATTGATTTTCTGTCTGGAAGACCTGTCCCTTGTTGTCAGAGGTGTGTTGAAATCCCCTACTATGATAGTGTTACTGTTGATCTCTGTCTTTATGTCAGTCAATATCTGTTTTATATATTTAGGTGCTCCTATGTTGGGTGCATAGATGTTTACTAGGGTTATGTCCTCCTGTTAGATCGATCCCTTTATTATTATATAGTGCCCATCTTTGTATTTTAATATGTTCTTCATTTTAAAGTCTAGTTTGTCAGATATAAGTATTGCATCTCCAGCTTTTTTCTCATTTCCTTTTGCATGAAATATCTTACTCCAACCCTTCACTTTCAGGCTGTGTGTGTCTTTTGATCTGAGGTGAGTCTCTTGTATACAGCACATACAAGGGTCTTGCTTTTTTATCCACTCAGCCACCCTATGTCTCTTGATTGGAGCATTTAATCCATTTATATTTAAAGTGATTATTGATAGGTACATAGTTATTGCCATTTTAAAATTTGTATTTAGATTGTTTTCATCTTTCTTCTATTTACAGAAGTCCTTTTAGTATTTCTTGCAATGCTGGCTTGGTGGTAATAAATTCCTTTAGCTTATTCTTTTCTGGGAAGCTCTTTATCTCTCCATCAACTTTAAATGATAGCCTTGCTGGGTAAAGCAATCTAGGTTGTAGGCCTTTGTTTTCCATCACTTTGAGTATCTCCTGCCACTCCCTCCGGGGCTTCAATGTTTCTGTAGAAAAGTCATTTGATAGTCTTATGGGAGTTCCCTTGTATGTAACCCTCTGTCTTTCTCTTGCTGCTTTTAGGATTCTCTCTTTGTCTTTAATCTTTGCCATTTTAACTATAATGAGTGTTGGTGTGGGCCTGTTTAGGTTTATCCTGGTTGGAACTCTCTGCACTAACTGGGCTTGTATGTTGGTTTCCTTCGTCAGGTTAGGGAAGTTTTCGGATATTATTACTTCAAATATGTTCTCAATCCCTTGCTTCCTCTCTTCACCTTCTGGTACTCCTATGATGCGCATGTTGTTGCACTTGATGTTATCCCAGAGGTCTCTTAAAACATCTTCATTGTTTTTTAGTCTTTTTTCTTTCTGTTGTTCTGTTTGGGTGATCTCTGCTAACTTGTCTTCTAAGTCGCTGATTCGATCCTCTGCTTCATCTGACCTGCTGTTAACTCCTTCAAGTGAGTTCTTTATTTCAGTAATTGTGTTCTTTAGTTCTAACTGGTTGTTCATTATGATTTCTCTATCCTTCTTTATGTCGTCTCTAAGCTCCTTAAACATTCTTATCATCAGTGTTCTGAACGCTGTCTCTGATAGGTTGATTACCTCTGTTTCATTTGGTTCCATTTCTGGAGGTTTCTTCTGTTCTTTTATTTGGGACATGTTTTTTTGTTTCCCCATTCTGGCTGACTCTCTGTGTTTGCTTCAATGTATTAGGTAGATCCCCTAGAGTTCTTAGTTCTTTCTGGGTTATCTTATGTGGTATGTGTCCTTTATATTTGACTTGCACTACTTCGTTCTTCTCCTCTGCATGTGCTCCAAAGGTGACTCTTGTGTATATTGTCCTGTTAAAGAAAATCTTTAATTGCTTTTCACTTGTGAGTAGGTGGGGTTAACTCCTAGGCTGACTAGTTGTGAGACTTGGCTCTGCCCAATGCAGGGTGTTCTGCTGCGTGGGGGTTGACCACTTAAATGTGGTTTGGCCTCTATGGGCTCTTGTGCCTGTAGAGAATTCCCTCTGGGTGTGTCACTTGTAGGTCAAACCCGGTCGTACTCTGGTTTGGTCTGGAGTTGGCCTCTGGGTATGTTGAATCTGTGCCTCTTAAGCTGGGCCCTGGTAGGGCAATTTCAGAACAAATCAAATCACCAAGCACAATGACAACAACAACAACAAAGAAAAAATCAAATACATTCACATGTAAAAACAACCCACAACTCCCACTCAGCACAGGCAAAGATATCAAAGATATAAAGACAAAACAAAACAAAACAAAACAAAACAAAACAAAAAGGAGCGCCAGTCCTGGCTTAAGCCCACCAGGTAATCTCCAGGTTGTCCTCTGCTGTACCAAAGAGTCCCCTGCGTTTTGTGCAGGCAGAGCTGGTCACCTGGTGCCCAGAGTGACGTTGGAACTGCAGATTTAGATGCATCTGGCTGAGGGGTCTGGATGGTAGTTTCTACAAAGTCAGTGCAGTTGAGCTGCTGAAAGCCCAGAGCTGCGTAGGCCGCCTACTGCTGATCCCTGGGAGTGCCTCCGCAGTTGTAATTGCCCTGCCCTAGGCAGGCCAGAAAAGGTGGTGGCTCGGGGTGGAGGAGTCTCTTCTCTCCTAGCCCAGCAAAAATCACACTCTTCCCAGCCTCTTCCCTGGGTTAGAGCTGCCCTCCAGGCTTCCCAGAGCCTGAGCACTAAGGCTCCTCTGTAATCTGACACTACTCCTCGGTTCAGGGGCCATTTTAAGTCTCTGGAAGGGCAGGGGTAGGATTGGGAGAGCAGGGGGGAAAGGGGCCCAGGTATGAAGTTTGTGTCCTTTGTCCGGCGTAGGGCCCAACTGGAGGTCTCACTGAGGTTATTGCCTCAAATGCTGGATATGCTGCCCCCTCGGCGGGAGAGATCAGCTGTGGGACACAGGGAAAGAGCCCACCTCCTGGCTTTTGTGTTCTCTGTTCCGTCCTGGGATCTGCTGCGTCTCTGCGGCTGTGGATGCCGGCCGTGTTTCCACCGCCGCAGATGCAGGCGTGTTTCCACAGCCGAAGGTGCGGGCCGCATCTCTACTCCGCTCCCTTCCCTCTTCCCTTGCTCGCCCAATTTGCCCACCTTCAAGTAATCCTTGCACAAGCCTCTTAGCTATTTTGCGTGATGAGCAGAGAGTCCTTTGATGGGTTATAGATGTCCTGTTTGTGGTAAGATCCGGAGGAGAACTCAAAAAGTGCGCCCCACTGCCACCATTCCTATGACGTCCTTGGTACTCATGTTTAATTTCTAAAAGTTGCTTTTAATTCGCTGGTTCTCTTTTCATAGCATCCCTTAAAAAATAGTTTCTGTATCTTTTTAAATTGTAGTTTTAACTGTGTATTTAACAGACAATAAACAATTATTTAAGTTCTCTTTGTTTCTTCAGTGGTCTTTATTTTTTTTTCTGTTACCATTGACCACTTTCTTTCATGTTGGGGGCTGTGAAATACTATATTTTCAAAAATGGCTACAGCAGTATTTCTGGTCCCACAGATGCTTCTAGAACCTTGCCATTTCCATATCAAGAGGTGGAGTCTATTTCCCTTTCTTGGAAACTGGGTGGGCTTCTGTGACTGCCCCCTGTGAATAGAATAAGGTGGAAGCAACCCTGCATGTCTTTTAGGGGCTAGGTAATAAAAGGCCACCTGGCTTCTGCCTGTTTCTTCTCTCCTGTGGCTCTGGGCTCTCTCTAGAATCTCTCAGTGTTCTCTGTTGGAATTCAGCCATCATTCTCTGGGGAGGCCCAGGTCACATGGAACTAAGTATGGCTGTTTATAGCCAATGGTTCCAGCTAAAGTCTCAGGCAGCAAGTACGCCTCCTCTGCCAGGTGTGTGAACGAGCCTTCAGGTGAGGTTCCAGTTATCAGGAGCAGAGACTAGCAGTGCCTGCTGCTCCCTGTTCTATGTCCTGATCCACACAACCTGAAAGCCTAATGAATAGTAGTTTTACACCACTACGTGTTAGAGTGATTTGTTATGTAGCGCTAGGAACCGGAACTAAGATTTTCTCAAATGTGTAAGATTTATTTGGTCATTCATATTTAAGAATGAAGAAAAAGAAAAGCTAATTAGGAGCTCTTTGTATAGAGGCAAGACTTGGTGACTGGTTGGCTTTCCTTTAGAGTGAATGGGCCATGAGCTAGCTGGCTGTTGGGCTCGGTGACCCCCAAATGAGTATGCTGGTTTTTATTCTGTAGCACTGCCACTCATACCCTTAGAAAACTCATCCATAATTCTTGTTTGGTTTTAGTTTGTTTTATGGAGCAAATTTCTCTTTTTTTCTCAGGTAAATGTCTGTGGATTGCACATGGTTGGGGGAGGGGGCCGGGGGTGTGGTACGTGGTTCTGAGTGCCGTCTTCCAGATGCTTTCTGTCTTTTGCACCTTGACTTACTCCTGCTCTGTAGGGTACCTTGTGTTTTCATGTCTCGAGCCTCTTGTAGGTTGTCGAGCAACACACCTGTTTTCTGTACATGTCTTCCGTATACAGTCTAGTAGGCTGAAGCTTCCTCTGCCGCACTTCATTTGTCAGCTGTTCCCGTCTTTCATCTATATTTTTTGAAATCTTTCTTCTGTTGATCGCCCCTCTTCCTTTGTTTTGTTGTTGTTTGTTGATACTTTTTCCTAAAATGGAATAGTGATGGGGAGAGGAAGTGTCAATTTGAAGTGGACTTTGTGCCTTCTTGGACTTGGCTTGACTCTATATATTTATAGACACCTTTCATTCAAGTTTGAAAATATACTTCATATGTGCCTAGGAATATGCCATATTTTTCCTTATAATCATTAAAAGTTTACATGTATCTCATATTATCAACTCTTTCTTATTCCTAATTTTGTGTATGTGTATTTTCAATCTGATTAAGCTAGTTAGATGCAGGTGCCCTAAGTTTTGTTCCTTTCATATTGACTAGGCCACTTGGGTTCAAAGGTCTTGTGGTCCTTGAACCCCCTGTTTGTTGTAGCTGAATAAGCTTTTCTGTTTCTAAGCTATCCTTCTTTTGTGCCTGAGCAATTAATATTAGAATTCTTCATACCTGACCTGCTTTCTTCTGGGTGAGAATGAGGGAAAATGATTAATCTTGTTTCTTATAACCCATTAAAAAAGAAATCTGAGATGAGGACCTTTCTTGGAAGTCTTCAATAGTAGTGCATCATAACAGAGAAAATATTAGAGGCTATAGGAATAGAGAGCAATAAAAGATTAATTAATATTTTACTTTGTAAGATTAATATTATTTCTAGCATAAAGATATAGAGTGGGGGATCAATTTGGGGAATCCAAGAGATTATGATTCTAATTTTTGATTTTATTTAATTTGAGATGATCATCAATTTGAGTAAGGAAATGCATGTCAGTAGTTGTAGTGAAGAGTCAGATTTAAGGAATAGATGAAATATCTTGAAGACGTGAAAGAAAGAGCAGACAGATATAAGAAAGATCTATTTGGAACGCAGTAAGAAAAAAGAGGAGATACAGAAAAGCAGGACCTAGGAAAGCTTTATGTGAAAAATTTCATTGAAAGCTTGTTCAGTGATGTCAAATACCTAGAAATATTATGTAGTGAGTTTGAATCTATATCGAAAACTGTGTTTAAAATATATCTGCATATGCTTAGATTTATATGTAGAAACCCTTTAAAAGAAGATAGTTTTCAAAGACAAGATTTATTCAACAAATAATTGTTCCTTTCCCCAAGTACATCTCAGTTTATTAGGGGAGAACATACACCGGGGATGCCAAAAACATGTATACAAGTGGACACTTTGATCAGTGTTGCTCAAGCAGTTGTTTGCTGTAATGAGAAGTGTCTGGATGCTGATGGTAACCACTTTGAGCACGTCTTGTAACTGCAGAAGTCAAATGTGACTTGTATTCGTCTTTGGTTATTGGTATATATTGAGTAATAAAATTTTAATAGTTTTTTTCTGTCTTAAAATGTGTATACATTTTTCTGGCACCTCTGTATGTATATACTTAAGCATACTACAAAACAGAGAGGGCCTTTGTAGAGATAGAGGGTACTATAAAAGCCTGAGTGGTATTATTTGTGAAAATTGTAGGTTGTCAGAGAGTTGTAAATTTTACATTAAAACTATTTTTTTCTGTAACGTTATTTCACTCTTTTCTAAAAACAGGTCCTGAAATAAACTTCCGTTGATTTGCAAAAATAATCACCAGGGTTTGTGTATCCTTAGTTAATAAGTCAGTTTTCTCCTTCTTGATTGACATATAATGGAAGCTGGACACTAGCAGGTTGAGTCCTGCCTCTGTTAGGAGAATGGTGGAACCAGAGGCCAGACTTCCGTGGCAAAGAATAGCAAGCATTTAGTTTGTTTATTACTTGATTACTGTATCTGGCTCTCTGCTAGATACTTGAAATATATCATAACAGTCAATCCTCACAACAACCTATGATATAGACAGCACAATGTTTTTGTTTTTGTTTTACAGATAAGGAAAATAAGACTCAGGGATGTAAGTTATTTGATAAAGTTCCCTTAGCTAGTTTGTATTAAAGTAGGAATTTGTATTTAGATTTGTTGGCTCTAAAATTCCTACTCTTTCATTGCATCTGGTGTGTGGATGGGGAATGAAAGTAGTAGATACAGATTCTTACTTTTGGAAAATCAACGATAACAACAACAAAAAGATGATAGATGAGGACCTGAAGGAAAATTGTGGTCAAGTTTACAAAGTTTAGGTTCACCTAGGTGTGCCTGAATTGAAAGCCACTTGAAAATACATAGAGAGAATGAGAAGAAGGAAAGGAAGAGGTGAAAGATCTGAAGATGTGAGATTGGATAAACAGGGAACCATGAAAGTTACTAATTTCAACGTCTAAAGTAGCTAAAATTTAAATTGCTATGAATCTGCTTACCATGTGTTTTCTCTTTTACTGACAAGACTGCAAAACTTGTTATGCAAGAGATTCATGTTATGTATGTTAAAACTATGTGTAAGAATTGTGTCGTAATGGTAGCAAATATCAATAGCAGCTCAACTAGTGAATAAGTGAGATTGGGGAAGTCTGTGGAGATTGTTAAGAATAAAGTTACCTGTTGTCTTTGGTAGAGGAGTTGGTGTTTTTACAGAAGTGTTGAGATTTGACTAGGTCTGTTGTCCTCAGGTAGTGCTTCCATTGGTGTACCCAGAAATTCCTTGTTGAAATGCTGTTTGGGTCACTTTATATTTTCATAAGTGCTGAGGCATTAAGTGACTATATAGTTTAAACTAAATATCCTTATAAGAAAGTGTTTTTATTGTTGTTTGTTTCTATGGTGGTGAAAAGTTCTTAGAAGGAAGACATGAAAGATCCGCCAGATCTAGACAACCTGAGATTTTCTTTAGCTTTTAATGTTTTAGATATGCTGTAACCAAAGGGTGCATAACGATCTCTATAGTATTATAATTCATATATTCTCTAGTGACAGAAGAAAGCAGGGGTAGCTATTTTCTGAGTACCTACTGTACTACTCTTTGCTGTTTATTAGAAGGAAAGCATATTAAAAAAGAGATTTTCCCCCAAACAAAACAAATCAACCTCAAAACAACTGCCTCATCTTTTCAAGCATTTCTAATGATAACAAAGTCCATAATAATAGGAAGCACATACTTTGAAAATTAGATATTTTTGTTTAATGCAGTTCTCTTTCTCATGTGAAACCAAACACCCAAAATCTTTGACCAGAATGTCAAAAACTTTTTTTTTCTGAAATACTGATTCTCTGCTATTATTGGGAGTAGAAAGTGAAGCCATTGGGTATTGAAGGGCAATCAAGAACCTACTGTATTATGCATATTGCAGTTATATAGAGATAGATTTCAAACACTGTTTAAGACTTGTGTAGAATGTTAAGTATTTTGAAATTGAACATAGAGATCTTGTTGAAGAATTTCTTTAAAGTTGAGTGATTAATTGTGTTATAAATGAGTTCCCTTCAGCCATTTATCAATTTTGGCTCTTCCTCTTTTCTTAAGGCCGTGTCTTAATTTTAATGATCACAAAACTGTACTTTGTGAGTACTTTTTAAAAATGTGAGTAACTTCAAAGATCAAGTGAAAATTAAATCAGAAAGTTAGATCGTGAAAAAGAAGAGAGCTACACCAGGAATGTGTGTGTGTGTGTGTGTGTGTGTGTGTGTGTGTGTGTGTGTGTGTCTAAGAATTAAAACCACACTTGACACTTTCTTCGTCTTCTATTTCTATTAATTTACAAAACCTGGAACTGGAGGCTTAATGGTATTACTTCTACATTGTAATTATACTAATAAACATCTTTGTCCATGACCTTGGAATTTATAGTGCAACAGGAAAGATTTATTGACTTATGCTTTGGAAGAAATATGGGATTATTGCATAAGTAGATTGCATGTTAAGCACATGTACTTACATACATTTATTATAGTTAGTTTGAGCTGTAACTTGTTTTTAGATTTTCTTTCAAAAATAGGGTTCTTGTTAAATCCAGATTCCTTAGAGATCCTTGTTATGTTATTGAGTCAACTCAAAGTAACTACTTTACCTTGAAATGTGCAAAAGAAATCAATAAGCCTACAAAACAGCCTTTTAAAAAATGTTTGAAATCATATTTTTCCTGGTGGCCTGAATATCAATGTATATGACTTTTCTGGGTTTCTTTCTGTCTCTGGTTTTGTTGCAATATTAAAGTCCTTTATAGTTAGAGGGTGTCTGGGTATTTGGTTTTGAATTATTTTTTGTACCTTGCCCTGGCCTCATATTTGTTTGTCTTGCTGTTTGTAAAGAATTACTACTTACATGGAATTTTCTTCAGGGTGTCTTTACTTTTCATCTTATTCAACTTTACCCAGGATTTTCATTTCCTTTTCATTAAAGTTTAAGTCTGTAAAGATTTTTATTTTTAAATTTTTTGGTTGTGAAATATCATAGGCCAACTAAGTTTACAATGGGCTTCTCAGTGATGTAACGAGGTCAGACAATTAAGTTTGCAAACTCATCCTAGAAAAAGTGCTAGATACCTCATTGCTGAATATTATTACTACGGTCACCTTTGAAGGACTCCCCTTGGGAAGCTATGCACCGATGCCAGCAGCTAGTCCACCCTTCAAAACAACTTTGGAACTCATTTTCTGGAATGGCTATCAGAGCTGTCGTCGTATTACCGTTGGTGTCCTGAATGTCATCAAAACGTTTTCCTTTCAGTATCTCCTTTATCTTCGAGTAAAGAAAGAGGTCACTGGGGGCCAGATCAGGTGAGTACAGACAGTGTCGTGTGAGCTTGTGTGTTGTTGTGATGCAAGAGCCATGAATTGTTGGTGAAAAGTTCAGGTCATGTAACTTTTTCATGCAGCCTTTTCAACACTTCCAAATAGTAAACTTGGTTAACTGTTTATCCAATTGGTACAAATTCATAATGGAAACCTGTCTGATATCAAAAAAGGTTGTTAGCAACATCATTGCAACAAGGTTCGCGAACTTAATTGTCAGATCTGGTAGGAGTCAAATCTCTTTTTCCTCTAATTTGACCTTATTTAGCTGTGGTTGGCATTTGACCTTTTGGTACTCCATCCTTAAATGAAGCTAAGTTTTAGTCTGAAATACACATTTTGGTCTGAAAACCAGTTTTCAAGTATATGTAAACTATTTGGAATTTTGTAAATGATATTCATTTATGTCATACCACATAAAATATAAAATGACTGAAGATGATTTTTGCCATTGTTAAATGAGAGTCTTTAGTTTCTTTGATTAACTGAATCAATAATATGCTAAAAATACTTTGTGTAATATAAACACGCAATTTTATAATCTTACGATTTGTATTTCTCAGAAGAGATTCTCTGTAATCCTGTAACCTCTGTTGTGGACTGTGGCTTCAGGGACTGTAAATTTTAACACCTGTCCTTAGATTAGGTATTATTTTCTCAGCACTCTTAAGTAATTAACAGGTAAATCTCATCTAATCCTTAAAATAATTTTTAAGATAAATATTACTATCCATAATTTGCAGATAAGGAAAGCAAAGCACAGAGAATTTAGCCCCAGGTCGTAGAGCTAGTAATTGGTGGAACAAGGAACTGAAAGTGTTTATTGATGATGATAATGTTAATAGTAAGACTTTTCTCTAGTAGAAAAATTATTTCCTTTGAATGCACTATAACAATGACCAAAATTGTATACTTTAATTACAAATAGTCCATGGTTAACTATGAAAATACTTTTATTTGTTGTTTCAATGGGTCCATTTTTAATTTAGTAAATAGTACATTATAACATAAAGGGTAATCAAAATTTATTTACTCTCTGAATGTGTTTTAGTTTTCATTAAAGTTTCTGAGACTTAGTGATGGTTTTGTTTCAGAATTATTAACTGTGAACAATTTTAGTAACCGACATTAGAATATTACATTTGTACTGGAATGAGCATAAATACAAATGTCTCAGACTTTGGAGGTAATTGCCTCATTATAGGTTTATATTTCTGACAAGATAGAGTGGTGATGTTTAAATCATTTTAGAGGTAATTTTACTCCTATGTAGGGCTAAATCATTAAACCATTCTGTTTATAGGAAATGTTTAATTAACATGCTCAAGTTTTATTTCGAAGTATAGTAATATTTCACTGTTACATCACTGACTTAATGCTATTTCAGAAAACACCAGTGTTTATTAATCTTGAAAAATTGGACTGTATTTTAGTATTTTCACAATTAAAAAGTTACCTAATGAATGACTTTCTAGTGCTTTGATCTTATGGAATGCTGTATTTACTATGTTTTAATTTACAAAACTAAGGTAGTGTTAACCGCTATAAAATTAGAATGCCAAACACTATAAAGGGTAAAACATATTTGTTAGTTTTGTTTTCTGATAGCAAAAACCTGGCTCAATTCTAAAATGTATTTAGGGAGGTATATGTACTGTACAAGGATTATTGTTAAGGGTACCAACAAGAAAAATTGCTGTGATGGATGAAACAGGAAACACCTTTATAGTGCTTTAATCTTATTTCAGGAGTAAAATCAGAGTATCAAAGCACGCCAAAATCATCAAGAGTGCTTCTGTGATAGAAATAGAATTCATCTGTTTTTCTGATCTGAGTCCTGTGACACAGAACAGACATAGAGTCCTTGTGGAATTTAGAAAATCATTTGTCTGTAAAGAATGTAGGTTTAGGGCTTCTATACTATGTCATGGTGAAAAGTCTTAAAAAGAGGCAACTTTAACTATGGAGAGGGTTTGTCATAATCCCCTTAATCAGTTGGATATGTATTTAGATGTGACTATTAGCATAAGAAATATTCATATTAAGGCCCTCACTGCTTATTCTCTTGAAAGGGAACAAATAATTGAAACCTTCTTTCCCAAGGAGTTTGATAAATGATGGTGATTAAATGCATTTTATACATATATATATTCATCACTTGATATAAGGTTATGTAACTGATTAATTTCCTATTCTTGTTTAGTAGAGCATATTTAACAATTTCAGCTACTGTTATGATATATTGTATATAAATTTAAATTAAGATTTTGTGATGAAAGTTCATCTTATGAAAATTGTGTCAATTGCATTTTTTTTGTTTCATAAAGTTTATATATAGTCTGTTGAAAATAATGGAAAAATACTAATAAGAAAAAGGTATTTTTGTTGCCATTTTGGTGTATACTTTCAAAATTTTAAATGTATACATTTATATATTTACATGCATATTAGTAAAAGGTGTATCATATACTCATTAAGGATATGGTATCATGTTTTACGATGTTATAGTAGCCCTTTTAAAAACTTGATAGAAATATATCATGGCCATTTTAAAGTGTCAATGAATATAGTTTATTTTTAAGAAGGAAAAGAAAAAGAACAAAGGAATTATTTAGACATTTTCTCTCATTAGATCTTTCAGAGTGGAAAATATTAAATTCAAACATATATACACTAAATACAAGTTAGGAAAGTTTTTGGAAGAAAATGATTTTTATGAATTATAGCAGTACAGATAAATTTATTTTAATTTGTAATGTGAAAATTCAATTTTTTTCTGTAAGATAGTGATATGTTTTTATCATATCTTTATACTGACTAATAATCAAATGACTTTCTGTGGTTTTTAATAGTTAATTAAAATTCATTTCTTCTACTGATGATCCAATATTAAATCAGGCTAGAAACTGATTTTCTAAAGTACCCATTGATGATTTCATAGTTGTATAAATTCTAGAGTATATTGCCATATATAGGATAGAACTGTATCAGTCAGGATACCCTATGTAATGTTGTAGTAACAAATGACTCCACTTCAGTGACATTACAAGTGCTTTCTCACACGTTATACATTTCCATCAGGGAAATGCTCTGCTTCTGCTAGATGGTTCCTCACCCTTTGAATATGGCTGATAGAGTAGCCCCTGCCTCGGATGCTGCCAGTCTCATGGGAAAGGTCTCTGTATAGAACATTGCTTGTCTTGTGTCTGCTAGAAAGTGACACTATTTTACTTCTGCTCACATTTAATTGGCCAAAGACAATAACTTGGGTACTTCCAGATCTGACAGGATGGGAACATATAATCCTCTTTCCAGAACAGGTACTACCAATTACATTGTCAAGACAGATACTGTGTTTCCCCGAAAATAAGACCTAGCCGGACCATCAGCTCTAATGCATCTTTTGGAGCAAAAATTAACATAAGACCCGGTCTTATTTTACCATAAGATCAGTATAATAAATTATAATATAATACAATACAATACAGTACAGTACAGTACAATACAATACCGGATCTTATGTTCAATTTTGCTCCAAAAGACGCATTAGAGCTGATGGTCTGGCTAGGTCTTATTTTCGGGGAAACACGGTATCAGTAGGACTGGAGAGCATACTTTCTCCTTAGTGAGGTGGAACAAATGGAATCCACTACAATAACTAATTTTGTTTTTACTCTCTAAATTGCAGGATAGATGAATGATCTGGTTTCTAGTTAGCCACATTGACTGGATTTGGTATAACTTTACATTTTAACTAAATCTGTAGCTTTTATCCCTAGTTTGTTTGGAGGGTTGAAAACAAGGATGCATATGTCTAGCTGGCACTTTTCTCTCTTGCTGTAGAGTTTTTCTTAGTATAAAAAGAAAAATATTATTCAGTGTGTTATGTTGTTTTTCTCTAAGTAAACTTGAGTGTTCTAGAATACTTAACCACATTCCATTCCGTAAAGCATTTTCTAGGCTCCAGAAGCCATATGCCTGCCATTTCAAGGAGTTACCACTAGATGGAGATGTCGCTCATTTAGAAGGCTAGAACAGCTGTGTTTTTTTCTTCAGGTGAATGGGTTGCTACATAGGTATCAGAAATGTAAACCATACTAATTTTATAGGAAGCTCTTTGTAATCAAAATGGTACTATTTATTGAGTATGTATATATACATGTGTATGCGCGCACTCACACACACACACACACACACACACACACACACACACACACACACACAACTTCCTCATACGGGAAAATTCCATTCGAAGCAAAGCTGTAAAATAATGCTTTGTTATATTGTTACTTGCCCAGGAAAACAATATTTTTTCAACTGTTACTACCCAAACACTGACAAAAGTTTTCCTAAGCACAGTTTCTCAAGAAATTACACTGAGGCTTGGGCCCATCTCTCTGCTCTTTTCTAATTCTTTGTTTGAATTTGCTAACTGTTGCTGAAACTGTGGTTATTTTAGATGTGAGCCTTCATCTTTAACATCCTCTATGTTACTCAGCTTCAGTCTCTTTTTATATAATTAATAGGCGTGAAGAGGAATTAAAAGCTCTATATTTCTGTTAGATAAGTTAAAAATAACTTTTATGGTTCAGTTACCATATAACTCATTTAGTTATTTAGAAACTTCACTTAATGGTTATTGCTAGTGGTAACTTTTTGATCACTTTTTTCTTCAAAATAACCCAATGTAATAACCATTTTGCTATTGGTATAATAAAATGTAAAGAAACATTTATAGGCCAAATTGTAGTTCTCCCTAGAAAACAATAGCTAAATTCAATTGTTAATCATTTTTTTTTTGGTGCTCTTAAAATAATATATTCTTTTAATCATATATTTCTGCTGTGACTCATAATTTATGGTTGTCATATGATTCAAATAATTTGTAGGAATTCATAGAGTTATTAGTAGAAATAGAAAAAATATGGCTAGGATGCTTCATTTATATGAAATAAATATGTAATATATACTCTATGCTTGAGCAATGTAAAAGTAAATTTGATATAATACTCTTTAGCATACTAAGGAAAACTATCTGTTACAAGCCAGTTCTTTTTAAAATTCCGTTGAATCTAGTATATCACTGAATCTTTATATTCAAAGGTGAAATCTTATTAAACCTTCGTTAGAGTCCAACTGAAGATGTAAATGAGGTGCTGCAGTATGACCAGAGTGATCTCTTGTATTTATTCTAATTTGGCAGCTATAGTTTTTTATAAATGATCCCTGAGACAGAGATCAGAGAATGTTGTTCCACGGCTGGGAATCCTTCAGCAGCTTCCAATGGCTTTCTGTGACAATAGTTGGCAAGTACTTAGTCATCGAGCCATTCTTTGAACAAAATTGTGTACAAAAGCTCATTGAAAACATTAAAGCAAGTTCTGATTGAAAGAAGGGGAGGGGTTGGGAGTCCACTAATTCATGTGTTCCCCCAAGATATCTTGGTGCTACTCTTCCTGGAGTTCTGTTCAAACATCATTTACAAGGTTAAAAAAGTCTAGTTTTCTGACCTATGGCCCACATATACTTTTCTAGTCCTTTTCCTTCCGTTTTCAGTAGCACCTGGCCTTTAGCTGTACCTCACCAGTACTTCTCTGAAGACGCCATTTTATTGTGCTGAGATTGCTCTTCACGATACTGACCATTTAGTTTTAATACTAGCTGCCTTTTAAACCTTTTCTATCTTTCCAGATAGGAAGTCATTTCTGAGAAGAGTTTATTTTTTGTATTTACTTACATGTTAGAGTGCTTGATTTAGAACTGACTGTATGTCACCTTGGGCAAGTTGCTTGAACTCTGTGCCTCAGTTTCCTCATTTGTAAAATGGGAATAATAGTATTACTTACCTCAAAGAGTTGTTATGAAGACTAATTGTGTTAATGTCTGGCCTAAAATAAGTATTTAGGAAGTGCCAGTTATATTATTTATAGCTTTGGCATGGATAGGCATATAATAAATGTATGTTGAATGAACAAATAAATACAGTAGACTCACATCCTATATTGAGGTTAAGTTTTAGAATCAGCAAGCGTATAAGGCCAAAATCTTGTATAGTCAGAAGTATCTTTAGGAATCCCTTAGTGAAATCTAACGGGGGATAGTTGAACTTATTAGTGGAAAAATAATTAAGCCGTTTATTTTTTTCACCCCTTTCACTCTACCCAGTTCAGTAAACTGTTTATATTTGTTTTTATGCCTCTAAAAAGTCCCTTGGAGGTGTGCTAAATTAGAGATGACATTCTAAACAAATCCAAAACAGCCAGATTTTCTTCCATGTTGGAATATGGTGCCATTTCTTTGGTTGGGCAGTGAAGAAGCTGATTTCATGCAGGGGCCAAGTTGAATGAAAAAACATTTTTTTTTTTTTTTACCTCCTTACTTTTACCTTCTTGTTAGAATATATGCAGTCTCACGGTTACATGGGAAGTGAGGGCAACCAAGTGAAACATCAGGTTTTGTTGTAGTTGCTATTTGCTTTGTTTCTGTCACCTATTACAGGCGTGCTGCACATAAATGTTTCTGACTTGGAGTGGCACCAGGACTACTGTATTTGAATTGTTGATCTCTTCCAATTCCCTTTTTTTGCTCCCATCTCCTCTCCCTTATCCCCTTCAGAGTAAGTATAATAGAATTCTTTTAAATCAAATGCAACTCTACTTTCACATCTTTGATTAACAAATTTCAGTTCTAATTACTAATTCTTCTGTTGCTTTGCACTATAATATAGTCTGTATGGTGTCCATTCTTTAAGGGTGGCATATTGGATTAAATTAGGCACTTAGGTGGCTTTTTACATAGTAGCTAAGATTTCCTTACATTTAGTTACAAGTGCTGATATTAGAGAACTTGATATTCTGTTATAATAGTGTAGAAATCTTGTAATAAATATTTAAAAAGTTGAGGTTATACTAGGCAGCCTAATTTCAAGATCTGCAGGGAAAGTTCAGTGCTATTGTTGCTAACTTATAAAGGAAAGAGACACAGAGAACTCCATTGCTTTTGAAAGGCTGAAAAAAAGCAGCAGCCCAATATGGTCTTGAATTATACAAAATTCTGTACTTGCAATGGCTTGCTGTATAATTCATCCTACTTTGCAAATATTTATTTTTTGTTTCATTAGTACATTTAATAAATGATGACTCATCCTACCTTCACACAGGGAATCTTGAATTGTGCGTGCTTTGTTTTTTGATGTTGAAAGTATGGTATCATATTACACAAAAGTCCTTGTTGGAGTTTATTTCAATATAAGTAGAAAGCAGAGATCTAAATAGCTTGAAATGCCTTACTGATTTTACTAAGAACTTGATAATTAGGTAAAATATTCGTACAGGTTTTATGTTTCCATGGGCATTTCCCAGTCAGTGGATTTTATGGAAAATCTGGAGAGATGGTTACTAATATCATTGTGATACAGGATAAAAGGATAAGGGATTCGCTTTAGAAGACTTGGCCTCACGTTTTGGCATAAACCCATTTAGTAGTTAGTTACATGACCTTGGGACCATTACTTCTCTGATTTTCAGTTTCCTTGTATGTGAAATAGGGATGACGGTGTCATTTACCTCACTGGACTGCGAATAATCAAGTGAGTTATGTAGCTATAAAATGCTTGTATGATGACGATGATACGGTTAGGTTGTCTCTCAAGCTATTTCCCCCGCGTCTCTACCCAGGATTTGGGGGAGATAAGTTATAATAGAAAACATTTCTTGAGCACTTAAAGTATGATAGGCGTTGTTTAAGGACAGGCCTAGTGCCTTCATTACAAAGATGAAATGCCCCAGATAGTGAAAGTAAGTAAATGTTTGCTGTTCAGAACTTTTTCCTCCATACATATCCCTCTAAAATTATGATAGAAATCAGTGGTAAAACACTTAATACACAAAAGTTTATCCAATGAATAAACGTTTAAGAAAAATATTCAGGCTTTGTTTTATTTATATTTAAGTCTAAGAGGACCTACGCTTATTTTTCTAGTTTAAATTTGATCTTCAGATTCTCTTAAATTATTGATTTTTAACCAGCTGATACTTGATTTACAGTTATTAATATTATTTAATATGCAGCATATTCAAGATAGTTATTTAAATTCTATAGTACCATGAAATTATTAATGTGAGGGTATTTTAATTATCATATAGGGTTATCTACCCTATTATTCAGCTACATCACAAAAAGAATTCTTGAAATTGAAAAATTCTTCCAACAATAATTTCTTTTTTTTTAAATGTCAAGAACCCAACTATATGAAGCCCTTTATAAATTATTCATATTTTTTTCAAATTCTTCTTAGATAATTATTTTAGGTAGTTCTCAAAAGATTTTAAAATTAATTCTAAATATATTTCTACAACCTAATTTATAGTTTGACTCATTTAAATTATTGCCAGGGAATTCAGCCACTTTTTGGCCCTCCACATAGCTAGGATTGTCAAGTGAGTGAAGGTTTTGGAACCTGCTGAGTAGTCCGTAGCTGATAAGGCTCAACAGAAGAATCTGTGTATATTCTATCCGCTTGTATTTTTAGGTATTCACTGAGAGAGCTTAGGGTCAGATATGAGCTTCTTTTATTATAGCAGCATCATGATGTTTGTTACCTGCAGCTAGTTTCTGTCTCATAAGGTCTGTAGGACAGTTAAATGCAGTTTGTTTTATACTCGGAGAAATCATTAGTACCACATTACTGCTTACATGCCATGTGTCACAATAAATGTAGCGACACCACTTGCCTACTCTGTGTATTCCTGGATGTATTTTCTAGTTGAGAGGGCCCTCATGATTCTCTTTATTACCCTTCTTTTTTATTTTTATTTTTATTTAAAATGTGTTTTGACTATTTCTCTCACTTTACCTCATTATTATCTAACACTTTAAGTCTACCAGAGTCTTGTAGTGTATATGTGAGCCTTAGAACAAATAGTATTCAGTGTGTTTGGAGCACTTACATGACGTTCCTTTTCTTTGACTTGTATTTTACTAGTGGTCACTCTCAGTTAGTTTACCAGGGAGGATTAACTTTTTCTTTTTATATTGATGGAATTTAGGAGGGCATTTTCTTTTTTTAAGATTTTATTGGGGAAGGGGAACAGGACTTTATTGGGGAACAGTGTGTACTTCCAGGACTTTTTTTCCAAGTCAAGTTGTTGTCCCCTCAATCTTAGTTGTGGAGGATGCCGTTCAGCTTCAAGGTGTTGTCCTTTCAGTCTTAGTTGTGGAGGGCGCAGCTCAGCTCCAGGTCCAGTTGCCATTGCTAGTTGCAGGCAGCGCAGCCCACCATCCCTTGTGGGAGTTGAACCAGCAACCTTGTGGTTGAGAGGACGCGCTCCAACCAACTGAGCCATCTGGGAGCTCAGCGGCAGCTCAGTTCAAGGTGCCATGTTCACTCTTAGTTGCAGGGGGCGGAGCCCACCATCCCTTGAGGGAGTCGAGGAATCGAACTGGCAACCTTGTGGTTGAGAGCCCACTGGCCCATGTGGGAATTGAACCGGCAGCCTTCGGAGTTAGGAGCATGGAGCTCCAACCACCTGAGTCACTGGGCCGGCCCCTAGGAGGGCATTTTCAAAGGAATATGTGAGAATATGACACCAATATCCATAAAGCATTATATGACAAAATGTTACAGTATACTTTGAAATTTTAAAGGTGAATTTTCCTTGCTCATTTGCACCATTTTTTGATAATCACCTACCATAAGGCCCACTTATAAAAACTTCTTTTAACCTTGTTTTAGTTTATTTCCTTTTATCTTTTTCAAGAATGATAGAAGTAGTTATGTAAAAAAATTATGTTTATATGTGTTGATACATGATGTAAAAAAAAAGGAAACATAATTGGCTTTGTATAGGTGGGGATTTAAAGAAGACTATGCAATGACACTATAGGTAGAAGTGTAAGTATTGCATTAATTATGTTTCCCTTCATATGGTAAATTCATGTGGCCTCTTATAGTTCATAGGACACTTCCACATCTGTTGTCTTACCGGACATGTGGATTGTCATTTATTTATTCAACCCCAAATGTGAGTAAGTTATTTGACCTTCAGCTTCAGTATATATATCACCTACGTTCTGCATAAGATTATTATTAGAAAATAATAAAAGAAGGAAGGAAGATAAGTTATCTCCTAAGGAAGATAACTTAAAATTGCCGAACTTTTAATTCAAATTATCCATGTAAAATATAAAATACCAAGACTAAAATCTATTCCTATATTAATGTTACCATATAGCAGCATCTTTTTCTATTGTATATTTATTGTAAATTATCTAGTTGCTTATCTCACAGATTTTCAAGCTTTACTGTAAACTATTTTATTCTTTAGTTTCTTCCCTAACTTGTGCACCCAATTGTAAACTCGGTGGCTATGTCATTTTAACTTTATCCTTTCTGTGGCAATCTGCATAGTGTAATACACCCAGCAGCTACTCAATTCTTGATTAGTATCATTTTTGGTTGTCACATTATAATAGTAGGGCTGAAGACAGTGCGCTTTCCTTTTCCAACATTAGTTTTAGTACCCTGAGATGTTTCGCCCAATTAATCACAATCTAGGAATGTTAATTCAAAACATGTAGTCAGACAGCACTAAATTAAAAAAAGAAATGTTATAGATGTTTTTTCCCTTGACCTAGGAAATGTAGCTTAGTTCTTTTTAGCGTGTGTTGTCTTGCCTTTCATTTTGTATGACTAACTTTTATACCAAATTGAACAAGCCATTAGCTTTTAGTTGGTAGGAATGTGGATCCATAGATATTTCCCAGTAGACAAAAGAAAATCTATAAAAGCGATATCCCCCGGGGCTCGGTCTTCCTAGCTGGCCTAATGGTCTAAAGCACCACTACACTGTACCCTTATGAGAAAGAACTCTGTTGGATGGTTCCCTTGACATCCAGAAATATTTATTGGAGAGTTGTAACACAGTTTTCAGATAACTTTTACTTTTGTACTATACTGCATTTATTAATCAAATATTCTGATTCAGGGAATTCATGTTATAAATTTTGTATTTTTGAAACTCACCAAAGTTATAAACTTTATATATATAGTTTAACATTAGAGTTTGCTGAAATGAGACATACTATATTGAGGTAGCCATGTTGTTTTGTTAAGTTTTGCTTTTTTTAAAAAAAAGAACTCTTCAGAAAAGATCTCCCATGATGGTGTTGCACAACTCTGTGAATATACTAAAATCCATTGAATTGTACAGTTCAAAAGGGTGAATTATGTGGTATATGAATTATATTTCAATAAAGCTGTTGTTTAAAAAATTTCCACTACACAAAATGTTTTCATAGATGCAAGCTAATAGAATTTCGGTCTATATTCACAAAATATTTAAAAATTCTTAGCCTTACTAAACATTTAAAGCTTTAGAAATATGAAATTATGTGTGACTTAAAAATAATTTGTGTTCTTGTTCAATAGTAATACATGCTTATTATCAAACTTCAGAAACTATAGATAAGAAAAAAGACACTTAAAAATGTAATATGTAGATCTTTAGACATTTACATCTACCATGTGTTCTATCTCTAAGCTTTCCCTATACTTCACTACAGTCATGCGATGTTTCAGTAAACACTGGATCTCATTTATGATGGCGGTCCCATGAGATTATAATGGAGCTGAAAAATTCCTGTCATCTAGTGATGTTATACCCATCATGATGTAGCATAACATATTACTCATGTGTTTGCCATGATGCTGGTTAAGCAAACCTACTGTGTTGTGGGTTGTATAAAAGTATATAGCACATATAATTATGTGAAGTACATAATACTTGATAATGATAATAAACAACTCTGTTACTGGTTTATGTATTTACTATACATACTATATTATACTTTTTATCATTAGTTTTTCTACTTATAAAAAGTGTTTGCTGTTAACAGTATGCTGTATTGCGCCATCAGTAGCCTCATACATTTAGTGTTCACTGAGTCTCTTGATTGCATCATCTTCTCTCGCGCTTGATTTAATCTCACATTGTTTTAGAAATTTAGTGGTGCCTAACTAAATGTGCAGTGTGTATAACGTCCACAGTAGTGGACAGTCATGTCCTAGGCCTTCACAGTCACTCACCTCTCACTCACTGACTCACCCAGAGCAACTCTAGTCCTGCAAGCTCCATTCAGGGTAAGTGCCCTGTACAGGTGTACCATTTTTTCATCTTTTATATTGTATTTGTACTGTACTTTTTTCTGTGTTCAGATGCATAAACACTTACCATTGTGTTGCAATTACCTACAGTATTCTATCCATGCCATACAGGCTTGTAGCCTAGGAGCACTAGGCTGTACCGTACAGCCTAGGTGTGTAGTAGGCTGTACCATCCAGGTTTGTGTACGTGCACTATATGATGTTTGCACAACAATGAAATTGCCTAACAACACATTTCTCAGAACGAATCTCTGTCGTTAAGCGACACATGACTGTGTTTCCTTGGTATCCACACTTTTCCTGCCAGCTTTCATTAGTCGTAAATAGCTTTTCATGACCATCTTAGGCAGTCAGATATAAAAATATCTTCTTATAAGAATAGTGTTTTTTTTCTTGGATTCTGAGAAGTGTACATGAAGGTGAGCAATAATATCATTATCTAAAATTAGATACAATAAATATATTGCAGAATAGCTTTTGAAATAGTTTAGGATTTTGTTCTAAAAATTTGCTTTAAAACCTTTTGGGTTTAACATGAAAACTCAGAATCTTTGATAAATAATATTGTGGCATTGGTTCTTGTGTAGCTGGACTATTTCTTTGTCTTTTTAAAAACTCTTGTTATCATATTTAGCATTAACTTTCTTACAGTTAAAATTGTTCACCACACAGTTTAAAGATAAATGCAGTATCAGGCTTTGAATTTTTTTTTTTTTTGGTAAATACTAAGACCAGACTACAAAATGAGGGCTGTATTGTGGATTAAGTGAAATATCTCAAGGCTGTGCTGTTTTGATAACTGAACCTGAAGTGACCTTTCTCAGACACAATTACAGAGCTGTATGTTTTTCCTTTAATTTCATCAGGGGTTTAATTAGTATACAAATAAAACTTCCCTTATCTTCCTTTCTACCTAATTGGCTTGTCTTCGCTTATATATGAAGTATGTGAAAGTGGGCTGTAATTAGGGTGACCGTGTTAACCTTTTTTCCTCAAACGTACTGTTGCCTAAAGGCCTCAAGGCCTAGAAACAGTGCTGTGGATTATTGCTTTGCAATCACCATGGCTGTCCCACAGGTTTTCTCATGAGCGGAAGGGCTTTGGGTGCTGCAGGTTCCCACTGCTTAACAGGATCTTCATTCTTCTCCCCACTAAATGTTTATTGATTATCTCGCTGTTCCAGGCTCAGCCTCCAACAACTTAATATCAGGTGACAGTCAGGAGAGTTCTCCAAGTAATTAGAGTTGAGCATTGGGGGAACAATTAGGAGCAGAGTTATTAAACTTGATTTATCCTATTCTCTCCTGAACAGTTTCTTGGATATCAGAACATCACACTTTCACAATCTACCCTGGTTGAGAAATTAGTGGCTAACCTGCTGCTTATCATTGTTGCCTTGCTGCCTGGAGGCACACCCTCTTGGTTTCCGTCATTCCGTTGGAAATATTACAGTCCATAAAGTTTATCATGAGTTTTAATTAGACAAATCTGAACAGGAGAAAAGAAAAGCTGAACTTAAAATTTTACATATAGTACATATTATATATGATACAGGTACACCTGTGTGATACATATATACACATATATGTAAATATATTTTTCTTTCTCGAAAGCTCAGTGTTAGAATTTTTAAAGATAAATACTTTTGTCAGTATAAACTAACAAGGTGACTATTAGGGAAAAGGCATTATTGAATCAGTTTTTATATCTTGATTGTTTTTTGTACATCTTCCTGGGCCCATTGATGTGTGTAGATTCTATTGTTATGTCCCTCAGCTCTTTAAAATGAGAGTTCTGTGTCTATAAGTTATATAACTGTGATTTTTTTAAAAAAAGAAAACTGTATTATCTCTTAATTTTCACACTAAGAAAGTATGATCTATATCACTTTGTCTATGCCACTTTTTGTTTATTATTTAGCTATGCGTCTGAAATGGTGCAAGCTTTAGGAGAGTTTGGTGGCTCCCTGCCATTGCCCTTGAAAGATGAAAATTAAAGAAGATTTAGGCATAGTAGAAATCTTAATTTTATGCGTTCTGTCTTCTTTGAAAGGATATCACAGGATTGCTGAAAAGTCAGGTGTGATTTTTATAGTGATCCCGAGGTTGTGGGTTAGTTCACATTGGACCAGCATCTGTACAAGGCTAGAGAGATGATATATCTTCACTACCCCTCACAAATATACACCCTTAGTCATAAAGAGTTACTGAGCAAGAGAATTTGAATGGATTGACACAAATCTGTTATTGCTGTTGGAAAAGGAATTCAAGCTTTATGTGTAACTGGTTGTGGGTCATTTGTTTTATCTTCATAGGTAGAAAATAGCATTTTTTATTATCTGAAAGATAATCAGAAACACTGGCTTTTTTTTTTTTTGGTTTAGCCTTTGTTCTTTTAAATTTTTTCTGTCTCTCTTTGTTTTTTATTAGTTTCAGGTGGACAAAACAATGTAATAGCTAGACATTTCACCCCTCACAAAGTGATAATTCCCCTCCCCTAATCTATTGCCCCTCTGGCATTGTATATATCTATTACAATTCCATTGACTCTATTCCCTATGCTGTACTCCATATCTCGTGACTATACATATATATATTAAATTATAGTTGACATACAATATTATTCAGCTTCAGGTGTACATGCAGTGGTCAAGCATCTACACCATCTATGAAATGGTCTCCCTAATAAGACATGTAGAAACACTGGCTTTAAAAAGACTCAAATACGGGTTTTATTTTTTTAAATGAAGAAATCTCATGATTCTTCAATGCGTTTAAATATCTTAACATTGGGACAAAATCGGTAGGTTTACTACAGCTTCTAAAATTTTTGCTGTCTTGTTGAAGTTGGCTTGAATCAGTCACTATTTCCATAGTGGGATGTTCTTAAAGGTCTGTTAAACTAAAGATTTAAAATGAAATATGATACCTAATAAGTAATCACAGTTCAGTTTGCTTATTTTTATTTTTTTGACTTATATTTCTATGATAACAACTTGACTGTTTTAAATGTGAAATACTGAATTTAAAAACTAAATATTTTAAAAATACCTGATTTGACTGATGATTGCTTGCAATTCACTAACACTTAGAGTGAATTGTTTTAGCTCCATGTAGGCAGCTTGAGTTTCTTATACTACCTATTGTGAATGTATTAAAAGAACACTATCAGAAGAGTTTTACAAATGAAACGATCACATTTTGATTATTCTCTACTGGATATTTGGAGCATAGTTGTGGACATTAATGTGTGGCTAACCTCTGAGCAACAAGAAAAATATATTGTATATATGCAATCAATTATTCAGCTCACTGTCCAACAAATTTAAATGAAAAACTGTTTGATAAGCTTATATTCTAGAAATTTCATAGGCAAAGGAATGAGCAGGTTTTTAGTGCTAAGCGATACTCTGATCACTATACTGTTTTACATCCTGGAATTTTAAATGAGGTCTAGAAAATTTTCCTTTAAATTGCGAGTTTCTGATTCTAAGACTAACCCTAAAGTTCCAAGATTAAGTTGTATACTTGCCCCTTGAAATTTTTATGCTAAGTGAATATTTCAGATGAAAGCAAGCAGCAAATATCAATCAACACATTTCATACTTTTGTGACTTGGAAAATATTTGTGGACTATAAATAATTCCAAATGCAAGTATTATTTGTACCTTTCTCTGTTGAAACATGTTGATCATGTTGTGTTGCTATTCTTGACATGAGTTATTTATGGGAAGTGAATTTTATTTTGGAGTCCAGTTTGTCTATTGACATGTCTATAGGAACTATTATAGATATATTTATGATGACAGTAGTAGTATTTTTAAATCTTGGCTTCCCTGTTCTCTGCTAGGTATCATAATCCGCTTTCAATCATATACACACTTTGAGTGTGTGGTAGTTCTGGTTTTAAATAATTCTAAATTTCATGTGCTTCCCCTTTGCTCCCCCCACCCCCCAAATCTTTATTCTTTTCATCATTAAAAGAAAATGCACCTGGAGGTTTTTATAGCCTGATATTTTTATTAAGAATAAAATGTATTTGTCTTGCAGTATTTTAAACAATAAAATAGAGTTGTGTTTTGTAGCTAAACATTTTTCAAAATCTTATCAGTTCTATCATTTCTAATTAGTAAGTATGTAAAATTTTTGCAGAAAATTTGTTAAACCTTGATGTGTAATGACCCAAGTCTACTTCTCAGTCAGTCTGTATCCTTCTTTGTTTAATAGCCTATGGCATAAATTGAAGTTAATTATCAGGGCTGACAAGTAACTCTGTCTTCTGTCTGCTTGCAGAGTCTCTCCGAGGCAAAGATGGAGCTGAGAAGAAAAGATCAATCTCTGCGTCAGCTCAATAGACATCTTACCCAGCTGGAGCAGGACAAGCGTCGACTGGAGGAGAACATCCATGATGCAGAGAGTGCTCTCCGCATGGCAGCCAAGTGAGCATTTGGACCTTGGGGAGATCACTTAAAACAGACAAAAGATCAATTCTTACTTTCATGCTCCGGGTTTTAGCCCTGGATAACACAGTGTTAGAAAACAAAAGTACAGCTGTCTCTCTTTGAAATTCTCTGATATATCCTCAAAAAGAGAAAACTCTTAACTCAACATTCTAAATGTATATTTTATTGAGAAACTTCAGAAAAGTGTAAGTTTCTATATAACCTCTAATTATGTGTATTTTGGGCTCTGTTGTAGTGTTACATGTTTGAAACCATGTTTTCATTAATATGAAATCTAAGACTATTTAAAAGTTATGCATAGTTTTTTCTATCACATATTCAGTATCCCCTGTGCCCCACTGCCCTCCAAATTTTGCTCTGCACATATTATAATTCACTAATATTGCAAGTAATATTTCCATAAACAAATGTTAGTATACAATCAACATGTATATCATAGCATCTTTTGAAGTGTAATAAAAACATATCGATCATGGAAAAGTCATTTAATTTTATAGCTGTATATTCTAATATGTTAAATAGAAAACATACACAGTTTTCAGAGTGGGCAACTATGTAAATGTGATGAGAGTGTTTTTCCTTTTATCAGGTAATCAAGTTGACATACACCGTGAAGTTCAAATTGAATAGTTCTCTTGGGTATTTTTATTTGTTCCCCACATTAAATTACATGGACTACTTTAAGATAGTCCTTTGTACAACCGTATGTCTTAAAGAAAATCTATTTATGGATTAAAGAAACATCTAATTTTAGTAAACTCAGTATTTTCTAAATTTGGAATTCTGGATTCCTGTACTTACAAAAATATATATATTAATTAAAAAAATTTGAGACAAACTCTTGTTAAATGCTCATCATGAAATATGAATGTAGTAAACTAAATCACAGAATGGGGGATCTGCAGTCTTAGGACATGCACAGCTTTGCCAGTGGGCTTGGGAAATTGCTCATACATAATGAAAAATTCAGTTTACACAGGCCAAAATATGGCATGTTTGAATACCTACCAGTAGTTTTTTTGAAAATTGTAAAGTTCTATAACATTGCTATAGCATATCAAATATATATAATTGTCATTTTTCAAAAATATAAGTTTGACTAAATCAGCTTTTTGTTTTCTTTGTTCAGTCTTGTTTCCTCATATCAAATGAGAAGCTAAGCCTAGGTAATTTCTAGTGTGTCTTATAACTATGAAAATTCTGAGATTAAGGAAAACAAGATAAAACCCCCAGGTTCATATTGTGTCTTTACAACATTGCTGCTAATTCAGGAATTTGGCTTGTTTGTGAAATTTGGAGAGCTAATACTTTACTTACAGTTTTCAGTTTATAATTTACCATTAAATTTTCGTCTTCAGCATTTTCATCTAAACTTTTATTTAATTATTATGGTCAAGTTTAATATACAAAGCTAATAGAAGAAACTAGTAACTTTGTTTAGTTTTAGTCAAGGTCATAGATGGTTTGCGCGCAGTTATTATAGCAAAAAAAGACTATACAGAAAGAAAATATTATTTTGCCAAGTGTGGCCATTTATAATATGTCCCCACCACGAAGATTTTAAAATTATTTTTCATTAGAAACCAAAAGAATAAAAGTTTAGACTTTTCAGCACATTGAAAATCAATAGTATAACCCAGATTTTGTTTTTCTTTCTTTTTTTTCACTCTTTTTTGACTTTGAAGATGTCCTTAAGATGTTTTCCTCTTCTAATCTATGGCAGGCAATATAACTGAAGTTAAGAGGTAAAGGTGGAAATATACCAGTGAATATAGTTAGGTTTTATACTTTTAGAAGGCGTGTAATGATAACTAATCCTTATTTTTCATTAATAATGACTTATACTAAAATGTATAACAGTTGAAGTAAGGCTTGGGTTTTACTAACACTTAATATTTTTTTCTTTCTAGAGACAAAGAGTGTGTTGCTAATCATATGAGAACAATAGAAAATATGCTTCATAAGGTACTGTAATTTGTCTTACATATTGCTCAACTTGTGTTATGATACCATTCTCCTTTTCATTATTTTTATTGAGCGCAAAGCACTTGAACTCATTTTGTCCTTAAAAAATAAATTAATGAAAAGATCCTTTCAAATGACTGAAAAATTTATTTTTTACACTGCTATGTTGCATAATTTTTTTCAGAATTCGCTTTAGGTACTTGATAAAACTATGAAAATCGTGGTTTCCCTAAACTGATGTAATTGCACTTGAATTATTTGTGGTCTTTGCTGAATGAACCAGAGGTCATTAAGATTCTTATATATCGCATAATGATAAAATGTTTGACCACACTGTCTAACCTCTTACCACTCTTAAACCTACTACCCTATATATGTTTATATATAGAGAGGGGAGTAATGGATTGTATTTGGCAGTACTCACTTCCTTAACTAGGCAGTCATGTTTTTCAAGTTGTAATTTGCGTTACAACTTGAAAAATTATATTTTTAAAGTAGAAATTTAATAATGTTATATTCTCAGACTTGATTACTTCTGTATGGTAAATTGACTTTTAATTTGTAGTGATGAGTAGCATTATCAGGATTTTAGGATATTACTAAAAACTTAATGTATTAACTAACTGTATATTTTGTTAGCAATATAGGTTTAAAGGTGTGTTCACTATTTCATTATTTAAAAATAGAGAAATGTTATTTATATGTTTCTGTTATTGTCTAATTGACAATTTGTTGAAAGTATAAATACCAGATACTCGTAAGACATGGAATTTATGATGAATCATATTTAGAATAATTTTGTGAATCAATTTATTATATAATATAGTTTGTAAATCACTTAAAACTAACCCTTTTAAGGAGATATTTAATAAACACTAGCAACTAATATTTAATACATTATAACATTTTGGAAACACTAGGTCTCTGTATTCTATTCTTTTAGACAGTTTAAAAAGTGACTCGCATTATTTCATATCACCAAAAGCATTTTGAAAAAAAATCTAATATTTTGAGTGCTATTTTTAAGTAATATTTGTTTGAAATATGATTTCTTCCCCTCCCAATTTAAAAAAGTTTAGTCAATCAGTATAGTTTAAATATAGGCATATCAAACTCATGTATGCAAGAAACCTGAAATTTAGATTTGTAGGAAAAGAGATCTCTTTGGATAGATATTTTTTGTGCTTTAGATAGGAAAAACCACTTATGTCATATATATGGCATACCTTTTTATACAGTTAACGTTGCCTTTAAAATCCAAGTGTTTGTTCATCTTTCCAGCTAGAGGAAAAAAGCAGTGTTGAATAGCAATTGTCTTGGGCAATGGATATTGATTGACATCAGAGAAAAACCATCATCAATATGAAATCTAAACATTACTTTATCCTTTCCTTATGAGAATGGCAAAATATATATATTTTAAATATAATAAAGACTGATTGCAACAGGACAATTATAATCATACATTTCTTCAGTTGCACTGCATGTTTTCATTTTTGTGTCATATGGAAAGAAAGAGATCTGCAGAATTAGGCTACAGTCCTGTAGATGTACTTTTGCTTTATGGCTTTTTTCCCCCTCAAATTTAATAGTTAATTATTTTGATTTATGTTTTTGGAAATTTCTATTTATATAGTGGTTGTTAAATTACTAATTTCTTTTAAACTTGAAGTGAAAATTTAGGAAGGGTTAATTGATTATTGGGCTAGTTCTGATTTTCTACAAAGTTTGGGTGAGAACGAATGGATTATAAGGAAGTGGCTGGCTAGAGAGTTCCTCTGAAGCACTCAGGTTGGTGGTAAAGAAGGTTGGCATGAAGACATGCCAGAATTCACAGGTTTATTTTTCTGGCCACCTTGGACTGTTCAGTGGCATTTCCCTGTCTTGAAGAAACTAAGAGTAGTATAGAAGGAGGGTCCAGGCTCTTTCACAGTACAGTGAAAATAAATGGTTGTGGTTACATCCAAACTCTTTAGCAAAGTTGATCTATTCAGATTTTCTCTTTGAGTCAGTTTTGGTAGTTTGTGTTTTTCTAAGAATTTGTTTCATCTAGGTTATCTAATTTGTTGACATACAATTGTTCACTTTCTTAGAATTATTTTCATTTTTGTAAGGTGAGTGTATGTCACCACTTTTAGTCCTAATTCTTGGTACATCTAGTTGAGTTTTGTCAATTTTGTTGATCTTTTCAAGGAAAGAATTTGGTTTTCTTGATTTGCTCTATTAGTTTTATATTCTCTATTTTATTTGTTTCTGCTCCAATCTTTATTATTCCCTTGCTCTGTTTTCTTTGGGTTTAATTTGCTTTGCTTTTTCTACTTTCCTAAGATGGAAGGTTAGGTTATTGGTTTGAGATCTTTCTTTTTCTGTTTTTTAATGTAGGCATTTACAACCATAAGTTTATATCTGAACATTGTTTTTATTGCATTCCATAAGTTTTGCTATGTTGTGTTTTTGTTTTCATCTATCTCAAAATATTTTAAAATTCCTCTGTGTTTTCTTTTTTGATTGATTCATTATTTAAGATTGTGTTGTTTAATTTCCAAAACATTTGGGTATTTTCCACATATCTTTTTACTGTCGAGTTATAATATAATTCTGTATGGTTTGAATAGATACTTTTTTTTAATTTCAGTTCTTTTAAATTTATTGAATTTTTGGTATGGTCCAAAATATAGTCTGTCTTAATGAATGTTATTGCACATTTAAAAAGAATGTGTATTCTGCTGTTGTTGGGTAGAGTATTCTATATATATCTGTTATGTCCTATTGGTTTACAGTATTGTTCAAGTCCTCTAGTTCCTTGGTTATCTTTTGTGTGGTTGTTTTATCCATTAATGAATTGAGTTTGAATTCTCCAACTATTATTGTTCAACTATTTCTTACTTCAATTTTGTCAGTTTTTGCTTCATGTATTTTGGGATTCTGTTGTTAGTTGCACATACCTCTGGAACACGTTATATCTTCATGGTAGATTGACCCTTTTATCATTGTATGTCTTTTTTTGTCTCTTGTAAAAATTTTTGTCTGAAGTTTAATTTGTGTGATATTAGTATAGCCACTTTAGCTCTCTTGGTTATTGTTTGCATAAAATATCTTTTTCTGTCCCTTTTCTTTCAATCTATCTGTGTCTTTGTATCTTAGATAAGTCTCTTAAAGACAGAATACAGAATCATGTTTTTTAAATCCATTCTGCCAATCTCCAACTTTTAATTGGAGAATTTAATTAATTTACATTTAATGTAATTAGTGATAAGGAAGGACTTTTGCTATTTTTTTCTATATGTATTATATCTATATTGTTCCTCAATTCCTGTATTAGTCTCCTCCTTTTTTTGTGTGTTAAATAGAACTTTTCTAGTATAACATTTGATGTTCTTCTCCTTTGTTTTACTATATGTTTTTAGCTATTTTCTTAGTGGTTGCCTTGAGGATTGCAATTAACATCTTAATTCACAATAATCTAGTTCAAATTAATACCCTCTTAGTTTCAATAGTATACAAAAATTTTGCTCCTGTATAGCTCTTTCCCCCATTTATGTTGTTGTTATCACAAATTACATCTTTATACATTGTGTACCCATCAACACAGTTTATAATTAATGTTTTATATGATTGTCTTTTAAATCATATATGGAAAAAAGAGGAGTTACAAACACCGAATATATTAATACTGAGTTTTGTATTTACCTGTGCAATTACCTTTGCTAGTGTTCTTTATTTCTTCATTTGGCTTTGAATTACCTTGTAGTGCCTTTTATTTCAGGCTGAAGCACTCCCTTTAACATTTCTTCTAAGGCAGGTCGAAGAGTAATGAGCACACTCAGCTATTGTTTAATTTCTTCTTCATTTTTGAAGACTATTTTTGTTGGATACAGAATTCTTGGTTCACAGTGGTGTTTTTTTTTCTATTCATTTTGAATGTATCAACTCCAAAATTTCTATTTGCTTCCTTTTTATACTTTCTATCTCTTTACTTAGAGTTTCTCTTTTGGAAGACATCATTGTCATGGTTTCCTTTGGTTCTTTGTACATGGTTTCCTTTAACTATTTAAGAATATTTAAAATAAGTGATTTAAAGCCATTCTGTGGTAAATCCAATGTCTAGACTTCCTTAGGGACAGTTCTTATTAATTTCTATTTTTCTTGTGTATGGACCATGCTTTATTTCTTTGCATACTTCATAATTTTTTGTTGAATAATGGATATCCTGAATATTACAATGTGGCAACTCTGGAAGTCAGATTCTCCCCCATCCCTAGTGTTTGTTGGTGCTGCTTACTCTAGTAGTGCTTGTTTATTTAGGGACTTTTCTGAACTATTTTATAAAATTTGTATTCTTTGTCATGTGTGGCCATTGTAATCTCTGTCCTAGTAATTTAGTGGTCAGTTACTGTTTCAACAGAGATTTTTTTAAATACCAAGGTTCAGATGTTTTTTTCTTTTTCTTGAATAAGCTTGTGGCTGCTTTCTGTAAAATTTCAGTGAGTTTCCAGAGTTCTGAAAAAGTTGACTTTTGACAAATTTTGCCAGTTTATTTTGTGGAGGGACTGGCTTTTGGAGTTTCTTACTTCACATTTTTGTTAACATCACATTATATACTTTTATTTTCCTAATAACTTTACCAATGGTAAGCTTCTAATATTACTGATAATATAGATGCTCAGGAATTGAAAATTTTTAAAAAGTTAAGAACCTCTCCAAACATGCTTAAGTATTTCTATTATGTTGGAAAAAAAGTGAAAATACAATAATTACATCGAAATAATTTTCTGGGTAGTGTAATGACTGGATGGATAGGACAATGTCTAGATTATTTAGGGTTAGGCATGGGAAAATTAGGTTAATTAAATATTTATTGGGTATTAACCATGTTCTTAGCAGAGAGCTGTCTTTGTTTACTATGGCTGGGGGTAATAGTAGAATTGAGTAAAATTTGAATGTAGAGAAGAATCTGAACCTTTTTGATAGTGATTTTTCCCCCCATTATTGTTGAATTAGCAGAATGGCAGGATTCTTGGAGCTTTTAGAGATTGCTTGAGTCCTGCAAGTTTAGAAGAATTAACTGAAGTGTTACCTATGTATTATCATAGTGCACTATGAGGTTTAAAGTTACCTCTGAACATTTACTGAGAGGTGTTAAATACCTTTTCAATAAGTTGTTTAAAAGATAAAACAGGAAATCACAATCCAGAAACTTCAAAAGGCTATCTAGAAGACCCTGCATATATAAATTCTCTAAATTTATCAGGCTGAAATGACACTGGAACAACAACTAGGGAGTTCCAGGAGTTTTGCTGAAGCCCTTTTAGATTTGCTTCTACAGTAAAGTTACTTAAAACTTCTAACCCATCATAAAACACATTACTTACTATAAATAGTTGAGCCTACAAAATCCTTTTGAGTGTGTGTTATGTGCCAGGAACCATACCCACCTCTGGGGATATCTGTATCTATATCTATATCCATATCCATATCCATATCCATATCTATATCTATCTATATACCTATATATCATGGAATAACCTATATATGCCTATATCTATACATAGGCATATAGGTATATAGAGATATAGATAGAGAGATCTCCTAGTCTTCTTCCCTCAAGGTAGAGACACAGGTAATTCCACTATACCATGGTAAATGTGCACCAATAAATGCAGGTAGATAGAGTTATTCATTTATGAGGCATACTTAGAAAACCAAGGGGTGGGCGGGAGTTTTCTCAGAAGAATATTAATGGCTGGAAGGGGCTTTGAAGTGAGAGGACAGATGGGAAAAGCATTCTAGCAGAGAGAGTCACATGTGCAAGTGTGTGGAAGCATGACTAGCCAGGTAGCTTCAGCTAAGTATTAAATGCAAGTAGAGTACGAGAGATGGGGCTGGATGAGGTAGGTGGAAGCCAGGTCACGGAATAACTTTTTTGCCGTTCTAAGAACCTTGGATCTTTATCCTGGAGGCAGTGGGGAGTAAACTATGGTTTAAGCTAGGGAGTGATGTGGTCAGATTTCCTTATTGAATTTGGACTGTGTAGGGAAGATTTGCAAACTGCATGTAGTGAGTGATGAAAGGGGTTTTAAGAGCCATGACTCTGTAGGCTAGATGAGGGCTGGTGAAGGTGTGAACCAGATAGTAATGGTAGATGAAGTTGTGGAAAGGATATGAAACTTATTTAGTAAAATAGCAAATGGGGATGAGCAGGGCAGCGGAGGATGATTTCCAGGATGGGCAGTGTGATTAGCTGATGTTAGGAGTACAAAAAAAAAAAAAAAAGGAGCAGGTTAGTTAGTTAGTTTGTTTTTTCAGTTGGGAGAACAAGGGAGACAGTGATGAGTTTTGTTTTGGAAATACTGAGTTTCAGGTGATGTGGAGTGATCAGCAGGATATGTAAGTCTGAACCACAGGGAAAAAGTCAGATGAAGGTTTGAGATTAATTAACATAACACTTTCTGGCAAAGAAAGAAGGCCATATAACAATTGACAAGAGAAACAAGACATTATAGATAAATGGGAAGCTAGGAAATGCATTTTGAGAGATTAATTATGTCACTAGAGTTTGAAGTCCTTGAGGGATGGAATTCTCTCTCCTTAATTTTTATATCCTCAGCATCTATATCACAATGCCTGGTACCCAGTAGGCACTTAACGAATGTTTGTTAAATGAGTCAAGCTTTCACCATCACCCCGTCTCTAAACATAACTAAAGCTATCTCTAGATTCCAGAGTAAGTCTTGCTGATATTATAACTTGCTTTGTTTGATTGCTAAAAATATCATGTATATTTACTTTGCATAATCAAGAGTTAGAGGAGAAAGCCTGAATTCAATTTTAACAATGACTTGAGGAAAGAGGATGGTAACAATGATTATACGGGTAACAGCTAGTTTGATGACTATGAGAAAAAGAAAGATGATTACTTCTGTTATCAGAGTGGATTGTGGGATACAACACAGTCAAACAGGATCTGACAGGTGAATACTCTGCGTAGCCAAATCTTTAAATGTGACTTTATAGCCTTAAAAATGGTTAGCTGGAATACTTGATATTATAGTTATCTTTGATTTTTAGTATTTACTGCACTTAGAAGGAATACAAAGACCATGGAATATTTTGTTTCAATTTATGAAACGGACAGTATTTTAAAAGTTGAAACATGATCTCATGCCGCTAAAACCCAATTTTTAGTGACTCATTACTGACTCTCTAAATGTTACTAATGATCTTTGAACTCCTTTCCATGCTTAGTTTTTTGATCCTGGTTCTGAAGATCAGCTGTGCAGGACCATACAGGTGTTAGCACAGCTGGCTTGCTGATGACAACTCTGTCCATATAGCTGTCTTGTGTGTCATTATTCATATCATTTAGTGTCATTCTGACCTAGCCAAGCTAAAAATGGTACTCCAGCTCAAGCGGGATTTAAAAACCTTGACAAACTAAAGATAAGACACTAGAGAATGTCATATAGTGTGCTTAACAGTTTTAAGCTTAAACACATCTAAATAACTATTTTCAATGTGCATCTTTCTCTTTTGAAATAATTTACCCTAGGAAAGAAAATATCTCTGTGTGGAGGACTTTACCAATTCATAAACCCATTTCTCCATTCTCAAGTATGGGCTTTGTGTTTTTGAAATAGCTCAAGGTCACGACAGTCTATTTGTGGGGTACATGCCATGGTATATAATCTGCACTACAGGGTTATCACGCTGTCTAGTGCTTTATAATATATACATGATTAAATCACCCTGTTTTCCAGCTTCATAATTTGATTTGAGGGTTCAGTTTTTCAGATCCTTAATTGGGATGTAGCCAGCTTGATAATTTGATTCAAGGGATCAGTTTTTTAGTTCTGTAATTGGGATGTAAGTATAACGTGTGGGGTGGTTGTGGTGGTGGATTTTACCCTCTTTCCTGGTGACAACAGCTGGCAGTCACTGGAGAATTCTGGCTGTGCTCCAGAGTTGTAGGTCAAGTTAAATAACCTGTTAGTAAAAGAAGGCTAGCTTCTCACTTCCTTCTTTTCAAAGTCAGTGTCTGCTTACTGCAGCACCAATGGATGAGCGCCTGCTTCTGCTGAGAGAATGCCAAGGTCTCCTTCCCACAGGTGTGGAGCACAGCAGGAACTGTTGTATATATCTTGGGACATCATAGTTTGGGGATCTTCCATGTGAGATTGGGACCATTGTATAAGGATGATTGCGGCGCAGGTACCCTGTGTCTCAGGGTCACAATTGTGTGTGCGTCTGGGGGAGAGCAGAGGGGAGAGAAAATATAAATGTCCACAGGTCCAGTGAAACTGCTGAGGGGAGTAAGGATGTTTAAATAATAATCTCTATTGCTTATCACAAAACTACTTTTATGAAACTTACGCACTTTTGCTAAGATTGTCTGACAAGGGACAAAAATAAGGGAAAAAATTAGTGTTTTTTTTTAGGTAGGGAAATGGAAGAAGTACTAAATCTTAAACAGTTTCCTCAACTATTAACTGTTCAGAATAGATATTAAGAGGCATTATTCTTTCGTGTTAAGAGTGCTGGATTCAGTATCCTCATATTAGGGATGACAATTCTGTTTTACAAGGTTGATGTCAGAATGAAGTGAGGTAGTGTGGAGAGCACTTTGAAAAGTATGAAGTACTTTTGGAAGTACTAATGGTATTATTACTAATAGAGATAGTACTGTACTCTGTATATTTCATTAATTAAATAGTTAAGGAAAAGGCAAAAGAAAGAGAAACATCCGTTCAGACATAACTGTGAGTATCCAATTCGTGATTATCATTTCCATTGTGCTGACATGTTTTAATCCCTACTTCCATCGCTAGGCACACACCACAGTCTTGGAACTGTCTAAATATCTTCTTTGTTATTCTCTTTCTACTGCCTTGTAGAATTTCTGAGTTTGGAAGCACATTCTTATTTGATTGCATACTTACGAAGAACGTATGTATGCATAGCATTTTTCTTGCAGCTAGTGTTATTACAGAGTATATTTAACTGGCCGATTCACTTCTCTTTCTGTTTACAAAAGGCTCTCCAGTATGCCTATTCTACTTGTTCAACCAAATTTTCTGTTGATTGTGTATTGGAGTGGATGATCAATAGCTGTGCTAGGAAAGTTAGACCCAATCAAGTTATGTATTAAACTATGTAAACTTTAAAATACATCAGAATATAGCACACTTATTTCACGAAACAGTAGAAAAAAGGAGCCAGGAAATGTCTGAGATGGCACCCTATGTTAGTGATATAAGGTCGACTCTCCAGAAATTGTTCATACATTCTCTGTGAGATGTGGTCGTTTTAAGAAACTTTATAGATGGTGAAAAATATTGTCTTTTCTTCTGTATTTCTAAGGCAGGCATGGCCAATGTTTTATGTAAAGGGCCAGACAGTAAATATTTTAGGCTTTGTGGATCATATGTTCTCCGTCTCAAATACTAAACTCTGTCGTTATAGCAGGAAAACAACCAAAGACATATGTAAATGAATGGGTTTGGCTGTGTTCCAATAAAACTTTATTTATAATAACAGAATGTGGCCTGGATTTGGTTCTCAGGCTGCAGTGAGTCAACTGCACACTGCTTTCTAGTGCTTAGATTGAAAAATAGACTGTAGGGTGCCTTAGTGTGTAGGGTGAAAAATTAGAATAAAGAGAGAAGGGATGTGGAAGGAAGTACAGAGGAGGGAGAGGGACAAGGAAGGCAGGGAATGGAAGCAAAGTAAAACAGTAGCACAGAGTGATACGAATGGAGGTTACAGAAAATATTATAGAGGTCTGTGTTTGACAGGAATATCTCTGGTAAGAATGTTTGTTTTGAAACATTGGAAGCAATAATAGATTGGAGAAAATATAATTTCAGGCAGATTAAGAGTGTTATGTAAAGTCCTAATATCAGTTGCTTTTCCTTGGCATTCAAGGCTCAGGCATTGTATACATTTTCTTACATGTGTTCTTAAGTGCATCTGAGTTTTGATCTACTACTACTTACTACTTTTTGGTATGGTATTGGTAAAAACATAGATAGTACTATATTTCATGAGTTTTTTTTTTTTTTTAAGTGGGAACATTGAGTCCAGAGAGCTTTATAGCTGTGTATGATAAAAGATGCAGCTTCACATTTTGAGAGTTGAGCAGTTTTTCTAAAAATGACTAATTTAACTTCATAGTTGATATATCTAGCAGAAATAGCTTTTTTGGTGTTATGGTTGGAGTACAGAAAATTAGAAAACAGATCGGTGTCTTGTAAGAAAAGGCTAATCAGAGGAATAGGAGTAGTACAACACGGATCTTATAAATCACTTAATTCTGCAACTAGATTGCTGTAATAAAATAAATACATATTTGGTAACAATGTTTTGACTTCTTAGAAAGTTTCATTTATTTTTCTCTGTGTATCTCGTTTCTTATAGTATATCTATTAGAAATATCTGCTTTCTGAATGCAATAAGAAAAGGAGAAAGTAAACTACTCTTTCTAAAAGTCAAAATTTTAGAATGGAGTAATGTAGGTATGTTTTTCTTTATTCTTTGTCAAAATATTATGAAATTGTCTAACTTTTATCCAATATTATAAAAGCATATACAATTGACAATTGAGATTTATATCATGAAATTCTATGAAAAAATTCGTTATGTTAAAAAAGAGCTATTAGCTATTTTGAAGTAGAAAAACATTGTGTATATATATATTTATTATTGCTTGCATCTGTAAATAAATCAGAGTGAAAAGGCTATAGTAGCTTAATTGTAGGATGAATAATGATGTGTTGTAAACAGAATTAAAGACTGTCTTTTGAAATTATAATTTAAAATCAATTTGAAATTATAATGTAGTCTGTAGACAGGTGACAATTGTTGTTTTAACCCTAATACACGTTAAAATCTGTATTTGAAAAGGTGAACCTACTTTTCCTTTCAGGGAAAAAATAATTTTGCTATTCTAATATTGTTACTAGTCTTCAAAACTTTTGACAGTAAAATAACTTACTTTAGATTCTCATTTTTGAAAGGAATCATTTTGTATGTAATGGGTATTTCCTAAAGAAATCCCACTTGTCTCTTTTCTGATTTTAGTTACTTTGTTTGTTAGCCTGCCTGTTATTTATTTTTTTTTTCATGAAAGAATTTTATGCAATAAGGGGAGAGTCCTTCTAATGTTCTGTGTTGAATCTCTTCCCTTTTTATCCTTGTTCATATTCAAACCTGACATTCAAACTTGCCTGCTGCATTCTTTCTGAACAGTCTCTCCCTTTCACCTTTTATTTTTTTCCTGTTTCTTGTAATTTTCCTTCCTGCTCCTTTGCTGTACTGTTATATTTTTAGTTATCCTGGTGTTACTGTTTTGTATTCTCTCAACATGATGCTTTTCACTTCCTTTACCCATTAAAATAAAAGAATTCCTAGCCAATCCCTTTTCAAGACTTAAACCCCTTTTTTAGAAGTATTTGGAGAATGTTTTAGATGCCTACTCTCAGAGTTTTGCTTTAATTTAAAAGTGGAAAAGAATTCTTAAATTTTGTAGAAATATTTGTGATATTACACCTGTTATATGAGTATATTATGGGCCACTGGCATTGTCAACATTCAAGAGATAATTTATAATTAGATAAAAGTATTATATCATATGTATACTATTCAAATAATATTGTAATTCTGATGTTCATCATTAGGTTTAGCAAAACACCTGCAGTGTTTTGAGTTTCTATCTAAAATAAAGAATTATTTAATTTGCCAAATTAAATAATGTTGTAGTAACAATATTAATTTCACAATAAATCACAGTTTTAAATGTCAAATGCCCCAGGTTAATTTTGTTCAGACAGTTTATTTAGAGAATACAAAATGTGGCTTACTGTTGCTGTATGTCAGGCTTCACACATGAAGTTAGTACCTGATATTAATCGGGTTAAAGGACCTCCAGTGCTGGAACTGTGTGTGGATTATACCTCTATTGCTTATAGTTCCCCCAACCCCCTTTGCCCGTATTAGCAATCTGCTTTTGTACTTTGACATCTAGGATTTCCCCAGTGAATTTTGTCACAGAAAAAAGAGAATCATCAATATCGCAGTTAAACTTGACTTTCAAAGCTAATAGTGTCTCATTTGGGGGCTCAAATTTAATAAATTTTCTTTGATTCTGGGTGAGTTTTTAAACATCAAACAATGAATTGGCCAGGGTGCAGTAAAATATTTAGATCTATTGACTATGGTTCAGAAGGGTAGAAGGCAAAACACCAGTGGTTTGATGTTGATAAATTCTCAGTGCCTTAATCCACATTAATGTTTTCTTTTATCTGAATTCACATTGGTGACAAAAAAAAAAGCAGATAAGGTATCCAGACATATAAAATATAAAACCTAAAGCAAATATGTTTTTAAAATATGATGTATTCTGTTTCGTTAAGTAAGTTTAATAGCAGTCTCATTCATACTGACTGAAGACTGGAGAATGTTTGTTACAGATAAATATGATTCTGAATTGGAACTCCATTGTGCATATAGTATACTCACACTATTATAAAAATTGCATTACTGTGCATATTTTACAGCATAAACTTTGCCATTCATTTACTGACAGAAATTTTCGGATCATCTTGGGAGTATAAGGATTTTTATACCCATAGATAAGTATGAACAATGAAAGATGTCATCATATGTTTGTGTGTATTTGCTGGTTTAAGGAAATCCTATATAGTATGATAGTTCATTCATGAAGTAAGAAATAATTGAAACTGTTTACAAGCTGCCCATGGAGAATAGAAAAATCAAGGACAGGTTTTCTATCATATATTATTGCCAAGTTACATTTGAGTTGCTCAGGTTAAAGTAGAGATATAAATACATTTCTTTGAGCAATTAATGTTATTTTTATAGTTCTCTCCATTTTGACCTTTGATAAAAAGGTCATAAAACTCATTAAAAAACTCTTTCTATCCTGTGTCCTTAAACAAGTTATATAATATTTATCAAATATATGGTAGCAAAGAGATAAATTTTTAAAACCAATTCAGGCATGGGAAAGTTAGAAAACATGCCTACATATGAAAACTCCTATCATTAAACTATACGATTAAAATGAGAGCTTACTGATCTTAAAAGCAAAGTAAACTAGAATTCCTAGAGCTTTTACTAAGTTTGGAAATTAAAAATGAAAATATCTGTTTCTGAATGTTTTCTTGTATCTAGTAGTATATAGAAAGTATTTTCTCATTTGTCCAGAAGGTGGCAGTGTAATATCAACTGCATATGATTCCTATACTGGCTAGAGAAGTATTTCTCCTGTATGTGTGAAATGTTTGTATTGTTACCCATCTGAATACTTAACTATAGTATGAATACTACTGATTGTATTCGTTATCTTATTTAGAAGTTGCATGACCAAGTTGTTTTATATGTATTTATTTGATAAGACTCAAGTTTAATAAGAGTAAAAAGGGCAAACAAACCTCTTATTAGTATATTTTTAAGTATTCTTGTGTGTTGAGTATATTTGGTTTTATTTCAGGGTACATATTATTGAAGTTATTTTTCAAAGTTAAAGACCTAATAATTGTCTTGTCAAATACATATATCGGTTATTACCAATTCAATTAAACATATTATTAAGAAAGTTATAATAATTAAGAGATTGCTGTTATTAATTTTGTGGATGTTTTTTCCTTCTTTCCCTTTTCTTTTCTAGGGTGGAACAGTGAAAAATAATTCAAAACCTCTTGATCAGAAGAGCTCCAGTGACTCTTCTTCCCTCCCTCATTTCAAGCAGGAGGATGCTTTTTCTTCTTAACATTCTCCCCCAGCACTCTGAATTAGAGATTTATTTGCAACGAAAAATCAATTAGTCCTAAATTTATTCATGGATTTCAGGTCCAGCGATCAATGCAAGTCCACTCAGTGGGCTCAAGGGGACCCAGTTCATCCCAGTTAATGTGTCTGAAGGGGAATTACCATTGATGCTGTTTTTTTCCCTTTAGGTCAGAGATCAGATCTCGCTGTCACGGACTGCAGCAAGTAGGAATGACTTCACCCTGCAGCTACCCAAACTGCACCTGGAGACCTTTGCAATGGAGGGGCTCAAGGGCGGGCCAGAGGTTGTGGCGTGCCAGGTTAGAGTCTAAATAACATTGTTTGCAATCGAGATGTGTAGAAAAATAAATTGCACTAACTGGAAAAAATGAAAGCTTCAAAGTATTGTGAATAGCATAAAGGAGATGCAAATAATTTTTCTTTATTTTCTTCTATCATGTAATACTATATTTCACAAATAATTGTTTTTTTCTTTAAAGCCTCAGTCCAGTCTGTTGAATAATCCAGAAAAGTGTATATTATATATACATATATATATATATTATATATATATTTTTTTTTTACCAAGGAAAAAATATGTCTGTTATAGCTAAGTATAATATTAAAATAATACTTTATCAGCAGAGGACAATAGGATGCTAGGCTGTTATCTCTTTAAGCTATTCTCAATTTATAGCTCTTACTGTTTTAAAATAAATCAGTTTAGATAAAATTATCAGGAGAGATATTTGAAAATTTTCAGTGTTAATTCCAAAGTATATCCAACTTTTTTACCTGATAATTTATTTAATTTCAGCCAATCTAGAACCAAACTGTACTTCGCAATATAGAGTATTTTGCCCTTTAATGTTTAGTTTTAATGAACATTGTAATATATGCAAACTGGGTTATTTCATTTATAAAACTCAGAGCACCACATCATCAAATCTCAAATAATTTAAAAATAAACTTAATGAAAAAATTATTTTCAAAAACACAATCATTTTCAGACGCTGCAGGTATCTTTCTATTCTTGGTTACTATTGTGTTGTGATCATGTTTTTCCTTAAGGTTAAAATTTTTTTTTTAAATGGACAAAACATAACTCAGTATTTGCTTTATTCTCCTGTCAATGCCCAGTGCCTTTTTTAGAAAAATCTATAAATATTATCTAAACTATAGGGAACCTGATTTTTCAAAAGAGGTTATCCTTGTTCAATAGCAGCCTAGATTTTTCAGTGTATTTAAAAGAGAAATATCTCTTAAAACTCAGTCTATTTCACATTTGAGGGTTCAAATAAAGTTTTTCATTCTTAAGTTTATGACCCTGTGCAATTTTAATTTTGTACAAAATTAATGTCCGTCCAAGTGGGGCTATGTTAATTTTTTTCTACATATTTTACACCCTAATTTAATTTGTTGTTAATACTCAAATTAATGCTCTTCAAAGAAAAAAATAAATACTAGTTTCTTTCATATATCTAAAATATGTGTAATTGTAAAATAAGCATAAGATATTTTATTTCCAGTTATAGGCGAGAATACTGTACCATTATTTAGTATAAGATCAAGATGTACATTTAAAATTTGATTATCATTATTCATGAATTCATTGTAAGCATGAATGCAGTATGATTTGAGATTTTTCTAGTGGTTGTAAAATAATCCTTTACTTGGCTGTCTTGATTCAGAATCTCACAGGGCTTAATACTTGTCATAATTTGGAAATAAAAACTTCCCCCACACTCTAGATTTTGGTGATTTGGAAAGAGACCGATTCCTAGAGAATGCACTTTGGGGGGCAAAGCATGACCTCTCTTGTGGTGTTGACCTCTGTGAATAGCAAGAAGAAAATGTATAGACTTATATTTTAAACTATCTTTTCCAAGTTGTAGTAAAAATAGTTATGGCTGTTACCATATAGTTAAACACTTGGGTAAGTTTTGCATTGACATGCTATAATATACATTGTAATTTAGTAATATATATTTTGGTTTAGTATTCCATGCAGAGAAGAGTACATGATTTGGGCCATAATAGTTTTTTACACACACACACACTTGGTGATGTTTTGAGTACTTTGAGAAGAAAGGCACTATATTAACTGAAGACCTTAATTATAATAATAGTAGCTGCCATTTCAGTGAGCACTTACAGTGCACCAGGTATCATGCTTAGCACGTTAAATACATGATCTCATTTAATTCTCACAACAAACCTGTCAAATGCATGGCACCATTTTACAATTGGAAAACAACCACTGCAACAGACAGCTATCCTAAAATCAACAGCAAGTAAGTGACAGGGCCAAAGCCTTGGTTTAAGTCTAGGTATATTTGACTGCAAACCCTTAACTGATAAAATCTGACACGAAAACATCTCGACATCTCCGTTAAATGCTAAGAGTAAAACCTTTTAAATCTGTAGTGTAGTTTTTCTTCCATTTACAAAAATATTCATTATGCATCTACGTGTGATATATGTCATAGTTTATGCTGTACTGTAGACAGATTCACAGATAAAAAAATTTGGCACGCTTTTTACCTTTTTGCAGTGTATAAATATGTGTATTTATGCTAAGTGTGGCTGCATATTTAAGAATTCAGTATTTGTTTAGCTTTGTGCTTAGTGCTGATGAAGTGCACTGTTCAAAGAATGCACATCTTTTGATTATGATGAAGAGACGACCACTGTGCCGGTTGTGGTAGTGTGTGAACCATTTGGCCAACCTACACAACCGTCATTTATAGCAGGAGGTACTGAAGTTTTCCTAGACCTCCCTGTCTGTCTTTTCCAATGGGGCAAGCTTTAGTGTAGGCATAATTCTGGACAGAAGGAAGACCAATGCTCATTGACAGGCAGAGAGGATGCGTGGATTACATTTTGTCTCGACCCAGAAGCGCATGTGACTGATGCTTTCCTACAGGAGAGAACTCAGTTCAACTAGTCTCTGAGATCTGCTAGCCTTTAGCCTCAATTTCCTTATCTGCAAAAAAGCGTAGTGCTACCTGTTTCTCGTACTCATAGTAAGATTGAATGAGGGAATGCATGTAAGGTAGAGATCACAGTCCAGCACCAAGAAAGCAGGCAATGCATGGCGGTGTTATTTTTGTGGCCATTATGGGCCCCTTAACAATGAAGTAAGCAACAGTAGCTTCTTTTTATTACTTTTAAGGGGTGAGTGTGTGTGTTTTATTTTGAGGAGTGGTTATTTAGACTCTTTCTCTCTATAGCTTTCCGTTTGGTTCCTCCACTCTTACTTGTTTCTTTAAAAGCTTTAAATAATTTTGATCAATATCAACTTTACCTCCCTACTTACTTTATCGCGTTACTTGATGTTCCAAAGAGGCCATGTCGACACTAAAATGCTTTGTCTAAGCTCCTATGGCAAGTTTAGAACAATTATACCTGACTTTTTAATTTCCCAAATAATAGCATATCAGTCTACTAGAATACTGGGGGAGAAAAAGCCTAGATTAGACAAGTTAGCTTTAGCTGAAAAGTCCAGTATAGTGTGAATACAGAGGATTTTATAATAAAAATAGCCTGTAATACTTTATAAAGATAATAATTGGTTATTATTTTATACTTTGAATTTTGTTCTTTCAATAATTACATTACGTCATGCTTTTAATATCTGGCAAATATTAACAGGCATGCAATAAATGTTTGTTTGTGTCACCATGCCCACTCAACAGTAAACAACAAAGAATAATATCAATAGCTAACATTTGCTGGGTGCTGATTCTGTACCAGTTACTATGCTAAGCACCTTGCAGCTACTATCTGATTTAATCCCTGCAACAACCTAATGAATAATAGGTACTCTGCTTTTATCCATTTTACAAAGAAAGAAGCTGAAGTTTATTGAGATGAAGTAAATTGCTAAAGGTCAGGTATCTAGCGTGTAACTGGTCCATTCATGTTTTTAATCATGCCTTTCTGCCTTTTGTAAACTATGGCTTACTCTGTGTGTGTGTGTGTGTGTGTGTGTGTGTGTGTGTGTGTGTGTGTATTTTAAGATGGCTGAGGGGGAAAAAGAATAAAGGTAGGATCTGTCAGTAGAATACAATTTCATTTGTGAGGAAATTGTGAAGAGAATAGAAGTCCAAAAGAGGTTAATTTAGATTGTGTATTTTGGCCGTTTTCATCTCTAAAGCAAAGATAATAAAAGTATTTAACTCAGTGTTAGTGTGAGGGCAATTAAGTGGCTCACTACATCTCAAGTGCTTAGAAGAGAGACACTCAATATTTGTTAGCTGCCCGCTCACGTGAAAGCTTCGTGAGGCCAGGAACTTGGTCCCGCTCACTGCTGCATCCCCACAGCTCAGCACTGTGCCAGGCACAGAGGACGCCCTTAGTGAGCATGGGTGAAGGAATAAATACTTGATTTCAGACACTTGACAATTGACTCAGGAAGCTGCTTTGCCTAAGTTGTACGTGCCCTTGAGAGACTTGCTATCAGTTTTTTACTTCTAGGCCCATTTTGTTTAAAAAAGAAAAAGTCCCCCAAACCATCTCATAGAAGTGTTAAAGGCTTAGTGCGTAATAACTATACCTCTGGAAATATAGTATATTTTATAAATATATGTTTATAAACACGTCATTAGAAAAGCTTCATTGTAAACCCATTTATTTATGAAGATTTTAAACAGCAGGATCTACACCATAAATACAGTAATCCTTTAATCACCCCTAACCCAACATGTCATTACATAGTCCTTACTTGGTATGGTATTTTGTTATGTGTTACACTCCCAACTTTTGGGAAACCATAGTTTTTTACATTTATACTTATTTTCCAGGCATAGAAATTTCTTCCAGCTATTTTGTTGCATTTATAAAGTTAAATCATAAAGAGCATCTTGAAGGGAATTTTGTTACTATTTTTTTTATGTGTATAGAAGGAAGAAATAAATATGTTTCTATTAGGGAATAAATATATCTTTTAGGGAATAAAAATTTCTGTTAGGGAATAAAAATATTAAGAATCACACTTGGTAAGTTTTTACTTGTGTTTTATGCTACTTAATCCAGCAGACTTCTAATTGCTGTACAAGACATTTCTCCTTTTCTGGCATATTTAGAAATTAAAGAGATATTAGACAATTTCACTTAAAAGATTGTATTATTTAGATAATTTCTTCTTCATACTATCCTAACCATATAAGTTAATTTTCAGATATCTGATTATTTTTTAAAACATGAAAATGAACCATTTTGAATGGAAATCTTGCTAAATATGTCAAATGCTGTTTTTTAAATAAAAAGAATATAATATACCTAATTTAAAATTTTATTATGCTGGTTCATTATTTTAGATATAAACTGTAACATTGTAATAATAGTGTAAAATACTCAGATGTATAATGTTATTTGCCTTTAAATACTCCATAGAAATTTTGCTAATATTGAAAATTAGCTTTTAAAAGTTATAAAGGTTGTATATGATCATGACAAAAAGAAATTAGACTCTTAAAAGCATATAGGAAAATTAAGATCATTTGATGTTGTGTCATTCAGAGATAACCAGTGTTAACGTTTAGGTATATGTTCTTGTAGGTATTATAGTTATTTTTAGTCATAAATACAAACACTCATGTATATATTATTTTTATATAATGTTATCTATATATATTTTGATAATAATTGGGCAATACTGTTTTGTAAGCATTTTCAAAACCTAATAACATATCATGGATATCTTTCTTGTCAGTAAAACATATTTATCTCATTGTTGTTGAGTTATAATCCACTACATGCATCTAGTACAATATATTTAATCAGTTTTCTATTCATAGATATTTGAGTTGTTAATTTTTCTGGTTATTATGAAGGTGAAAATGAGTATCCTTTTGTTTAAATTTTTGCATGATTTCTTATTTTTTTCTTTAGAATAAGGTAGTGGATTTTCTGCCCTAATATTAAATACATGCTAAGGTTTTTGATATATATTTCCTGATTGCCCTTGAAAACGACTCTTCCAGCTTACTCCTAACTGACTTCTCTTAGTTCTTTAGTTTCCTTTTAAAAGTATGGTTCTTTATATATATATATATATATATATGTAAATATATATGTAAATATATATTTATATATATAAATAAAAATATATTTTATGTATTTATAAATTTATATTTATAAACATATTTTATATATTTATAAATTTATAAATTTATATATTTATAAATTTATAACATTTTTGTGATATTTATAAATTTATAAATAATATATTTTATATATTTATATATTTTTTATATATAAAATGTGTATGATTTTCAGATGCCCATTTTCACTGGGTCCTTAATTTACAGAGTTGGCAGGGTTCAGTTTCAGAGTCTCGATGGTGAAGTAAAGAGTATATATTTTGTGACAGCTGTTTGTCTCACAGATATTCTTTTTCGTTTATTCTGGGTCCATAACTGTGCTTTGAATGTGTGAGATTATTGGAAATCTGACCTTTTCGATAAGTGGGATCATTTTAGTAATAAGGTATCAAAAAGATTTGGGGGTTATCTAAAGTTGTTATCCATGAGAATTTATGCAATTTCTTTAAATTCTCAAGTCAAAATATCTTTTAAATTAAAAAATGTAAAATGATTTTAGAATTGGGTTATGGAATCCAACAGAATGTTGAAATACTACCTTCTTCAAAGGTTGGAAAGTACTTCCCAGAGAAGAGTTGTTTGCTAGGGGAACACAATTACCTGGAAAAATCATATAGTGCATCTGAGAATAAATGCATTTTGATGGGAAAATGCCATTCTCTGTCTCACCTAGCTGCTTGACAGTTGTAGTCTATGGTTCCACAGATATAAATTGTGCCAATGAGGAATCTAAATGTCCCAGGTTTAAGGCCTAACTTAAGGATGAATATAAGAATTAGCATGTTATTTTTTTCTGTTGACACGAGGAAGATAAATGACATTTTCTGATGTAACATTGTCAGAAAAACATTTTTGTTATTTGCTGGTTAAAATTTTAGGATTCTCCTCTAAAGATTTGGTTATGCTCAAGCATACTATGTTTTTTAAACATTTCCTGGTAAATTGAGCTGTAAGCAATGCTAAATGAAACAAAATGTCATGAGCAATAAGATGTTAGTGTGTACAGAAGGACTAGATTTAAGGATGTGTTACAAATTGGGATAACAATTATTAATAAAATGAAACAGTGTCATTTAAACATTGGTTATAGCCATTGTGAGTTAAGCCTTGTTCTCAACCTGTGTGTTCTTCTAAAATTTTAGTTTTTGATGAACAGGAAGAGTTTGCTGGAGTCTATTCCTAGCATATCAGTCATTAGAGTAGGTTTGGTACCATCACACAAGTCTTGTCACTCTCCTTTCCTCCTTCCTCCTTTCTTCCCTTCCTCTGCCTATTTGATTTGCACTTTTTTTTTTTTTTTTTTTTTTTTTTGGTGGCGGGTGGGGGGGAGAGGGGAGGTGGGGGATGCATTAGTCAGAATTTTAGGATATAATCTTGAGAGTAAAAATGTAAAATTATGCTTTTTTTTTGGTTTCAAATACTTTACTAGGTGAAACATGTTACCATTCTTTTCTTAGTATCCATCATTTATTTTTAAAAGATTTATTGTTAAAGTATTTTTCTTCATATCTATTTTAAAACATAGTTTTCGGTACTAAATGATAACTAAGACTTCTAAGAAGAATCTGTTAAAGCTAGGAGTTCTAAAAAGTTTTTCTGGTTTTTTTTTTTAGTATTTAGTAGATGAGATATGTTACATCTTGCATCATGGGTTTTATTTTAGACCAGTGAAATAAACAGGAGTTTTGAAATAAACAGGTAGTCTGAAACAACAGGATTTTTGTTTTTCTTGTTGGGACTTTTGTCTCTCTTTGCCTTTTGAAAAATGACAGGATGACATATGAGGACAAGGGAATGCAGCTGTATAAAGCTTCTGCTACACAGAATCTCATACTGAGGAATCTCATAACACCTTACTCCTTAACTCAGCTGAAAATATTCGTGAATTAGTCCCCCTGGGGATGATCTGGTATTAGTCATTTGAGCTGTCACTAAGTAAAATGTGATAGGAATTCTTTAAAAACTAAGTATGATTCATAAAGTTCTTTTTCCACTTTTGTTTTTATCATTTCTTCCTTTGTTTATTACAAGGAAGAATATTAGGAAGAAAATAAAATCATAGCCGAGTCAGGATGACAGAAGGTTGAAGAGGTTATGCAACTTTACCAGAAAGAAGTAGTATTGGCCACTGATGAAATCCCCTGTAGATACAAATTACACAGGTAGCAGGAATTCTCATTATTTTTACCCAATTGTCTTTTTCTCATGTAACACAGCATTGTCTTTCTTGTGAAGGATGGATGTGAGTTATTCTCCTTGTGGAGCTGGAAGTGTTACTCGAGCTCTATCCTAGAATCACTGTTTTCTGTGAGCTCTTGGCCCCCAATGCTTCTGTTGCATCAGCTTCTCATCTGTAACATGGAGATGATGATACCAGCCTTGCTGCGTCTTGGGGCAACTGTGATGTTCACATGACATGCGTGAAAGACCTTTGAAAACTAAACAGCACTAATAGATATTATTTGAATTGTGTTCCTGTAAATATCTGGCATGTAAATGTTCTTCCATCAGGTGTAAACTTGCTTAGTTTTCAATTTCATTTTGAGATTTTTGCCCTTCTAAAAGACAAGCAAGTAAATCAGATTAGAGGTAAGCTGACAACCATGAATCTATGCAATTTTCTGTATGTTGCTGAGTTTGGCTGGAAACATCATGTTGATCAGAATGGGAATTGCTTTCTTAAGACTGTAGTGTTTGGAAGCTATACAATAATTCTGTTTGCTGGAGAAAGAAGCAAGCGATGTAGTATTGGGGAAAGCCTATGTGGAGGTTACAATGTCTGCACTGAAGTCCTGGCTCTGTAACGTAAGCACCTTAGCAGGTCACTCAACACCACTTAGCCTCCATTCCTCTTCTTTAGGTGGAGACAGTGAAAGCCTGTCCTTCTTTCCCTCATAGCACTGTGGGGAGATAAGATAAGAGCATGCATGTGGGCGTGCTTTTGGCATTATAACGTGCTAAATTAATATAAGCTATGTGGAACTGAACTGCAAACAGCCCCGGGGTCAGGAAAAGTGACCTAAGTATACTGAATGTTTTAGTGTTTTGTCTCTGGGAGGTTTTTGACAGATGACCTGTTTGATACAAGTTTTAGTAGCAACTTGCACAATCAAAAGAGTAAAATGTTCCACAACTTGTGTTTCCTTACAGTTTAATGAAATGCAATTGCTAACACTTTGGTGAATGCCGGCCATATACTTCTATCTGAGTAATTATTATGTGAAGTAATTGAAGGATTACTACAGTTTTCATATTTACTTTTAACTCATTTTGTTGCCTTAATTTACACCGTTTAATTTTTTTTTGGACTTCACATTCCAACTCTGAGGTGATGACCATATAGTTACCTGTATGTGAAATGTTTGAGACACACTTAGTAAAAAACAAAAACAAAATCACAAAACATCTGAAAGTACAGAACATTTTTTTTACACCTTTTAGTTCTAGATAGTTTAAAGTAAGAAAGCTGCTGAATGATACAAACGTAGTTTCATTTTTTTTTCTATTCCCTATAGTGTACTTTACATCCCCGTGACTATTGGCACATAATTTCTTTATCATTAATGTTAAGAGGCAAAAACTAAGTCCCAAATTTGACCCTTTCTCTATCTTTTTTTTTCATTTTTGAAGCCTATTTAAGTATAAGCCTACACTAGATAATACCTTTTAATGCTTATTATTGAGAGACTGAAGCCTGTGAGCACTTGAACTTTCAAGTGCTACAATAGAATTGCTATTCATTTTAGCTGCTTGGACAAAAAAACAGTGTTTGATGGACTGCCTAGGTGAAGACCTGGAAAAGGAAGGGTTATCTACAAATTGAGTGAGTTTATTATGGCTTAGTGATTTGCTGATTGATTTCATTTGCTGTCAGTTAAGGCTCTCTTAATGTCAGTTTTCTTTGCATAATGCCTTGAAATAAAGACTGATGAAGTTCTTCAGATTGATGCCGCTTATATAAACTGACCCTGATTTGCCCTATTCTACATGACAATTTAAGTGACAGTAGTTAGAGGAAAATACAGCAATGAATATGCAACTTAAGGATTAAGGGAAATTCTGTAAATCATTCAGTCTAAAACTAGGTACAAAAGTAATTTCTCATAATAATTCCACAGATGCCTTAAATTTTATTAAACAGATTATTACTCTCAAGAGTATGTGTGTGCTTACATGTGTGTGTGTGTGTGTGTGTGTGTGTGTGTGTGTATGGTACCAAAAAATGTATACACATTTTAAAAAAGGTAAACTGTATTAAAATTGTAATACACAATATGTACCGATAATGAAAGATGAATATAAGTCACGTTTGACTTCTGCAATTACAAGAGGTGCTCAAAGTGGTTACCATCAGCATCCAGACACTTTTGATTACGGCGAACTACTCCTTGAGCAACATTGACCAAAGTGTCCACTTTATACATATTTTTGGCACCCCTGGTGTGTATGTGTGTGTGTGTGTGTGTGTGTGTGTGTGTGTGTATGTGTGTGTGTACGGAGCGAGAAAAAGAGAGGAATTGAAATGAAAGAGAACTAAAAGTGATCCTAAATCTTTTCAAATGATAGTAAATCTTCCTTTGCCAACTTATTTAAACTTGGATTTGTCAGAATCACAGTTTAAAAAAATATTTTATTTGAGATTGCATGAGTGATGTATATTAAATAACCAATGTATTGTAGAGTGAATAATTTTGAAGCTTTAAATGCTTTTCAGTTTCAGAGCCTTCTATTAATAGTAGTAGTAGCTTTTATTTTATTGTTTTCAATAACCCGAAATCTCAGAATGCTAACTAAAAAGAGGTATAATTTTTGAGGGGAAGACTAGCTTAAGAGTAATTTACAGAAGAGCGTGACATATTAATACTTTAACTTCTTTTCTGAGTGAGGGCTAGTTCACTCACATCCAGCCAGTAGATTTTGCTTTAATGTTGCACAGCAGTATTTTGTCCGGAGTATATCTTATAATGCATATCAATCAAAATGAACGTGGCTTCGTATAACTTCATTAGATGGAAAGGAGAACATAGAAAACAGAGCTCTGAAATGGAGAAAGTGCGTGGGTTCTGTTCATGTGGTCGGGGGTTTAGGATATCGACCTTGAGGAAGCCTAAGTGATAGCTGTGACGTGTTTAAAGGAGGCACAAGTTCTATATTTGCAAATAAAGCTTAACAAAGTCGCAGTCCTTAGATCTTTGGTTAAATGATCATCTGATAGAAGGATTTCCCAGATATTAAAGTCTGAAAGAAGAAACTCTATGTTCTAAAATCGAGAAGGAAATCGCAATTAAATTAAAACATGCAGTTTAACCTTGTACATGTATTCAATTATGTCATAGGACAAAATAGAAAAAATAATCTTATGGGGCACTTAGTACAGGGTTTTACACAAAGACCTCAACAGATACCGTGTTTTCCTGAAAATAAGACCTGGCCGGACCATTAGCTGTAATGCGTCTTTTGGAGCAAAAATTAATATAAAACCCACCTCTTATTTTACTATAATATAACACCAGGTCTTATCTAGCATAATATAATATAAGACCGGTCTTATATTAATTTTTGCTCCAAAAGCCGCATTGGAGCTGATTGTCTGGCTAGGTCTTATTTTCGGGGAAACAGTAGCAGTTATGATTGTTATCGAGACAGGTGTGTGAGTTTAGCCGTGTTATGATTCTTCATCAAGTGGAAAGAGATTCTTTGAAAGTTAGAGCTGCTCATGTTATTACCAAATTTTTAATTACTGCAAATTAAGAGATTAAGTTTCTTGTCAGCATTGAGTGGTAGGTAGCAACAAAACGCTGAAAAAAAACTGGTGACTCGGAGGCAAAACCTGACCTGACCTAATTTTGTGGCAAACCTGAGAAGAACTGATGTGAAGCTCTTTATAGTCTCAGTGCGATTATTTAAATGTTTTGCTGTAGAATGTATTTGATTAGAGTGTGCTGCCCCAGATCCCGATGAGAATGTTACTCAGTGTAATTGTATATGCCCCACATTGACCAAACCCGAAAAATCCTGAGCTTCGAAACTCATCTGGTTCCAAGGCTCCACGTAAGGGATTGTGAGAACTGCATCAGCGTTATAAAACAGACTCCACACAAATAACACATATTATTGCTTCAATGAAAGCTTTTTGCTTTACTTATAGCAAGGCACATTCAGCCTGTAGGATGGTATTCTTGGGTGAAATTTAGATTTATTTTCTAGCATCTCTTGCTTTTTGTTTTGGGTCCTAAAGGAATTGTGTAGAAGTTTGTGCCACCTGAAAACTCAAAGAGATTTCAACAATTGTATTATATGCAAATTAGATATGGCTCTAATAGGCTTTATTTTGTTTGTGTCTAATATCTGTTTGCAAACTAAAGGTACATTTTTATTCCATGTAATTAGGAATCCCCTAAGACATTCTTTTGGGCCTCTCCCACTTTATATCCTGAAAGAATGGATGAAATTTCTTGTTATTTAACCTGCTTATCTTTTGTGGAGTTTTTGTTGTTTGATTCATTGTAAATTCCAGGGGAGCTTTACAGAGGCTCACCTCACGCCGCCATTTTTCCGGTGTTTGCTTATCTTTTCTTACCTATCCTTCCGTTTCCACTGGATAAGGTAATGCAGACTCTTAACATATCTGAAGAAGCCGGCTCTCCTGGTATCCAGACAGTTGCCCTAGGTGATGAGAGCAAGGTCACTTGGGCATCCAGGGGGATGGTTGTTCACATCCCCAACTCCTGGCAATCCATAGGAGGCTTAGGAACCAGAATGTCCTTTGCTTCAAATTTTTTCACGTATTCTAGAGGGAAAATGGAAATGTCATTTGAGAGTATTTGAAGATCAATGTGAACCAGGAAATTGGCTTTAAAAAAATAAAATGGCCAGCTGTGTTGAACATGTAGATTTAGACATGGCTAACACCATTCAGTGATGCTGCCCCAGCACAAGTACTGGTCACCTGCCAAGTTCAAGTCATTGTGCTATGCTCTGGGATACAAAAATGACTCAACTTTTTTTGAGGGGAATAATATTTAAGAGTGGTATGAGATGGAAAGTGTGATTGCTGTAAGAGAGGCACAGATAAAGTACTATAGCTTGCCCTTTAGAAAAGAATGAAATCAGTTCTTGCTGGGAAGATTAGGAGAGTCTTCATAGAGGAGGTGGCATTTGAGTGGCCTTAAAGGTTATGTAGGGTTGGCCAGGTTGCTCAGGTGGTTTGGAGTGCAGTGCTGGCTTAATTCCCACATGGGCCAGTGAGCTGCGCCCTCTACAGCTAAGATTGTGAATAACAGCTCTCCCTGGAACTGGGTTGCCATGAGCAGCCGGAGGTTGGTGTGGGCTGCCACCGGCTACCATGTGCTGCCATGAGCGGCCAGTGGCCAGCGTGAGCTGCCATGAGCTGCTGTGAGTGGCCTACCGACGAGTGGCAACCGACTGCCTCAGCCTGTGGGGAGTGCAAGGCTCATAATACCAGCATGGGCCAGGGAGCTGTGTCCTACACAACTAGACTGAAAAACAATGGTTTGAACCGGAGTGGGGGGGGGGAGGAGGAAAAAGAGGGGGAAAAAGTTATGCAGCTGAGAATCCCCTTCCGTATAAAATGTTATTGTCAGGAAATAGTGATGGAATATATCTGGGTTAGAGTCTCAGCAACTAGGTAGTAGCTCTGCAGGGGCAGAATCTGTGGGATCCCTCATCTGTATGCGGGGGTTGAAATAAATGATTGGTGAAGATCTTTTCAGCTACCAAAGCTCTGTGATACTGTGACTAAATTATGGTCTCTGCGAAATTTCATGAAGATCTTATCCGTTTTTTCATAATTTGCAAAAAATGAATTCATTGATTTAGTTAAATATCAAAAAGCAACTTAAAGTGAATTTGTCCTTAAAACAATATAATACCAATATTTTTTCAGAGATATAGTTTAAAATACTTCAATGAATTTTGTTATAGAGATTATAGGGAATATTGAAGTAGATGATAACCCTGATGTAAGCATGTAGGTTCCCAAGCCAATCTGATATATCAGAATCAGAGTGGAATCATGGTAATAAAAGAATTAGTTCATAATAAAGGCATAAAATATTTTCTCTCTTTACTTATTTGCTTTCCTTTCAGTAGATTGAAATTGTTCATATTGGATGTAATTAAACCACAAACAAGTGCATCAAATTCTTAATAATTCCAGCTAAATGGCTTTTTAGCACCTTTGTTTAAATTAATGTAAAGGTGCCAGTTATGGGTGTCCTTTGCTGAGATTCATAAATAAAGCTAACAGTTTTATGTGAAGAGAGGAAAGGTGAAGCATTTAACGTTGTGTGTATGTATTTGTATCACTAGCTTAAATCAAGTGTACTTTCTGAAAGTTGTGGGTGTTGAGATCGTGGACTGAGCAGTTTTTCTTTGGTAGTAAACAACTAGCTCTCACCCTCCGTGTAAGCCACTTATTTCTGTAACTTTTCTCTTTGTACTAACACCACTCCTTTATGAAAATTTGCATACTGAACCCCTAAAAGATTCAAATTAGGATGTCTTTGGAACACTGTCCCTAGGTGCTGTATTTCAGTGCCTTGAACATAAATGAAGAACTCAATATTATTTGTTGAATATATTAATGCATGAACTGAGGTTTTCTCTATTGAGGCCTTTTTAAAAGGCAGAACTGCATGCCTGTTAAGCAGAAGTGCAAGGTGTTTCGAATAAGATGGACCCCTGGCCTCCAGTTGTTCCACTTTTTAGCACTGTGCCATTAAAAAAGTTGTTTATGGACTCTGAGGCTCAGTAGTTTTATATGTAAAATTGTGCTAAATAATTCCTATTTTGCAAGGGCAGTGTAAAGATTAGAGATTATGTGTGTTGCCACAGAAAACAGACTGCTCAGATTTGTATATACTTTTTTTTTTAGTGTAGCTAGAAAATGCCCTTTTTTGGGGTGAGGAGTCTGAATCACCCTGCACAGGTGTATCCATTACTTGATAAGAATTAGAGAATATTCAAAGTAACTGTGATCTCTAAGGAATGTACTCTTAGATACCAAAAGTTTATACAAACATTTCCACATATCAGTGCCAGATGTTATGGTTTTGACATTTGGACAAAGCTAGACTGCCTGAATTCCAGCTCACACCATCAGTTTAATCCAAAAATTCTCTTATACACTCATAGCATACTAAATCTTATCTCTGTATCAGAATTCAAAGCAGCCTAATAATTTCCATTACAAAACTGCCAATCATGTCAAGACATAATAGGTGCTCAAGAAATGGTGACAATAATATTTTTTTTTCCTGAAGGAGAGCTAAAGTAATGAGGTTAAGCTTCTTCGTGGTTTCTGATGACACAGTTAATTCTGGGTTGCTAACTAAGTTACTCTTATTATTTTACCAGCCTTTGTTTTGGAACACATTAATAATCCCAGTGCCAATTCTATAATCTACCATAGAATGAACATTTTGTGTATTGCTTAAAATTTTAATTAAGTACCTAAAGCAAGGCCGTTTCTCCTCCTCCTCCTCCCCCCGCCATTATTATTACTACTGCTATTACTATTATTATTATTATTATTATTATAATTATTAATCTGGCAATGTCTTCTGAGAAACTCATTCCTCTTAGAATTTCTCCAAGATCATTGCTCCTTTTTATGGCTTCATGTCCATATGCAATAGTTTCCAAGAGGAACTTTTCTTCCCCTAGTCTCTGGTTATTTTGATGATCCCTTTCGCATATTCTTGTAGGAAACCAGCGTGTCGTTTCTTATCCCTTTGGTCTTTTTTCACAGTGACCTTTCACATAATAAGAGCGACAATCACATCAATCTAGAAGCTGCGCTTAGCCTCAGGATTGGCTTTGATTCAATTCTGTTTGGAAATAACATATTTGAAAAAGAACTGGTCTTGTTTTTGGCACATTTAAGTTGTATATGCCACGATTGAGTGGAGGCCAGAAAAAAGTCGAGAGTCTAAACATGATATAAAGAAAACATCATTTAAAAAAATATGCTGCAGAAGTATTCTGCAACTCTGCTGAATATGGTTTCCCATGAGGCTCCTTCTCATACCTGAAAAGCTACTATATTTGCATTCTCCGAACTGGTGCCAGTAAAAACTTTGAGTGACGGGTAAGTCAAGTCCAAGGCCATTTCAAATGGCAAAAAGGGGAAAATGAACCTTGATTCTCTTTTTCTTACATAAAATAACACCAACAAACACGTCCCCGAACTATATGTATTAATACAATTGCATCAAGTCAATTCATGCTCTTCTCTGTTCAGCTGTGCTTGACCAAGGAGGTTGTGCATTTGCAACATTTTTTTCTTCTAATAACCTGACAGCTTATTACTCGTATCATTGTCACCATCAGATACTAAAAGCATTTCAGTATCTTTGTGCACATTGCCTTAAATATCTAGTTACACGTATTTTTAACTATGCTCCATACTAAAAAAAAGGGAGTACATAATCTTAGGTGGACAGCCATGGCCCAGACCAGTCTCTAAAGAAAACACAGTAATTCTAGTACTGCACAGAAACCCCTAGGACATCTGTGGTCAAAAGTAGGCTGTCTAGGAATGGGAAAATGTCTTGGTGGGGGGTGGAGGGGGGGAGAAACCTGGTTCACCAAAATCCTAGTTTTTATGTCAAGGAAAGGTTGTTTTTCTGCCAGGCAATTTTCCAGATGTGGCAAGATAAAAGCCTTCCCCATTCTTAGGCAAAATGGAAACAAAATACAGCTTTTTGGAATCCCATTCCTTCTGTACAATATACAGTATGCATTGATCTCAGAATTTATGCATCAGATGAACTAATCCTATGTGGGGAGGATTTGGGATATCACTCTCTTGGTATCTTGCTTCTAAAGTCTGTCATCACTGAACATAGAAGATAACCTTAAGTCAGGCTGCTGAGGGATGCACAGCGCATTGTCATTTTACGTATGTGTCAGTAAAACACACCAGCAGTTGTTTTCTAAGTTTTCTGTTTCTTCAAAATAATCTTTTATTGTGTAGATAATAGATTTGCTATAATTTATAAGCTTAATTGAACTTTTTCTCATTAACATAATCTCACAGTTTTCTCTCAAATCACATTTTTCTAGACTCAAAAGATGGTTTGGGGGAAGTATAGAAGTTATGTGACATATTTGGATAGAATAGAGATTCACTAATTTGTTGTAAATGTTTATTGAACCCATTCTACATAATGAATGAAATCCTCAAGAAAATATTATCTGAAGTTCTTTTATTTGAAATAAACACTTATTTCCATTACATAAGCAAAAACTGTTAGCTCAGAGCCGATATAGTATAATAATTATTGAGTTTCAGATCTTTGGAAATCCTGGCTTCAGAGCAAAATTCAAGATGGCTTCGCTCTTGTACGTTTTTCAGTCAGTAGAGGGGGAGAGCATGGATTAAAATGATACTTATAGGAAAGTTGTGATAGACTAGCTGTGCAATTTTATGAAACTTGGGAAAGCCTTGATTAATTCTGCTGACTTCACTGAGAAACTTTGTGTTATAGACAGCCAAAACCAAACAAACCAAAAAAACACTAAGCAAATCCAAAGGAAACCAGAAAATGCAACACATAGAATGAGAATGGGCTTTGGAGCTAGACAGGCATAGATTTGAATCCCAGCTTCATTCTTTTATTAGCTAGGTGATATTGGATAAGGTGCTTAGCATGAGTGATCCTTATAGTTTCTTTTTCTGTAAAGCAGATAATGTGAGTCTTACAGTGTTATTGCCATAATTAGAATAATATGCAAAGCTCATAATGTGGTGTCTGGCCCATAGTAACTGTTTTAGAATTGGGATCCAGGCATGCCTTGTAGCATGAGAAATACAGAGGAAGTGAGAACACCTTTGGGCAAAGATGATCGAGCCGGGGCTTTATTCATTCACATACTTTCCAACTCATTTGGTGATTCCTTGTGGTAGAATGTTGGATTTACCTCTCTCCTTGGCATACTTTGGGGCAGATATAGGATTGATTTTGAGTGGAAAGTTGAGTTGAGTGCATATGCCTCTCAGATTGCACTGATTCCTTTGAGGCTACAGGTGTTGCTGTGACAGTTAGTGAGAAAACATAGGCAGGTGTCTGACATCCTTTTAGGTTGAGTATAATAAGCAAAATGCTAGGTAGTTGCATTCATGTATCTGCATAAAGAAATCTGTAGGATTTATAGACAGAAGACTGGTTGGTCTAGTCTAGATCTTTGCCAGATAAATAGGTACCATTTAAAAGTTTTGGAAAAAGTTTTTCTCCCCCTTTGTTTATTTGTTTCTAAAATATATGTAGATGTGTACTGTGTTTCCCTGAAAATAAGACCTACCCCGAAAATAAGACCCAGTTAAGATCGTCAGCCAAACGGGCGCATTTAGTACATTATGACGATGTTCCAGAAAAAGATGACGTGACTGTGTTTGAATAAATGTAGATTGTTGTACATGAAAAAATAAGATATCCCCTGAAAATACTCCCTTATGCGTCTTTCAGAACAAAAATTTTTATGAGACCCAGTCTTATTTTCGGGGAAACGCGGTATATAAATTTGTATATATCTCCCTTTTAGTTAAATGTTTGCATACTATATACACAGATATCCACATATATACTTTGATTTTCTTTTACTTTTTTACTTTTTTATTTGGAAATAATCATAAATTTACAAGAAGTTGCGAAAATAGTAACCACCCAGTTTTCCCTCATGTTACATCCTGCATTACTTTAGGACAATTATCAAAACCAGAAAATTGCCATTGGTACAATATGTATGTATGGACTATGACATTTTATCATACACACACACACACACACACACACACACACACACACACACACACGTGTAGCCACCACCACAATCAAGATATAGAACCATTACATTACCACAGAGATCTCCCTCAGCTAACTACATTATATAGATGTATCAACCTGTTCCTCCGAAATCATCTCTTACCCCTAGTAACCATGAAATGTTTTTCGTGTTTATAATTTTGTCATTTCAAGAATGATACATAAATGCAATCCTACAGAATGTGATTTTTTGAGATTGACTTTTTTTCACTCAGCGTAATGCCCTTGAGATCCGTTTAAGTTGTTGTATCTATAAATAGTTTCTTCCTTTATATTGGTTGACTAATCATCATGATATGGATGTTACACAATTTGTTTAGCATTGAAGGTCAATAAATGTCATCCATTGAAGGACATTTTGTTGTTTCCGATTTTTGGCTATTACATATTAAAGCTGCTATGAACATTTGTGTACTGATTTTTGTGTGGACCTAAGTTTTCATTTCACTAGGATAAATGCTCAGGATTGTGATTGCTGGGCCATACATAAGTGCATGCTTATTTTTTAAAGAACTGACAAACTATTTTCCAGAGTGGCTGTACCATTTTTCATTCTCACCAGAATGTATGAGAGATCGTTTCTCAGCTTCCTTGTCAGCTTTTGCTGTTGTCACAGTTTTTTCTTTTAACTTTGTGATAGGCGTATAGTAATATGTCACTGTGATTTTTTTCATTCTCTAATGGCTAGTGATTTTGAAAATCGTAGGCTTTCTTGAGATTTGTATATATTTTGGTTAAATGTATCTTAGTATCTTTTGCTCATTTTCTAATTGGGTTGTTTGTCTTTTTAATATTGAGTTTTGAGTTTTTAAAGTGTATTCTAGAAACTAGTTCTGTATTAGATATGTGGCTTGCAAATATTATCCCGTCCATAGCTTGTCTTTTAATCTTCATAACAGGATCTTTTGCAGACAAAAGTTTTAAATTTTGATGAAGTACAATTTATTGAATTTTTTTCTTTTATAGATTATGCTTTCAATATCATGTCCAAGAACTTCACCAAGCCCTAGATGCCAAAGATTTTCTCCATATTTTCTTCTAAAAGTTTTATGTTTTATATTTAAATCTTGATCGATTTTGAATTGATTTTTGGTAAGGTGTGTGGTTTAGGTTGTGATAATTAGAATTTTAAGATGGCCCATAAGACCCTTTCCGCTGGTGTATATACACTGTGTGATTAATTTATTCTTCTTGAGAGTGGGCAAGACCAGTAAATATGAGATTATCGTGGATGGGCCTGATCTAATCAGTTGAGCTTTTCAAAAGAAAATGAGGTGTCAGAGAGATGCTCTTTTCCTGCCTGGAAGAAAGCAAACAGCTGTGTGGAGAGAGGAGGGGTCCATTTGGCAAGGACCTGAGGTTGGTCTTTAGGAGCTGAGAGTGACCTTGACTGACAGCCAGCAAGAAAATGGAGAGACTTCCATTCTAGAAGCTTAAGGAACTAAATTCTGCCAACAGCTTGAATGAGCTTGGAAGAGGACCCTGAGTCTCAGATGAGCTCACAGCTCCAGCTGACACCTTGATTCCATCCAGGTGACACCCTGAGCAGAGGACCCAGCTAACCCATGCTAGCTATGAAATACTCAATTTGTGTTGCTTTAAGCCATTAAGTGTTTGGTAATCTGTTATACAGCAACACAGATTTTGGTATCCTGGAGAGGGGTGATGCTTCTGTGGGGGGAAGATGCTTCTACAGGGAAGAGCCAGCTAGCTCAGCTGCTTCTGGAGTGTGAGCTCCTCCCGTTAGTCACCACGAGATGCCCAGGAGTGCACTTCACACGTATTCACTGTTCACTCTTATTTTTGAGCCAGCACCCCCAATATACGTATATTTATTCCTTTAAAACTTATGTACACGTGTTGTTGTTAAACAAGCTCTATAACATGAAATGGAGGAAAAGAGAAAGTTTTAAAAGGTGTGATTTTAAAGAGAAAGATTAAAAAGCTAACATAAAAACTATAGACACAGTAGTAAGATCCGTGGTTACCGAGGGCTGGGGTGGGGAAGGGGAGGGAGAGCTGAATAGGTGGAGCCCAGAGGATTTTGGGGGCAGGGAAACTGTTCTGCATGATACTGCAACAGTGGGTGCATGTCATTATATATTTCTCAAAACATAGAAAGTACAACACAAGAGTCAACGCTGATATAATCTGTGGATTTGGGGTGATGGTGTGTCAATTTAGGTTCATCAGACATAACGATTGTACCACTGGTGCAGGATGTTGACAGTGGGGGAGGCTTTGGGTGTGTAGGGGCAAAAGGAACTTCCTGTACTTTCTGCTCAATTTTTCTATGAAACTAAAACTGCTCTAAAAAATAGTCTATTGAGAGAACTAAATATAATATAACATAAAATCTATATATGGAAGTTCTCCATTTATTTTTCATTCTAACTCACTTTGGACACTGAATATTTCCAAGTGAGTATGCAAGACAACAGATGCAACCTTTTTAATAAAGTAAGAACTGCTTTTTTTCTTTGGTGTGGACTGGCACTGGTGTCGTCACTTAGTGCAGTTTTAGACATTAAAGTTTCCTGCAAGGTATGTTTAAAGGGAAGGTGGAGGGATTTCACAATGCAAAGGGGCTGACGGGCAGCCTGACTCATTTATTTACTTGCCTTCTATTTCAACATGACTGTCTTGTACTCTGTATGGTTAAGTGAATTTATGGAGTGAATTATCTTACACAGAGTATTCTTTACAATCGTTTACAATGAGATAAGAAGTACTTTTAAAGTCTTTTATATAAGGTTTGCTGTTTTTCTTGTAACAGTGTTACAAAGTACTCTTGAACTTGAATATCAATTATGTGATTTTCTTTAACAAAAGGAGATGAGTTCCAAATTTGCAAACCTTTCCTTTGATGGCAAGTGGCTATCAAAAGCATTCTATCCAGGAAATATTTTTAATACCTTTCCCAAACAAAACAAACTCTGTCACACTAAGGTAAAGTGACATTTATAGAAGAAAAAAAAAACCACCAAAAACAACTAACTGCTTTATTGAAGGAATTTTATGGAGAAAACATGAAAATAATTGTTTGGAAATGTTTCTAAAATTATAAACTTTTTTTCTAAAAATGATCTAAATCTATAAAAATTCATATATTTTACACATTGGTAATAGTTTCAAAGCATAATTTCCTAACCTAATAGAATGTTTTGAACCTTTGTTTATAAAATATATTTAATATAAAATGTATTTGTTAAAATATAAAAAACATGGCATATATTAATTTAAAGAGCAATTGATTGATTCAAGAAAGTTGGATATTTTCTAGCCAAAATTTCAATTAAAATTTTTGTATGATTGATAGATAGGATTAAAACATGAGCGTCATGATTTAATAGATACACCCAATGGTACAGTTCTGCCATTTGCATTTTACTTAGTCAACCATCTGCTGTGTGAGTGTTGAGGGTGGGGATTCAGAATTAGATGTACAAATTACTATATCACAAAAATAATACAGAACGATTTTGAAAATTATAAAACATTTACTCATATTTCTTTCATTAAAAATCATTAATGATAACTTTGAGAGTGAAATGTTTAAGGGCTATTAGTAAAGCACAGTTAAGTCCCTTTCCCATTGCTTGTAGCTATTTACGCTTAGTGTCAAGCCCACGTGTAGTTGGTCCCACCTTTGTAGAAGTGTTCTCTTATTTGTGTTTTGGATAGGGTTTCTCTAAAATTTTGTTTCTGGTCCCTTCTACCTTCTACTCCTATTGATTCCTCAGAATTCTTGTCAGCTGACAGCATTCTTATCCACTTTTGTGCATGCATACATGAGCGCGTGCACACACACGTGCACAACACACAAGTACACATGCATATTCAGTGTGGCAATGCAAGCAGGTGGATAGCAGTCTGCCATCTCCGTACAGCCTTTCCTACATAACTTTGTATTGGAATGTCATGGTGAAACAAGCATTTGTGGACAGGGCCAGAAACCATACATCCAAACTGAAGAATCCATTTCCAGATCTTAGACTATCTTGATTGGGCACAGTTGCTATTTGTAGACTAGTGTAAGAGGCTCTTTTTTTTTTTTTTTAAGATTTTATTGGGGAAGGGGAACAGGACTTTATTGGGGAACAATGGTCAAATTGTTGTCCTTTCAATCTTAGTTGTGGAGGGTTCTGTTCAGCTTCAAGTTGTTGTTCTTTCAGTCTTAGTTGTGGAGGGCGCAGCTCAGCTCCAAGTCCAGTTGCCGTTGCTAGTTGCAGGGGGCACAGCCCACCATCCCTTGCGGGAGTCGAACCGGCAACCTTGTGGTTGAGAGGACACGCTCCAACCAACTGAGCCATCCGGGAGCTCAGCGGCAGCTCAGCTCAAGGTGCCGTGTTCAATCTTAGTTACAGGGGCAGAGCCCACCATCCCTTGCGGGACTCGAGGAATTGAACTGGCAACCTTGTGGTTGAGAGCCCACTGGCCCATGTGGGAATCGAACCGGCAGCCTTCGGAGTTAGGAGCATGGAGCTCTAACCGCCTGAGCCACCGGGCCGGCCCAAGAGGCTCTTTAATAATTACATTTTATACACTTTTTCTTTTAAAGAAAAAGTGAATTTTAAGTCCAAGAATACTATTATACTTAAAAAAAATCTTCCAAAATACTTTAATTATAGCAAAATAAAATCAAACATTTCTCACACATTTAAATATAACGTTATATTATTTACAAGAAAAAATGTTCCAACCACAGTTACAACTTAGTACAATAATAAACAATGTGAGAATTTCCAAATTACATTTAATTTGAAGAATCTAACTTGGGAAAGCTTTTTAGAAAGTAGATATTTGAGCAATTCTGAATACATATGAAATAATGATTTGGTGAAATAATAATATCAACATACACAATGTCTACAAACAAGAAGTAAGTTAGTATTTGTAGTTAAGAGTAAGAAAACTCATACCTGTATGCCAAAGAAATTCCTATTTGCCCTCAAAAATCCAGCTCAGACACCACCTCTTTCAAGCATCCTCTTTTGAGCCCCGAGGCAGTACTAACTTCTACCCTGGTCCTCTGTGGATCCCTTATGCTTGCTTCTACTATTACATGTATTGCTTTGGAAGAAATCCATTAGTTTACAGGTTTAACTTGACTAGACTGAAAAGATCGTTAGGCCAGGTACCATGCCTAATCATCTCTGTATCTTCCGTGATAACAGTGGCCCATAGTGACCACTCGGTGAATGAATGAATGAATGAATGAATGAATGAATGAAAAAATTTGAAAGATGAAAAATCACAAGCTAAAGTCATACGCTGTCATAAAATACATTCTAGGAAAAAAATGAAGATTTTTGGCAAAGCAAAATCTTAACACTCAAATGAATAAAGTATTAACCGTATCTTGTTCAACTTGATAAGAGAATCAAAAGCATAGCTGTAGGCATGCAAGATAGAGTACACAAAAGTGAATTCTATCACCCAACACTAAACAAACATGGTATGACCTCATGTTTGAGGTCATACTTTGAATCATTTCAAGGTAAGCTTATAGCTAATACTAACACAAAATATCTCCCTAGGTTTCAAAAGTATATAAAAATCAGAAACTATAAAATCGTATCTGTTTCTTCCTATGCCAAGTCTCTCTCCACTCTTACAAATTCACTCATGTTCTCCACTGAGATAATCGATCAGGAATCACAACTACTATATATATATATATATATTGTTTGTCCTCACTCTGCCACCTACTGAGCTTTATGTTGTTGGGCCATGCCAAGTGATCTCTCTGAGCCTCCATCTCCTCCCTCCGTGAAATGAGAAGAGGCATTTTCTTGCCTACTTCCAAAACCGTTGTAAGGCTCAGATCACTGAAAATCTAATGCAAAGCTATTTTCTTACTCCTAATATGAGAAGGGTCTCTAAAAACGGTATCTACTGAATTTCATTGTAGTATTATTGTACTATTTTTAAACTCTCCACTAAAATCTTAATGAGACAGTCTGTGATAGGTGGTTTGTATACCCATGTTCTTGTTGTATAAGGACTTAAAATGTGTAAGAGGCATGAAAATATGCATAAATACTTATTGAATTAAAAAGAGAAACTACCCTTCTATCAGGAACAGGCTCCTGGATTATTATTACACTGTTAAGTCACATTAGATTTGGCCCCTAATTTTAAGGATGAAAAAGTTCACTTAAAAAGTGATCCTATTTCTTAAATTTGGAGAAACATATTTCATGAATATTCTCCCACACATGATATTTTAAAAGAAACAGATAATGTAGATGTTAAGGTCTTTTCATGTATTAATACTCATTTAAACTCCAGAACTGCTTTAAGGTAGGAATTATTATCCCCATGTTATGGGGATTTATTATATTTTAGATGCGTGGTATATCTAATTTACCTGGTGTGCTTGCTTTATATAGTATATAGAAATGAAGTATATCTATAATTGTATAATTTAAAGTGACATATCAGAGGTTTTTGCTTTTCAATTACACACTCAAAGGTGTAAATGAAAGATTTGCTATTTTGACATCAAGGCCTTTTGATATTTTCTACTGATTTTTCCTTTTTCTAACATCATGTCCACGAGGATTCCATTTTCCCTGAAGTCCATTTTGAAGTCAGTCTAAACTACATCATAATATGTACATAATAAATAATATAAATAATATTCTGGTCCTCAGGTGACAATTACCTATTCGTATCTCAGATTTTTAAAAATATTCTAAAATACACTTTTCCTTAAAATACATAGGATGTGGAATTTTATGTTTGGATTCTCTCATCTTGTTATGTTGATTATAAACACTATAGATTATCTCCAAAGCAAAAGCCTATTCTTGTCCAGAAACTGTCTTTTGTTCTGTTTCTCTTGTAACTAGGTAAGCCCCACTGAGATATGTATCTCACTGTATGTTATAGTCAAAATACCTAGGCACAAAGATGACATGGGATAAGTTTTCAAATGCTGGGTGTGCTGTGCACAATATCGTGCTGTTCCGTCATTGTTTCCCAATGTAAAAAGATGTGATATTTTCATACGAGAGACAGCGCCTTAGACTTCAGGAGATTGATGTAGAGGTCATTAGATGCTCACTCCGTCCTCAGTTGATTCAGACAGTCATTTCCATTTCTTCTACCAACTTGGCACCTTTCTTTTATATTAAAAGAGTTGGTTTTCACTGGCATCCTTTATCACACTTTTTAATACCAAGTTAAAATACTTTATTTCCCAAAAGATTCGTGGCTTCTTTGAATAACTTTGCAGTTTCACTGGCACTCCTCCGTACCTTTCAGTTCTGAAGGAGGTTTTCATTTTAGAAGAGTGTGTATTCATACCATGAAACATGCTTTCTGTGTTTATCACTGTTGTTTGATGCTCTGAAAAAATATATTCAGTAAGTGTTAGGCAAAACTGATTTCGTCTTTCAAATGAAATGCTGCTTTAATGATTTTAAATTCTTAGAATTCTAAATCCTAAGGAAGAAATAGATTATTATAATTTTGTTAGTGTTATAAAGAAGTATTGTGCAGTTTTTCTTAATGTACTGCACTAAACATTAGTTTAATTATTAAAAGAAGATTGAGGAAGGAGCCAAATTTTGTCCCATTCACCACATAAATATTCAGATGTAACTTCTCTAAAAAAGTATTTTCAAAGAGATTTTTTTAAAATTAACATTTGTTGGGAAGTCAATGACTAGTAAAATTACATAGGTTTCAAGTGTACAATTTTGTAATACGTCATCTATGTATCAGATTGTGTGCTCACCACCCAGAGTCAGTTCTCTTTCCATCATCATATATTTGATCCCCTTTACCCTCTCCTATCACCCCCATGCTCCCTTATTTTTGAAGGAATAGCACCTATATTATTTATTTTTTTAAGAAGATCATGTATGGGAGAATATTCATGAAATATGTTTCTCCAAATTTAAGAAATAGGATCACTTTTTAAGTGTTGAACTTTTACATCCTTAAAATTAGAGGCCAATTCTAATGTGACTTAACAGTGTAATAATAATCCAGGAGCCTGTTCCTGATAGAAGGGATTCAATAAGCATTTATGCATATTTTCATGACTTTACACATTTTAAGTCCTTATACAGCAAGAACATGGGTATACAAACCACCTATCACAGATTGTCTCATCGAGATTTTAGTGGAGAGTTTAAAAATAGTACAATAAAATGAAATTCAGTAGACACCATTTTTAGAGGTCCTTCTGGTATTAGGATTAAGAGACTAGCTTTGCATTAGATTTTTAGTGATCTGAGCCTTACAACGGTTTTGGAAGTAGGCAAGAAAATGCCTCTTCTCATTTCACGGAGGGAGGAGATGGAGGCTCAGAGAGATCACTTGGCATGGCCCAACAACATAAAGCTCAGTAGGTGGCAGAGTGAGGACAAACAATATATATATATATATAGTAGTTGTGATTCCTGATCGATTATCTCAGTGGAGAACATGAGTGAATTTGTAAGAGTGGAGAGAGACTTGGCATAGGAAGAAACAGATACGATTTTATAGTTTCTGATTTTTATATACTTTTGAAACCTAGGGAGATATTTTGTGTTAGTATTAGCTATAAGCTTACCTTGAAATGATTCAAAGTAATGACCTCAAACATGAGGTCATATCATGTTTGTTTAGTGTTGGGTGATAGAATTCACTTTTGTGTACTCTATCTTGCATGCCTACAGCTATGCTTTTGATTCTCTTATCAAGTTGAACAAGATATGGTTAATACTTTATTCATTTGAGTGTTAAGATTTTGTTTCACCAAAAATCTTCTTTTTTTCCTAGAATGTATTTTATGACAGCGTATGACTTTAGCTTGTGATTTTTCATCTTTCAAATTTTTTCATTCATTCATTCATTTATTCATTCATTCATACATTCATTCATTCAAACGAGTGGTCACTACGGGCCACTGTTATCACGGAAGATACAGAGATGATTAGGCATGGTACCTGGCCTAACGATCTCTTCAGTCTAGTCAAGTTAAACCTGTAAACTAATGGATTTCTTCCAAAGCAATACGTGTAATAGTAGAAGCAAGCATAAGGGATCCACAGAGGACCAGGGTAGAAGTTAGTACTGCCTCGGGGCTCAAAAGAGGCTGCTTGAAAGAGGTGGTGTCTGAGCTGGATTTTTGAGGGCAAATAGGAATTTCTTTGGCATAAAGGTATGAGTTTTCTTACTCTTAACTACAAATACTTCTTGTTTGTAGACATTGTGTATATTGATATTATTGTTTCACCAAATTATTATTTCATATGTGTTCAGAATTGCTCAAAAATCTACTTTCTAAAGCTTTCCTAAGTTAGATTCTTCAAATTAAATGTAATTTGGAAATTCTCAGATTGTTTACCATTGTACTAAGTTGTAACTGTGGTTGGAACATTTTTTCTTGTAAATATTTTACATTTTTCTTGTAACATTATATTTGAATGTGTGAGAAATGTTTGATTTTATTTTGGTACAATTGAAGTATTTTGAAAGATTGTTTTTTAAGTGTAATAGTATTCTTGGACTTAAAATTCACTTTTTTCTTTAAAAGAAAAAGTCTGTAAAATGTTGTTAATCTGTAATACGAAGGTACAACAATCCCCAAAAATATTATTTAGGGGAGAAAAAAAATTACCAACACTTGCTATTGTTATTTGTTTTATTATAAATAGTATAGTGCAAGAACATTTCACTGTTATATGAATGAATGTAATTATGCTTTTCTTAAAATATAGGAATCACATTATTTACTTTTAAAAAATCGCAGGATTATTTCAACTCCTTTTGTTTAAAGACATTTGTTTTTAATGTGGATTGAAAATTTTACTAACTCAATTCATTTTGAACTATCTTGCTTATGTATAATATCCATCTGTTGTGTGCCATAAGATTGAAATTCAGGTTAAATTACAACTTGAATTTAACTGTACAAAGAAAATAAGTGTGCCGTCTTTAAAAACCACACTCTCTATTTTAAGCATAATAGATCAAAATACATCTTATTTAAATAAATAGTCTGGAAAATAAGTCTCAATTATTTCCTCTCAAACTTTCTTAAGATAGTCACCGTTCTCAATATAAATTATGAGGGTTAGCTTTCTCATTTTAAAGAAATCTGAAAGGTTGTTTATTTAAAAATTTTAATGATACTGCTTTCAAATTATGAAAATTCTCCTTGGGGACAGCTTTATTTGAATTGTATGTGACATTATTCTTATTTCTTTAGGCTATGATTAAAAGTTTCATGGATGTCTACCAGCTTGCAAGCACTAGAATTGCTACATTAGAGAAGGAAATGACATCTCATCGAAGTCACATTGCAACCTTGAAATCAGAACTTCACACAGCTTGTTTACGTGAAAATGAAAGTTTGCAATCAGTAAGTCCCACAATATTTTTTTCTTTGGATCTTGTGTTTAAATGTACCTAAATGTAAAATACATTTACATTCACGTATTTATTGCTCATAAGATAACTTGCCAATACATATAATTTAGGGTAAATGATCAATCGAACAATAAAAAATTATTAGTGTGGAGAAAATTTTGAAGGAAGAAAAGCAATTAATTTTCCATTGTATCATGTATAAAGATATGCATATTGCTATCAGTGCTAGAATACTACATCAAGATTCCTTTGTGTTTGGCAGTGCAGCTGACAGTTGGTTTGGCAGTATGCATAGTTAAAGCTTGCAACTGTCTGAAGATTCAGTGTGTCCCATTAAGACAGAATATTATTAATTATGTGTATAACCAAAATGGTAATTAGAACATGTGATTATTCTCTGTAGAAAACTAGACTTATCTATAATACATGCCTAGCTAAAATGCATGTTGTGATTCATCTATATGATTAAAATTCAGTTTCAGCAGTCATTTTGTTTTAAAATTTTAGCCCGTGATGAACTTTTGGCTCATTTAAGACTAAACAAAATCTTCTACATTTGAAATATGTGTTTGGCTAGTATCAAAAAAATTAATATGTTTGTGACATAAGGGAATAAAATAAACATTTAAACTTTTTTTTCAAAAGGCAGATATATCAGTAGTGATAGAGGATTACCAATAATTGGAATTTTTTTTTCTTTTTTGGTTTGATTACCATAGATGAAGGTAACTTGTAAGTATCATTTTGCCATTCAGCGGTTGACCCGTTTCAAATGATATGTTCAACAGAAAAAGTGTTAGCATTAAAGCAAATGGATGTACAGCTGTGTTTTGGTTCTTCACCTCCTTCAGGTCTTAGCTCAAGTGTCAGCATCCCAATGAAACCTTAATGACCATGGTATTTAAAATCGAAACTGCTAACCCTCCCTTCCCCCAAAGCTCTGTCTCACTCTTGCCCTAGATTGCCTATTTATCTTCCACCTTCCTTGATTTATTTTTTTCATTACAGCTCTTATCACCAATTGATATGTAGTGTATTTTATTTAGTTGCTTATTGTCTGATTACTCCCTATCCTCAGTAAAACTAAATTTCATAAAGGCAAGCAATTTGGGGTGTTTTCTTCACTGCTGTGAAGGCACTCTAGTGCTGAATACAGTCTGGCCCACAATAGGTGCTTAATAAATGTTTATTGAATGAAAAATACTGGTAATTTATCCAGTAAATGAACAAACCAGCTATTTGGGACCTGAGATGTGAGTTCAGTTGAGTTCAATTTTTAAAATGACTGTTAATTTCTTAATAAGAGAGTAGTAAATTTGACTTCCACCAAGAGAAATTGAAGAGAAAAAAAAATTTTTTTTAAATAAGTATTTGGAATTTGTTCTAGCCTTTCTCTGAAACATACTCACATTTCTTCCTGCTAACTCTCATCCCATTGGATTATACTATACTCTTTAGATTGTGTCAGATATTTTGGTATCAGTAAAGCCTTTTTAGGGTCAATAATGCTTGAGCTAATATATAAAGACTGGGTTGGAGTTATCCAGGATGGGAGAGAGTTGCTTCTAAGACCAGGAGGATGGGAGTAGGGCATCTAAAAAGGCTCTCTAATGGAAATAAGAAATTGAGAAAGACCAGTGTGTCTGGAATAAAGAGGACAAAGGCAAGAGTCGCTGAGATAAAGATGGTCTGGAGAAAAAGTCAGAGGTCAGACTTTAAGTCACTGTAAAACTTTAAAAAAGGAGTGGCATGCACAAATTTGCTTTTTTAAAAGATCCCTTTGACCATGATGTGAAGAAACAATTGGATGGGAAGAACAAGAGCAAGGGGTGTCTCAGACAATTCCTGGGATTTTTGCTTTTGGAACTGGATGGGTAATCTCATTTACTGATAGAGAAACAATGGAACAGGAGGCAATATTGTGAGTTTAGATTTGAGTATGCTGAGCTTGAGGTACCTTTGAGATACCAAACTGCAGAAGTCAAAAGGACTACTTGATACGGAATTTAAGCAAGATGCCATGCTGGAAATAGAGAGTTTAAGTCATTGTTATATAGATGGAACTAAACACTGTTACCAAGAATGAGACAATGAAGGGACAGTTTATAAAGCAAGAAGAGAGAAAGGTCTAAGAATGAAAGTATGATGGCATCACAATAGAGTAATTCAAGAAGAGTGACATGTCAATATTATTATATGCTGCTGAAGATCAAGTGAAATGAGTGTTGAAAATGGCCTTTGGATTTAATACATGGAGTCCCATGGTCACCTTGCAAAGGCTCTTTCAATAACAGGTGGATAAACAAGCAGAAGTTGACCCTCCCCCCACCCCCAAAGAAAAAGACTGAATTTAACCAAGTATCTCAAGGATTTAGCTGTTAAATGTGAGATAGAGGTGTAGAGTGTTCAGAGGATTCAGGAACTCTGTTTTAAGATGGGAGTGACATAGCATGTTTAAATATCTCAAATATAGGCCTCCAGAAATCTGGTTTTTGGCCCTGCTCACTACACTGTCTATAATTTCAATCACCTTTTCACACTTCAGCTTTCTTTTGATTAGTGTTTGCATACTTTACCTTTTTCTATTCTTTTCTTTTAACCTATGTTTTATATTTACAATGGATCTCTTGTAGAAAGGTAGTTTTGTTTTGTTTTATTTATCCATTTGACAATCTCTGGCTTTTAATTGGGTGATTAGGTCATTTACATTTAATATGATTATTGACATTTTTGGATTTTTGTCTACCATTTCCTTTGTTCTGGGGGGATGAAGGTGGAAAGACATGATCTCTGCCCTTGTGAGAAGTAGTCCCATAAGCAAATCATAAAAATAGGCATGTGTAAAGTCTGTGGGCGTATAGATGAGGCAGGAGTTCATTCTGCATAACATTGTCAGGAGAAAGTACTGAGAAGATGAAATGTTTGTGGGAGATTTTGAAAAAATTTTTGCAATTTGACACTTTGTTAAAGGGGAAGAACAATCAAAACATGTATTTTATTTTGTTTTGAGGAATAGCACTTATGGCTAGTACATATGTTTAATGAATTAAATTATATAATGAGTGTTTTTGTATAATAGAAAATGTATTGTTACTCTAGTGCCATTTCCCCTCTCAGTTAAAGGCATCCAACTCACCCAAACAGCCTGTACCCATTGGAGCCCAAGACTGCTTGCAACAATCACTCCAAACTTCACCTATGTTCCCAATCCATTCTTGTACTATCCAGTCCCTTCATTTTACTCCATAATTTGATTCTGCCTTTGACTGTTTTGCTCTTGATGTTCTCGTTTGGTCTCTCTAGTATTTGTTATTTTAGCCATTCTCAAAACTCTTTTACTCGGCCCTCAGATGAACTAACTCTCTCCTTCAATACCCACCCCACCTACTGTTGCCTCCTATCCCTCAAATAAGACGTTAGAGTCAGAAAATCCTGGGTATACTTTCTGGCATTATTATTTATTATCCATACAACAGTCTACGCATCAGGGTCTATATTTGTACCACGTAGTTGAAATTACCTGCATTATGTAGGGTTGTTATGACAACTAAATAAAAACACAGTGTCTGCCATATTCGTAGGAGCTCAATAAATATTCTCTTCCCTACACATAAAAATGTTTCTGATAGTTACATATATTTCCTACAGCTAAGCTAAGCATATAGCTTTAAGAAATATATGTAACTAAGAGGAAATCTTTTTATGAATAGGCAAAAGAGCTAAAACAATCCTTAAACCAGTGCTTTTAGCACGTACTAAATATAGTATTAATGTTGTTATCATCACTTATTTAATGAACTGAGGACAGTCGGTATATGCTCAGTACTATCTTTTAAGCCATTTCACTGGATAAGAATAAAAAATATTCATTATTAATCAAAAACAATATATCATGGCATTGTAATGCATAGGAAGAGATTGATCATATTGTAGACATGAATAGTCATCTTTAAAAATTTTATCGCTCGGTAGGTGACATTTTTATTTTTTGTTCAGCAACATATAATAATAATGCTGGAGTTCATTTAAGAGTTCTCATCAATTGTGCATTTGCCAGGACTTTAACATTTTCAGTATGTTGGTCTTTGACCCATTAACATAGGGCTGCTCTAGAGCTTTTATCTTGAGTAATAGTAACCAGAAAGAGCTTTGAGTAAAGAGTTTTTGAGTCCCATACAGCCCAATAGAGAACAGTACAGCAGTCAGAACCAATTACTGTGGGTGTCTGGATGCCGGCGCATATCCACATCTGTGGAGAAACATACGATATTTCAATCTGTGAAACATAGAACGCCAAAAGCAAATACTTTGCTGTGAATTATGATGCTGCAAATTACAGTACTGATTTGCCTCATTTCCACTGTATGTTTAAACAGTATGTTTTTAATTCTATAGTATTATATTTATGAGAAAGAAATAAATTACAAATCGGGGAGCATTTCAGTTAGTATCTTTGCAAAGGAGATATCTTTGCATCATTGTTCAGATTATGTCAGATTTGATAGTTATCAAGTGATATTGTTAATAAAGGTAAAAGGGTTCGATAGTTTGGTTTGGTTCAGATAAAAATGAAAAATAAGATTCTGGTTTCCCTTAAGTTCTCAAGTAATATTTTGTCACATTTATTTTTATTACATTTTCTTGAGAAAGGAAGGAGTGTTTGTAAGTATTAGTGTTGTGTGGATAAAGAAACTGATAGAATTTAAGTAACTCATTCTAGGTAAGTTGCTTTCATAAACTTTCAAATCCTTTATCTCAGTTGATTCCTGATGTTTATTATTGAGGTTTTTAGCCCTTCAAGAAAAATACTTCTTGTTAATGAGCTATAAGTCACGACTTAGTTGGTTGAGAGAGACTGTACAGTGCAGTTCAGTGGTAATACGTACAGATTATCAAGTCTTGCTTCCAGGTGTTTAATTAGAACCCAGTTAATTAGATGAGAACCCAAAGCCTCTGAGTCCTTGTCTGGTGCTTTCCTATGAGACTGCGAAGTGGATGAAGGCAAATCTCTACCGTCGTGACACTAAAAGTATCGTGAGAATATAACTGTTATGCAAATAATGAAAATAATGATGCTCAAGGTGAATCAGAGTGCTGTGAGAGCATGGAACTGAGGGACCTAACTTAGGCCTGGGGTGACTTTTAGAGAAATTGAAATTTTAGTTAAGAAAGTGAAGATTAAGTAGGTATTGACAAGGGAAAGCATGGAATGCTTAAGGAGTGGAAAGATGTCTGTATGACTGGAGCAAATTAAGTGGAAAATTGTGTGAGAAGACGCTGGAGGAGTAGGGGTTCAGATCTGTGTGCCCTATCAGCCATGATTCTCAGCTCTGAGAAACTGAGTGAGATGTCTCTGACAACTGCATTGCAGACATCTATTCCCTTTGCTTTATGTATTTACATTTCCCAACTGCAAATTTTACTTTTTTCTATTTTTAGAATTCACTGACATTTGATGCCATAACATCCATTTTACCTTTTGCTAAATATTGCTTACTGAGATGCTCATCAAATTCTCCCATATTTTTATCACGAGCTCCAGCTCTGGCCTATGGATATTAACAGAGTTAAATAAGGGAAACATAAAATATCAAAAGGTGGGGCAGCCCAGTCAACATGCAATCATTTTCCTTGATCCTTGACATACATGTCCAAACTTTTAAGAGTTTCTTGTAGTCCAGAAACTCAAGCTTTCTTTTGTGTAATAAACAGGGTTTGGAGTTAATAATGTATATTTCTTTGGCCTCATACCTCCTTTCTAGCCTTTGTATGATGCAGTTTTTGTATCATACATGCAGTTTTTATACAAAAAACTAAACAAAAAACAAACTAAACTTTGTATAGTTTTTGTATGATGCAGTTTAAGAGGAGCCACTTTCACAATGGATGATACCTGGATAGTGACTATAGGGGTATGGTGTTATAAATTTTATATAAATATAAATAATATAATTATATAAATATGTAGTTTATATAACATAAATATGTAATATTTGTGTAATAAACATGTACATTAGATATATGCTTGTATTTTATATATGTATAAATATAAAATGTATACTTATATATAGTAAATATTATATATATATATATATATATATAAAACAAATACCATTGTTTACCCGAAAATAAGACCTAGCTGGAAAATAAGACCTAGCATGATATTTCAGGATGACATCCCCTGAACATAAGCCCTAATGCGTCTTTTGGAACAAAAATTAATATAAGGCCCGGTCTTATTTTCGGGGAAACATGGTATAATACATTTATATAATTCAAGGAGTGACAAGAATGAAAATTTCAAACCCTGATCATTGTAATCAATTAATAATTAAGTTATAGAAAATGTAGGTGGTAATTTGGCAATCTAATGCATTAATTATTTTTACCAGTTGTTTAAAGATTGGCAGCAACTAACCATGCTTCTGGGTTTTTCTCCTACTGTTTTATCTTTGTCACTAAATTGAGTTCTTTGTGGGCTTTAGTAGCCCACTAGTTTCAAAAGTTTCCACTTTTCTGCAAATACCTCAAACTCTCTGTCTCAAACTGAACATGTTATCCAACTTTACCAGTCCCCATTTTCCAAATTCTCCTCTCTCTACATTTGCTGTTTCTGACATAGCTATCCACCTTGCAGCCCAAGGTAAAACCCTTAACATTTGTTCTACTTTCCCTCTACCACCAATATTTAATCAATTGCTAAGTTTTATCTCTCCTTTAATTATAAATGATATCCTTGCTGCATAGAGTAGTCTTGGTTGTAGGTCTTTGCTTTTCATCACTTTGAATATTTCCTGCTTCTGGTCTGCAAAGTTTCTGTTGATAAATCAGCTGGTAGTCTTATGGGAGCTCCCTTGTAAGTAACTAGTTGTGTTTCTCTTGCTGCTTTTAGGATTCCCTCTTTGTCTTTAAGCTTTGCCATTTTAATTATAATGTGTCTTGGTGTGGGCCTATTTTGGTTTATCTTGTTTGAGAATGTCTGCACTTCCTGGGCTTGTATGTCTATTTTCTCTGCCAGGTTAGGGAAATTTTCAGTCATTATTTCTTCAAATAGGTCTCTATCCTTTGCTCCCTCTCTTCTCCTTCTGGTACTCCTATGATGTGAATGTTGTTACACTTGATGTTGTCCCAGAGGCCCGTTACTATCTTCATTTTTTAAAATTATTTTTGTTGTTCTGATTGGGTGTTTTCTGCTACCTTGTCTTCTAAATCACTGGTTCGATCCTCTGCTTCATCCAATCTGCTGGTGATTCCTTCTTGTGTATTGTTCATTTCAATTATTGTATTCTTTATTTCAGACTGGTTCTTTTTTATGGTTTCTATGTCCTTCTTTATGCTTACTATCTGTTTGTTGAAGTTCTCATTAAGTTCCTTAACCATTCTTATAACCAGTGTTTTAAAGTCTGTCTCTGGTAGGTTGGTTGCCTCTATTTCATTTAATTCTTTTTCCCTTGTTCTTTTATTTGAGACATATTTCTTTGTTTCCTCATTCTGGCTACCTCTCTTTGTTTGCTTCTATGTATTATGTAGATCTCCTTTGTCTGTCTTTGCCAAGTGGCCTTATGTAGTAGGTATTCTGTCAGGTCCAATGGCACAGTCTCTGATCAACTGTGCATGTGTCCCAGGAGTGTCCCTTGTATGTGTTGTGTGTATTCTCCTTTTGTAGTTGAGCCTTAATTGCTTTTGGTGTGTCAGTGGGTGGGACTGACTCTCAGGCTGACTGGCTGTAAGGATTGGCTGTGCCCAGTGTTGAGCTGCTGTGTGGGCTGACCCCTCAGAGGAGGATTCGCCTGAGTGGGCTCTTGTGCCTGTTGAGACCACCCTTTGGGTGTGCTGCTTGTGGGACTAACCAGGTAGTAACTCTGATGTGGTCTGACATTGGCTTCTGGGTGTGTAGTTTCTTGTGCCTCCTGGGAGAGGCTCCCATGCAGGCCAATTTCAGTCTTGCCTGTGACCAGCCTGGGGCTACCTGGTAGAAACCACAAAGCTATAGGTGGTTGGTTGCTATCTGTGCTGGACCTGGAGGCATGTGGGGTGACCTCGCTGTGAACCGAGGCCTGCTGCCACCAGTATTGAGCTGGTGATAGCTTAGCAAAAGGCCCAGAGCTTCCCTAGGCCCGTTGTTACCTGCTGGCTGCCAATAAGGCTCACTGCTGAAAGAGCCTCCTTGGCCGGGCTTGTTGGCTTGGTGTCGACAGTGCCTCTAGTGATGCCGCCTGAGTTGGGTGGGGTGGGGGTCCCAGGGATTCATGGGGTATGGCGATGGTTTTTCAAAGTTAATGCAGATTCAGCTCTTGTGCCAATATTGAGCTTATGGGTGCTCCGCAAAATGCCCCAAGGACACTGCGGCCAGCCACAGCTTGCTTAGGAGGACCTCACATCGCTGAGAACTGCTCAAGAAGGGCTGCAGCACAATTGCTAAGTTTTAAAGTTTCTACCACCACAGATCTCAGATTCATTCTGTCTTTTTGACCCTTGTGGTCACATTAAGTTTTCCTTGGGCTATTGCAATGGTCTTCCAGTGAGTTTCCCCAAATCTAGATTTCCCCCTTCCATCTTGTCTGCCACATTTAGTACGAGAGTTATCTTTCCAACTCAGATATTGTCAGGCCATAGCGTGGCTCAAAATGTATTTGGCTCTACACTTTCTTCATAGTAAAAATTCTTTATCATTGACAGGCACATTTTGACTTCGTCTGTTTTTTTTAATTCATTTCCCAGTTGGCAGATGTAAGGATTCCCTTTGTTATGCTCATTTATCACTGTACTTACCTGTGTGAGCACTATATAGTAATCTGACTTATATAATCAGTTAGTAGTGTATGTATTACTATATTGTGAGTCTGTGAGGTGATATGTTATTCATTTTTAAAATCTGTTTTAATGATCTGACTTCAATAAATTCTGGTTGATTTGAATTGAAATGAATTGGAAGAGCATCCCTTCAATAATATTTGTCCAATACGTATTTGTTATGGAACAGATATGTTGCACAAACCATAGTTCCCCCAAGATTTTTCCCACATAAAATTTTAATACCCATCAAACTATATTTCATATATTTCTTTAGCAGATACTTAATGAGAATGAATAGAATAATTTATATATTATTATACCAATATAAAATTTTAGGTGAAACATTAAAATAATATAAGCTGGATGCTTCTTCTCCTCTTCACCACTCTTCCTAACAAAAACAATAAAACAAAATAAAAAACCGATAAACCCTCCAAAACCCCAAACCCAAAATTATTTGTGACAAAAAAGAACATTCTTTTTAGTATGCCACTTAAATAATTTTAAACTTTGTCATATTTTTTGGGACCCCGGCTTCTGTATGTTTACCCACATAGACATAAAATGACCAGTGTAATAACTTTCATTTACATGGTGGGTACTCAGTGTGTGTTGATAATAATGATATGCCAAATTAAAATTATGCCCAGCTCCACCAAAAAGTAAGAGTACGTGAGGTTTATTTCAGAAACAGAAGTCTAATTTACATAAATCAATAGAAAGCTTATTTTCAAAAATGTATTTTCTTGAACCCTTACTTCACACCATATACTAAAAATAAACTCAAAAGGGATCAAAGCCCTAACTATAAGAACTAAATTTTTTTTTTTTAAGTTAAAGTTTATTGGGGTGACAATTGTTAGTAAAGTTGCATAGATTTCAGACGTACAATTCTGTAATACATCATCTATATATCACATTGTGTGTTCACCACCCAGAGTCAGTTCTCTTTCCATCACCATATATTTGATCCTTTTTACTCTCATCTACCATCCCCCACCCCTCTTACCCTGTGGTAATCACTAAACTATTGTCTGTGTCTATGGGTTTTTGTTTCTCATTTGTTTGTCTTGTTCTTTTGTTGTTTTGGTTCATATACCACATATCAATGAAATCATGGTTCTCAACTTTTTCTGTCTGACTTACATGTATTTTGCTCAGGATAATCTCAAGATCCATCCATGTTGTTGCAAATGGTACTATTTCATCTTTTCTTATGGCAGAATAGTATTCCATTGTGTATATATCCCACAACTTCTTTAACCAATCATCTATCGAAGGACACTTGGATTGTTTCCATGTCTTGGCTGCCATAAATAAAGCTGCAGTGAACATTGGAGCACATATATCTTTACGGATAAATGTTTTCAGATTTTTGGGGTAGATATCCAGGAGAGGGATTGCTGGGTCATATGGTAATTCTATTCTTAATTTTTTGAGGAATCTCCACATTGCCTTCCATAGTGGCTGCATCAACCTGCATTCCCACCAACAGTGTATGAGGAAGAACTAAAAATCTTAATAAAAAACTTTAAGATAAATCTTATCTCTATGAGCATTGCTTTGGCAGTGGATTCTTAGATATGACACCAAAAGCTTGAGTGACCAAAAAAAAACCACAAAAGGCAAATTGGACTTCTCAAAATTAAAAACTTACGTGCATTAAAAAACAACCCACAGAATGGGAGAAAATATTTATAATCCTATATCTGGTTAGGTTTTAATATGTGAAGAAATCTTACAACTCCACAACCGGAAGACAAACAACCTAATTTTTAAAATGGGCAAAGGACACTTCTCTAAAGATATGCAAATGACCTACAAACACATGCAGAGATGCTCAACATCATTAGTCAGTAGGCAAATGCAAATCAAAACCACAATAAGATACCACCTCACACCCACTAGGAATGCTATTAAAAAAGTAAACAAAACAGTGAATGTTCATAGCAGCACTGTTCACAATAGCCAAAAGATCAGAACAACTCAAATGTCCATCAGTTGATAAATTGATAAACAATTGTGGTATATCTAGACATTGGAATATTATTCAGCCATAAAAAAGAGTGAATTACTGATACATGTTACAACGTGGATGTACTTTGAAAACATTTGCTAGATGAAATAAGCAGACTCAAAAGGCCACCTATTATGTGATTCCATTTATATGAGATGTACAGAATAGGCATATTCTGTCTCCACAGAGATAGAAAGCTGATTAGTGGTTGACTGGGCAGGCGGAAAGGAGGGAATGGAGAATGACTGTTCAATGGTTATGGAATTTACTTTTGGGATGACAGAAAGGTTTTAGAGCTAAGATGGTTGTGATGGTTGTACAACATTGTGAATGTACTAGATGCCACTAAATTGTACACCTTAAAGTTGTTAAAATGGTAAATTTTATGTTGTTTGTTTTACCACATTAAAAAAATATTATTTAGTTCTTGGGTGTTATGGGATAGGCACCTATATTGTTGCTTACACAAAATGGCAATATGGTATACTAGAAAGTAGCAGGACAGAGAATCTGAGGAAACTGGGATTCTAGAACAACCTTTGTTATCAATGCACCACAAAGCTTTAGGAAGTAAATCACACAATCTCCCTGGACTTAATTTTTCCTGGCTGTAAAATGAAGGGGTTTAAACTAGATGAAATCTAAATTCCCTCTCAGCTCTAAAATTCTTTGATTGAAGCTACAAATAATGATTTTGAATACTTAGATTCTAACCATGTTTTGTTTTGTTCTTGCTTCAATTTACAACAATAAAATGAGTGTGTGTTTTTAGATTTATAATAACATAATTATATTTTGAATTTGGCAAAATTTAGCACCAATAATCCATTTACAAATGTATACCAGTTATAAAAATTTCTCAATAACTTGTAACTAGGCAGTCAAAAAGTCCCCAAAGTAATCTGAAACTGTATTAGCTTATTTGTAAGGAGTATTTCCTTTTTTATGCAAAGTTTTTTTGATATTTAATATGTTAGGAATGTGAACTTTTTAACTCGTCAAACTATTGTAACATTTGAAAATTATAGTAATTTGATTAAAATGTTGCCTATAAGGCAAAAGGTTTAGTTAATAGAATCCATATGTAATTAAAATGCAGAACTAAATGTAATCAGACTCCAGCGACTAGTGCCTTCATATTGATAGTTTTACAATGGCCTCTGGGGTTGAAAGTTTAAATGTTACAGAATGCAACAACACTGCAGAAAACAACTTAAGCTGGCAATGTAGCTGTTTTAAAAACGTCAACACAGTTACTTGATAAGAAGTGACTATCACATCCTAGGTTTTCATCATTTTAGGAGTATCTTCCATTGGCAGGTGGTTGAAGCACGTGACTGGTGTGCTGGTGGAGAACCACACTCTCCAGCACAGTTATATAAACAACTAGAGAGGAAGGTCGCTGCTATGAGCCAAGCCATAGCTTTCTTTTTTTCTTTTTTAATAACATCGTTGCTTAATTTGGGTGAATTCATTTGAATCATATGAAAGTTATAGACACAACACTATGCACCAAGCCACAAAAAAGTTAAAAAAAAATTTTTCCTGAAGTTAAAAAAATTATTTTCTCTGGACAGTTTTAAGAGTCGACATCCTGTGTTAGAGTTCTCTAATCATCACCAGCACAATTTACAATCAGAACACACAGAGAGCCAGTTTAGACCAGCTCATCTGTTGATCTTGGCAGAAACCCTTCATCTCACTGTGTGCAGCTGCCACTTGAGAGTTGGGGGACTCAGCAGAGAGCCAGAGGAGGGTGGGATGTAAGGCTGGTCAGGGCAGGAACACATAGGCCTGCTTCATTTCAACAGTTGTATGTTGCTTAAAAAAAAAAGTCGTCTTTTTATTTTACTGCCCCCCTCCTTCTTTTTAACCTGAAATTAAACGAGGACCTCTCATGAGCCACTGCGCTCCAGGCATAAGAAATTGTAATGTCTGGCTTCCAGAAACTGTCCCGTCAAAATGTGCTTCTGATTAGGTGGCTTAATTACAGCTGTGAAAACAATGTTGATTTAGGCCTCAAGATTCCAGGGCATGTCAGCCGTTATTAGCTAACCTTGGACTGAATCCACTATTTTAAAACTCTGTACCACTAAAGTCACCCAGCTTGACAACTTTTTATGTCGGCAGAAAAGTTGCCAGAAGCAACACATTTTTATGCAAAATATTGTTCGATGCACCATTTCAACTACAGCACCATTCGTGGTCATTAAAGAGATAGTTAACTTTGCACTTTATCAAGAACAAAGAAGTTCTGTTTGTAAAAACAGTAAGTTTTGAATAGTATTTTTAAAGAGTTGACTGACATAAGAATTAATTTTAATTCCTTTAATTCAGTTTTATTTCAAGTTCAGCCTGTTGGTTTAACCACCCAATTTTATTACACCTAAATTTTCCTGACAGTTTCATTTGCTGTTAGGAAATAAAATTGCAATTTTTTTTTCAACATGGGAAATAATGGCTAGTTTTAAAAACATTATGTTAGAAACTTCCCTTGCCTCAAGCTGGTTCAGACACAACCTCAGTTTACTTTTGGAAGGAAACGAACCTCATTAAATAGTTTTAAATATTTTAATATAATGTAAGTGTGTTTTTCACAGTGAGAAAGTTTATTAGACTCATGTATTTATACCTGCAGGGGAAGTAAAAGTCTTAATAATTGTATGGTTTCAATACTTTGGAATTTTCAATACAATTGTCACTGATACCATAAATATTACAACTACATATTTAAAGTAATTTCAGTTCCATTGTATTTTAGATGTCTAAAACTCCCTTTGTATGCTGTGAGTGGTTTTTTATTTGTCAATATTTTAAAAAGTTGGTATTAAATAAAAAGCAATACCAAAAGAGTAAGGTGAGCAGCTGAACAATAAACATAAAGAGTCATATAATTCTTATAATTTTGGAAGAAACTTTTGCTTGAAAATTCATGATTTATGCCAAACCGAATACCCAAGAGAGAGCTAAATGATTTCTTTAAAATGAAATCTCCCACACTCAAGACATTAAATCTAACAAAGTGGGTGGTCAAGGCACATCTTTTCTACTAGTCAGACTCATTGAACAATTAATTGGCTCTCTCTAAACCATGCATGGACAAGGAAACTTTTGTTCTAGTTGAATTAGGAGTTAATACATAGTTAATTAATTATGAGGAATGTTTGGCTGAATAGTTGTGTTGATGATACAGTACGTGTGTCTTGAAAGAGAAAGCTGGACAACTGATTATCCCATAATATTAATAACATCTAATTGCCAGAGACATTAGAGACACTTTACGTCTATATCTATTCCATCTATTATTTAATTTAATCTACATATCAATCTTATGAGAGAAATACTATTTCCTAGTATTGTAGATGAGGGAACTCCGTCCCAGAGAGTATATGTAATATGCCTAAGACCATGCAATTTGGTGTCTAGATTGGAACACTTGTAAACACTTGTGTGTCCAAAGCCTATGCTGTAAACCAAAGATGGAAATAGACATTTTTCTTGGAAAATGGATTCCAGGTTATGAAATAGTAGGGAAACATTAGAATGATGAAGTTTATGTTGAATGTGCCTTTAGGCTGTTAAGTGACAAGAGCATTTAAACTTGAAGAAAAGTTTTACAGTTTTCTGTACAAAAAAGCTAATTTTTTTCTTTCAGTAGAAAAAGACTGTGTATGAAGACTGACAAATTCACTAGGTCTATGGTTAAGGCCTTTTACCTAGAACAAAAGGACCTTCCTTTTTTCTTTTGAAGTTGCTTTATTCACAGAGAATTGAAAGTGTACAGCCTTCCATGTTCTACTGGTTTGAAGTTTGGATATACTGCGTTTGTTCTTAAGATTCTATGTCAGATGAGAATTTGGGAAGAAATAGCTCTTAGTTTCCCAGAACTTTGGCTTAGGGCATACTTTGAAAAAAATCTGAATTCAGCTTATTCTTTTGGATCTCCTTTTGTTCTCAATGTTTGCCTGACATCAACTGGAAAGATATCCTTCCAGAATGTGAGAGGCCAGCTAAGGTTATAGCTTTATGCTTCTAGTCTCCACCATCTTATTGCTGATGACTACTAACTGAAAACATGAATTTGGTTGAAAAGCGTGCCATGTAGATTGTAAACAGTGTACATTACATTTAATTTTATCATGATAAAGTAATTGTTTTAATATATCTTTTTTTTAATCTCCTCTGATGGTTTCTGACTTAATTTTTAAATTTTTTATTAAATAATCACTGTATATTATCAATTCTTATGATTATAATTATGTATACCCTAATTGGTTTTGCCTTTTCTTGATAATATCATCTTTTGGAGAAAAGAAAAAGGCCTAGGAAGAAGTTTTGAATGTAGATACGTATGTATATCTATGTAGGTATTCTATATCTTATCTTAGATAGATATAGGTATTCATTATTTTGAGGTATCACTATATCTTGCCTATGGAGTAATTTTTTAAGATATCTTGGTTCATGCACTTATATTTCTTGATCCATATTTTTTGAATATGAAATCCTCCAACTCTTTAAGATACGCTAAATGTTTTTCCTAAAGCAGGTAAAAAAATAAAAAACCAAGAAATTCTAAATAACGTTATTAAAATCATTCAGTTTTTATAACGATGTTGTTTTTTTAAAAAAATTTATTGTGATGACATTGGTTAGTAAAAATATATAGGTTTCCAGTGCATATTTCTATAATACATCATCTATATATTGTGTTATATGTTCACTACCCAGAGTCAGTTCTCTTTCATCACCATATATTTGACTCCCTTTTCCCTCATCTACCACCCCGTCCCCCCTTACCCTCTGGTAACTACTTAAACTGTTGATTGTGTCTGTGAGTTTGTTTCTTTGTTTGTCTGTCTTTTTCATTTGTTGCTTTTAGTTTTATATCACATGTGAGTGAAGTCATATGGTTCTTGACTTTTTCTGCCTGGCTTATTTTGCTTAACATGATAATCTCAAGATCCACTTATATTGCTGCAAATGACAGTATTTCATTTTTTCTTATGGCAGAATAAATTGTATTCCATTGTGTATATATACTACATCATCTTTATCCAGTCATCTATTGAAGGACAGTTTGGTTGTTTCCATGTCTTGGCCACCATGAATAATGCTGCAGTGAACATAGGGGTCCATATATCTTTACATATGTTTTCAGATTTTTGCGGTAGATACCCAGAAGAGAGATTGCTGGGTCATATGGTGATTCTATTCATAATCTTTTGAGGAACCTCCATGCTGTTTTCCATAGCGGCTGCACGAATTTACATTCCCACCAGCAGTGTATGAGGGTTCCTTTTTCTCCACAGCCTCTCCAACACTTTCTATCATTTGTCTTGTTGATGATAGCCATTCTAACTGGGGTGAGGTGATATCTTATTGTAGTTTTTATTTGCGTTTCCCTAATAGCTAGTGAAGTTGAGCATTTTTTCATATATCTGTTGGCCATTTGTATGTCTTCTTGGGAGAAGTGTCTGTTGAGGTCCTCTGCCCATTTTTTAATTGGATTTTTTTTTTTTTTTGGTGTTGAGTTGTAAGAGTTCTTTATTTTGGATATTAGCCCATTTTTGGAGGCGTTGTTTGCAAATATCTTCTCCCATTCGGTTGGTTGCCTCTTTGTTTTATTGATGGTTTCTTTTGCTGTGAAGAAGCTTTTTAGTTTGATGTAGTCCCATTTATTTATTTTTGCTTTTATTAATACTTCCCTTGCCTTTGAGGTCAAATTCATAAAATCCTCTCTAAACCCAAGGTCCATAAGTTTAATACCTATGTTTCCTTGTATGCACTTTGTTTTAGGTCTTATGTTTAGGTCTTTGATCTATTTTGAGTTAATTTTGGAACATGGTGACAGATAGCAGTCTAGTTTAATTCTTTTGGGTGTGGCTTTCCAATTTCCCCAGCACCATTTATTGAAGAGGCTTTCTTTTCTCCATTGTATGTTTTTGGTTCTTTTGTCAAAAATTATCTGCCCATATATATGTGGATTTATTTCTGGGTTCTCAATTCTATTCCATTGGTCGGTGTGTCTGGCTTTCTGCCAGTATCATGTTTTGATTATTGTCACTTTGTAGTGTAACGTGAAGTCAGGGAGTGTGGTACCTCCAGCCTTGTTCTTTTGTCTTAAGTTTGCTTTGCCTATTCGGGGTCTTTTGTGATTCCATATAAATCTGATGACTTTTTTGTTCTAGTTCTTTAAAAAATGCCTTTGGGATTTTGATGGGGATTGCATTAAATTTGTATATTGTTTTGGGTAATGTGGCCATTTTAACTATATTGATTCTTCCAATCCATGAACACAGAATACCTTTCCATTTTTTTGTGTCTTCTTCAATTTCGTTTAATAATGTCTTATAGTTTTTAGTGTGTAGGTCCTCACATCCTTTGTTAAGTTTATTTCTAGGCATTTTATTCTTTTTGTTGCTGCAATTACAAAAGGAGTTTTTAAACAATTTTTCTTTTTCTGAAATTTCACTGTTAATATATAGGAAGGCAATGGATTTCTGTACATTGATTTTGTATCCTGCATCTTTACTGCATTTTATTGTTTATTGTTTCTAATAGGTTTTTGGTGGAGTCTTTAGGGTTTTCTATATAAAGGATCATGTCATCAGCAAGAAAAGTGACAATTTAACTTCTTCATTCCCAATTTGGATGCCTTTTATTTCTTTCTCTTTGCCTGATTGCTCTGGCAAGGACTTCCAACACACTGTTGAATAACAGTGGTGACGGGGGTATCCCTATCTTTTTCTGATTTTAGCGAACAAACTTTCAGTTTTTCACCATAAAGAATGATATTAGCTGAGGGTTTGTCGTATAAGGCTTTTATTATGTTGAGGTACTTTCCTTCTATACTTATTTTATTAAGTGTTTTAATTATAAAAATTTGTGTATTTTGTCAAATGCTTTTTCTGTACCTATTAATATGATCATATGATTTTTATCCTTTATTTTATTTATGTGGTGTATCACATTGATTGATTTGTGTATGTTGAAAGATCCTTGTGTCCCTGGAATGAACCCCACTTGATCATGATGCATAATCTTTTTAATGCATTATTGTATTCGATTTGCTAATGTTTTGTTTAGGATTTTGGGCTCAGTATTCATCAGAGGTATTGGTCTGTAGTTTTCTTTTTTTGTGTTATTCTCGCCTAGGTTTTGGTATCAGGGTAATGCTGGCCTCATAGAATGAGTCAGGAAGTATAGCTTCTTCTACAATTATTTGGAAGAGTTTGAGGAAAACAGGTACTAAATCATCTTTGAATGTTTGGGAGAATTCACTAGTAAGCCATCTTGTCCTGGACTTTTGCGTTTGGGAGGTTTCTGATGATTGTTTCAATTTCTTTACTGTTGATTGTCCTATTTAGATTTTCCAGTTTCTCATGATTCAGCCTAGGAAGGTTATATATTTCTAAGAACTTGTCTATTTCTTCTAAGTTTTGAATTTGGTGGCATATAGTCCTTCATAATATTCTTGTATGATCCTTTGTATTTCTGTGGTGTCAGTCATGACTTCTTTTTCAGTTCTGATTTTGTCTATGCCTTTTCTCCTTTTCCTTTAGTGAATCTAGCCAAGGGTTTGTCAATTTTATTAATCTTTCAAAGAACCAGCTCTTTGTTGCATTATTTATTTTTCCATTGTCTTTTTGTTCTCTATTTCATTTAATTCTGCTCTAATTTTTTTATTATTTCCTTCCTTCTGCTGACTTTGGGTTTCATTTGTTCTTCTTTTTCTAGTTCTTTAAGATGTAATGTTAGGTTTCTTTTTGGGATTTTTCTTTATTTCTTGAAGTAAGCCTGTAATGATATAAATTTCCCTCTTAATACTGCTTTTGCCACATTCCAATAATTTTGATACATTGTACTTACATTCTCATTTGTTTCTATGTATCTTTTGGTCTCTCCTTTTATTTCTTCTTTGACCCAGTCATTCTTTAATGGCATGTTGTTTAATCACCATGTATTTGTGGTTTCCCCCCCCCACCCCCCCACCGCTTTCTTTTTGCAGTTGATCTCCAATTTCATTGTGGTCGGTAATGTGCTTGGTATGCTTTCAGTCTTCTTACATTTACTGAGACTTGATTTGTAACCCAACACATGGTCTCTTGGAAAATGTTCCATGTACACTTGAAAATAATGTATGTTTTGCTGCTTTGGGTAAAATAATCTAAAAATATCTGGTCTAATGCGTCATTTAAGGCCACTGTTTCCTTGTTGATTTTCTATCTGGAATATCTATCCATTTATGTTCATGGGATGTTAAAATCCCCTACTATGACTTTATTAGTGTTGGTATCTCCTTTTATGTTTGTCAATATTTGTTTTATACATCTAGGTGCTCCTACTGGGTGCATAAATGTTTACAAGTGTTGTATCCTTGTTTTGGATTGACCTCTTTATTGTTATGAAATGTCTTTCTTTGTCTCTTATTTTAGCCCTTGTTTTAAAGTCTATTCTGTCTGCTATTAGTACTGCTACTGCAGCATTTTTTCGTTTCCATGAAATATCTTTTCTTATTCCTTTACTTTTAGTCTCTGTGTGTCCTTTGATCTGAAGTGGGTCTCTTTTAGACAGCATATATATGGGTTTATTTTCTTATCCATTTAGCTGCCCTAAGTCTTTTGATTGGAGGTATTTAATCCATTAATATTTACAGTAATTATTGATGTGTACATAGTTATTGCTATTTTATTATTTATATTCATGTGTCCATCTGTCCGTCCCCCCTTGCCCCATTCTTCTTCTTGAAGAAATTCCGTTAACTTTTCTTATAATACTGCTTTTATTGTAATGAACTCCTTTAGCTTTTTCTTGTCTGGGAAGTTCTTTATCTGTCCTTTGATTCTAAATGATGGCTTTGCTGGGTAGAGTAATCTTGGTTGTAGGTCCTTACTTTTCATCACTTTGAATATTTCATGCCAATCCCTTCTGGCCTGCAACGTTTCTGTTGAGAAGTCAGCTGGCAGCCTATGGGAGCTCCCTTGTGGGTGACTAACTGCTTTTCTCTTGGTGCCTTTAAGATTCTCTCTTTGTAACTTTTGGCATTTTAATTATGATGTTTCTTGTTGTGGGACTCTTTGGGTTCATTTTGTTTGGTACTCTCTGTGCTTCCTGAATTTGTGTGTCTATTTCCTTTGCCAGGTTAGGGTAGTTTTCAGTCATTATTTCTTCAAATAGGTTCTCAATTCCTTGCTCTCTCGCTTCACCTTTTGGTACTCCTACGATGCCAATGTTGTTACACTTGATGTCATCCCAGAGGTCCCTTAAACTATCCTCATTTTTCGAATTCTTATTCCTTTTTGCTGTTCTAATTGTGAGTTTTCTACTACTTTGTCTTCCAAATTTCTGATTTGATCCTCTACTTCATCTAATCTACTGTTGATTTCTTCTGTGTATTCTTAATTTTAGTTATTGTACTCTTCAGTTCTGACTGATTCTTTTTTGTGGTTTCTGTCTTTTATGCTCTCGCTCTCTTTGTTGAAGTTCTCACTAAGTTCCTTGAGCATCCTTATAACCATTGTTTTGAAGCCTGTATCTGGTAGATTGCTTACTTCCATTTTGTTTAGTTTGTTTTCAGGAGTTTTCTCCTATTTTATTTGGGACATTCTCTCCCCATTTGACTGACACTCTGTGTTTGTTTCTATGTATTAGGTATATCCGCTATGTCTCCAAGTCTTGGCAGGTTGGCCTTATGTAGTAAATATCCTGTAGGGTCTAGTGGCACAGTCTCCTTGATCACCTGAGTCTGGTGCTCCAGGAGTATCCCTTGTGTATGTAGATTGTGTGTGCCCTCCAGTTGTAGTTGAGCCTTGATTGTTTTTGGTACTACCTGCTATTCAGGGGCTGACCCTATGAAGCAGGATTCATCCCATAGGACTCTCGTGCCTGTGGAGAACATCCTTTGGGTGTGCCACTTGTGGGGCTAATTGGGTGGTACTCTGTTGTAGTCTGATGCTGGCTACTGGATGTGTTGGTTCTGGAGCTTCTTGGAAAGGGCTCTGTCAGCTGCTGCCTGTGACTGGCCCGGGCTACCTGGTAGGAGCCTCAAAGCTATCTGCTTGGTAGTTGCCTATGTTGGATCTGGGCGGTCTGTGGGAGAGTCCACATTGCGAAATGAGGCCAGCTGCCACCAGTACTGGGCCTAGGGCAGTTCAGCAAAGACACAGGTAACCATAAGGCCTGCCATCTCCTGCTGGCTACCTGTAAAGCTCAGCCACTGAATGAGCCTCAGGTGGTATGTGAGTTGGGTGAGGCATGTCTCACAGAGTCACCAGGGTGGGGCAAGTGGTGTGTTCACCATGTTAATGCAGATTCAAATTTGGTGCCAGTGCTGAGCCTGGGGCCTCTCAGAAACAGGCTTAGATTACACCAAGGCCAGCTGCTCCTCTCTTGGGACCTACAGACATTTGAGAGTTTTTAAGAAAGACTTCAGTGCAGGCCAGGTTGGCTACTTGCTGTCAAGAGAGGCTCTGGTGGTGTGTTGGGCTAAAGTCAGCTGCCTGCTGTTGAAAGAGCCTCTGGTAGTGTACAAGTTGAGTGGGTTGGGGTTTCAGGGAGTCATCAGAGTGGGGAAAGTGGTTCACCAGGCTAATGCATATTCAGATCTGGCCTTGCAGCAGGAGGGCTCAACAGGAATGAGCAAGTAAGTCTGTGTGTGGGTCCTTTAAGAGGATGCCTTCCTTCTCACCCATGGAATCCCTGCTGATTTTCACATCCAGATATTGTGGGGTCTCCTGTCCCAGCACTGGTGCTCTGGGCTGGGGATTCCGTTGTGGGTTTGGGATCCCTTGCTCCTCAGGAGGGACCTCTGCAATTGAGATTTCCTCCCAACCCTTAATCCCCACACCATGTTCTATGTTTCCACCCCTCCGACTTGTCTCCACGTAGCTTCTTCTTTATTATATCCTTAGTTATATGACTTCTGTTTAGCTGGTCTTCAGATGGTTCTCCAGGTGGATTGTTCAATAATTTTGTTGTAATTTTGATGTGGTCATGGAAAGAGGTGAGCATGGCATTTACCTACCCTGCCATCTTGACCACAACTTACCACATCTTTTATCTATTCATCCACTGATGGACATTTAGGATTTTTCAATTATCTTGGCTATTGTAAGTAATCCTGCAATGAACAAAAGACTGCATATATTTTTTTTCATTTAGTGGTTTCTTTTTCTTTTTCTTTTTTTTTATAAATACCCAGAGTGGAATTGCTGGGTCATCTTGGTAGTTCTATTTTTAATTTTTTGAGCAACATCAATACTGTTTTCCATAGTGGCTGTGCCAATTTACATTCCCACGAACAGTGTATAGGGTTTTCTTTTTTCCACATCCTTGTCAGCACTTATTAATTCTTGTCATTTTGATAATAGCTATTTTGACAGGTGTGAGATGATATCTCATTGTGGTTTTGATTTGCATTTTCCTAATGATTAATGATACTAATCATTTTTCATATGCCTGTTTGCCATCTGTACATCTTCTTTGGAAAAATGTTTACTCTGATTCTCTGCCCATTTCCTAATTAGATTGTTTTGTTATGGAGCTGTTTGGGTTCTTTATGTATTTTGGATATAACCCCTTATCAGATATATGATTTGCAAATATATTTTCCCATTCAGTAGGTTCCCTTTTTATTTTGATGGCTTCCTTCACTGTGCAGAAGCTTTTAAGTTTGATATAGTTCCATTTGTTTATTTTGCTTTTTTGTCATTGCCTTTGGAGTCAGATACAAAAAAAATATATATTGCCAAGAGTGATGTCAAGGAGTTTATTACACCTATGTTTTTTCTAGGAATTTTATGGTTTTCTGTTCTACATTTAAATCATGAATCCATTTTAAGTTATTATTTGTGTATTGTGTAAGATAGTGATCCACTTTTTTTCTCTCTCATGTGGCTGTTCAGTTTTCCTTTCACCATTTATTGAAGAGTCTATCCTTTCCCCATTGTATATTCTTGCTTCCTTTGTCATAAACTAATTTATCATGAGTTTATTTCTGGGTTCTTTATTCTGTTTCATTGCTCTGTTTGTCTGTTTTTATGCCAGTATTATACTGTTTTGATTACTATAGCTTTGTAATATAGTTTTCAGTCAGGGAAAGTAATGCCTCCAGCTTTGTTTTTCTTTCTCAAAATTGCTTTGGCTATTTGGGATATTTTGTGGTTCCATACAGATTTTAGGATGTTTGTTCTATTTCTGTGAGAAATGCCATTAGAATTTTGATGGGGATTGCATTGAATCCGTAGATTGGGTAGTATGGGCTGTTTTACAATATTACTTTTCTAATACATGAGCATGGGATATCATTCCATTTATTTGTGTCTTCTTCTACTTTCTTTATGAACTTTCACTTCATAGGTTAAATTTATTCGTAGGTATTTTATTCTTTTCGATGCAGTTGTAAATAGGCTTATTTTCTTAATTTCTGTTTCTGATAGTTTGTTGTTAGTATATAAAAACACAAAAGATTTTTGTATTTGTGTACTAATTTTGTACCCTGCAACTTTACTGAATTTATTTATTCCAACAGTTTTGGGGTGGAGTCTTTAGGTTTTTCTATATATAAAATCACGTGGTCTGCAAATAGTGACAGTTTTACTTATTCGCTTCCAGTTTGGATACATTTTATTTTGTTTTCCTACCTAATTACTCTGGCTGGACTTACTGTGTTATGTTGAATGAAAATGGTGAGAGTGGGCATCTTTGTCTTGTTCCTGATCTTAAGAGAAAAGCTTCAGCTCTTTGCCATTGAATATGATTTTAGCTGTGGGCTTGTTATATATATATAGCTTTTATTATATTGAGTTACGTTCCAGCTATACCCATTTTGTTGGGATTTTTTTTTTAATCATAAATGGATATTGAAATTTGTCAAATGCTTTTTCTGCATCTCTTGAGATGATCACATGATTTTTATTCCCCATTTTGTTAATATGGTGTATCATGTTGATTGATTTGTGGATATTGAGTCATCTTTGCATCCCTGGACTAAATCCCACTTGATCATGGTGTATTGTTCATTTAATGTATTATTAAATATGGTTTGCTAATATTTTGTTGATAATTTTTGCATTTATGTTTATCAGGGATAATGGCCTATAATTTTATTTTCCTTCTTCCCTTCCTTCCTTTCTCCTTTCCTTCCTTCCTGTCTTTTGTTTTGGTATCAGGATAATGCTGGTCTCATAAAATGAGTTTGGGAGTGTTTTCTACTCTTCAATTTGTAGAAGAGCTTGAGCAAGATAGGTATTAAATCTTCTTTGAATGTTTGGTAGAATTCACTAGAGAAACTATCTGGCAATAATTACATACCTATCAATAAGTATTTTAAATGTAAATGGACTTAATTCTCCAATTAAAAGACATAGAATGGCTGAATGGATAAAAGAACAAGACCTTTCTATATGCTGCCTACAGGAGACTCACCTCAAATATAAGGATACACACAGACTGATAATGAAGGGATGGAAATAGATGTTTCAGGCAAATGGAAACCAAAATAAAGCTGGAGTATCTATGAGTATAACAGACAAAATAAACTTTAAAACAAGGATTGTAATAAAAGACAGTGAGGGATGTTACATAATTATAAAGTGTTCCGTCCAATAAGAAAATATAACATTTGCAAATATCTATGCATTCAACACAGGAGTACCTAAATATGTAAAGCAGTTCAGTTCCTTTACTATGTATTTACCTTTACACGTGAGATTTTTTACTTAGATATGATTTCTTGTGACTAGTTAGTATCCCATCTTTTCATCTGAAAGAAATCCTTCTAACATTTTTTGTAAGGCCAGTTTAATAGAGGTGAACTCCTTTAGCTTTTGCTTGTCTGGAAAACACTTTGTCTCTCCTCCTATTTTGAGTGATAACCTTGCTGGTTATAGTATTCTTGGTTGGGAGTTTTTTCCTGTAAGCTTTTTGATGTATCATACCACTCACTCCCTCTGGCCTGCAAAGTTTCTGTTGAGGAATCTGCTGATAGTCTTATGGGGGTCTCCTTATATGTAGTATGAGTTGTTTTTCTCTTGATGCTTTTAAGATTTTATTTTTATCTTTAACTTTTGACATGTCAATTATATGTGTTTACGTGGGTCTTCTTACATTCATATTGTGTGGAACTTTCTGGTCTTCCTGTGTGTGGATGTCTGCTGTTTCCCCACTATAAGAAAGTTTTCAGTCATTTTTCAAATAAGTTTTCTGCTTCTTTCTCTCTTCTCCTTCTGGGGCTCCTGTAGTGCAAATCTTATTCTGTTTGATGTTGTCCGATAAGTTCATTAAGCTAGGAACTTATTAAAATTTTACAATTCTTTTTAAAAGTTTTTTAAATCCTTTTTCTTTTTTGCTGCTGTGTCTGGGTGAGTTCCACTGCCCTGTGTACCAGCTCACTGATTCTTTCTTCTGCTTCATCTAGTCTGCTGTTGAACCCCTTTGGTGTATTTTTCACTATAGTTATTGTATTCTTCAGCTCTGTGACTTCTGTTAGGTACTTTTAATATTTTTTATTTATTTTTTTAATCGAAGTTCTCACTGTGTTTATCAGTTATCTTGAGTTTGGTGAACATATGTGTTTTTATGAATTTTATTTTATTTATCTATTTATTTTAATCTTTTAGTTTTGGTGAGCATCTTTATAACCTTTTTGAACTTTGAACTTTTTAACTGGTAAGTTGCTTACCTCCATTTCATTAAGGTTTTTTTAATGGGGTTTTTATTTTGTTCTTTAGTTTGGAATATAGTCCTCTGTTTTCTCATTTTGTTTGACTCTATATTTGTTTGCATGTATTATGTGAAAAGCTATCTCTCCCAGTCTTGCACAAGTTGCCCTGTATAGGAGATGAATCTCACTGTTTAACCTTGCCCTAGTTCTTGGTTTTCTCTTGAACTGTTTCTCTGATTGTTTAGACCTATAGGGCCTAGAAAGGTGTGCCCCTTAGACCACCAGAGGCTGGTGATCAATGGACATTACCTATGTGGACTCTCCATGCCCACTTTCTTTGGTAGGGCTGTGGGAGCGGCACAGGTGGAGCAGAGCTGCTCACTCACCACTTCTGGCAGGGCTGCTCTCAGGAGTGGCAATACATAAACTTTTTTGGGCACGACTTTGTACAAGATTTTGATTGTTGATGCTGATTTTTGTCATTAAACATATATAATAACTTTATGTCACTTGCTTTGGGATAATAGTGATATATATATTTTGGGTAAAAGCATATAGTTAACCTTTGAAGAAATAAAATCATACGTTAACATATATTTTAACACTTTGTAAGCGGGCATTTTCCTGCCAAATCGCGTCGTAACGGGGGGCTTTTTTGACATTTTCTCACCAAAATTAGACTTTCCGTAAGATATTCATATCTTTCAATCTATTTGATATTTTTCTATGAAACTTTCAGTGTTTTAGTTTAAAAAGAGGTCTCTATTTATTTACTTTGCAAAATTTTTGCCGGTTCCAACTAGAGGCGATATGACGAGTTTACTCGTTTCCCGCAAAAAACGTGTTTTAAAATCTAGATTTTAACTTTCATAAACTTAATAAAGACTTTTCAGAGTACTACACTGGAGCATGGCTTTCTTATCCACAGTCTTTAATCTATCTATAGATCTCAAAATCTTATCTCATTAAGCTTCAAGTCAGTTATGGCCGTTACTTTTTTCAAGGCTGAAGGGAATTTACAAAGGAAAATACGATGGTAACTGACTTGACTCCTCAACTTCCCCCTTGCTGAGGACATTCAAAAAATTCCTTGTTGGGAATAAGGGTAAGGACCCTTTGCAGAAAGCTAACCTTACACACTGAATTTGGGAACCAACAAAGTTATAAAAATTGGACAATCTATCAAACATTTCACTAATTTTCCCTTTCTACCTTCTTGATCACAATTCATGCGTACTTACAGCTACTGTAGCTTTACCTCTGTAACATTTCTACCTATTTTTGAGGTATAGAGGAGTAGACAAGATATGCCTCTAATTCATTTCATTGTAATGGAAAGCAAACTGGACTGGCAAATCAAGAGTTAAGAACTTAATCCTGGCTGTACTGCACTGGGTGTATGATGTTGGGTGAATAACTCAGCTGGGAATTTCCACATTTGTAAAAGGAGGGGATTGGATCAGATTATCTCTAAGATACCTTCTAGTACTAAACAAATGTTTTTGTTTTATTTGTCCTGTCACAACCTTCTACTCTGTAACCTTGGAAGTATGTAGGTACAAATTAAACCTCTCAGGGGTTTGTGTGACTTCAATGTTACCTCACCCATCTGGCAGGTTGTTTCAGAGGATTCATTCAGGTCATTAATGATAGTGGCATCTGTTTCAGTTTCTGTTTTTTAGATTAAGAAATAAAACGAGTATTTAAATATTTTCATCTTCAAAATGAAATATTTGATAGTCCCCAAATGCATAGAAAGTTAGTACGTTGGTTAATGGAGCTTACAGGTAGTACTCCTGATTCAACACTTGGTTAATTTATTACTTAGTTCAGCATTTCTGGACACCATTGTGATTTTAACAATTCTTAAATTTAACTTGTTTTTTAGTCTTATTCATACTTAGTTTGCACCCATAGTGTATCACTGGATAGACAGGAAGCATAAAGAACACTGAAGTTGAAATGTAATGGTAGTAAGGACCCCCCCCAAAAAAAAAAAAAAAAGAGAATAATTATGGATCACATGATCATAAGCAGATCTATAAATTCCCTGATGAAAATTCTTATACCAACAACTTTGATATCTTTAATGTTTCAAATCCAGTGTTCAAAGAGAAAATTGTGAAATTCTATTCAAATTGGGTATTCATTTGAAAATCAAGACTTACAATGTATAATTCAAAAGACGTTGTAGACAAGAAATAGCAGCCTGAGACCCTCTCCTTTGGTCATTCAGGAACAAAATACACAAATATTATATAAAATAAGCCAATTCATTTTTAAGCACAAAAATGCAAAAACCTAATATAAGGTTACCAGTTGTAACATTTGTAGGGTTACCAATCTGTTAGGTTTTTTTTTTTTAAATTAAATTATTATTATTTTTTAAAACATGAATTGGAATAAATTAGTACCAGTCTCTTTCTCTCATGAGTCTTTATATATACTGATTCCTTTGTTTGGAATGGTATTTTCCACCCTTTACCTAGTTGATTTTTCTCCCTAAGTTTTAAATCCCAAATCTCTACCAAAACACTCTATTATATTATTATACATTTATTTATCACTACACATATATTATTACTTATATTATACATGTATTATTATACATTGGAAGTGCCATGTGAATTGGAGCTTGTTCTATTCCTATATCTAGCACAATACCTGGGACATAATAAAGAGTTTGCTAAAAGTCCCATTGCAAATTCCAAATTATGTGGCCTACCTCAAAGTTCATCAGCCTGTTTGGAAGTTCAGTTGTCAAAAAGTCAAGCTTGTGGTTGTGATTGTTTCTCTGTCTCTGTGAGTTCTAATTTGTTTATTATTAAGAAAGATCATCTGTTACTTCAGATTGTTATTGAAAATGTCCTTTCTGTGGTCTCCCCCGCTCTCTTTCTTAAGGGAAAGAAAACAGGAAAGATATTTTTGATGTATAGTTGTATTTGAATTGTTCACTTGAGATCAGGGATTGTGTCTTTGTTTATATCTTATTCAGTACCTGGAATACTATTGGAGCACAATAAATAAGTAATAATGGTGATGGTGAGGAATATACTATTAGGCCATCTGTAGCCCTTAAAAATAATACAAAGAATGAAAGAGCTATTCTTTTATGTTCTAAGTTCAAGTAAAGAGAGTGCTTTAGGATACATTTTTTAGTTTTATAGCAATCATAATTTCTGCAACAAATAATCCTTATGTGATGCCTTTCCATATTCCTAAGGAAAAAAACACACATTGAATCATTTTTTTCTTTGTAATAAGAAATATAAAGAAAGATAACAGGGTATTATAGAAATTTTAAACTATGACAAGGGCTCCTACAACATTAATAGCAATGTACAACATCACATTAAAAAAGAAAAGAAAAAAAAAAGCAGTTTGAGAATCTGGTGGTAGGAATGTCAGCCCACCTGAGACTATCCCCAAATCCTGAACTTTAGCTGCTGAACCCAAGCCAAACTGAGGAAACAGGCAGACCCTGCGTTAAACTGCTGGCTGTCTTGTCAGCTTTATTTGATGTTAGTTTTCCCTTTGAAAATTCCTGTTCCCTATCAAGTTCATGGCAACATAGTAATGATTCTGTACTACACGTGTGTTTCTCAGCATTGTTAACAGCTTTGTCACTGTTGTCACTGATGCATTTAATTCAGTGACTCTAGAATTGATTGACATGGTGGGAGGTTGGGCAGTGTCATGAGTTTAAGGATGAGAAGAGCAGAAATCTTTAAAAGGAAATGTAAAAAGACCTTTTTAGATCAGTGCTAGAAAGAAGCAATTATTTATGAATTCAGAACTTCTGAGATGCATATGGAGTACATCATATAGAGGATAAGAAATTGTGCTTGCTTGTATTTCTGTAAATGCTGACAGTACTAGATATTTAAAAAATAGGCTCGTTGATGGGAAATTTTATAATAATTAAGAATGTAATAGCAATGAGTTAATATTTATTAAATGAATAAACCCCAGATTAAAAAAGCATATATTTATTTTGGGATAACAGAGGAGAATTGAGACATGGTTCCCCAATTATTTATGATGGGGTTTATTATACACTTGGGGTTATAAATTTATTTTCAAGTTATCAAGCTATTCCATTCCCACTCTGACTCCTTCCAAGGTTCCAGTTTGGTCCAGGGATGGTCCTTGGCTTTGTAGAGATCTTGGGAACATTGGTAAATCCTCTTCTTTGTGATTCTTAACAGTTTATGAAAGAAAATAAAAAGGGTCAGGTCCCAAGAATCAACAAATATCTCAGGGTGAATGCAAATCACTGCTACTCATTCTGACCAGACTTGTGTGCCTAGAACTAGACGTGGTCAAGGCCTGCCAGCCTGCGTCCATTTTTCATTTTGCTAAGCTTGGGGTCTGAAGTCAGGTGTTGTGTTTAATCATCTTTGTAGCCTTGTTACCCACATTATGCCTGACTCATTACTAAATGCCCCCCAAAACTTTGTTGAATCAATGAATTTTGTTCCCTTTGCAAGATTTCTAAAATCTTTTAGAGCTCTTTCTCTTCCCATACTTTATGCAGGAAAGATAGTTGTAGCTGCACGTGGCTTGAATTAAAAAAAGGCATCATGAAGAGTCACTGATTTGATGAAACTTACAATCTGGTTGGTGAATCAGAACAGACTCACATAAAGCAGTAAGATGATAAGTACTCGTGGAGATAGAAAAGATAGACTTATTGGGACTGGTGTGGTGAGGGAATATTTTTGAGAATTTGTATTTGAGCTTGATTTTTGAAGGAATGATAGGGTTTGAGTAAGTAATTCTGGAGGAAGAACTATGAGAGCAGAAAGAAGACGCTGCTGGCCTGTACACGATCAAGGTCAAGCTATGAGTTGGTTTTTCAAGTGATGATAATTTTGTTTGTTTATGTAATTCTTTACAGTTTTCAAAAGACACCATGTTCATAACCTTGTAACTTCTCTTTGTGTGTGAAAAAGGTATTATTTATGAGAATCAGAAAGGCTAGGCAATTTATGCAGCGTCACCTAGCTAGTAAGCCAAAGAGCTGGGACTGCTGGCTCTTTGTAAACCACTGTGGCCACCACTTTTCTTTTTGGCCTAAGTCATCTATATTTTCTTATTGAAGTGCCCTTGTGACAAATGGAGAGTATCTTCCAGGTAAAGGAACAGTCTGTGAGTATGAAACAGAACAGAGCTTGTTTATATACTGTGTTTCCCCAAAAATAAGACCTAGCTGGACAATCAGCTCTACTGCGTCTTTCGGAGCAAAAATTAACATAAGACCCAGTCTTATTTTACTTATTTTACTATAAGACCGGGTTTATGTAATATATAATATAATGTAATATGATATAATATAATAATACTGGGCCTTATATTAATTTTTGCTCCAAAAGATGAATTAGAGCTCATTGTCTGGCTAGGTCTTATTTTTTGGGAAGCATGGTATATGGTTTTCAAGCCGGAGGGTGGTATAGAGCAGGAAGAGGAAGAGGAGGAAGATTAGCTAACATTTATCTAGTCTTTCCCATATGTAAGATAGCATTCTCAGAATCTAATGTGTGTTAACTTATTTAATACTTAGAACATCCCTATGGATAGAAATCAGTTTTTTTAGTACTGTGATTATCTTCATAGTGTATGATTGACCAGGTGCTGAAGCAAAGATGGGGATGAACACAGGCAGTCCAACGCGAGACCCCTTTCGCAGTGGCTGGTGTGTAGGCGCTGCAGTGGGATCATTCATATCCTGGCTTCACCTCTTGCTAGTAATTCATTCCTGGTTCAAATAGCAGCCTCTTCAAGAATGTTTCGGCTTCATCACATGTAAAAATGAGGATAATAATAGCTCCTCTCTCTAGGATTACATGAAGATTAAAGGAAAGAATACCTGTAAAGTCCCTGCTATTATTATTAATGCTATTTCTATTATTTCCTAATTAGTTGAGCATAAATTATAATTTTAACTTGTTTTCAAAAGAGGAAGGAACGACCAAGGCCTCAAATGGCCTCCCCTGTCCTAGGCAGAGCGTTGTAGCTAGCCTTAGAATGCCTCTGATTGGCCGTTTTGGATCTCTACCTAAAACCATGTTTTTTTTAGTTAGGTTTCAAGATCTGTTGTTAAATGCCTGGCTTATTGATGGCAGGGAGAAATAGTACTTTTAATACTTATTTTCTGAATACAAGGTTTTATTTCTTACGTTGTCAAATTAACATTTTAATCTGTCTCATTTTTTTGCATAAATAATATTGTATTATAATAAAATGTTGATTTAAAAAGTGAAAAACATGATACTAACAAATCAAGCTACTTTGGGATTTGGGAGAGACAACAAATTGCTATAGCATGAATTTTAATAATGGAACAACAAGCGATGTGTATCACCATTGTTATAAACCATTCCTGCATGCATTTATTAGAAAATTATAGTTGCACATATATTATAGAAAGTCTGAGACCTCAACATTCATAGACATTTAAATTTTTTATAGGGTGTTTGTGGAATTTTTGGATAAAAGTTTATGTTTATCATGGCATCGTTTAATACACTTTAAAAACACCTTACTACTTTCTGAACATATTTGGTTTATAGTGAAAGTAAAATATCAGTAGTAAATGGAAATGAAGGAAAAAAGGTTAGTTCATTTTAAGATGTAACTAGGCCTCATAAAATATTTGCTCCATTTGCTTAGTAACATTTGAAGACTAAACATAATAGGTTCACCAGAAGTGATATTCATGAACAGTGATCTTGGAAGTTAATCGGGCTTAGGAAGTCCGCAAGGTTCTGCTGAACTAATATTTAAGCTATTATTTATTATAGTCGGAAGTAGAACTGTATGGGTGCCCTGAGCCCAAAAGGATGAGACTAACAATCCTAACTCATTCCTTTTTATGTTGTTAATAGTTGGTGTAGTAGGTTGAATAGAATCCTCTCAAAAATTCCTGTTTGCCCAAAACCTTAGAATGTGACCTTATTTGGAACTAGGGTCTTTGCAGATGTAATCAGTTAAGTTGAGTTTGTACTGGATTAGGATGAGCCTTGATTTCAGACTTCCAGAACTATTAGGAAATAAACTGCCACCAGTTTGTAGGGAAACTAATACAGTTGGTAAGTTTAATATGGGGTTTCGTTGTATGAAAGGCATTATTCAGGGTAGCTATGAAGTGAAATTAAATTTGAAAGTTTGGCAAATTTTTGTTTATATTCTAAACACTAGTAATTTGTTTTAATTGCAAATGATAATTCTGTTTTCTGGTCTGTCTTTACTTAAAGGGCATACAACATATTAACAAAACATGACCTGACATTTTGGGTGCGTTTCAGCCCAGGAAGAACTGTATTTTGTCAATCCAAATTCCTATTCTGGTTAAGATGTTCAGTAGCTTTGGGACAGAAAAATGTAAAGCTATTGTCAGGGAAAAAAAGGGAATTAAAAACATTTTTAAGTGGTATTCAACTAGAACCTTTATTTCAAATAAACCATTTATTCACATTCCTTAAAAATTCTGTAAATACTGAGATCTTCCTTGAATTAGATTAAGCCTGCCATATAATCCTTAAAATAGGAGGGTACCTAAAAAATGCCTATGGAACAATGAAGAACAAAAAGAACCAGTGTTTTTTTCTTTATACTGGTTCTGTTATGTGTTCAGAAATAAATGTCTATCTAAGAAAGTTTCCAAGTTCTTACTGATTTTAAAAAAACTTCTTATTAATTCTATAAAAATGAAACCGTCAGAACTCAAAGTTTTAAATCTATCACTCATCCTCTTCATGAACAATTTTATTCTTTACATCATCCTAAGTGATGCAATGATGAGAGAAGTACTTACTTATTCCTTTAGCAAGTGTTTATGGAATACCTACTATGTGCTACATCCTTTACCAAGGTCTAAGGCTGCAACAGTAAGAATTATAACAACCGATAGTTATTGAATGCTTACTACGTGCCAGCCACTGTGCTGAGCACTTTATATATATTAACTAAACCTCATTATCCTACCTGAAATAGATTATTATGTACTCCTTTCAGATGAAGAAGCTGTCAAGTGTAGAGTCCAAGATTTGAATATAACAGACTTTCTCTCAGGGATCTGACAATTTTTGTGAGAAGACAGACATATACACGAATACTTGTAATGAATTGTGATAAGTCATATTAAAGAAGTCCAAGTGAGAAGTGAAAATTATCTGTGTGAGGATAGTACTTGTGGAGATGGAGAAGGGTTAGATTCTAGCTAGATGTAGATGGAAGGATTGACTAGGACTTAAAGAATAAAATGGATACAGGGTGATTTCCTAATTACCCAGGAATTCTATCAAGGTTTATCCTTACCTTAAGCTTCTGGTAAGAAGTGAGTAGTCTTCAGAACAACAACTATGCATTATTTTTTTTTTTTTTGGAGAGAAAAATTTCCTTCAATTTGAAGATATCTTACAAAAGCACTGCTACTTGAATACCTGACTCCAAAAGCATAGAGTCTTTTCAGACTCATATGGAATGGCAAAGCATCGTTAAACTCTGCTTGGTCTGGTGTAAAGCAGTGCTAACTCTCTGCCAGGATTAGTTCATGGTGGGGAGGCTAGAATTTCCCATTCTTGTAATTAGATTTTCAGCTTTGGCATTGAAATAACTACATCTTAATAATAGCTCCAAGGGTCTGCATTTGGATGCCCAGAATAGAGTTCTATCATTAAGTAACTCTTTCAGTGGCCTCTTTATCACATAGCTTTACAAATGTAGGTTTCCAAAAGCAGTACAGTTTATATTACTCTTTTTTTTTTTTGGTTTATGTAACATTTTTGTTTCATAATTTTCAGGTTTTCAGAGTGCAAATTAATGAAAACTGATTATATGCTTAGGTCTGAACGTACTGGAAGATGAGAGAAAATGTGTACTCAGATCATTTTCAAAAGTAATATAAACATTTTTATTTCTTAGCTGTCTTTGTTTTCAAGTACAATATATTTCATTTGAAAGCTAAGTAGCATGACAAATATTTACAGAAAAATTATTGTCAGGGTTGTCAAAATAGTGCATTTTTGTGAGCAAGGGCTGAATTCCATACTCTTGAATTGTGCCCAGACCTTTCTGTCCTTTCTTGTTAAATGCTCTTTTTCTATGCCAGGTCATCTTTATATAATACTACTATTAAAGATACAGAGGAAAAACTACCTATAAATTTAGTGCTAGTTGATACTAATTTTCGGTGGTCTAAAAACCAAAATCTTCCTCTCATAAAGACTTGAGAACTGATTTGAAATTTAGCTTTAGTCATCTAGATGTCTGTTTTTTGAGTAGCTTAATGCATCACTATAGTATTTCCTAGATTCCTGTCCAATTCAATCTATGGAATGACTGAATTGTAGTCATACTAGTTGTGAGCATACAGGCAAGACGGAAAGTAGTTAAACATCTTGCTGTGTGCGAGCAGTTCGAGGGCAGGCACACACCATGCACCTTGACCACCTATTATGAAGCTTTTTGCTGCTGTGTCAAGTGAAAGCGAGTTAATTGGGTGAAGCTGTGGAGCATGTTAGGGGCCTGGTAAAGGGTTGCTGTCTGACAGCTGAATGTCAGCAAAAACCAGTGAAGTGTAGCTGAGAGACAGAGACCTGTCACAAAGTTCCCGCAGACTGGAGCACAGTTAGGGAGCTGAAATGTGGTTCCGTCTCACTTTCTCCCTCATTGCGTCCAAGCACCTAAAAAGATTTTGCACTGTATATGTCAACTCTTGTTCTCTAAGCTGTTTCCCTCTAACTGTCCTGCATTCAAATGATTGAACAAAAGATGGTAATGTTTAGCAAAGTGAATGTAAATTCCCTCTTTTCCCCTTTTCTGCCCAAGCAGATAGACCTTCAACTCAAAGGCAACTTTGAAGGTTTACATCAAACAATTAGATAGTCTCCAAATTTAGCAGCTTATAATAGAATCTTTTTCTCAAGAGAGTATAAAAATTGAAAATTAAAGTAGTAGAATAAGCCACGTGTTTTTCTCTGCTATAGAAAATCTAACTTAAGGGAGCGAGGATTCTTGCCTGGATGTCTTGAGAATGGACACTTGCCAAGATAACTTGCCTCTTGTCTTTTGTCACAGGCTTCTTTCCTGCTTTTTCAGAGCGGCCTAAAGGAAAAATGCCATAATGACACTCACCAGAAGGTCAAGAAAGATAAACATAGAAAGGAACAGAGTGGTCTCTTCTGAAATTTTAGACACTCTAGAAAGGAGGAATTGGAGACAGTTAGAATTAAAGAAAATGAAAGCCAGCGCTGTCCATTAGAACTTGCTGTAACGATGGAAATGGGGCTGTGGAGTGTGGCTAGTGCAGCTGAGGAAGTGAATTTTAAGTTTTCCTTTAATTTGACATTAAATTAAGTTTCAATTAATTTGAAATTAGATGATGACACATGGCTAGGGGTGACCATATCGAATAGCACAGTTTTGAGCAAACAGCAGATTGTGATATTGTGCTATTGTGCTATTGTAAAAATATGTGTGGGTCGTTATGATGCCATAGAGAAGGGGCATCCAAATGTGAGGTGACAAGATGGCAAAGAAAGTGTTGGGAAAGGTCATACCTGAGGTGAGTCTTGAAAAACTGTAAAAACCCGCCGAAGAAGCCTCCTTTTAAATAGAAAGAACAGCGTGAAAAAGAGACCCCGAGATAGAAGAAAGCAGGGTGTGCTCAGGATCAGTGTTTTGATTACCACTAGGGAGCCAGGGTTTTATGGGGAATTACCTTGATGCAATGGTGGCGTCCGAGTACACTCCCAGGTAAGTTATCCCAGAGGTCACAGGACAGAAGGTCTCACAGACCAAATTAAGATTCGTGCTCAAATCATATGGTTTACCATGTCAATTTAAAACACGCAATGAGAAGCAGAAGGGGTGGGATAGGGACCAAGAGGGGGGGCGGCCACCATACTACCTACCACCTGACTCCTTGGTTGTTCAGTGTCCATATGATCTGTCTGTCTTGGCTGCATTAGTCTTGCACATTCTTTGTGAGGTTATGAGGACCAGCGTGGAGGTTTGAAAAAAAGGGGTTTGGGAGACAGTGGGTACCTGGGACCACTTAACCACATTTGCCTTCAAGGAGAGATGTAGGGCAAATACCCCGGCCAAGAGCTATAGCTTTCCCCTTAGGCCGCACAACAGTTTTGGGGTTTCTCTGCAGTTCTGCGGCCAGTGTAAGGATGACAGCCTAGAGGTGGCCTATCTCTACCTTATGACACAGTCTTTCTATCCCTTTCCATCTATAAGTAACCTGTCTTACAGGGCACTGACTTATTATCGCTTCTTAACCTGTGGGCTCTGCTTATGTCTCAGTACTGACCGATTCATTCTCTATGCTTAGCCGTATTATGAGCTTCATCTATCCAATTTCTTTCCCATCTACAGTAGCAAATTTGAATTTTCTGAAATAATAAGCAAATATACAATAAAGAAGAGATGGAGTAGGAAATAGAGATAAGTCTGAAGGGATGGCTTGTTTACAAAAATGAAAAGTGCATTTAGACTAGAGAAAGTGAAGGACAATTTAAATAACTGGTGAAAAAACTTAAAGAGCTTTCAAATCTATGTCAAAATCATTATTTTGTGGATATCATACCCTGAGTCTGAACTGCCCTTTTGAAAAGTTGGTGTGTAGGCTCTCAGGGAGTTGATTTGAGTGAGGGCCGTGGAGATTGTTGAAGGACTGACTGGTGGAGATGTTGTGGGCAGGTACCCCACGGAAGAGATGGGGAAATAAAGAGAATGGCCTCGTGCTTCTCCTCCATGCTGGCCTAGGGACTGGCATCTGGGCTCTTAGAAAAATGATACGTACAGGTGGAAGCTGAAAGAAATGTTTTATGACAGACAATTGTGAGTCCCTGGGTTCCAGTCACAGTTGCCACAGTTTTTAGGTGACGAAGGAAGGGTGAGCGTAAGGCCGATTCTGTGTAGAGCCATCACCCGTGTGGCACAGTGAGCCCTCCTAACACACTGGAGCCAGGACCTGGTGAGGGGTTGCAGACACCCAGCAACTCTTGACAGGGACTGTACAAGAGTACTTGAGCTCTTGTGTGAACAGATCAGGGAAATGTGACTCATTAACGGGGACCTTGTCTGTATCCGCAGAACAGTGAAGCTGGCAAACGCAGTACCATTGTACATCAGAACTTAACGCTACAAAAACAGCAGTTCTGTGGTTATGTAATATTTCAGCAAATCATAATTTAAGGAGAGCTGGCTCAGGAGGCAGATAGTTAAGGACAGTCTGAGTTCCCTGAGGACAGGGAATTTTTGTGTGTGTAATTGACTGCTGTACCCAGTATTTGGAACAAGATCTGGCACATTGCAGACACTTGATACATATCTATTGAAAGAATTAATGATGAGGGCTAATTTAGGATACTCGTGGTAGATGTGGGTTTAGATATGCTTTACACATATGCAACCATGGGAAAAATCTATCACATGGAATTGATCACATAAGGAATAGATTCCTGAAATGTAATCTATCGGTATATTATTTTGGAATTTTGGGAATTTTGTGGTTGCTGCATTATTCTCACAGTTCCATAGGATGTTCTCTAGAGATGGGTTTGGGTTGAGACTGCTAGGAATGGCCCGGTTTTATTAGAAATAGCATTCCTGTCTATTGTGTAAAGGAAATGTCATTGCCCACTAAGTGATTTGTTTTGGAACATACTCCCAAGTGCTTGTTGTGATTTGAAGGCATTCTATTTGATGTGAACTGCCCATATCACATGATTTGACTTACGTCTGAAGTGCCCATCTCTCACTGAGAAATAGAGAAACCACATTCTTTTAACTGAGGACAACCAATTCCTGCAGAAAGGCCCAGCTGTGGCATTGATCAAAGGGTCAACAGCCCTGGGGAATATAGGACTTATACCTTGGATGGTCAGTGGGGAAATTAAAAACTGTTTGCAATGTCTTGTAAAGAATTGCTAGGGATTTAAGGTGTGATACTGTGGAATAATAAGGGAACATGGTTTAAAACAGTAGTGGAAGAAAGGGGCATGAAAAAAATGGTTTCAAAAATTAAGATGTAAGTTTTTTGCTTATTTTGTTGAGATATGTGACTGACAGATACTTGCAATGTTAGTAAGATTTAGGAAAGTCTTCCCTTTTTGAACAACTTTAAATTTGAGATGGTTCTTTCCTTCTGCTCTTTACCTGAGTGTATGGTTAATAAATTTCACTCAGAGGAAAACATACTGCTAAAAGTCCGAATTTATAGATTCCAGATTATTACTAAATTTTTGACATTGAATAAAAAATGTTTATAACTTTAAGGAGAAATTCTTCAGTAATGAAAAAGTGGTCAGAAAACTTTTGCCTAATAGTTCCCAGAGAGTGTGTGACGTGTGTACATTTCGACCACAAAAGTTGTAATTTGACAGCTGACAGTGCTATTTGGAGTAAAATGAAGGCACGTAGGTTGTAAGTAGCCACTTTACATAAGGAGTTGCATTTGTGCCGAGTAGAGGTACAAGTTAAACCTCATAAAATTATTAGTGTATATATTTATTCAATGTCAGATTATGGACATGAGTTTGATAACTGAAATGTTGAAATAAGAATGTGTTCTTAGCTAAATTAAAATCTTTTCAAAACTTGCAAAACACGTGGTTCAAGACCTACCCTCTGAGACCTTTAACAAACCAATTACATTTTCATTTTGACCACACAGTTTAGAGTCATAACTGTACTAAAATACAGGTCTCAGCATATGTAAAATCAGTCTTTTTAATAAAGAGTTTTTAGTTATACTTGTATAAGTAAGGCATGTTATTGTAGGTAAGTGGAAAATACAGAACTTTAGGGAAAAAAAAATCAACAATTTCAATACCTCACAACAAGTATCGTGTAATTTTGCTTCCTGCCTTTTCGCTTACATAGTCTAGCTCAGAGGTAGGCAAAGTATAGCCTGTGGGTCAAATCTACTTACTATCTGTTTTTGTATAGCCTGGGAGCTAAGGATGGTTTTTAGATTTTTAAATGGTTGAAAAAAAGACCAAAGAAGAATATTATTTCACTATGTGAAAATTATGTGAAATTCAAATTTCAGTGTTCATAAATACAGTTTTATTGGAACATGACCACACTGATTCATCTACATATTGTCTATGGCTGCTTCGGGGTTTACAATCGCATAATTGTGACAGAGAACATATGGCCTTCAAAGCATAAAATATTTATTTTCTGATCCTTTACAGAAAAAGGTTGCCAATCGCTAGTCAAGCCTAAGCATTTGTCTATGTTATCCAAAAGTTTATAAACATAAATTTTGCAGCCACTTAATATTCCATCAACTAGCTCTAGCTTACTTAACTATACTTCTATTGTTGAATATGGGATTATTTCCAATTTTTGCCTGTTATTATTAATAAGACACCTAATCATAAATGGAATTGTTGGATAAAATGGTATTAACCATTTAAGACAGTTGCCAAATTATACTCCAAATGGATATATAAATGTATACAATCACTAGCAATTTATGAATACCTGTTTCATAATGCCTTCACTAACATTTCATATAATTTTTAAAATTCAATTTTGATTGGCAATAAACATTTTACTTTCCACTTTTGATTACTATTGGTTTTTTTTACCACTTATTTTTTAATCAACTATATTTTTACTTTTGTGATCTTTCAGTTTATAGCCTTTGTTCATGATTCAAATAGTTTTAAGGATCAAAAACCATGGCAAAAAATTTTGAACTTTGAATGCTTCTTCCTCCTAACCAAACTCCAAACTTATTCCCTTTTTCTAAAGATAATTAACAGTCTCTTTTGGTTCCTTTTTCAGTAAGAAAAATAGGTTTGTGTATGCATGTATGTATTTATGCTTATGGTTAAATACAAATGGGTTTTCTCTCTTTATACACATACACCCTTTTGAACATTCTTTTTTTCACTTGGATGTATTTCTACATCAGCACTTACATATTTACCTCAATTTTAAAAAATTGTTTTATTCCTTGGTTGTGTCATACTTCTTTTAATAGCTTTCTGTTGATGGATCCTTTAGTTTCATTTAAAAAATCTTTTTCGGTAAAAGATGCTTCCGTGAACACATCTGCATGCTTATCTGGTGAACTTTTGTGAGTGTAGCCATAGAAGAAATGCCTAGCAATGGAATTTCTGGAACAAAGGGCAGGTACAATTTAAATTCTGTCGTCCAGAAAGGTTGTACCAGCCTATGTGGTCTGACTCGCCTGTTTCCCTATCTCTTCAACAGTGGGTATCAACAGACATCTAAATTTTTGTGTATCTGATACGTGAAAAGTAATCTTTAATTCTCACATTTCGTGTTGCATGTCTTTCGTTATGAGTGAGGTTTAGCACTTTTTCAAATGCTTGATGATTATTGTATTCCGCCCCCCTCCCACCCCCAAACAGCCAGTTTGTATCTGAGGCAGAGGCTGCCAGTGGTTTCCTGATCTATTTTCTTTTCCTTAATAATAGAAACTCTAAATATTACCTGGCCACTCAGATGGAAAAAAAAAAGTTAAGTTTTCTGATTTTAAGAAGTACCGTATTTTGCTGTGTATAATGCACACCTTTATGCCCAAATTTGTGAGGGAAAAATAAGGATGTGCATTATACATCGGTAATACTAATTTGGTATCTATGTAAATGTTTTTAATTCTTTCATTTATACTTATGAGTTAAAAGTGTAACTCTAGAAATCAATAATGATATCCGTATGCAAAATAATGCCCTGGAATACAATAATCAGTTTTGTTGAACTTAAAACGAACTTGCAACGATGAAGAGTTCTTGGCCTTCTATGATGTGTAAATATTGTAAATTTGTTACCGGTACATACAATTCCTTGTGTCTTGTATCTGTTTTTGTGTTTTGTAATTATTTGTTACATAAAATTTCTTGTACCATAATTTGTTAAAAATTAAATGCTAAAAATCCTTTATAATACAAAAAGCAAGTACCTAAATGTAAATAAATAAAAATTTGAATTAAAAAAATTAAAACAAAAGAGTTTTTCCCTGAAAGTTTGGGCCAAAAACGTGGGTGCACATTATACATGGGCGTGCATTATACACGGGAGTGCATTATACATGGCAAAATACGGTATATGTAAATGTAAGTGATGCCTCCTTCTTTGCTCCTTCCCCCCCTTCTTCTGTCTAGAATGTAGACATAATGGTTGGAACTTGAGCAACCATTTTGGCATTGAGATGCAAGCCACATATTTAGGCTGTGGAGCCCAAGATAGAAGCAGCCTGAATTCCTGATATGTTCATATAGAAATAAATTTCTGTCTTATATAGGCCACTGACATTTTGAGTTTTCTGTTACAGCTAAACCCAATCCAAGCAAATACATTATCCTTAGCTTATTTTCTAATTAAGTTCTTTATTTTCTTGATTTGTATAAGCATGTAGGTCAAGTAGCTTGTCAAAACTCACATACTTAATAAATGGCAGAGTCAGGTCTGGACCCCGAGGTCTCTCCAACTTCAAAGCCCATATTCTTTCCACTATAGTGTGCTCCTTTTAATTGGGACATAACTGGTATATATGTAGAATAACCAAATAGCAACATAAGGTCAAAACCATGCAGTAGTAACATGAGTGGTTTCTTCATTCAGTCATTTATTAGTTAGAAATCTTAGTTAGTCTGAAGTGCTAGTAATACAAAGTCAAGAGTCGATCAGACTAGATGCTCATAGTTTTTCAGGGAAGTTAAAAGTGTATACAAATAAGTAAAAATAGAAAAGTGCTCCTGAAGAAATATGAGAGTATGATTGGCTGTTGCAGCTAATTGTAGTTGGGGAAGGGTGGGGCAAAGCTCTGGAAAGGCCTTACGAAGAGGGACCCCTTGAGCAGAGCCTGAAAAGTGGAAAAGGCATTCATCCCACAAAGGACAGAAGGGTATCTCAGACAGGAGGTGGGTGTGAACTATGGGACATCACACTTACAGACTCACAAGTTCCATGTAACTAAATTGCAGAGTACAAGTGAGGAAATGGTAACTGAGGCTGGACGGGGAAGCAGAATTTGTGAACCAGGCTGCAGAGAGCGGGAACATCACATGGCAAAGGACATGCCTATAAGGAAACGTGAAAAATTGAGGCCATTCATCCAGTTAGCCGATCACATTAACCAAGTAGTCCAGGCTGAATTAGAACCAGATAGATTGACTTTAGAACTCTGGCTTTTGAACCAATGCTGAGTGTCCGCTTGAGGACAAAATCGTTGTGATGTGAATCAAGTTTGTTATTAACATCTTCTACCTTTTCTAATTTGTTTCCACCTCTATGATTGCCCTTCTTTCTTAATCTCTAGGTACTCAGACCTCTTAAGTTGTTTTCTATCTATCTAGAGACTTCTTTACAATGCTCCATTGACTGACATATCCTGCATGTCTTAATGTCAGTGAGCTAAAGAGCCAAATTGGTCTGTACTAAGGTTTAATGACTTATGGGGAAAGGAATGCATAAAATATTCCTATAGGTTTGCTACTGGTCACCAAAAATTAGAATTACCAATTCTACAAGGAATGAATATTTCATTATGTGATACCAAGTATATATATGTATACATGCACATATACATACACACATATGTATAATGTATCTATGTGAATGCATATAGCAAGTGTGTGTGTGTGTGTGTGTGTAGGGTATATAAATGAGTGTTCCACAAGAGAAAACTATATATGTGATTATTGTCGACTCTGATGGTTCATGTAAACTATAGTGTCCTATGATGCCAGCGTCGCAGAACTAGAAAATAGACAGGTAGAATTTGGTTAACTAACTTGAAGTATTTGGAAGGAAGAAGACTGTGCTGCTGAGTACGGAGGCTTCAGGGGTAAGGTCACACTAGGAGCTAAAGTAGAAATGGCGAGGGAGCCTCATTGTAAGGCCCTCTTGTCAGTACTTTGATTCCTCCATCAGTTTATGTGGAGCTGCACACTCTACTTAAAACCATCAATAATTTACAGAGCTTAAAACATCATCATGGAGGGCAAAGTAATAAAACATGTATTACAGAGTTTAATCGAATGAAGCCACATCATCAGAACTGTGGCTAATCTTACCTATTTGACTTTTTTTAGAACCACATATAATATGTATTCCTTCTCCTTAAGAATGGCTTATCTATATCCCCTCAAAATATTGAATATTATATTTGGGAAACTCTGATTTTTGAGTTAATGTCATCTGCAAAAGTTGGGTGTTGACATCATACCATATGTCATCACATGTGGAATTACAGTGGACCTGTAGAAGTTCAGAGTTGGAAAGAGTCTAGCTCCTCATTTTGTAGGAAAGGGAAGTGACACCTGAAAGGACTGATTCACCGGCCGAAAATGACTGAGCTAGATTTTAACAGAACTGAGAGGAAAAACTAGTCTTCTGATTGCCAGTCTACTACTCTTTTCACCATCCTGCATTCCTAGCATAATCCCATGCAATACTGTTCAAGCTTACTAAATCATATCACCCCTCACTTTTCATAATGCTAGATTCTGGAAGACTTAATTTTATATATGCAGGAGACAAATAGCTTAGTGCCGTTGTTTCAGAAGACTTGGTCTGCAAAATTGCTTTGATTTATAGACAATTTATTGAATAATTATCTTATTATTAGACTAATGCTTTATTTAGTTTTTTGAGAGAAAACCCTCTTAGAAAAACTAATATTAAAGCCTTGAAAAATGGCTGTTGGACATATTCAATTACTATATTTCATAAAATTTCTAAAATGCAGAAATTTAGTGGATGCATTTTGTATTGTGAATATATATTTAGCTGATGGACTATAACAGTTAAAATAGAATCATGTATAGCTTATTGAGTAAATAAAAGTGCTTCCATAAAGATTCACATGACACCTAGCTTTTATTTCAGGTAACTAATTTTTTTTTGAGAAATTATTTAAACTTAGATTTACATGAGAGACTACCAGAACACCTCAGCAGTTTAAAAAGTAGTTTAAATAACCATAGACTTTACAGATTTAAAATATAAAATCAGGTGGTGAATATTAACTTTTAATGATCTCTGATAAAAAGTTATTTAACTGTCTTTTACTCTCTGTGTCATATTAAAAGCGTTATATTTCTGGATGTTATTTGTAACAAGAAAAAGAGCTCATCTTTATTTGTTTTTTTAACATCACATTCTGAAATCAAAATTCCACCAAAATATCTGTTGGCTTGTCTTTAAGCTATTAAATGACTTAAAATCAGATTTTATTCCATTTCATGGAAAAATTATTTTCAAATAGTATATGGAGTATGGAGTACAGCAAATGATCCTAGTAACAAACAATTTGTTTTCATTTACACAAAAGTTTATCTGTTTACTTGGTGGAGGGCACCTTTTGGGGGGTGCAAATCTTTAAGGAAATATCTTTTTTAAAGGTTATTTTCCATGTTTAGGACATAAAGTCACAAGATAGTATGCAAAAAATAAGTCTCGGATTTGAAATAGTGGAGAAATACTCAACACCCCATTTCAAGGTTTTTTCAGTTAAAAAATATCATATTAGATGAAAAGATGCTTTCAGACAACATAGTGGAACATAGACATATTAAAAAGTAAGATGAGGAAAGACAAAAGAGGGACCCTATATGCAGAGTGCCAAGATCCATAGAATATTAAGAAGTAAGCAGTTAGAAACCGTCCCTAAAAGACAGCCTTCCTAATGTGTAATGTGTTAGCTTGATGGAACCACAAGAACAAAAAAGGACACTAAGTACAGAATATAGATATGAGTAAATTATATATATACATAGAATATATATTTATAATGTATTATATTAATATATATTATAAATATATACACACATATACTGGGGGTGAAAACACTGTTTTAAGAGCTGTTATCTATGTATTACTTTTCGAACTTGAATTACAGTAGCAATGTGTAGTATGATGTTTGCTCAAAAGATGGCATTAATCAAATGAATGCTAGTGTCATTCATTGTATTACAATTTAATACAGTTTTTTCCTTTCTTAAAATGTGTATACATTTTTTTGGCAATCTTTGTATATACTGGGGGTGCCGTAAAAATGTATACAAGTGGACACTTTGGTCAGTGTTGCTCAAGCAGCAGTTCATCATAATCAGAAGTGTCTGGAAGCTGATGGTAACCACTTCGAGCACCTCTTATAATTGCAGAAGTCAAACATCACTTGTATTCATCTTTTGCTATCAGTATATGTTGAGTATTACAATTTTCATAGTTTTTTCCTTTCTTAAAATGTGTATATATTTTATTTGGCACACTCTGTATTATATATATATGTATTATATATATATATATCTGTATGTATATATATATATATATATGTATCTTTAACATTGCAAAACAGGAGTGATTGGTCAGTTTGGCACAGTTATCTTTCCCTAGTCTGAGGCATCAAGAAGAAAGAACCCTTGGAGAATACCTGACCTTCCTTCGTCTGATTCTGCACACTCCTCTCTTTTCGTATATCATTTTCTTAGACCAGCACTTGAAGTATAAAGATGTAACAACAAACTTTTGAAGCCTTGCCTGACAGTACTCTTTTATCATAACAAAGAGTACGATTGCTATCACTAAGTTTTATTAAGCAGAAAATCTGGCCCCACCATCTACCGCTCTTGCCCACATTCTCTTTACCGCCAGGTCTGGCAGAATAAGTTAGTAGATGGCATTGTCATCTTTACCGCAGCACTGTCAATCAGGTAATGTCGCTGCTAATTCAGAAACACAGCTTTAAAAAAAATCAGAGAAGATGGTTCATGTGGCAGTAAAGGTGCGGTAACAGTGCACCTCCATCCGTTGATATACTGAGATGTCTCTGTTCCAGTTCTGATATGCTCAGCCCTGTATTAAGGTTCTGCAAGTAAAACTTCATCAGTGTTGCTAATAAGTATCAACACGTGATCTCCGGAATTCCATTTCTCCATGGGGATAAGCTAAATCCTTTTCTTCATAAAGCCATTCAAGTGGCCATTTTAGGTGTTTTTTAACTTCCAGCATAAAAAGAGATGGTTTCCGTCAGCTGTAGGCTTGCAGTGGAGTATCAAGAAATCAAAAGAACAGAGATCAAAGAAAATTGCTGAACTAGGTGTTAGATGCAGCCATTGATTTTTCTCCAGTTGTAGTTTTAAAAAAAAACCCACAAAAATAGTAACGCATACGACAGTTGAATTTCTAATACTTTCCTAAGGTCAGAGATAGCTTTCCTCATGTTTTCACATGTAAAACTGGCTTTGTATAACATGAGATAATAAAGCATGCCATAATAAAGATCCTTAGAGTTCATACTATTTTGTTGTCAAAACTGTGAGGGAATCTACCAAAAAGATGTTTGTTTTAAAAAAAATTTTGTGGTATAAAAATGTGGATTTTAGTGGAGACACTTATGACTAGACTTGTTATTTCAGCAACATTTATTTGCTGGGAATCTGGAAAATTCTGACATACGAATTGATCACTATTTTCCTACTTACCTATAAAAGTAATAAAATAATGCCTATCTGTTTAACTGGTAAGACTTTGTTAATGTTAAATATTAACTACTGAGTACTGGTTACTTATGGCTTAAATGTATAGCTTCATCAAAATTGTAATTCTGTTTTCAAGTACTTCATTAATGTGTGAATTTCTTAAGTTTGATTTCCAATAGATTCTGGATACCAGTAATGTTTTTAAATATGTGACAAATTGTTTTCATGTTGCAATACTGTATTTTGATGCATGAGTTCTAGATACTTACCATAGAACAGTATTTATTATTAATAACAAAGGATGGTGGCATTATTATTAAAGATAAAGGCAACAAGTTCATTTCACTAGCATTTTATAGCCCAGTGTGCTATTTTTCTAGAGGTCACTAGGATTGACTTTTTTTTCTTTGTGCTATATTTGTCAATTAAATAAGGGTGATAGATTTTTTAAAAACATAAATATCCATAGTTCACTTTCTTTTTTTTCTTTTAAATTTTCAAATGAACATTTATTGATCCCATATTAAATGAGACGTGGTTAAGACATACGCCTCCTCTGTCTATGGACAATTCCCTCCACTCTGTTTATCTTCAGCTGGGTACATCCTGTGTCTCACTAGTTTTTTTACAATTATTGAATCTCCTATAATGGAACAGTCGGCTTGTTCAGAAGCTCAGAATTTTTTTAGAAAGTTGTGGTTAACAGAGTAAAGATCACAGCCAATGGAGAATCTGCCTAATTTTAAACAAGCACTTAGATGAATTCATGGCTTTCCATGGAGGGGCTAGGCTCGTCTGGTGCTCCAGTCAGGAGCTCTTCTGAATAATCACCAGTGACATTTGCTGTGGCCTCTGCAGTGGCTTCTTCCACAGACTTGGGGAGTTTGATTCTGCATCAGGAGTCAGTCTGAAAGCCTGTGTATTCTCCAAGTACACACGGTGGTCGACACTGCTTCCGCAATGAAGTCTAGGGTCACGGTCAAGCCTAAGTCAGCGGGTGACTCTGGGTCAGCTGTTGGCTTTCTCAGAGTCCAGAGTGCTAACCATTACACTACGGAACCAGTGGTTGGCTTTAGTTCAGCCTTTGATTCTAAGTCATTGCAAATGTGTGCGTCAGAACGAGCATCGCTGTGCAGGGCTAATGCCGGGCACATCACGGCCAGGATGAACTGGGGAGAGACAACGAGGGCTCCTGATCACCGTGCTGGCGGTGCTGGTGGAGAGCACGGGAGGCGGGAGACGGTGAGGGGGCACGTGGTAGGCCCTGCGTGTCTAGAAAATAGTTCCTTTTCTAAGCAATCTAATTCTCCATACTGTATAGCACACATTAGATAACATAAGGAAATAGACACCATTAGCACTGGTTTCTGTAAGTTGCCAGCGGATGGAGGCAGAGGTGAAAATGCCTGACTGGTTGTATTCACTCTTTGAGTCAGTAACTTCATAAAAGTTTGGTACAAAATTTTAATATTTAGGCACACTCTTGATGTCCTGAAAGTGTATGACGTAGAATCCGTTACACTTCAGTTACACTTGGACAATAATGTAATATTTATGTATTATCATCTAGAGTATATAAATGGCAGTGTCCACCCCCTTTCATATTACAGTGAAGAATAGTCCACATCTCTGTTTGTGGTTTTAGACTCTGTTTAAGAGTTTTCAATTATATGTTTATTATTGTTTTTTCCTTTTTATATCACAGACAGGATCACGAGACCATTCAAATATCTCGATTCCTTCAAGAGCTGCTCTTCCTGCCGACACAATTGGTGTTGGGGATTTTTTGCCATTGAAAGCTGAACTTGATACAACATACACTTTCTTAAAGGAGCCATTTATAAATTCTGCGCCGCTGACGTCATCTGACTCCTCTCCAGTAACTATGTCTGCTAATGCCAAAAGACCAGCTCACATTGGATTATGACTTTATGAATTAAAAAAACGCAGGAAAAGTTAACAGTACAATTAAAATTGTTTTGAAGGGACTTTTTCTTATCAGTGGAATTTTGTTTCAACACAAGTGGCAATGGGTTTTTAAAAATTGTGTGCTATCTTGATGTGTGCTGGTCTCTCTGTCTCCTTGAATAATGAAATAACCAACTTTTTCCCCCCCTCGAAGTTTTATTTATTATCACAGTTGCTCATTTTTATGTAACGTATTTTTAAATGTTAAAGAATGACACATTTTGGGTAATTTCCTTCAGACTTAAAAAAAATCGATAAGCCATTTTAGTCTCTATCTATCAAAGTTGTTTCATACTTGTCTATTTTAAAGCAGGACTGCAATGCTTTAATAGGATTGAGAGAGCTATTTGAAATGTATGCCAATGATTCCTGTCATTTCATGGCAGCCTTGCCATGGTTCACTGAGCCCCCTCTTCTCTCTTGTCAGCTCAACTGAAGACAAGCATTTCGTTGCAAACTTTAAGCAGGTTGTGCAAAACAGAAATGATGTGACTGCTGCTCCTCCTGCACAATAATGTCACTCCTGGTCAGTGTGAGAAGGTCAGGTTGCTCCTTGTAAAGCTACATGATACCGCTTGCCCATTTGAACAAGTTAAGTTAACTGCTGAATCGGGTCCCTGCAGGCATTGAAAACTCATCCTTTTATCAAGTCTGCATTTGATGAGAAAGTGGAACAATTGTGCTGGGAAGATTTCTCTGGTATGTTTAGGCACTCTGTTAAGGACAGTTCCCACACCAGTATCGCAGGTAATATGTTTAGTATATAAGCTGAAAAACTTCAAGATAATGGCTGTTTTGACCTTCAAAATAGACTCCTTTTTTTGTTTTTGTTGTTGGTAGGACCCAAGAGTGACGCCCATCTTTGATGCTGACAGAATTTAAAACAAGGCCATTGCCCTGCATTTTCTGCCTTGTAGCACACAAAAGTAAAATTGTATGTCAGGCCGAGATGTCGGGGAGCTGACAAGATGCCCCAGTGACATTTCAGCTAGAAAGAGCAAGTGTCTTGCAACCAAGTGGTCAAATATCAAATAATAGGTCAAGCAGGAAGGAGCTGAGTTCTAACCACAAAGAGGTTTCTGGTAACTTACTTGACAAGCTTTTGGGCGCTTTGTGGCTTGACAAAGTGATGTTCTGTTGGGCATCGATAGACAGACTGTTCTTTATTGCCTTCAGAAGATCAGACATTGACATTGATTAAACTCTTTAACCCTTAAAGGTTAAATCTTAACAGTTTGCATCATGGTAAGTGAAAAACAAAAGAAGATTTGTAATATGTATATGTTTTTGTATTAATCGTTTAGCTTCCAGTTATATTAACTTCTGATGTGAACTGTAGTTTCTGATGAAGAGTTTTGATACAAAATCCATACTTTACATTATTTTTCATTATGGAGTTTATTATAGATCAATTAGAATACAACTGTGTATTATGAAATCTGTATTGTCCTAACCTTACAGTGGCATTTGATCCAAAACATACCCAACTTCTGAGAAGTTTTTCAGTTGGCCTTGGTAAATAAAATTTATATACTATTTATGTTGTTAGCCAAATTAGCCAAGCGATTTATGCCATCTGAGGTAACACACCACTGTTTCTGTTACACTGTAGCACAATACTGTTTCTTATAGTACTGAGCCAATATAAAGAGCTTTACATGAATCCTTAGAAAGCAATTTATGTGGAGTACAATTACATCTTTAACCAAATTTCTCTTAATTGTTTCCTTGGAATTCTTTTTATTAACCATTCTGGGTTTTGAGTGTTACGGAATATGCCCTGTGTAGTGTAACATGCATGAAATTCAACTTGCAAATTTATTGTAACACGGAAAATGCCATTCATTGTTGTTATATGGATCATAGAGTAATGTCTTCACATTTCTAAACTTTTTTTTTGCCGTTCCACACAATGATTAAGATATTGTCCATATAGAAATTGATATATATCTTTTCAGTTCATGTAACATCATTGAGCTTCCAATTCTCACACTATAAAGTATTGCCCTATGTCACTTACTTACATATCTCTGTTTCTGTTTGTGTTGTATCTGTTTTCAGATCTTGCTAATTTAAGAGGAATGAGAACTTTTGTAAACTTTGCCTTTTGTAAATTTTTGCCTTAATTTTACAATGTGAATGGAATAACACCAAAAATAAATGTATATGTTTCTCCATATATGTGGGTATCCAATTTTACAGGTACATTTTATAGAGTAAATTCTGAACTATAAATGCAGGATTATTAAATCAAATCAAAGCATGCCACATTTATAACCAACTAGATGTGAAAGGTCATAGAGACGGAAGGATGAGCTTTCTGAGTGATCATTACTATTAACTACCAGATATAATAATTTTTATACCATGAGCTTTTCCCCCAGAAGTCAGAACCAGCAGGAGGAGATTTAATGACATATCCTATGGAGATCTGAGAAACTCTAGATGGCTTCTGAGCACGTTAGTGACCAATCACTGCACATTTGAGATCTGTGTTGTATTGGTAAGGACAGTTGCTCTTTCCCTCCTTCAAAATGATGTATAAAGCAGACATTTCTCAGGAGGAAGACTTCAAATACTTTGGTGGGGGAAAGGAAGTTTTACTTTACACCTTAGTATGTGGATTTTCTTACTAACCTTCTGTAATCTAGAAAAAATATCTATCTCATCCATCACTATCAAAGGGGTTCTTAAAGTTACTATTTATTTTGATACCTGAGTTGCACTTATTTATCAAGGATTTACCAGCACCTTTAATATAAATATTTTGCAATGACATAACACAAATTTGAAGAGGTATAGGAAATTGCAAGCTTTGCCAGTTCAATGATAATTTAATAACATAGATGAATAACCTTCTAAATAGTAGAATAACTTTAATTTATCAAAAGTCTGACTGACTCTTATTAAACTTAGCAACACTGTTTTTTATTATATGCAATTATCGAGTGCTAATTGAGATCAGTACTATTTTCATCTTACTCTCTCAGTTATGCCTGAATTCTTTACATAGACTATACTGAACAATAGTAAATCAAGCCTATTTTACTGTGTCCTTTTTATAGACAAGTTTTCTAATATAAAAGGTGGAAAGTAAATAACATTTATTAAGCAACTGCTCTATGCCAGCCATTATAGCAACACTCTAATGTTCTCACAATAAACCTCTAGAATAGGTAATTGCAATACCATTCTGTTGATCAATAACTGAGCATCTAAAATGCTAAGCATTTGACTACCTAAGATCACATAGAACCTAGTAATTAGCAAGCCCAGAACTCCAACTACAAAGCCCACACAATTTCCACTTTGCCAGGCCTGCCTTCTAGTAATAATTAGCACTTTTTAAAGAGGAGAAAAAAAATTTTTTTTAAATTATCCTAACTAGTTAAGAATAATTTTGAGAAGTGTGTTTTTGTTTGAAGTCTAGATCTCTTGTCAATTGATTGGACTAAACTAAACACATCCATTCATTCATATGACTAGTAATGGGAAGAATAGTGAATGAAGTTTGTACCTGCCTTTTAAAGGAACTAGCACCTTCACTGTGTTATCCAGTGCCTCTAGCTTGGGCCAGGAGACTAAATAGATACTCTCAGAGACAGACTCTCAGTTTAAACATGTTGATGGTAAGCCAGCCTGAGCAAGCTATAAGTTCCCAGCGGAAGTAATGATATGTGCTGAATAAAGCAGATCAAGAAGAAACCATTAACTTGTATAACTCCTGGGATGGAGCAGGGATTTTAAAATATGTTTTTTGTACTGTGTGATTTATTAAGTAATGACCCAAAAGATTTCCACACCCTAATCCCTGGAACCTGTGAATGTTACCTTACATGGCAAAAGGGACTTTACAGATGTGATTAAGGCTCTTGAGATGGGGATATTATCCTGGATAATCTGGGTAGGCCCTAAATGCAATTGAAAGTGTCTTTGTAAGAGAGGGTGGTGGAGGGTGATTTGACTGAAGAGACGGGAAGGCGATATGATGATGGAAGCAGAGATTGAGCCGCAGACTTTGAAGATGGAAGGAGGGGCCACAAGCTGAGGGATACAGGTGATGCTAGAAGCTCAAAAGGCCGGGAAACAGATTCTCCCCTCGGGGGCTCGAGAACGGTAAGAGAATACGATTGTGGTAATTTGTTACAGCAGCCATAGGAAACTAATATAATCAGTAAACTTCCAGTGGCTTTTTTTTTAAAAAAGATTAATACATTAGTCTTTCAATATTTTCAAATAGAAAAAGCATTCCTTTTGTTAAATTATACTAATCAGTTGCTGTCATAACTTGAATTTCCAATTTTTTGTTGTTGTTGTTGTTTTCAGGTTTCCATTTTATATTCCTGGCTTCTGATTATATTAAGCAGTGATTATATTGGGACATTTAGTCACTCTCTATTGCCATCATTTTTGATAATTTCTTCATTAACCTGTGACTGCAAATATTTATTTTTAATTTCTACACTCTTAAAATGGTATCATGCTTTAAATGTATTAAATTTATCTTTAAGGTCTACTTTAAATGTTTTAATTTGATTCCATTTTTGTTGGCATAGTTTATAGCTTTCTTATAAAAGAAATTCAATCTTGAAAGAATTTTTATTAATCATTATTTAAAATAATGATTTGGAATTTATAAATCATATCTTAAATGTGCCAGAGCATTTTCCTTTATGATTTACTCATGAGTTCAACATATGTCCCTGGTCATTTATCATGCCTTTTATTACAACTGAAGTGAAACAATTTTAATAATTTTCCAAATAATGAAATCTTTGAAAATTTTTATTGTATGATATTTGAATCTTTTTTTATATTTTCTTTGATGAAATCAAATAGTTTTCTTCCTAATGTTCAATGAGAACAATTTTCACTGAAATGATTAACTGTTCAATGTAATGAAATCTAAAACATTGAACATTCAAACCTTTAGTGCTAAATATTTCAAGTACAGCAAACAAAAACAAAAACCTCTGGTTCTGTAAGGAACACATTCAGTCATCCTGGTTAAGTGAGGCATAAATGTATACATTTACATAGTGATAGAAAGAGCTCCATCTTTTTTTTCTTGAACCTTGGCAATTTTATTATATGACTCTTTCCTGACTGGGGAATGGGTTGATTGGCATATCCAGATATCAGATGGCCTGGCGGTTCATTCTGTGGGTGTTTACATATGAGGTCGGACAATTAAGTTCACGAACTTGTTGCAATGATGTTGCTCACCTTTTTTGATATCAGAGGGATAATTCACTATGAATTTGTAACAACTAGATGCACAGTTAACCAAGTTTACTATTTGGAAGTGCTGAAAAGGCTGTGTCAAAAAGTTAGATGACCTGAACTTTTCGCCAACAATTCATGGCTCTTGCATCACACCAATGCACCAACTCACACGGCACTGTCTGGGAGGGAGTTTTTAGCCATTAAACAAATAAATGTGTTGGAACACTCTCCCTACTTACCTGATCTGGTCCCCAATAACTTTTTTCTTTACCCGAAGATAAAAGAAATATTGAAAGGGAGACATTTTGATGACATTCAGGACATCAAGGGAAATACGACTACAGCTCTGATGGCCATTCCAGAAAAAGAGTTCCAAAATTGCTTTGAAGGGTGGACTAGGTGCTGGCATAGCTTCTGTGCATAACTTCCCAAGGGGAATACTTTGAGGACGCCCCTAGTGGTATTCAGCAATGAGGTACATAGCACTTTTTCTAGGATGAGTTTGCGAACTTAGTTGTCAGACCTCATGTGTTCTCTGAACCACACCATGAATAATCTTTTTTTTGCTTGTTAGCTTTAAACAGGTCTGACTCTAATGGTCTTCCAAATTGTATCTTCTGTAAAAATAAAATTTCCATTGATATCTCAAAGGGAAAATTTATTCTTAATCTTTGCAGTGGCGAGACATAATTGATGTTACATATTAGAAGCTGTAAAGTAGCTGGATACAGTATGGGAAGAAGGTAAATCAACACAGTTTTGCTCTTTCCTCTATCTCATCCTGTGTGTGGGCTTGTTAGATGCTTAGACATGTTTTTAAAGCACTGACCTTAATGCTACTTATGTAGTGGAAGCCCCACATAGGTTTGGAAAACTACTTGGTTAATGTTACCTGCGACGACAGGTGGTTGTTTTTTTTTTTTAGCAGTTGAATTGAGTCAGTCATGCTTCATTGTCTCTTATTGCATGTTAATGCCAGTGAAATGTTGATTGTTACAGAGTCCTCCCAGTGAAGCGGCTCCAGAAATGTGTTGCTGAAGGGAACTACTTACTTACATCTGAAGAAGACTCAGTTGACAGGTTAAGAGCAATCAGATATTCATAAATATTCACTGTTGACGAGAATAAAGGGGAGCTACCTATCCTCAATAGATCCCTTCTATATTTTGAGGTATATGTATAAGGAGAAAATCTTTTTTTAAAATTAAAGTTTATTGTGACAATGGTTAGTAAAGTTACATAGGTTTCAAGTGTATAATTCTGTAATACAGCATCTATATATCACATTGTATGCTCACCACCCAGAGTCAGTTCTCCTTCCATCACCATATATTAGACCCCATTTACCCTCATCTACCATCTGCCTCCCCACTTACCCTCTGGTAACCACTAAACTATTATCTATAACTATGAGTGTTTCTTTCTTTCTTTGTCTTGTTTCTTTATTGCTTTCAGTTTTATATCCTACATATCAGTGAAATCACATGGTTTTCAACTTTTTCTGTCTGATTTATTTCACTTAATAATTTCAAGATCTATCCATGTTGTTGCCAATGGCAGTATTTCGTCTTTTCTTATGGCAGAATAGTATTGCATTGTGTATATATACCATATCTTCTTTATCCAATCATCTATCAAAGGACAAAAATGTTAAATGTAATCTAGAACGCATGGAATTGGGTACCTAGTAAAAAGTACCAGATAAAAAATAACATAGGATGTATAGTAGGATGTCTAATTTTTGCCCTTTTCCTTCAAGCAATAGCAAAATATGTTTTTCTTACTTTTCTAAGCTCACTTCTGGTTTGAAAGTCAGAGGGTTCGGCAGTAAAACCACATGGAAAGCTCTGGAACTTGGACACTCCCTATAATTCATTTAGGACTGGAGGTTTAAAGGCAGCAGTTCATTTTCAGCGGCCTTGATGTACAGCTGACTCTTGAACTCATCGTAAGTGCTTTTATGGTTGCAGAAGCACCACCTATGACTACACTTAAGCTTTAAATAGTCTAAATTTGTACGGTGAAGACCACAGAGATTCCTATGAAGCAGAATTCACATTCACTGTCACAACTAACAATTGTGCTTTCTGGTAATTAATGGTGGTGATGTTCTTACTGAAATGTGCCTGGGTCCAAGATTCCTTGAAGGACATGGCAGGGCTGCCAGAAAGCACAACCTCAGAGGGCACCACCTACGTCAGGCTGTGACTAGGGCTGCACGTGACAGTCCTGGCACATGGACGCCATTATTAACTTTGATGTTGTTTAATAATCTTTAGGATTTCTTATGCTCTTCATCTGCAGGATGGCAGAATCCCTGTTCTCCATAAGAGAAACGCCTGAGGAAGTCCAACACAGTCTTCCCTGAAGATGAAGTTAATCAGAGTAGAAACCCTATGTCACTTTATCACTAAATGAATTTCACAATTGACTAGATTTACCTACTGCATAACAATTCCAGTAAGTGTTCAAATACTTAGATTGGAACACATGCATATCTTTTTTAAAATTACAATTTCATTGAGATCTAATTCACATGATACAATTCATGCCGTAGTTTTTAGTGTATTCCAAGGATGTGCAACCATCACCACTGTCTAATTTCAGAGCATTTTGATTACTCCAAAGAAAACTCCACACCCGTTGGCAGGCCCTCTCCATTCCTTAATTCCCCCAGCCTTTGGCAACTGTGGTGTACTTCCTGTCTCTGGATTTGCCTATTCTGGACATTTCATGAAAATAGAATGGTATGTACTGCCTTTTAAAAAAAAAATCTGAGGGTAAGGGGGATCAAATATATGGTGATGGAAGGAGAACTGACTCTGGGTGGTGAACACACAATGGGATTTATAGATGATGTAGTACAGAATTGTGCACCTGAAATCTATGTAGTTTTGCTGACAATTGTCACCCCAATAAATTAAAAAAAAAATTAAAAAAAAAAATCTGGCTTTTTTTTTTTTAATGGTTTCTTTCATTTGGCATGATACTTTCAAGTTTTATTCATATTGTAGCATGGATCACTACTTCATTCCTTTTGATGTGGAATAATATTCCGTTGTATGAATATGCCAGATTTTCTTTACCCATTCATCAGTTGACTGACACTTCATTTGTTTCTACTTTGGGGTCATTCTGAAGAATACTGATACGAACATTCATTGTCAAGTTTTTGTGTGGGCATGTTTTCATTTCTTTTGCATATATACCTAGATGTAGAATTGCTGGGTCATATGGTAGCTCCAAGTTTCAGTTTTTGAGGAATTTTCAGACTGTTTTACAAAGTGACTGCACCATGTTACATTCCCACCAGCAGTGCAGTAGATTTCCAATTTATCTACTGCCTTGCCAGTACTTGTTCTTGATCTTTTTTGATAATACCTTTTCTAGTGGGTGTGAGGTAGTATCTCATTGTAGTTTTGATTTGTATTTTGCTAAAGACAAATCGTGTTGAGCATTTTTGCATGTGCTGTTTGGACATTTATGTACCTTCTTTGGAGAAATGCGTATTCAAGTTCTTTGCCTGTTTTTAAATTGCTATGTACATCTTTTTAGTCTTGAGTTGTGAGGGTTCTCTATGTATTATGGATACAAGTCATATAGATGATATAGATATAGATAGATATATGATTTGCACATATCTTTTCCCATTCTGTGGTTTGTCTTTTCACTTATTTAATAGTGTCCTTTGCAGCACAAAAGTCTTTAATTTTGGTTAAGTCCGTTTTACCTGTTTTCTTCTTTTGTCACTTAGGCTTTTGGTATTTTTCTTTCTTTCTAAGAAACCATTGCCTTATCCAAGTTCATAAAGACTTATATGTTTTCTTCTAAGTGTTATAGTTTTAGCTCTTACATTCAGGCCAGCAATCCATTTTGAGTTAATTACTGTGTATAGTGTGAATTAGAGGTCTAATTTCATTCTTTTTCATGTGGAAAACCCAGCTGTCGCAGCACCATTTGTTAAAAGACTATTTTTTCTCTGTTGAGTTGTCTTGGCACTAGTATCAAAAATTATTTGACTGTAAGTATAAGGGCTTTATTTCTGGACTCTCATTTCTATTCCGCTGATTTATGTATGTTTATTCTTAGTCAGTACCACTCTGTTTTGATTACTGTAGCTTTGAAGTTAAGCTGCAAAATTAAGAAATGTGAGTCCCCAAACTTTGTTTTTTCTTTTCAAGATTGTTTTGGCTATTCTATATCTCTTGCATTTCCATCTGAATTTTAGGATCAATTTGTGTGTGTGTGTGTGTGTGTGTGTGTGTGTGTGTGTGAGTGAAATGTTTTCATGTCCTTCTATTGAGATCATTATGTGGATTTTGTCCTTTATTCTACTAATATGATGTGTTTCATCAATTGATTTTCACACATTAAACCAATGTTGCATTCCTGGGATAAATCCCACTTGGTTTGGTGTGGTGAATAATCCTTTATTTATTTATTTATTTATTTATTTATTTATTTATTTATTTATTTTTCATGCTGCTGGATTCCATTTGCTAGGGTTTGTTGACGATTCTGCATCTCTGTTCGTAAGTGATGTTGGTCTGAATTTTTCTTTTCTTGTGGTGTGTTTGTCTTCTATCAGGGTAATAATGGTCACATAGAATGAATTGGGAAATTCTCCCTCCTCTTCTATTTTTCAGAAGAGTTTGACAGGGATTGATGTTAATTATTTTTTTATACATTTAATAGGATTCACCAGTGAAGCTATCTGGGCCTGGGCTTTCCTCTGTGGGAATTTTTTTGAAAGTTGTAGTAAAACATACGTAACAAAATGTACTATTTTAATGATTTCTTGATTATTAAATCAATGTCTTTACTAAGACTAGTCTGTAGTATTTAGCACAACTTTAATGAAGACTTGAGAATAACTGAAGAGAATTTTTATTATAGAAAAGAAAAATCATAAAACTGGAAATAGATATAAAGACTCCCAATGTTCTAACGAAAAGCCCTTTCACAGAGTAACTCTCCTTGGCCTGCTGCCATGTTTTTGAGGCCAACTTACTTTCCCACAAAGGGTATGCTCTGTAGTATGTCTCCTTTATTCAGAGTCCAGGTACTCTACGCATACGGTGAGTGTTAGTAAATGAGGAAATAATCTCAGTTTTCCTTCCAGCCTACTTGCTAGCCACAGTCTACTGACAGACAACTGCACACATAATAGGGTTTTAGATATAATTATACAAAGCAGTTAATGTTTTCTGGATTTTTTTTTTTTTATTTCAAACTAGAATCTTGGCTTTACCTTTGAAGAACCAAAGGTCAATTGAAGTGGTTTCCACAAACAAGAATAATCAGTCCCCAAAAGTGAATTCAAAGCAATAACTGAATTTCTGAAACTACATGTTACTTTCAAGGTTTCAAAGGTTCCAGAACCAATTCTTAAGCTGGACTCAAGTCAAAGTTCCTGGGCTTTCCCTATTCCCAATGAGCATATGGCTCAGAGAGGGGGTGCATCAGCTGATCTCCCGTCCTCTCTCCACACCCTCAGCAACTGAATTCTGTTCTTGAGATAGTAGCCTGCATGTAAGGCCTCTGCTGCCCCCATGCCCAGGTTTTCCAATCTGGATTCTCTTTCATCAGAGACCTCCTAAAACTACTTTCTTAGAAAGCCATTTCTCATGGCCTAAAACCTTCTTCAAATATATTTTCTCTAACCGTCCCAAATTATAGAAGGCCCTTGGCATTTGTCCAAGGTTTATCATTCTGCTTAGCAGACCTTTGTATAGTGTTATAGTTGATATTCTGCAGTGTTGCTCATATAGGTTTTTTAAATTTTAGTACCCAGTTCAAAACATCTGCTCCAGACTGAGTTGTGACCACTCAAAATTAATATGTTGAAGCTCTAGCACCTGCTATGATGGTATTCGGAGACTGGGCCTTTGGGAGGAATTAGGATTAGACAAGGTCACGTGGGTGCAGCCCTCATGATGGGATAAGCGGCTTTATAAGAAGAAGGAGAAGGAGAAGAAGAAGAGAGATTGTTCTCTGCCCACTCTGTAAGGACATGGCAAGAAGGTGGCCTTCTACAAGCCAGGAAGAGGGCCCTCAGTGCGACTTGAATTAACTGGCACCTTGATCTTGGTCTTCCCAGCTTCCAGAACTGTCAGAAATAAATATTGCCTAAGCCGCTCTGTCTACAGTATTTTGTTATAGTAGCTTGAGCTAAGACAACATCCTAACTTCCAGTGAAAATGTCTAATTAATGTAAGCAGTCCTGATTTATACATGAAGGGGGTGACAAATAGGTGGAAAGATCTGGCTGGGGTAGACAAGTAGAAAAGTAGATTTTAAGGTTGTAGCTACCTCAACAATGTTAGCTCTTCTTTGTGGCTAGAAATACCCAGCTCATTTCAAAGTAGGCCAGGAAAACTGGGAGATTCTTACTACTTCAGAAATAATGTCTTACCTTTTCTTCTCCCTTCTCTCCCCTTCCCCACCCCCCTTTTCTGGCTCTGTCTGTCTCTTTTCCATATACGCTCAGCAGGACTTCCTGAAGGTACAGATTAAATTGTTGGGGTTATTTGAAAAAGTGTCTGAAGTTCTCCGCCCAGCCGAAGGAATTGTACTATAAAGTAGAATAATTTGAAAGGGAGGAGTTTGTCTTTTTCATGCACAATAAAAAGCTTTCAATTCTTTTAATAACTGAAAAGGCTTACACTTCTGTGAGAGTCTCTAAGAACTTCTGATAAAGTTCATATCATAGTTGTAGTTTATTTCATGAACTGGAAGAATGCACACTTCTTTTGTGAAGCTTTTGGCTCTCTCTGACACTCTTCGTCTCTTATGGAGCATACTGAATGCTGATGTATGAGTAATGCCAAGTAAGGTGTTACGTTTATAATTTCATATAAAGGAAGAGCTTATAGCACAGACCTCGCCTTTATGCAGTTCTGAGGCCTTCTTATCAATCCAGTCATTGAACTTGTATTGTGTTTGTGGCCCAGGGTAGTGGCGTGAGAATTTAAAACTCAATTCACTCAGCAGCTCTGTGACTTTCGGCCTGTCATTTAGCCTCATGAACTTCAGATTCCTGTGGGGGCGGGGGTGAGGGTGGGGGTAACGACACCTTTCTTGTTGAGCTTTTGCGGG